>NC_040086.1:69523083-70186462 GCF_003369695.1 Bos indicus x Bos taurus | reverse complement strand
ATGTTTCTTATCCAAGGATCGAGCCCACATTTCCTGTGGCTCCTGAATTGTAGGCAGATTCTTAACCTCTGAGCCACCGGGGAAGCCCCTATCAATACTATCCGGTACCAAAAATATTACCTAGCTGAGCCCTGCATGAATTCTTGTCCCACAAAACTGTGAGGTATAATAGTTGTTGTGTTAAGCGGCCGTACTCCGGAGTATTTGCTACCAGGAATAACTGAACATATGAATGACAGACACACGGAGGAGAGGAGTCTGATTATGGGGTAAAGGGAGGCTTTAGAAAGACGTGACACTTGAATTGTCCTCAGAGAATGGCTGGGGGTTCATCAAATAAGGAGAAAGGACAAGGGAACCCCAGGAAGAGGACAGCATGCTCAGGGAACAGCAGGTTGTTCTGGGTGACCCCAAGTATGAGCTGGGGGTTTGGGACAAGCTGGAAAAACAAGCCAGAAGCAATTCATGAAAAATCAGAGTTCAGACCTTATATGCATTATCTTGTTCAGACCATACGGCAACTATATGAAGTGTTTGTTATCTACATTTTACTGAAAGCAAACTGCAATCCAAACATTAGTATAGTGCATCTGAAGGTCATAGAGGATTGGCAGAGCCAGAATTTTAACAGGTCTGACTGACTCTGAAGCTCAGACCCTTAATCAATATGGTAGACCCACTAGGGTGGAAAAGGCCATTTTATTTATTTATTTATTTATTTTAAGGTTTTAATTATTTATTTTATTTTAGTTTTAAACTTTACAATATTGTATTAGTTTTGCCAAATATCAAAATGAATCCGCCACAGGTATACATGTGTTCCCCATCCTGAACCCTCCTCCCTCCTCCCTCCCCATACCCTCCCTCTGGGTCGTCCCAGTGCACCAGCCCTAAGCGTCCAGTATCGTGCATCGAACCTGGACTGGCGACTCGTTTCATACATGATATTATACATGTTTCAATGCCATTCTCCCAAATCTTCCCACCCTCTCCCTCTCCCACAGAGTCCAAAAGACTGTTCTATACATCAGTGTCTCTTTTGCTGTCTCATACACAGGGTTATTGTTACCATCTTTCTAAATTCCATATATATGCATTAGTATACCGTATTGGTGTTTTTCCTTCTGGCTTACTTCACTCTGTATAATAGGCTCCAGTTTCATCCACCTCATTAGAACTGATTCAAATGTATTCTTTTTAATGGCTGAGTAATACTCCATTGTGTATATGTACCACAGCTTTCTTATCCATTCATCTGCTGATGGACATCTAGGTTGCTTCCATGTCCTGGCTATTATAAACAGTGCTGTGATTAACATTGGGGTACACGTGTCTCTTTCCCTTCTGGTTTCCTCAGTGTGTATGCCCAGCAGTAGGATTGCTGGATCATAAGGCAGTTTTATTTCCAGTTTTTTAAGGAATCTCCACACTGTTCTTCATAGTGGCTGTACTAGTTTGCATTCCCACCAACAGTGTAAGAGGGTTCCCTTTTCTCCACACTCTCTCCAACATTTATTGCTTGTAGACTTTTGGATCGCAGCCATTCTGACCGGCATGAAATGGTACCTCATAGTGGTTTTGATTTGCATTTCTCTGATAATGAGTGATGTTGAGCATCTTTTCATGTGTTTGTTAGCCATCTGTATGTCTTCTTTGGAGAAATGTCTATTTAGTTCTTTGGCCCATTTTTTGATTGGGTCATTTATTTTTCTGGAGTTGAGGTGCAGGAGTTGCTTGTATATTTTTGAGATGAGTTGTTTGTCAGTTGCTTCATTTGCTATTATTTTCTCCCATTCTGAAGGCTGCCTGGAAAAGGCCATTTTAGAAGTCTCAGGAATAAACATGAGGGAGTGCAAGACCAGAGATGACAAGGAATATCTAAAACACTTTCAGAAGGTACAGGATCAGATTAGAGAAGGAGATAGGTCTAGGACTATGTCCTACAGGGTGTGGAGGAAGGCGTGGGGTGGGGTCAGGGGGGTGCAGAGATGGTGGTGACCAGAGGGCCATCACAGGAGTCTGGGAGACCCAGGGAAAGACAGGGCTGTGGGGTGGAGAGGAGGGGCTGGTGAGAACTCTTTCAGAGGTAGAGTTGTCAGGATAGGATTGTGGAAAGATGAAGGAAGAGGAACAAGATGCCACTGAGGCTTAAGCATCCGGGCACCTCAGTTCAGTTCAGTCCAGTCGCTCAGTCGTGTCTGACTCTTTGCGACCCCATGGACTGCAGCATGCCAGGCCTCCCTGTCCATCACTGTCTCCCAGAGTTTGCTCAAACTCAGGTCCATTGAGTCAGTGGTGCCATCCAATTATCTAATTCTCTGTTGCCCACTTCTCCTCTTGCTCTCAATCATTCCCAGTATCAGGGTCTTTTCCACTGAGCCAGTTCTTTGCATCAGGTGGCCAAAGTATTGGAGTTTCAGCTTCAACATCAGTCCTTCCAATGAATATTCAGGACTGATTTCCTTTAGGATGCACTGGTTGGATCTCCTTGTTGTCCAAGGGACTCTCAAGAGTCTTCTCCAACACCACAGTTCAAAAGCATCGATTCTTCAGCGCTCAGCTTTCTTTATAGTCCAACTCTCACATCCATACATGACTACTGGAAAAACCAAAGCTTTGACTAGATGGACCTTTGTTGGCAAAGTGGACCTTTATCTGCAAAGGCTGATGAGAGGAACAGGTTTTGCTGGCTGGGACAGCACCGAGGGACAGTGAGCTGGATAACCTGCACCCCTTCTTCTTGCAGGGCCTCCAAGGCCTCCCGGGGTGGTTGCTGTGGCATTGG
Source organism: Bos indicus x Bos taurus (assembly GCF_003369695.1). Classification (NCBI taxonomy): domain Eukaryota; kingdom Metazoa; phylum Chordata; class Mammalia; order Artiodactyla; family Bovidae; genus Bos; species Bos indicus x Bos taurus. Next base: position 70,183,677 of record NC_040086.1, on the reverse strand, counting down.
GGCCCTGGGCAGGGTTACCTCAGGGAGCTTGGGGAATGCAAGAGGACGGCAAATGTGGCTCAGCAGAGGATGTGCAGGAGGTGAGTGAGCATTCTGGGAAGGCAGGGCTCTAAAGGGGCCAGCACAGGGGTCCTGTGGGTGGACACACACCTTGGCTCTCTCTCCTCTGGGGAGAGAGCCTTGGTGACCCAGCTGGCACTGGTTCCTGCTAACTCGGCTTCCCCATCACAAGCTCCTCCCAGCTGCCACCCTGCCCCAGCTCCCTGTCACGACAGGTGGTCCAGATGGCTGCACAGGCCCTCCCTACCCCACAGCCACCACAGTGGTTTATGTGTTGTGGATTCTTAGTGAAGCTAAGACTGGCCAGAAGATGTAGGGGTGCCTTGCCCCTCTCCTCCTCTGCTCCAAGGGTCTATTTCTTCTTCTTCACCACCTGCACACGTGCCAGCAGTTCGTGTAGCCCACCAGCCCTAGTGTGACTCAGTCATCGTATCTGGGGAGAGGTGGGCAGTCACATCATGGCTTTGGCCCTGCTCCCACTGGTGAGAGATGTGGTGGAGAAGACACAAGGGTTTCTCCTTGTGGGTCCCAACCTTCTCAGCTGCTGCCACTCTCTCCTGCCTTCAAGCACAATGAGCGGAGGGAGAGAAGGCTCTGAAGGTAGCAGACCACATTCAAGCCCGACTCAGCCACTTACTCTCTGAGTGACCTTGAGTGGGCCAACTTCTCTGAGCCTCAGCTTCTTCCTGTTCTTTAAAATTAGAAAAAAATCTCCATTTTTTCTTTTCTTTTTTTTCCCAGGGTAATTGATTAAGCAGCATTTAGCAGAGCAGTCAGAGAGAGGCTGGCCCTCCCACCTGGGACTCCATCTTCCCAATGAGGTGAATGGGCAAGGAGCTCTGTTCTGAGCTCAGACTGGTGGTCACTGGTCTGCCTTGTCAGCCAAGCACTTTTGGGTAGACAAGAGCCCCTCTTCCCTTGCTTGGCACACACCTGCCTCTTGATGAACGATTTGAGGCCCTGGCTTCAGAGGGGGCTGCTCTGTGCTGGCTTCCTCTCGTGGCTCTCAGTTGAAATGCTTGGCACCACCAAGGGGAGAGGGCAGGTGCCAGGTGGGAGGAGGATGCTGGCTCAGATCACAGGTCTGCAAACTCTGTGGTCTGATCCTGGAATGTGGAGCAGCATCTTTGCCTATTGCAGGCTCCAGGCTGAGGACCAACACCATCAGTGTTGATGACTGGGACTCATCCAAGTTGTTAATAGGACCGGTTCTGCTGGCTCGAGATGTCTTATGTCTAAAGTAGATTCAAGCAAAGAGAAGACTCTTCAGGATCATGCCTGAGTACTGACATCTTTAGGCTGAGCAGACTACTTCCTGCAACGGTCATGTCAAACTTCTGAGGGCTCCTGCCAACTGAAGGTAGAAGCGGGGAGGGGGTGGGAGTAGTAGGTATGATGGGGTGGGACTTATTCAGGACGTTTAACTTCTACCAAGACTCTGGTGCTGGAGACCTCTGTGTAAATCACTTTGAGTCTGATGTATGGCAAAATCAATACAATATTGTAAAGTAATTAGCCTCCAATTAAAATAAATAAATTTATATTAAAAAAAGGAAATGAAGGTAAATACCACTAGCCAGAACTTCTTATAAAGTGGCACTTTACTGAAGCAAAGTTACTGTCTTCAGTGAGAATAAAGAAGCTCAAGTCCTTGAAGATAACAGAAGAAAAGTTCTACTGCTTCTGTGTTGTTCAAAAAAGGATTTAAAGTGAGCAATTACTTGCAATAAAAGCACATAAATCAATAAATCAGGGTGATCTAAGGTAATATTTTAGTACAAATGTGCCATAAGATTTCTACATGATAACTAAAATTTGGCTGAAGTATGTTTCTGTGTTCTCTAGTGGCCAAAGCAAAAAGGGAAACAGGATCAATTATAAGAGTTCTTAGGAGAATGCTTTTTCTGACACTGAGCTCTAACAGAAGTTGTTTCCCAGTCCTCTTAAGTGCTACAGTTAACATCTTCACCTGCATCTGTAAAGCCAATACAACAGCATGTTCATTTAGCCATTTTTATAGTGCTATCTCTGAAGCACCTAAGTCAACTGAGGGTTAGACTAGAAAGTTGGGCTGCATCGAATTAGCAAAGATTTTAAAATAATATTTGTAACTAGCCAGGATGTAGTGAGTTAGGAACATTTATGTACCACTGGTGAGAATATGAACTGATAGAACTTTTCTAGAAATGTTTGGAAATTGGTTATAGGAATCTCAACAATTTTGTTCAGACTCTAAAACCCCATAGTTCCCCTTCTAGGAAACATCCTTGAGGAAATTGAGAGTTATACAGATATTTAGACCCAAAGACATTCACAGTGGATTATAATATCATAAAAGGAAAAACAGAGAAGCAAGAAATCCAATGATAGGGAGTGGTAATAAAAGTTGGAACACCTGTACCACACACAGAGATGTTTCTAAACACTTTTACTAATATGAGAACATTTTCATGATAAATTAACTGAACAAAAAGACAAACTCCATCTGTATCTAAGAATGTTGAAACCGCATGGCAAAACCCATTTATACACGCAAAGAGAAAAACTAGAAGGAATACATCAAATTGCTAGTCAAAGGTGCCTCTGAGCTGGAGGATTTTGAATGGTTTGAGTTTTCTTTTTCCTACCTTTCTGAATTTATGTGATCTATAATACGCATGTATCTTCTGTAATCAGAAAAAAGGAAGTGAAGTTACCTTAAAAGAAGCATGAAAGAATCAATCCTCCCCTCTTCTGGACCAAGGCTTACATTCTAAGGAGACTGTTCATCCTGCATTTTTATTCGAACACTTTCATCGCCATTCTCTTATTAGTTTCTCACAATCACCCCAGGAGGCAGGCAGGGTAGGGATTCCATACGTTTTTAGAGAGGAAAACATGATACTTAGCAAGGTACTATTTGAGTGGAGTGTCTGCTTTATTTTCAGGAATCCACATCTCATCCACACCTCTGACCTTCACCCAAAAATCTGCTGGTACAGTGAGCCCTGCAGTAGGTAGGGATGGGGAGATGGACTTTACCCACAGCTGGATCACCAAGCTGTTGGCACGCCTCGGCCATGCAGTAGCATGCACGTCTCAGGGCTACTGCATGCCCAAGATGTCCATGGTGCTCCGGCAAGCTTCTAAATCACCATTTAGACCCACACGTCTGTCAGAGGCACAAATTGCTACTTTGCACTGCAGTGAATCTCACATCTGATTTCCTTTGACAGCTAAATTAACAAATCAACTGAACTCCGATACATTTTATGTCCTGTCTTCTGCCAGATTGAATGTGTTCCAGGCACAACACAGTGCAGAGGAGTTTGGATTTACTGGCTCAGGGGTAAATAGTAAACTATTCACCGTGTCCATTTCACTCACTGAACTAGGAAGCAATTCCTATGTCCATCTGTCAGCCTCTGAACTGGGAGGAGATGAATGCGTCAGAGGTAGCTGACCTGGCGAGGCAGTCCCTAAGAGCTGGTCATTCACTCTGCAACATGCTTTCCTTGCAATCAGTGGGATAATTTCACTTCTAATTTCTGCCCTGATGGTCAGACTTGTCTACACCTGCTCCCCTGACTTCCCTTGGCTGTCTTGAAGAGCAGTGACTCAGAATAATAAAGACCTTCATCTGCACAGCATTCTTCATTTTTTGAAGCTCAATAACATAAATTATTTCACTTGATCTTGTCTATAACCTTATGAGATGTTACTGTCCACCTCCATTTTAGAGATGAGGAAGCTAGTTCAAGGTCAGATAGGTTATAAGGGGTAGAGAAGGACTAGAATCATGATCTCCTGATTGCCAATCCAGTATACCTTCTAGAACATCCTAGAACCTTCTAGAATCTTCTAAGAGTACAATCGCTTACTCTATTGGAACAGAGGGGCCCTGACCATTCCTCTGAAGCTCTGATACCCTCCCTCTGCTGGAACCTGGTTTTCCAGATGGGCTTCTATGTTGGTACAGGACACAGTGACCAGGCAGTATGACATAGTAAGCCAGCCAGCTACTACTTCCTCTTTATATGTAAAATTTTTTAAAATAGCTTTAAAATACACATAAAATCACCATTTTAAGTGTACAGTTCAGTGGCATTATATACATTCACATTGTTGTCTTACCATCACCACCATCTATCCATCTCCAGAACTCTTTTTGTCTTGCAAAACTGAAATTCTGTATCCATTAAAAACTAACTCCCCATTGCCCTCTCCTTAAAGCCTCTGAAAACTGCTCCTCTACTTTCTATCTCTATGAATTTGACTAGTTTAAGTACTTCATTTAAATGGAATCTCATTTAAGTGGAATCATGTAAGTGTCCTCACGGATGGACCCTACTTATTTCACATAGCATAATGTCCTCAGGGGCCATCCGTGTGTCAGAATTTCATTCTTCTTTAAGGTATTCAGCCTCATTATTCAAATAATTCACTTTATGCACATACCACAATTTGTTTATCTACTGATGGACATGGGTTGCTTCTATATTTTTGGCTACTATGAATGATGCTACTATGAATAGTGGTATACAAATACCTATTCAAATCTTGACTCTTCTTTTTTTTGAATAGAATAAGCACGTAGCCTACATTTGCTGAATCATCCTCATAATAATTTGCAGGATCTAAGACATCTCCCCTTCTTTTTTTTCTGTCAACTTTATTGAGGAATATTTTATGGATAATAAGCAACATTCATTTTGAAGTGTACAAATTGGTAAAGTATGATGACAGTGATATACACCTGTGATGCCATTGCCATAATTAAAATACAGACTCTCCGCATCACCCCTGAGCAATTCCTCACGCTCCTTCTCAGTTCATCCTTTCCCTCTAGCCCTGGGCCCTGGTTCTGTTCGGCATTTTGTCACCCTAGATTTGGTTGCATTTTAAATAAGTGGAATCAAGTAGTACAGAGTTTTTCTCCTTCTTCATTCTTGATAATGCCACTCACTGAGCTCAGAGCCCAGACGCTGGCTGTGGGGGACTGCAACGGGGGAGCTTTTGTTTGGGTTTAGTGTTTCCACATGTGGAAAGACTCATGACAAGCTTACAAGAAGCCGCTGCAATTAGCGAATGGCCAATACCAATTTCAACGATTGGTGTGGCCAGATCATTCCTTTATTTTTTTTTTTAACTCTGCAAAAGTCATTATGCAAGTAATTTGGAATGTGTTTTACTCATACTTTGGGACTCCACAATCCTATATCCTTACCTCAAAATATTGAGTCCCCAGAGGGTCTGGGGAGAAGAGAAAGTGACCCTATGGCATAAGGTGCTTTATATATGATAGCTTACTTGATTCTCACAGCAACCCTGCAATGTATGTTTTGCTCTCTCCCTAATCCAGATGAGAAACAATTTTCAAGGATCTAATAACTTGCCAAGGACCACTCAGTAGTTTAGCTTTAGAGTCACCTTTTGGGCTCTAAAACCTGGGCTCCTCCCCTTGCCTCCTGCCTCCTCATGGGTGGACAAGTCTCTGATGATGCAGACAGGGGATGCCAATGGATTCTCTGCCACAGACAAAGCCAAGATCTTTGTTAATAATTTCTGCCACAGGCCAGTCTCAAGCTTTCCCTGACCTGCATCGTGAGTCAGATCCACATCCTTGCAGGCACTGACTTCAGCAAACCCCAGCCCTCCAAGGGTTGCTGCCTGGCAGTTTAGCACTGAACATTGTGTTCCTTCAGCCCAGGCTCTGCTGATAACACTCTGGTGAACCCAGGGCAGATTTCCTCCCATCAAAACAGCTACAAGAGACCCCTCCACATGCCATGTGGGACTGCAGAGATAAATGAGACACAGCATGGTCTTTGGCCCTGAGGTTCCCAAGTCAGATAAGACACTTTTTCTGGGGGATGGCATGTTCAACAAAAAGTGTACCTACTTGCTTCTGATCTCATCCTGGTTATTAATTAACCTGGAGCTACCTGTCAGAGCAGATATCCATGCTTAGCAATGAGAGGTGGGAGCAGTTCCATTAGCACTTGGAAGAAATACCAAACAGGACCAGTAAAGAGAATCATTTGGTTTGGATGGCAAGGGGTCGGGTGGGGAGGGAGTGACGGGCCTGATGCTCTGAGCTGCTGAGGTCTGCCTGCAGCCAAGGTCTTGGTGCATTTCTTAGAGGGAAGAGAGGTGATTTAGGTCCAGATTCTGGGCCCCTAAGCAAAATAATTTGAGAAAATTATTAAATTTTATAATATTAAAATACATTTTATAATATTAAAATATTATAAAATAATTAATTATAAAAGAACTGGATTATGGTACCATCCACTCCTAAGATGCAGGGGCTACTTGGGACCAAGGGGGAAGGAAGGGACAGTAATGGGGTTGTGGGGGGAGACTTTAATTCCAATCACTTTTCAGCCTCCAGCCCTGGCTGCCATGGAGCTAACCCTCCACGTCTACAGAATGCCTTCCGTGGTCACAGATGAGCTCTGCACCTGAAACTGCGAATTACTCCAAGCAAGTGGTTTTAAAATTTTAGCATCAAAATCACTCTTCTTAAAATCCCCCAAATCTTTCATTCAGTATGTCTAGGGGAGAGCCCAATAACTTGTATTTCTAATTGTACAAATTATGATGGTTCAGTTCCTCTAACCACATCTTGAGAACCTCTGCGGTAAGGGTTTGAGTACAAGGAACAGCTACGGGGCTTCTTTGCTGTGTCACCTTGGGGGCCTTCCCAGTAACTTGATATCGGCTGACAAACTGGTCCCTAAGGACTGGGGAAATTTGGGAGTGAGGAAGTCTACTCTCTTCTCTCAGAGACAACACCATCTGTGCCAGGTTGGGCATGGGTGGAAAGCATGAGCTACAGGATCCCGCCCCATCCCAGTGAGCCAGTCTCCTCATTTCTCCCAGGCTGACTTGGCATACCCACCCAGCCAGATGGTCCCCCGGGGTGGCCCATATGGGTCTGCTTAGGAGAATGAATGAAAAGTGTTTGTAAAGAGCTGGCAGCTTTCCAGAGAGGGCATCTCAGCCCAATCACTGTCATAACTAATGCTTTTCACTCATATGGTGCACTGTGGATTCTCATGGGCCTCCGCTCCCTGGGGCTTTACAACAACTTGGACAATCAGGTTGGTAGGAAATGAAGTGAGAAGGTGGCCATGTATCAGTGGTATCATTCTATGGTTGAAGAGCTGAAGCTGAGAGGTACCAATTCACAAAGCCAGTTGGTAACAGGACCAGAGATCTTCACACCCTGGTCCTTCATCTAACAGCAAGCCCTATTGGTTCATATGGTCAACGTCATGGTTTCTGAAGCACTTTGACCTGTATTATGAAATTTAATCTTTGTAATAATTCTGTAAAGTCATTATAAAACCACTATGAGGTTTGGTTCTTGTTCAGATCCCATGGAAGGAATGAGGCAGTGGGTCCTGAACTGGCCTCTGAATTTGGGCTGCCTGAGTTTGATTCTTGGCTCCACCATGTACTGGCTGTCTAATCTCACCCAGATTCAGTTTCTCATGTAATGGGGATAATAAGAGAAACTTTTGCATCGGGTCGTGGAGAAGGGCAAGTGAACCAGTGTCCATAAAGTTCTCAGCAGTGTCTGACCTAGGGTAAACCTGATGAACAGAGGTTGTATTACCATCACTCCCTCCCTGATGAAATGGGTTGCAGGGCCGTTATCTCCATAGGCTTAGAGAAGACAGTGGAATCTTGCCTTCTGTGGGGCCTGATGGGCCCTAATTACTGGAAACCAGTGGTTTCCATGGCCCACAACACAGTCTTCTCCTTCACTCTTGACCCCACTCTGACTCATGTTTTGACAACAGACCTCAGCCTGAGTTCTGGCCTCTGTTTGTGGCCTCATCCAGGGAAAATAATTTCAAACTGCTTGCTTATGATCGCTGCCTTGTAGGATAAGATTCATGGGGCCACTGGCTTAACAGTCCATTATGAATCACAGTGGGGAAATCAGAGTGCATTATGTGGGGCAATTGACATGGTGTTTACCAGGGTAAAGGGCAGTGACCAAAGAGAGAGTTTCATTTATACACAAAACAATTCCACATCCACAAAGCAGGGTTCTAGCACACTGGGGCTGTTTATAACCCTCCAATGCAATAATTGGTGGCAATCTGTTCCCTGGCTGGTGATCTCTCCTTTCATTACTTCTGGTTCCTGAGGAACACCTTGCAGGTAGCATCAAGGATGCATAGAGGTTGGCCAGGTGTCAGCTCATGGAGAGGGATCAGATGATCACAGGGGGAAGGATGGAGGCATGGATTACACATTCAATGCCTGAAGATGTGGTGAAGCCTGTGGGGGTGGGGGTGAGGCTTTAGCCAGACAAGGAGAATCAGTGCCTGCAGGGTCCATGTCACCATGGCTACTGGAGACAGCTGGTCACAAGAAGTTGGCTAGGCAGTCAGGCCCACTGAGACAGGAAGACCCCACATTAGGGGTGGAGGTAGGCAGGCCCCTGGGCCCTGGAGAATGACTGAGCATCAGTAAGAACATGTCCATTGGGCAAGGCTGACAGACTGTTGATCTCAGGGCAAAGACTTGGGCAACTGGCTTACTCTTTCCAAGCTTGCATTTCGTATCTGTAAAAGAAATAATTCCTGTCCTAAATATCCTACAGGGTTGCTGGGATCAGAATTGTCCCGTAACACAACTCCAGGGCATTGGAAGTGAAGTCTGTGTGAGCACCTGGTTGAGGTGATGAGACAGAAGTCATAAAAGAAAGTTCTTTGTGAACTTGAAATATCTGTGTAAATACAAGTGACTTCGTTCTTTTATTTAGAGTGCTGGATGAGAGTGGACAAGGGCCAGTGGGCATTTGCTGTGGCCAGAAAGAAGTCAGTAGTCCATTGGTGATCTCTGGTTCTGGTAAGGGGGTGGGGCAGGGAGGTGGACTGTGGGAAGATCACTGCGCTGAGATGTGTGTCTGGAGTCAGCTCATCCCACAGTGCTGGTTGCCACCAGTTATGGCCTTGCTGGGTTTCAGTTGGCTACACGGGGCCTTCATTGTTGTCTTGTGCTTCTGAGTGAGCACTGCCTGAGCACCTGCTCCAGAGCAAACTCAGCCCAGAGAGGTACCAAGAAACCAGCAGAAACCATGCATGAGGCATCTGCTCAGGGCCAGCCACAGCGCCAGTCTCTCTGCCTACACTGGATATCATGTCATCCTACTGACATGTATGAGTAGGTATTACCTTTGTTGAGTAGATGAAGAAACCCAAGCCCAGAGAAGTTACGTGACTTGTCCAAAGCCACAGAGCCAGATGTGAACTACGACTTGCCCACACCTGAGTCTAAACAACTTCTGCTATATCAGTATCTCCCAGATGTTTTCTGCACAAAATATTGGTTCTGGGAGCTACTTCTTGTGTTTCATGAAAAGATAATTTTGTGGCAAAAAATACAAGAAGGTTACATATTCTATGTTCAAATTGGAGATTTACATTGCATTGTGGCTCAGATCGTAAAGAATCTGCCTGCAATGCAGGAGACCCAGGTTCAATCCCTGGGTTGGGAAGATCCCCTGGAGAAGGAATGACAACCCTTCCAGCATTCTTGCCTGGAGAGTCCCATGGACAGAGGACACTGGCGGGCTACAGTCCATGGGGTTGCAAAGGGTCAGACACAACTGAGCAACTAACACACACGTAGCAAATGAAAGGCTCTGAGCAGTCCTATACTAGAGGCACTGAGTTATATCTTGGCTTTTCTTGGAGTTAATATATAGAATTATTACAAATAGAAACATATTCTTTTGGGATATTATATATTCTTGTGGGGGTGAAGACCTATGAAAAAAGACCTGTATCAGAGGGGGCAGAGATTTATTACTGTTATCAGTCATGGGATGTAGGTAAGGGGGCAGAGATGCTTTCAAAGGCCATGCAGGGGGCAGCGATACTCGGGGGATCCCGGGGAGCCAGTCTCCAGCTGAGGTGGACCACAAGGTCCTGAAGGAACTGCTACAGAAGGCCACCTCAGTCTTGCTCTCCCACGTCACCCCCTGAAGTCACATGCCTGTCCAGGGGTGGTCTTGAATATGCTCAAGGGAAGGTACAGAAAACAGCATATTGGGTAGGAAAACTGAGAAGTGGATGGGTCGTGTAAGATCATGATGCTGACTACTTAATCAGCAATTAGCAAGTCAGGTCCTTCAGCTCCATCTATAGAAGGGTGACTCCAAGGCACCGAGACTGTGGTGGGCAAGAGGAAGGGGAAGAGAGGTCAGAAGTGGTATCTTGGGGGCAGCGAGGAAAAGGGGGTAGGAAGCGGGCAGAACACAACAGTGCCTGGAGGAAGGGGTCTCTAGGAAGGGAGAAGGGTGAGAGGGGGTCAAGAGAGTGGGGGTGGATGGGCAGGGAGCACTCATTCACTGTCAGTGTTGGCACAGGGCTCACCGGCTGCTGCCTCTTGTTGCAGGACATCTTACTATGGGCACCCCTGTCTCAGAGATCACGATGCTGAACTGGAGAGAGAGTACACCTGACTGATCGCTCATCTTGCTCATGAGGAATCTGAGGCCCATAGAGGGAAGGGGCCAGTCCTGAGTCCCCTGGCACTAGGAGCTGCCTTGGCCCCCGGGCCAGCAACTTCCAGACTCTGCCTCAGCAACCTCCTTTTCCTCAGTGCACACCCCCACCAGGCCCAGCTAGGCCATGGTGGCTGAGAAGAGCTGCTGGGCTGGCCAAGGGCTGCTCCAAGGGAAGGTAATGAGCTGGGTCCCTTGTTCTTCCCTATCAATCAACTGTCAAGTTTTTAACCTTTTTTGGGTATTTACATATGCAATGACTCTAATTTCCAGGAAAGAGAGAGAGAGGGAAAACCATGATTGAAGAGCAAACTCATCTCTGGAATTTTCCAACAGAGCTTCCATTGTGCTGCCAAGTCTGGGTCTGGAACCATGCTCGCGAGTCCCCATCTCGAGAGGGCGGAGGGCAGGGCAGTTACAAGGCGCTGTCTGCACTAAAACTGCCTGTCTGCACACTGGGGAGAGGTGTTTCGTCCATTACACATTTGTGTTCAGCTATAAATGACCTGAAGGCAGAGTGCTATGGTTTCAATATTTTCTGGTGGAGGAGGTTATGGTGAAGTGAGGGGCTCATGGGAAAGTATTGAAAGCTTCCGATTAGGTTGCAATTGCTGACAATGAACCGTTTTCAACCCACAGACATCACTATTTCATATGGGTCAACCTAATGTAGACAGATGCTGCGGAGTTCTTCATAAACACTTCACAAGGAAAACATCTCCACTGCTTTTTGCCTGATTACGAGAGGGAGACTCAAAGGGAGGGAGAGGAACGGATGAATGCTGAAACTTTGAACGAAGGACAGCCATTTGGTGCCTATTTAGAGAAGAGCCTTGATTCTGAAGGGCTTCCCCTGGTAGCTCAGACGGTAAAGAATCTGTCTGCAATGCAGGAGACCTGGGTTTGATTCCTGGGTCAGGAAGATTCCCTGGAGAAGGAATGGCAACCCACTCCAGTATTCTTGCCCAGAGAATTCCATGGACAGAAGAGCCTGGCACAGTCCATGGGTCACACAGAGTTGGACACGACTGAGCAACTAGCACTTGACTCTGAGATGGAGGCACTTTTTTCACTTTGAGCTCACACGTCCCACACCTTCCTCCCACTGACACTTGCACCTTTTGTGTGACCTTCAGGTGGTCTCATGTGCCAGCCACAAGATCTTTCAGAATTTTATTTCTGAGTGTACAGGGGCCACACAAAGACTAGAAACGTGTCCAAGGCAGGAAGGGAGTTGCAGAGAGGCTGCTTTCTGCACCGGCTCTAAAGGAGTCTGTCTGCCTGACCTGGCCGGTTCTCTCTGTTCTGTGGGACCCCTTCCTGACCAGAACTGAAGGGTACCCCTCCACAGGCTAGCCTTCCACCTGTGATTTCGGTGGCCTTGTTTGAAAAGCTCACCTTTGATACCATCTAAGTGGCGTCTGGGCCACTCAGATGCCTTTCTTTAGAACTTGAGACTGAGGCAGTGGTGGCTGCCCACGAGGGCTCAGCTGAAGGTCCTGGGGTGGATTGGGGGCAGAGGGCTCAGCTGAAGGTCCTGGGGTGGGTTGGGGGTTGAGGGCTCAGCGGAAGGTCTTGGAGTGGGTTGGGACTAAGGTAGCCATTCTGAGCCACGTTCCAGCAAAGGTTAAGAAGCAGCTCTTTAGCAGAGCAAGGAGACAACAGCATCCCATCAGAGGTGCAGGGGACATCGGGCCAACTCTTCACCTTGCTCTTTATCCTTTCTCCTCCTCATCCCAATTTTAGACATAGAAGAACTTAAACTCAGAGGCTTTAATTATCCCTGCCTCACAGGGGCAAAGATGAGGTGCTCACACATCTGCTGTGAAGAGTAAGATGAAGAGTCACTATCTTGGTGCCTGGAGGGTTCTGGTTCCAGTCCCAGACCGTGAATACCCTTACAAAGCTCCCACTTTTCTTGGTGGTGACATGAGTGTGGGTCCAATACCCGCTCTAGCAGCTGTCTGGTTTTGGAGGCCTTTATCCAATCCATGAGTGTTTTGCCTCTATTGTAATGAGTAAGGCTTAATCCTTTCTATCTATATACAGTTTTCACAGATATCATTTCACTGGATCCTACAACACTCCTGTGAAGAAGGCATGGTGGGTATCATGAGTCTCACATTCTCAGAAGGTTACCTTCTCCTAAGCTAAGTCCTCAGTTTATAAGTTCAGTATTCCCAGCCCATCCTGGCCTGTGCTCCCCTCTACACACAGACACATGCACACACACACTCACACACTGTGTCTATCCTGGCCTGTGCTCCCCTCTACACACACACACACACACACACCTCTACACACACACACACACACACACACACACACACACACTGCATCCTTGGCAGTCTCTGCAATGATCACAATTATGCCATGCTCTCACCCCTCCACTGAGGCTCATTGCCCGATGGGCCCTGGCAGTAATTGAATGGCTGCACTCAAAGGGAAAGCCTTTAAGCCACAGGAAGCAGTTCTGCTGATTCAATCTCATCTAATTAAGAGACACTGAACTGTCAGACATATTGCCTCTTGGATTAGGCATAAAATTAAGACCTCGAATTCTCCAAACTTTTTTTCTTCTTGCTTCATACTCTACCCATTCCGTGACGTTTGCCCAACATTAGGGGAAGCTTAGCTCCAAAGTCTGGGTTACCCTGAGGCAGAATATACAAAGCCAGGGCTAGGAGGGAACAAGATTCTCTGGGTTCCTCACTAGGCTCCTCAGAGTCCTAGGGCAAGTGGTACACTGGAGCCAATTAGTTGCCCGCATCTCTTCTCAAGTCCACATACAGTGACTTCAGGATGGTATTTTTAAAATCAGCTATGACTGAGATGGTTTATACTGCAGAAACTGGCAAATACTAACATGAGGGCCCTTTCTCCCATCCCTCCAGAGAGGCAGTTGTTAAACATGCGCTGGCCCACTACTGCCCAGGGCCCCCAGGGGGACCACGGGAGTCTGAGTGGTGAGTATGGGTAGAGGCTCAAGGGGCAGAACCAGAGACCTCTCAGTCCCCGTGCCACCCGGGCAGCCCTCCTTTTGTCTGTTCCATGGACTGGATTGATAGCCTCTGACCTTTACTGGGCACTCACACTTGCCAGGCTCTGGGCTGAGGCTCTACAAGCATCGACCCTCTTTATCTCCTATGACCCTAAGAGTAGGTAGCATTATTAACTGCCTTTTTGCAGATGAAACAAATGAGGCCCAGAGAGGTCAAGTAACTCACTGCAGACAGCTAGTAAAGGGGGCATCAAGATTTGAATTCAGGCAGGTAGACTCTTAATCCTCCCTCTTAACCTCTATGCTATTGTTTCTCCACATTAGATTTAATTTGGGGAAAAAACTCCCAGGTTAAAAAAATGCTAGAAAATTAACATTTTCACTAAAGTATTCACTGAGGGGCCTGAGTACTCCCTTCTACCCTCCTGTACTTCGCTGCCTCTGGTTCTATATTTAGAAGAAGCTGCTTGCTCAGAGCAGGCTCAATCAATAAATGATAAGTATACTTCAGAAACCCCACACTTGCTCCACTCCTCCTGTCTGATTTTGGGATGGGAGACTGAGCAGGCCCACTGGGGTGGTGGAGTCACTCAATCATACTGAGAATGACATCTAAATAAATAAAGAAAATCAAGCACACCATCTGGGCTCTGCACACAGCATGGGCTCCCATGCAGCTGCTGGGTGCTGTTTATTCTGGGCTGTCTTGGACAGGGAAGGAGGGACCTGAGTTCAGCTGAGGGTAAAGAATCTTCCAGGTTCCTGGATAGGAACTGAAACTTACTAATGCCTGAAACTTACTTACACCATTTGTAACTCCCAGCCCCTCAACTGCTCCAAGTCTACCTGTCCTCAAAAACTCCCCATTCCACCGTCAGGACTTTCACACATCCTGCCTCTGGTCAGTTTCTTAAGCAAGTCCCAGGCTATTTCCCCACAGAACTGAATGAAAAGATTTAGTCAGGCCAGGGGCTGTCACTTTGTTCTTGCATATTAGCTCTAACTAAAGTCTCAGCATCTCCTGTTCTCTGTATTAAAATTGGGATAGTGAGCTACCATGTGGGTTTATGGTGAGGAGTATGAGATAACCCATCTAAAGTGCTTAGCGCAGAGTTTGGAACCTGGCCAGGACTGAATGTGGGTCATCACTGATTAATGGTGACAGTGTGGATATTCGTGCTTTGTCTCCTCCTCACCGTCATTCTCACTGTCCTCTCTCCTGGGTCACCCTCCATGTCTCCCTGTCTGAGTTTTATCCCTGGCAAAGCCCAGTTCATACAGTTCTTCTCCGGTGGCTCTTCCAGGGAGAAGTGGTCTCTCTTTCCCTTCACACAGTATGTCACAGCATGGCTTCTAGCATCCAGGAAGATCAAATGTATTATTTCTGAAGTCTCAGCAGTCTTGACAAACTCTCATGACAGATGCCTTTGCAGTTTAGGGTCATACCATGGCCAGATTCAGATATCATTCTGTCCTGCTGGTCACAAATGAGTTCGGTGGCAACCTCCCTGGTTTCTCTGTTCCCTGGAATATTCAAGGTACCTTGTGTGACGTGCCAGGCTCTGGTTGGGATTCAACCTGACATGTTCCTTTATGTTGACAATTACCCTTTGCAGAATCTGCAGGCTGACTTAGCAGGGTTTCCTTGATGGGAGGGCAGAAAGAGCTCTCTGTTTGCACACAGTGGTCAAGGGTGCATCCCCTTGATTTCTCAGATATTTAATGATATGTCATGGGCTTGGTCATACCCTGGGTCTTTAAAATACAATAACTAATAGTTATCAAATCTCCCTATGTACTAATCATTGTGCTAAACTCAGAATATGAGATATCTTATTTACTCCACTGAGGATCTCTATGGGGTGAGTACCATTATTATCAGTATTTTACAGATGGATAAGTTGAGACAAAGAGAATAAAAGGAACTGACCAAGTTCACAATGCCAGTAGATAGCAGGATGGAGACTTGAGCCCAGAATATCAGACTCCAGAACCAAAGTCCTTAACCAGTATGATACTAAGGTTGTCAGAGTATCACAGAAGTTGTGTGTGTATGTGTCATGAACAACTTCTGCAAGTGTAGGAAAAATCAAACGATAGCCTTTGTTCTTTGAATTAAGCAATGATGTATTCAGAACGTATTTTATTTTATTTATTTGGAAATCTAATTCTCTGAATGATGACTGATAGACTAATTCAATTCCTGATTTTTAATAAATGTTCTAGTCTAAGGTGAAAAGTAGAGATGAAGATCTCTTACTCAGATAAATATGTGAGCCTCATGAGGACCGTTAGGGGTTTAGCCGACCATGCAGGGCTCTTCGTCTTGTTTGTCTCCAAATAAGAACTGAAGTCTCCCAGCATTGAGCCCCCAGGAAGCAGTGTGGCTGACAGTAAATTCTTCTAAGGGCTCCGGAGGAACCATTCAATCTCAAGTTTGCTCAAGCGACGAGAAAGTCGATTGTTCACCAGTCCCACTTGAATGTGCATTTACTCTGCCTGCGGGTGCCGGATGCCGGCCTCTCTGTACATCTCATCTGCATCTCCATAAAATAAATGGTGTGGGTGTGTGGTCTCAGAAAGAGGCAGGTACCGCCGCCCCCTCTCCTGTTCGGAGCCCCCTGCTCCTTGCTCTGTGTCCATAGCTTCCCGCATGGTGGCATTTCACTTGGTTATAACTGGTTGTCTTCTATCCTTCTTGACAATGGCACAAGCTCTGTGAGGATCCACGATTCCCTACTACACACATTCCCGGATGATTAATACATATTTGGGGGATTAATAAATAAATGGTGTCAGTACAGGACTTTTTCAACTAAGGGATGAACAATTAGAAATATTCTAAGTTTATCTAGAAGGATGATCCGGATTTAAAGAAAGCTTTTCAATTTGCCCAATAGTATCGCCACTCATACCAGCTGGAACTGGTGTCTTCCCTGGATCATCAACTCAGGGTTTGTACTGCACACAGATCCCATGCCTTGACAAGGACATTATTTAGGCTGGCCCAGTGCTCTTCTGCATCTGCATCCTAACCTCCGTCCCTTTCAAGCCCCACTGAGACTGTGTGATGTAGCTTTCCGATTGCACCCCTTCCCCACCCAGGCAGCAGGGTTCCTGGCAGGACTGGTGTCCCAGCCTTCTCATCGAGGAGCTTAGTCAGTTAGCCAAGAAATCCTATTCCCTCTTCCGTGGTGCTTTCCTGCAGTTGGGCCAAGTCATGGTGTTTCATTAGGATAATAAAAAGCGAGAAAGTCAAACTCTCAGAATGTGAAAGTCTCCCACATAATAAAAGCTGACTGGCAATTTATGGCTGTTCCACCCGAGGGTGACTTTGGGATCAATACACTCTCTAGTTGGACTTTCAGACACTCAATTCACATAGGCTCTCTGTGTCATTAGTTGGGTGCACCAGCCAGCTCACCTCCCGGAAGGTGGCCAGTGCCACCCAGCTCATCCTCAGACTGGAAATCTCATGAACAAGCCGTCTGGTTGAGTGGTCTCACCACCTTCTGCCCTCCTCTCTCCATTTCAGAGACAATTCTACCTAATACAGAATTTCTGCAGCTTGGCCCTTTGGTGGTGCCTATATATTTGCAGAATTTGTCCAAATGTTTCCTCCTTGCTGTGGGGAAGATGTGCATTTCAACTCCCTTTTCATGTCCAGGGAAGTAGGTGTCCACAGCTGAAAGGCTGATTTATAAGCCACGAGTTGTGACTTTTACAGCTTAGCTTAAGGGTCCCTGGCCTCCTGCTGTCCACAACCCTTCCCAGGCAGAGTCCACACAGCCATGACAGAGCCTTCTGGGTCAGTCTCCATTTTAGCCTGAGTGGGCTCCGTTTCCCTTCTTTCTGGATAATGAGCTGCTGGGGAGTCTGTGCGCTATCCTGAGCCGGCCAGTCAACCCTCCCCTTTCACAGGTCTAGGCTCTGGGCAGCCTACTGGCCTCTGCAGAGTAGGAAGTACAAAGGGCACACATTACCCAGAGCTTTTACACCAGGCTCACCCTACACACAGTGGGTACTTTTCTCTAAAACCATGTATTAAACCTGCTTTGTTAGTGACTTCATGTTAAGGTTCTATTCATTGGGCATCTTCCCTGTGTATAGCTCTGGTAGGTGTCAGGTGCTGCAGAAATATAGAGGTGATTCATGGATTCTTATCCTCAAAGAGTAGCAATCTTAGGGCAGATATGACAGGAGCACAAATAATAAGGAACTGTGGTAAACCATAAGTACCATAATGGTGGTAAAAATAAAAGCCCACAGGCATTTAGAAGAGGAGATGTTATTTCCAGGTTGATGAGATGAATTAATTATGCTTAATTTATGTGCTTTATGGTTGAGATCCTTGTGCATGAGGTTTGTTTAAAGAGGGGTGGTAGGAAGCCTACTCGTTCTTGGTTCTTCCCAGAATAAAGTGTTTTCTCTGAATCCCTGCTCTCCACACAGCCTGTCACTGGTGGCTGGAACCAGAGAAGCTGCCAGGGGCTCGATGAGAAGCAAGGAGAAATGGAGAAGAACAGCCACATCTGAGGGGGGCTCCCGGAGGCCGAGCTGTCAGAAGTGGAGTACAAAGTCGCCCACATCCTCCTTGTTGGAGGGACTCTCTCAGGAGCCCTCAGGAAACTGATGAGCCTCCTCCAATCCGTACCCTTGATTGGCAAAACAGATCCCACGCTGTTAGTGCTGGTGACAGCTTTCAGACGGGGCATAAACTAATTGTTAAAGACCCCTCAGCATTATTCACGAGGGTGGGAGAATTGGTTTTGGTATCCGGGAAAAACAGCCGTTTGGGTAATTACATTCTGTTTCCCCGAGTCTCCTCTAACGCATTAGCGGGAGATAATATTCCACATTCTAAGTCCAGAACCATCCCACAGAGCTGCTATTAAACAGCTGTCACCTTCCTTCCCATACTGGGCGCATTTCTCTGCAGGAAGAACGACTCCCTGTGTGTGTGCGTGTCAGCAGCCTCAATCCTGGCCTGCAGGGATGTACCGCCGGCAGCGTGGGCAATGCGTCGTAGTGGGAAGAACACTGCACTCCTTGTCTAGAGACCAGTTGCTGGTTTTGGCTTACTCGTGACTTGCTGTGTGACCTTGGGTCAGTCACTTAGTTTCTCTGCTGCCTGGCTTGCTGTGAAGTAAGGAGGTGATGCCTGTGAGATCTACAGTTTGGGCTCACTGGGTGGGCCGTTCTTTAGCAGAGCAGGGGCTCTAACTCTTGCTTTAGGCTGGGAACACTCAAAATGGATTGGCCACATGGTCCTTGGATACTGTGGTCTATCCACTGTCAGCAACCCAGAGAGTGAAGGCTGTGGAGGCATAAGCCCCAGTTCTTATTTGTTCCTCACTGACCTAAGGCCTAAGAAGACTGGAAACAAGTTACACTAGGCTCTTCCTTTCCCTCAATTCATGGTCCATATCAGACCCCTGACCTCACTAAAGTAATGGGAAATTAGGGATAGAAGGATGGAGAAAGGACACAAAGGCTTGGGGGGTAAGACAGGAGGTGGGAAGTAGCGGGATATGGAGGAGAAACAGAGAAAGGGAGAGTATGGATGGAAAGGGGTGCAGGAATGGAGGGAGGGTGAGAATTAGAAGAGTGTGGGAGAAAGAGGGACAGGCATGGAGAAGGAAGTACTGGAAGGAGGCCAAATACAGGAAAAAGGCAGAGGCTATGGGCTTCCTTGGTGACGCAGACAGTAAGGAATCTGCCTGCGTGTGGCAGACCCAGGTTCGATCCCTGGGTCAGGAAGATCCCCTGGAGAAGGAAATGGCAACCCACTCCAGTATGCTTGCCTGGAGAATCCCACCGACAGCCAGGCACAGTCCATGGGGTCGCAAAGAGTCAGACATGACTAAGTGACTAACACACACACACGGAGGTAAGTGCTGAACGTTTAAGAAATTCACTCCCTCCTTCCCATCTTGTTTCCCTTCCTTCTTTGCTTCTGACAAACACTTATGAGGACCCCACAACCTGACACACAGTATTCTACATCAATAGTCTAGGTGCTAAAGGTGCAAACACGAGCACGACGTGGTCCTTGCGTGCAAGGAGCGCACAGTATATTGGGAGCAAGCAGCGTTTACTGTGTGGCTAGGTGTGGAAAGACTACCATAGAGGGGTGTGTACATGGCAAAAGGAGTGGGCGATTCTGTGGGCAGAGGGAGGGCCAGGGAGGCTTCAGGGAGATGGGTGGGTCTCAAGATGGGAGGAATTTCTGGGCTCTTCTACATGCAGCTTCCCCTCTATAGCCTTGCTGAATTATCTTCACACAAGCCCTGAGTTAGTCACTCTAGTTTCCATATTTCCATGACGCTGTGAAACAATTTTATCTGCATTCACTGCACTGTATTGTAATCACTTCCTTTCATGTCTGTCTTACTCACTGGACTGAGCTCTTTAAAGCTTAGAAACTTGGCTTAATTGCTTTTATATTTATATTGCCCAGGACCTAGCATGGAGCCAGCAAACAGCAGATGTCAAAAGAAACCACCTCCTACACCCCAAACCCCCTAAAACAGTAACAAAACCACATTGACTGGAAGTATTAGGCATATATAATTTCTCTTCCAATGGTTCCCATTTACATGGGTTACCACAACAACTAACTTTCTAGCTAGTATTTCTGTCACATTGCTGACATTTTATGTGGAAAAAGGTTAAGGTGTTTCTCTGAATGCTTTCATTAACATCCACGCATTTTCCCCATCTTTCCCCCACCTCTCACTTCCCTTTCTTTTGCACGTGCCTCTTTCCCTTTCTAGGGATCCTGAGTGGAAGTGGGTGAGCCTGTTTCCCTTTCATCCTGGCTGTCTAGAGCCTTTCCCTATGAGTGTGAGGTTTCAGGGATCTCTTCTCAGGCACAACTTGGGCTGTGTACTAACATAATGAATCGATGGCTCTGGGAATGTCTGTTTCCTGGGAACACAGACCCTACTTTGGCTTCCTCATTCCTGGGGACTTTATCCATTGCTGCTGGGCTATTTTTTGGAAAACAACATATCCAGGGAACTGAAGGCATGACCTTTTCCATGGAGTGGTGCCTGTCTGAGCTCATACCACTCAGCCTAAAGAGGCTGGTCTCTTGACTCAGAAATCAAGTGTAGGTGGAAGTCACATGTCCTCCTCAGAAAAGCTTCACTTCCACTGGGACATGTCTGCTAGGTCTATGAGCTCCCCGAACCACCGTTACCCTGGATCTGAGACACAGGTTTGTTGCTTGTCTAGACTGTAGTTCATGTGGCCTATGTAGAGGTTACTCAGGGTATTTTGCTGAAGGAATTGTGTCTTTTAATCTTTGTACTCAATGATGGACACATTTTAAAAAGAGAAATAAATAACTTCAATTCATCATCCCTACTCTGAAAGCAGGATATTTGGAAAGCTGTACAGTTTGAGTCAACAATTCAGACTCAGTCATCTCTTCAGAAAGGTTATTATGAAATGTATGGAAGAGACCAGATTGCAACCTGTGAAAAGCATTGGGAGAATATAATACCTTAGCTGGAAACTGGGGTACTGCTGCTGTGAACTGACACCCCCACCCCTACAAGACTTCCTTCTTCCTCCCATCTTGGGAGTGAGATTATAAAACTCTCTAATGATCTCACTGAAATAAATCTAAGCCCTTAAAAATGTCATCCAACCTCACAGTCCCTCATTATTATGGGCCATAAACATATATTCAAAATGGGAAAAATCTAAATATGACTGGGTTAATGTTCTACATTCAATTGAAGACTTTCATGATGAGAGATTAATTAAAGGGAGGCTTCTATCCAGACTCCTATATCTAAGAGCTACCCCACCTCCATGGCCAACATTTGGCATTCTCAGACCTAGAACAGAAGTGCTCAGCTTGGGTAATGATCACATTGTCTCGTGGCTCCGGGAAAGGGGAATGAAGTGGTATGAAGAGCTATGGTGATTTCTCTGAGACAAAGGACAGGTGTTGACCTGGGGAAGGTTCCAGACAACGAGGTTAGCTTGCTGTGGGCCTCATGTCACTGCTTAGGAAAGCTGGAAGCCCCTAGCACACCTGCAGTAAGAAATTCTGCCAGTTCTTTCTGAAGGACACACTGTCCTTTAAAAAATAGCCAATGATCATTCCTCAGAAGTGCCCAGGTTTTCACTGTCAAGGAAACTGAAGCCTGCTGAGGGATCCTTGCCAAGCTCTTCCTTAGCAAAATGAATGAAGGAGAGCTGGAGCTCAAAGCAGTGGTCAGAAGGCCTCCCAGAGGCTGGGTGAAGCTGCCCTGGTAGAGATCAAAGGTGGAACAGGGAGCCAGTGTGGGTAATAGAGTGACCCTAACATGTCGCTTGTTCTCATTAATTAATTCATCTAGTTATTGTTCATCCATCAAACACATTTTTATTGAGGATTTATTATGCTTCATGTATCAGGCCATTGTGTGAACTGGTAGGATCCATTTTGGTGAGTAGGGGCAAGAAGGAGGAAGAAACATATAGAACTCTAAAAACAAAGAAGGAAGAGAATTTTTCGAAAATTTCCTGTGCTATTTTCTTATACAGGTTGTCTCATTGAGTCTAAGCCCATCCCTGCAGAGTTGGCATTAAAATGATTCTCATTTTATGAAGAGAAGCAGGCAATGCTTAGAGGGGCTGAGTTCGGTGAGTGCTGTGTGTGGCTCCAAAAATCTTCTTCACCATGGGGCATGGTCCTCAGAGAGTGTGCTATCTAGATGGGCAGGGACACATTCTCAGGGAAGAATCAAGAGTTTGTATACACTCTACCTCAAACAGACTAGTTATAAAAGTGAAATCACTTTCTATGAGAAGCTGTGAGCAGTAGATGCCTAAGGCTAGTTAGTGCCAAATGAGCAGTTTAAACGATGATACTGTGGGAAGTTCTCAGCCGCTGGGGGATGATGAGATGAGATGATATGAGACTTCTGATGGTTACTGATGAATACCTTGGGCTGGGACCCACGGAATGACTATCCCTGGCTTGTTCAGAGGACAGGTTGTTGATCTGGTGGGCTGGAGTGGGATTTAGTCAGAGGTCAGTCAGATGGGAGCAGACTGAGCATGCAGCTCGGGGCAGAGAAGAGAGAATTCAAGGTCTCTGAGCTTGATTTGACATGTTATAGGAATCTTGAGAAGGAAACAGATGAAGAAGTGCTTTCAAAAAATGAATCTGGCCATCACAGAACCCAGACTGGGTTTGCTTTAGGTTGAGATCTCTTGGCAGAGGAGATTCTGGGCTGGACCACAGAGATGCTCACACTGTACTGTGGGGCTCTGACCCTGACTCAGGGTGACAGTCCACATCCAGAAGGGATGGATGTTGGCTGCACCATTGTAGAACTTTGAAATATTTAGAGGTCTTTGTCTCCCATCAAAATAGTTGTGGAACTCTTTCCAGGAAGATCATTGAAAAGGGGGAACTGAAAGCTCTCTCTGGAGATTATTTAGCTGGAGGCACAGCTGGACAACTGGAGTCAGGATCTGTGATAATATGATATTATCATGATTGGGCTTCCCAAGTGGCACTAGTGGTAAAGAACCTGCCTGCCAATGGAGGAGACGTAAGAGACATGGGTTCAATCACTGGGTCGGGAAGATCCCCTGAAAAGAGCATGGCAACTCACTCCAGTATTCTTGCCTGGAGAATCTCATGGGCAGAGGAGCCTGGCAGAATAGTCCATGGCGTTGCAAGGAGCTGGACATGACAGCGACTTAGCATGCATTCATTATCATGATTAGGAAAATTATGATTCAAATTATGATGGTATTTTTGAACACCCCTCTGAGGTTTCTTTCTTTTGAGCTTTGCAGACACTTTCCCTCACTTCCATTTAGAGAGTTGCTATTGCTTTCTCCAGGCATTGCCTTTGATGGGGGAGGCCACATACACTTGAAAATACAGATTTTCAACAGTAAGATCAGGACTTTTTCAAGAGCAAATTAGACCTTGGAGTCAAAAAATTGAGTCTTGAATACCTAGAACCAAGAAATAATAAGACTCCTAAAACATAGGCCTTAAACCCCATAAATAAAAATCACAGAGTGAGATAGAACCTACAATGGTGTGGAATAGACCCCATAGACAATAAGAAAAGGAGAACAAATGATGTGGCTCTGCTAGGGCAACAAGGGTCATGCATTTCCTACCTGGGGAAAGGCTTGGCCTGGTGAGGGCATGGGACAGAGACCAGGAAGTTTGAGGATATTTGCAAACAGGAAGACCTGTGTGCCCTGGGTTAGCACCGGGCTGCTTCAGTAGGGTCAGGAGAGAGGGATGGGGCAGCTGGGAGGCTGAGGGCAGAAAGGGCCTGTGAACCCAGAGCAGCACAGGAGGGTGTCAGGAGCCTTAGTATCTCCTTTGAGGAGTCCAGAGGTGGCTAAGTGGGTGTGGACAGAGCTGGAGAGGCTTGTGGATGGAGCTGGAGTGATCCACATGGACCTGCAAGCCAGGACTCACTCCCTCAGTCACACTCAGGAGCCTGGCTCAATGACCAAAGACCAACAAGGAGTGAATGAGTCTCTTAGGGAAGGCCAGAGTACATGGTTCTTTCATTACCAACTGGCACAGGGCCTTCGCATTGTTACTGGCTCCCCAGAGGAATGGGAAGGGCAGAGGGGAGGAGTCTGAACTAGCCAAAAGGGACAGAGAAAATTCCAGTTCCGAGTTGACTCTTAGAGTTGACTTTCGATTAAGCTATTTGCCATCCACAGAGATGGGAGCCAAGTGAAGTTTAATTTGTAAGTTTTGCATATAGACTGTAAAATTAACATCCTCTATGTGATATTTAAAATCCTTTCCAATGGGCTGCTTCTCATAACCTGGTTTGGATTTTCTTCCCTGCCATAACTCTCCTCTTAGGCATGCCCTTTTCCTGGGCTGAGCGTGGGCTGGTATCTCTGAAGATACAGGCTGAGACAGAAGGTTCCAGTATGCTTATCACCCATTAATACTTTATCAGGATGCTGTGCATTCCATTTGTTTCAATTAAAACCTCTTATTGAACATCTGGTCTGTGCCAGGCTCTTGTGCTGGATGGTAAGGATCTGGCATGAGGCTCTGTGGGCAGTGGGAAACAGAAATATATAGATGCTAAAGCCAATTTCTAATCTTTCCAATGCTGAGAAGTAGTAGGAAGAGACTGAAGGAAAACAAAAATGGGATAGGACGTCAAAAGCCATGACTTGGCCACTTGGTAATTTTAGAGCCCTAATTTCTTTGGGTCCCAGTATGCTACCCTGTAAAACTGGGGATAGTTGGGGGGATTAATTTAGTTCCTTTCCAGATGCTAAATGATATCAAACTTGTGATTTTCAAAAGTGAAGAATTGTAGAGTTCACTGAAGCCGCAGAACGCAAGAGAGTTGATAGAATACAGCCACCACAAGCACCTCTGCTCTTTGATTCCTCTGTAACATCCTCAGAGCCACCTCAAAGTCCCATTTTGAGTAGATAGCATGGAGGTGAGTACATCATGGGTCAGCAACCTGTCTAGTCCTGGTGGTGTTCAGGACTCCAGAAGGGGTTTCTAGATGGTGTATACTGGAGGGTCCACTCTTGCAATAATGATAACAATAACAATAATAGTATTAATGATTTTTATTATTATGTTGGCATGGAAAATCCGGAATTTAAGCTCATGCTATGGGTGTGTTTGTCTGCCTATACTTACAAAGTAGAAGTTCCACCTAAATGACTAAGGGGACATCTGAAATCATCTGCAATGTTGATACATTTGCCTTGTTTACACTTTCCAGCTGCTGATCTCAATTTTCCACTCGGCTTTGCATTCACAGACACTTTCCACACTGCTCCCTCTTGACTCATTTGTTCATTCACTCATTTAACACTCTGTGAAAACTCAAAGAGCCCCTATTGTGTTGCAGGCTTTGAACCAAGTGCCAGGGATACAGAGATGAGGTGGAAGGCTTGCAACTTAGCAGGAGGGGAAAATAACAGAAGCGAAAGTCAAAAAGACTGTGGATGATCCACATGAGTCCTACAAAGCCTTGCTGAGCTCTGTGGACAGAGCTCATAGCACATGAATGGAGTTGTCTGCACTGGAACCAAAGGCTGGGGTGGGGTATGGAAGGAGGAGTTCTACACCTGACAAAAGAGCCCACAATAGTGACTGTGACTGTGTGGCTCCTTTTCTATTTTTTGTCTCTGAAAAGCAACAACCAACAATTAGAGACTGGGGGATCTCATATGTCATCGGAGCCTCTGATGAAGTTGTACCAGATAATACAGAAACATGGAAGAACAAAGAAAGATTTTTTAAAATCTAGAAAAGCCTAAAGAGTTTGGGTTCTTTAATAAGGTCTCCAGCCTTGGTTCTGGGAGGCTGGGTTTCTATTGTGGAGTCCAGTTTCGAGATGGTGGGAAGATGGGAAGCCCAACTGATGCATCTGCACATATCCCAGGTAAGGAGATCCCACCTTCCTTATCAGTGAAGATCAGAATCTTCAACTTTGGTCCAGAAAGAGAACTTCACAGTGGGGGGAGTGGCTAAATCTCAAGACTTGGCTCCCTCCCTTCCTCTTTTCTTCCCTCCTTTCCTCCCTCTTCTTTGAAGATTAGCCATTTCCCTGGAGATTCCTATAAATCACTACTACCATCTTCAATCTGGTCTCAGGAGTGACATTTAAACCCTTTAAGACCCGAGACAGTGCCCATACAAAACTCTTGGACTACAACCAAGGTAAGCTGGAATGTTCAATGTGACTCTACTGAAGACTGGGAAAGACAAGGGACAAAACTTCAGGTGTGCCCCATGAGCTTAGACTCTGTGTTTTGCTGACCCCAGAAGAGAGCTCTCCTAAACCCAGTGACGTTTCCTTCTTGGCTTCTAGTGTCTTCTCATGCAGTGAGTGCAACCTCAGCTCCACTACCCAAGAGCTCACTCCCATTTCATTTCTTGATGCTCAGAAAAAAATACCAGATCCTTTTATCTACCTAGATCCTTGCCTTTGCCATGTGATCAACACCAGGAAAGACTTCCATCTTAGGTAAGACCTCACTCAACTAAAGATGATGATCTTGTCCCATAGGCACTCTTTAGGAGTCCCACATCCGAATGTCCCTCAAAACCTCTCCCTGTTCCTGAGCATGTTCATGCCTTCCCCCCACCCCTTTCTGTGTGTGTGTGTGTGTGTGTGTGTGTGTGTAAGAGAGAGAGCATATGCATTGTGGGTGGGTGAGGTCCTGAATGAGAGGGTGACAGGTTCATGAAGGGAAGGGAGGAAACATGGGGAAAGGGAAAAAGGAGGAGAGGAGAAAATCTCTGCTTAGAATAAGAAGAAAAAGACAGGAAGACTCTACATATGCACGCCCCAGATCCATCCCAGATCCATCCAACCTGCCTGTCTCAGCTTCTGTCCATGGGTGCAGAGCCAGAGGTCTGTGCCTGGAATGAAAGCGGAGCAGGCTCACTGATAACTGAAGTGGCCACAGTGATTCCACGGCCCGATTTTCTTCTTCTCACAAGGAAAGGAAGAGAGTTGAGAAGATACTGGGTTAACAGACAAACAAAAAGATGAAGACATCCACAGCCTAGGGGAGACGGAAGGAAGAAAGGCTGAGAGTGGGGAGATGTAGGGACAGGCTGTCCACAGGATGCCCAAACAAACAACTGAGAAGGGAAATGATCTGTCTGCCTTTACTTATTTCTTATCACAGAGTAAACAAAAGGTAGGACTCTGAATGGAGTAGAAGCTTTGGCATTGCACATGCCACAGGTAAGGGATGAGAGAAAGGAATGGGAAAAGGGCCACATCAGGAGAAGGATGGCAGAGAATGGCCCGACAACAGGGCTCTAACATTACTGTACATATGTGCCATGTGCATAACATGAGAGCACATGACAGCCAGTGAGCAAAAGTCTGTGCTTGCATACTAACAGTAAAGAAAAATATCATTCCTGAGATGGTAAGATAAGCAGAAAAACATCTCTCCTTGTAATTACCATTACAAGGAATATTTTCCATTCTTATCCATATAATGTAATTCTGGGCATTCCTCACCCTAGCTTTATATACTCGTGGGCCCAAGTTCATAGGACAGAGACTTCAGGCTACTCACAGGCTCTCCTTGACCTCTTGGGCCTGCGGCACAGGGAGCTTGCTTCATTCCCAGCCCTCACAGAGACCCAAGTGACCTTCTCCCTTCTGCTGCGCTCAGCTGTGACAGCTCATTTGCCTGCCCTGCTCTGTGCTCCTGAGCCATAAACCTACAGACAGGCTGCCTCCTGACCCCAGACTCGGGCTACCTGTCCCTGGAGCAGTGGGGAGCTCTTCAGAGTCAATGTCCTCACTATATTTACATTTCACAAACGATTGAAAAGATCAGCTTATAAAAGCAAAAAGAAAGGCGAGGCATTTAACCTCTCTGGGCCTTTTAAGACAACAGATTTATTATGTTCATATGAATTTCCTGGAAGAAGCCTCTAATTAAAGCTTATTGCCTCTCAGCTGCCATTGGCTGGCAATGTGGCTCGTCCTTCCTGTTCGTTAGAATAGAAGGGCATCCCAGTGTGGTTGTAGCCTCACAGAGCCCATGCCCACCTTCCGGCCCACTCCCCTAGTGAGCTCCGGAATATCCCAGTGCCGCCATGATGACCCCATTGCCCCCTGAGTGGGAGCTGGGGTCCAGATAGGATATTACACCTGTGTTCTTAAAGGAAATGGTAAGACCCTGCTGTACCAGCTGCATGAATGATTAATGAAGGGTAATTAGTTAATGTTCGTTAAGTGTTTTCTAGATACAAAATTTTGGCTAAGAGCTAAATGAAGAAGCAAAAGCCAAAAGACTGCATTCACCCACATGCTGCTGAGAGAATCCCAGAATGATGGAGCTGAGAGAACGAGGGATCCCAGAGACCGTCTGTCCTGTGGTTTGCAAACTCTACACTGCAGGGCTTTCCAGGAAGCTGCAGAGCAACTAGTCTCTCAGTGTTTCTTCCCCAAACAAATCACAACAAGAAAGGCAAACTAAAGTTCCACAAAAACCATGATCACAGCATGACTTGAGGATGTAGAATGCCAAAAATGGCAAAATAACCATGAGGGAAGAGAGAAAAAGCCTCACATCCCAGCCACTTAGGCTCCAGCATTCTGAGTCTATGCCCCCCAGCAAGCAGAGCAAATGGCTCCTTCAGCCCATACTACCCCAGAAGTTGCCGAGCCCCTGAAGTGAGGAGCCCTGTGCAGGGGTGCCAGAAGAGAGGAAGTAAAATGTCTCCCAGGTTTTCAGATAAGGTTTACAAACCCCTCCCTGTATCCTCCTTCAAACCAAACCAAACCAAACCAAACCAAACCAACTCTGAGATTAATTCTGTCCTTGAGGAAGTTTAAAAGCTCTAGGTCAATGCACAGGGGACTTTGCAGTCTAATATTTGGTTAGTTTGTCCCTGACCTGGTACCTAAATTTTAGGAACTGAGCCTTTCTGGTAGCTTATGTAGCTCAGGGCCCTGCTGCTGGTTTCTGGTGTCAGTGGAGTTCTGCCTGCCACCCTGCCCTTCCTCCGTGGCTTGCACTGAGAGGATACCTCCCCTTTGGTACCTGCTTGACCCCAGGCCTGTCTGTACTTCCTCTGACCCATGTCCCTCTGTCCCCCTGAAATGGTGCTTCACCAACATGTCCTCTGCTGTTCTCCCAGTGGCAGAGAAGGATGAAGTCACCTTCCAGAATCTGGGGGATCGCTATGAACAGAAAAGGTATTTTATTAATTGTGCACAGTTTGCACTGGAGCCCAACATATAGCCTGCTAATTTCAATAGAAAATGTCCCCCAACTCCAATCTGGAAAGACATATCATGTTGATTCTGTGGAATCAACCCCCACAACATCACTACACAAGCATCCAAGTTCGAGAAGCATTGGCCCCACTTCACCTCAAGCCACTTATTGGATCCTGGCCCCTCCCAATTTGCCTATAGCCAAATGACTTTAGCCATTTCCTGTGTGGATGACACTCTGGAGGCAGTGCAGTGAGCCTGATCTCAGACCTATTGGGCAGAGTTAACCTGTCCCTCCTCTAGCGGATGTCCTTAGACTTCACTGAGCCCCTGAGTTGTACAATTCACTATGGCTGATTTTCCTTGATGACTCATACCAACTGTTTGTGTAATAGCACAGTTAGTTAAGAGTTGCTGAGGCCATTGGCACACCACCATGACACACTCTTTGGACTTAGAGAAGAGTAGAACTAATCCTGTTTGGTTTCCCACTAGGTTCTAGGTACTGTTTTACACAGGCATACAGATGAACACGTTCAAACCCCACAGGGACCCTGGGGCAGGTACCATCCACGGTCTGTGTTTCACACATGAATGATCTAGGACTGCAGGATATAATGGACACGTGGCACCCAAACAACTCAAGACCCAAATGCATGTTTTCCTCATCCAAGTCCTATCCTCCTTCCACTATTCAGTATTGGGTGTCCATTCTTTCTGTTGCATCTTTTTGTTCATTTCACCTGTTATGGCCCCTATCAAAGAATGAAAGAAACAGGAGGCGAGGTTGGAATATATGAATTTTGCTGTCAGCTCTTTCAGGAAGATGAAATGGGGGTGGGAGAGGTAGTGGATTGAAACCAATGTTCAAACTGACACTCTTCTTATTATCTCCGGAATTAATTTATCTGGGTCCACCCTGTTTGCCTCACAGCTCCAGGGCCAGGTTTTACGGAATGGCTACAGAGGAACCTTAGAGATGCAAAAAGGGAACACAGTTTCACCAAGCCCCTCATTCATCACCATCTGGAGCAGTAGTCTCATTAATAACTGGGGCTTAATCCTCCAAATTCAAAGAGACTCCCATTACCCAAAACAATAATTTTTTTAATTACCCAAGCAGAATGGCAATCGCATATTGAATACTAAGAATGACTTAAACTAATAAATACTTTTGGAAGTTCCTTGAACATTTTAATGAATTAAAAATTATGAAATATTTATAAGCAGTAACAACACCATTTAGTACCATTAATAAAATAAATACATTAGTCAGAGAATGGAATTCATTGCTATTTTACTACTAGACATTGATGTCAATGACTGAATATTGCTCCAAATTACTTGTAAAATAGACCAATTATTTTAGTGTGATTAATCTTTTCAATTATTTCTTTTATGTAGTTGTAATTTGAAAGTAATTTTCTTTTGGGAGTACAATGACCTCAGCACACTGGTTCCTTATTTATTTATATTTTAAAACCTTTTGTGTCTGCCCCCATTTCCAGGTGATTTTTCAATGGTCGAATGTTTAAAACAGTCACCCAAGCAATCATTCTTGTTCCTAGGCACTTTGTGGGGGCATTTCTAATTGGCTTTATTAGTGATTATGAGTAAGCCATTCCAGAATATAAAAGTCTCTGCCAACAGCAGCTATGCATCAGAAGGGAAAGGAGGGGCGGACAAAGTTCTTTCCTGGTTCCACCAGCTGGGGCCTGGCTGTTTTAGATTGCACGCTTAATTGGCTTGAGGAGGCAATGTGATAGTCGGGTCAATGTACTTTTAGGGTCTTCCCTGGACTTCAGCCATCCCCATGGGATTAAACGGTCCTTTTCCTTTGGGGAAACCGGATTCTGTGCACTTGAGTCACAAAAGAAAAAAAAAAACTGACTTTATTAAAGATAAAAGCATACAGAAGTAGCTGCCTTGGAAATTAAAATGTAGATCTGGGTTATCAGGATCTCTGTTGGAAATGGGGTTTTAGAGGTATATGCTGAAATGTCTATGGATAAGATAATATAATGTCTGGGATTTAGGAAAAACAATCTGGGAAAGGAAGAGTGCAGTGGTGGGTTATAGCCAGCTCACACTCACTGGTAAGAGCTGATTGTTACATTTTCAGAAATCTTGCAAGCTAGCTGGTAAACATTTACTACTGAAAATTAAATTTTATAAACTGACAATTAAATAAAATAAATGATTAAAAAGATAGTATATTAAATGAAAACAAACAGCAACAACATAAATGAAAGGTGGGTAGGACCCTGCCAACATATAACACACCATGGGCTAGTCCTACAGAATTATTCAGTCCTGGTTCCTGAATGGGGACATTCAGCTCAGACGGGGGACATGGGAGAGAGAGGGAGATGGTATTCATCGTGCCAAGGACTGTGCTAGGGGTTCTACATACAATATCAGTTTTAATTTCCCAAAACCCATAATTATATATTACAGATGTTCAAGCTGGTTTTAGGAAAGGCAGACAAACCAGAGATCAAATTGCCAACATCTGCTGGATCATGGAAAAAGCAAGAGAGTTCCAGAAAAACATCTATTTCTGCTTTATTGACTATGCCAAAGACTTTGACTGTGTGGATCACAATAAACTGTGGAAAATTCTGAAAGAGATGGGAATACCAGATCACCTGACCTGCCTCTTGAGAAACCTGTGTGTAGGTCAGGAAACAACAGTTAGAACTGGACATGGAACAACAGACTGGTTCCAAATAGGAAAAGGAGTATGCCAAGGCTGTATATTGTCACCCTGTTTATTTAACTTCTATGCAGAGTACATCATGAGAAACGCTGGGCTGGAAGAAGCACAGGTTGGCATCAAGATTGCCGGGAGAAATATGAATAACCTCAGATATGCAGATGACACCACCCTTATGGCAGAAAGTGAAGAGGAACTCAAAAGCCTCTTGTTGCAAGTGAAAGAGGAGAGTGAAAAAGTTGGCTTAAAGCTCAACATTCAGAAAACGAAGATCATGGCATCTGGTCCCATCACCTCATGGGAAATAGATGGGGAAACAATGTCAGACTTTATTTTTGGGGGGCTCCAAAATCACTGCAGATGGTGATTGCAGCCATGAAATTAAAAGACGCTTACTCCTTGGAAGGAAAGTTATGACCAACCTAGATAGCATATTCAAAAGCAGAGACATTACTTTGCCAACAAAGGTCCATCTAGTCAAGGCTATGATTTTTCCAGTGGTCATGTATGGATGTGAGAGTTGGACTGTGAAGAAAGCTGAGCACCAAAGAATTGATGCTTTTGAACTGTGGTGTTGGAGAATGCTGGGAGCCAGCGTGAGGAAATCTGCCCGTGGCAAAGGTCATGAGAAAGGAGGCTCGGCATCCGCAAAGGCAGGATCGAGCCTCAGGAGTCCCTCTGGAAATTCTGGAGCATCGACCCCCAAAACCATAGTCTGCCTACTTTACTGCTTTGTGCTCTCACCTACACCTCTGACTTTATGGGGAGCTGTCCCCCACCACCTCTCTCTGAAAAAGAGTTAACTTACAGCTCCAGTTAAAAAAGTTCCTGGGCATGACAAGAGTGTTTCAACTTACAAACTCCTTTGGAAGTCCTCTAGCCTGCCTGAACAGGTTCTTCCAGCCACATGTGCTTGTTCACAGCCTCCCAACCATGAGAGGCATGAGATGTTCTAAACTGTCTAAATAAAGATTCCTTTGAGCAGTTAAAAGATTGATTAGAAATTGTATTGGTGAGGGGTTTTTCACTTGTTGGGCCAATGTTTGCTGCTAAGTTTCCATATCCCTTACCTACTGTGTCCCTGGGAGTGTATTGATTAATATAATTGGTGTATAGGAATGTAAGTAGTAGTTTTAATGTTTGTAACCTTGGACCCTTGAGTTAATTCTTTTCTTGTTATAGCCCACCACACCTTTGCCCTGTAGGAATGCAACTTTATCTAATGCTTTTGGAGGGTGGCACTTGACTTTAGAATAATCACCTTTAGAGAAAAATAAGTTTTCTGCAGAAAGGGTCATAAAATGTTAACAGGACTCCTGGCCAGAAGATGATGTAAATCACCTAAACTTTTGCATATGATAAGTTTGCAGGAAGAAAGCCTGGCTTCGATTAGGATCAAGGACTGCTGTCCTTGCATGACTCTACCCCTTCCCCCATTATCCTCTATGCACAACTTAAGGTATAAAAACTACTTTGGAAAATAAAGTGCAGGCCTTGTTCACCAAAGCTTGGTCTCCCCATGTCGTTCTTTCTCTCACCTTCTGGCTGAATTCCCATCTGGAGCATGGAGGCTCGTTAAACCTACTAATTTTGCCTGGGCTTCTAAGATCTGACCAGGGAGGCCTTAGTGTCTCCTCTCCTTCAGGAGAGTGGGAGGACACCCATGGCCTACGTAGGGACTCAAATTCCTTATCTTGGAATTTTATTGGCTTTCCACGTAAACCAAGTTATTCAGCCTCTTTTCTCCACTGAATTTTCTCACTGAGCTATCTTTATTTAACCACTCTATATATCTTTAATTCTATCGTATCCTCATCGCCGAAGCCGTCTCCCCTTCAAATCCTCTGACTCCACCAGGGCTGGACCCTGGTAGGAGAAGACTCTTGAGAGCCCCTTGGACTGCAAGGAGATCCAACCAGTCCATTCTAAAGGAGATCAGCCCTGGGTGTTCTTTGGAAGGACTGATGCTAAAGCTGAAACTCCAGAACTTTGGCCACCTCATGCGAAGAGCTGACTCATTGGAAAAGACTCTGATGCTGGGAGGGATTGGGGGCAAGAAGAAAAGGGGATGACAGAGGATGAGATGGCTGGATGGCATCACCGACTCGATGGACATGAGTTTGAGTGAACTCCGGGAGTTGATGATGGACAGGGAGGCCTGGTGTGCTGCGATTCATGGGGTCGCAAAGAGTCGGACATGACTGAGCAACTGAACTGAACTGAGTCCCACTTACTTATGAGGAAAACAAAACTCACAGATTGGAAAAAAAAAAAAAAAAGAAACCTCCTCTGAGATCAAAAGGGTGGTAAATGATGGAGCTGGAATTCCACACTCATTCTGATTCCAAAGCCTGTAATCTCTCTCCTACATTGTAACAAAAAAACCTTTATTCACTACTTACTATGGGAAAAACACTGTTAGTTGGTAATTGGGATGTAGAGTTTTTTTTTTTTTAAAGACAGTCTTTAAAAAAATAGAACCTAGCATCTATTGAGCAAGACACATAAATAACTCTGGAAAGAAGTAGGCTGTTTTAAAACAGAAATATATAGAAACACAATTCTGGGCTGAGACTTCTGGGAGAAGATATATTTGAGCAGAAATCTGAAAGATGTGGCGGACTGGGAGAAGCAGATATTGGGAATGGAGGGGGCATAGCTAAAAAAAAAAGCTTAAAGGTGGGAAGGCACTCAGGGAAATGTGAGTAGATCTCAGTGGCTAAATGAAATTTTAGTCATTCTAATGCCTATCTTTTAAAGAGCACAGTCCACAGGTAAAAAACAGGCAAGAAGTTTTAGAGATCGGGAGTCAAGAAGGGGAATGTTTGGTAAACGAGGTTCACCCTCCACCAGGTAGTCACAGTGAGAACTAAGTGAGGACACCAGGCTGTGGCTCAGGGTCCTCTCTGGTTTTCACTTCCGAGCAATAGATCCACCACCACATGATTGATTCAGTCCCTTGAAGAGACCAACCCAGGTGTTGGCCACCTGGATGCTGGCATCAGGTTGGCGATGCTGCAGCTCCCATCACCCACTTGGCACGTTGTTGTCATTAACATGAAGTGTTTGTTTCAATTTATTTCTGTGAATGGTCGTTTCACCATGAGAAACCGAGTGGCAGAGAGGGAGTAGCTTCCTTTTCAAAGACTTGAGGCCAGAGAAGTCAGGGAGCTCAGAGCAACATCCACAAACACACCTCCACAGCCATACTCTCCTTTGACCCTCACGATTAACGTCAATTTGGGGTCAGCCGTTGACATATTGTTATTCCTGTTTTAAATTTTAAAAAAGTGTGCCAATTCTGGGGGAGACCTGATGTCTCTTTTGATCCACAGTGTTGCATTGTTTGCTGTTGTTTAGTAGCTCTGTCATGTCTCACTCTTTGTGACCCTATGGACTGTACCCTATGGACAGGCTCCTCTGTCCGTGGAATGCTCCAAACAAGCATACTGGAGTGGGTTGCCATTCCTCCTTCAGGGGATCTTCCTGACTCAGGGTTTGAAAGTGAAAGTGTTAGTTGCTCAGCTGTGTCCTACTCTTTGTGACCCCATGGACTGTAGCCCGCCAGGGTCCTCTGTCCATGGAATTCTCCAGGAAAGAATACTGGAGTGGGTTGCCATTCCCTTCTCCAAGGGATCTTCTCAATCCAGGGATCGAACCTGGGTCTCCTGCATTGTAGGCAGATTCTTTACTGTCTGAGCCAGACAGTAAAGAAGACAGAGAAGCCCAGGGGTCAAAAATGTTTCTCATGCTTGGCAGGTGGATTCTTTACCACTAGCGCCACCTGGGAAGCCTAAAGAGGTGGAAGTGAAAGAAATGAAAGTGTTAGTTGCTCAATCGTTTCTGACTCTTTGCAACCCCATGGACTGTAGCCTGCCAGGCTCCTTGGTTCATGGAATTCTCCAGGAAAGAATAGTGGGGTGGGTTGCATTCCCTTTTCCAAGGGACCTTCCCAACCATGGTATTGAACCAGTTCTCCTGCATTGCAGGCAGGTTCTTTACTGTCTGAGCCACCAAGGAAGAGGTAGAAACATGACTTAAATTCCCTGATTGCCGGTTCAGCATTCATTCTGTGTTCTTTCTGAGAAAGGTGCATTGTAACTAGTTTGGAGGAAGACATCTCTACAAATGGAGCACCTATTCAATACCTTGGGCAAACTAAATATAAGTCAGGGATGCCCTTGGGGAGCAGTGTTTGTCCTAAGTAGAATAGAGATCTTAAAGCCATAACATCAAAACTCAATCTTAAGACAGAAACAAGTTTATATCAAGGTCACTATGCATTTAGTTTAGTACCGCTCAGTAAATACCTGTCGTATGAATGGGTGAATGCACAGACGGTTGGATGAATGAGTCTGCTACATAGACAGGTTTTTGCTGGCAGTCCCAAGACAGCATTCCACAGTAATTTCACAAGCACAAACTAAGGAAGGTGCTGGGGTGCTGCTTGCTTTTGGAACAGAAAATGCCCAGTTTGGGCCAGGCTGCCAGGAGCCCATGAGGTTATCCTTCATTTTACCCAGCTGGATTTTGGATCTTACTCTAAAGGTTAATTGGTTCCACATGGCTGGCCAAATATTGGAATCTATTTGTGTAGCTTCTCTCATTTCATCTTGTCCCCTCTTGGTCTAAGGAGGATATCCTCCAGTGCCCATCACTGTCTTTGATAAAGTAAGAAGAAAGAGAAGGGAGAGAGGGCCAGGTGATGCCATGCGTGTTTTATTGGAAACAATCATACCGGCTCCATACTTAGCATCTCAAAGCCAGGACCCACAGTGACAAAAGTCTGTCTGGGGAAATGGCCCATATTCAAAGTACAATAGCCTTGGGCTTAGTCTTAATCATTTAAAGAAGGTCTGGTTAATGTAATTCCGTTTTGCTATTACATTTTAAATAAGTACAGTATAATAGGATCAAAAAGCTGGGGTTAATAGGAGAGTTAAAAATCAGACTGCCCAGCAACTCTCAAGCTGTATTTCATGAAAGCCCATTTGGAAGGTTTGTCAAAGACTGTGGAACTGGTGGGCTCCTCACCGTCACTTCCTCTAGGGCAACTGTACTTGTGTAATTTCATATCCTGGGTTTTTATATAAGACTTTGTATGAACTAAGAGTTAAGCCTCTAAAAAATGTTTGAAGACTGTGGATCTAGTTTACATGTCCTCATTTTAGGCACAAAGAGGCTAAGATAGCTGTCATCTCCCACTCTTTCGGGACACGTGTTTTAAGGTGTCTGCAGTGGTCTGACTGCATTGTATTCCTCGGATTCCTCCCCCTTCCTGAAGTATAGAAGTCAGTGAAATCACCCTCAGCACCATGGATAGTGTGAGTGAGGCTTCTGACACCCTCTCTGAATGGATTAGAAGTAATGTGTGTGACAATGTCTTGATAGAGTAAGGGACCATGAGTGCTTCTTGGGAAAAGGTCTGTTAGTGAGCTGAATGTGGCTCTCATCTGGGAAATCTCAGTTCTGATTCTTGTAGGTTCATGAAAGAACTATGGCCACCTGCAGTAAAATGTGTTTAGGCTTACATCCTTGATTTTCATGGATGGGGGACCCGCTATTGATAAAGGTGTGGTGGTCCTCTTAAACTGCCTTTGACCCGTCTGGGCAGGGAAAGGGAAATTCTGAATTGGTTTCTTAGAAAAACTGAGAACTTGATGACAATGAGATGGAGGTAGGAAGCACATTGGACTAATCAGTAATTTAGTGTGTTAAAGTTCAAGGTAAATTTTTGAGTGTTTGTGCATTCAGTTTCCATCTGAGGGAGGCAGATTAGATGCTTTCTGGGGTCCTTAGCAGCAGTGACCTTCCACAGGCAGCACCAGCGTGTGGCAGCTAACAGCATGGATGCTGGAGCCAGATGGCCTCCACTCCAATATCAGCTGTGAGACTCTGGGTACGTGACTGCTGTGCCTAGTGATGATAATAATAATGCATACCTCACAGTGTTGCTGGAAGGATTAATGAGTTAATATATGAATGTGCATAGGACAGGACCAGGCACATAGAAGGTGCTAGGTGGGTGTTTGCAATATGTAATTTTATGAACACACTGACTGTTTTCAAGTCCTTTTCAAGATGCTAGTCCTGCTCTTCTGACGTATTTTTCAGCAGGTTCCTCTGAACCTGAGGAGTCCCAATGAGTGTACTGCATAATCCTATGCTTTAATTGTCTGCTGAAGAAAAGTCATTATGAAAGGGTTAAGGGTTCCCTGGGAGCCTGGGCATGTAAGGGTTGATATCCCTGCCCTCAGTACTGAATACACACACCACTCTTTCAAGATGAGGGAAAAATCTCTTCCAAGTAATTTCCACTCACTGCTACTTTCTTTTGGGAGTAATAGGGTAATAGCC
The DNA here is from genome assembly GCF_003369695.1 of Bos indicus x Bos taurus. Lineage (NCBI taxonomy): Eukaryota > Metazoa > Chordata > Mammalia > Artiodactyla > Bovidae > Bos > Bos indicus x Bos taurus. The sequence continues at coordinate 70,145,302 of NC_040086.1, read as the reverse complement.
CAAAGCTATAAAAGCAGGAACAGCATTTGTCAATTGATTGATTAGCTGATCAGTCAACAAATATTTACATTGTGTTTCTTATATGTTTAGCATGGTGTTAACTGCACTCTGGAGAAATAAAAGCAATATAAGACAAGGTTCTGAACCTCGTTAGGGCCCCAAAATGACTAACTGAGAAATAATTATAAAATAGCTACTAAATTTAGATGCAGAGAACAAAGTCTTCCAAGAATAATTTCTTTAGCTGTGAGTGATGTTCTGGAGGGTTTGGGCCCCAAGCTGGATCTTAAATGATGAATCAGTGTTCAAAACATAAGGCCTGGGATCAAGTAGGCATTATTGGCATAGTGTAGAGAACACCAGTCTGTTAGAGGAGAGGTATGGGGAAACAGAGGGCATAATGTTGGGCAGGTACAGAAGGGCCGGATTGTAAATGACTGTGGAAATCAGGCAGAGGCACTGTGGCTTCCCAGGCAGGATTGAGAAGTGGTGAAAGCACCAAGGTCAGAGTCAAGGTGGTCCTGATGTTAATCCCAGCTCTACCATCAACCAGCTGGGTGATCTGCAGCCATCACTTTTCTGATGTGAAGTGGTCTTCACTTCTGAGTGAAGTGGTCCAGCCCAACCTTCATATTCCTGATGTGGTAGACAATAAGAAGTTACTGGAACCTCATGAAAATGCCACAAGCAAAGGGAATTTGGAGGAGATTTTTCTGGCAATGTGTGAAGGATGGATAATGGTATCAGGGAGACTAGCTGGAAGTCTATTTAGTCTATTTAGTCTAATAGCTAGAAGTCTATTTAGCTATTGCTAAAGTCCCAGAATACATATATGAAGGCCTGAATAAAGCACGTGGCTGAGGAAATGAAGTCAGAAGGATAAACTCAAGAAGCAGTAACAGTAGCATCTAGACAGCAACAGATAGAATGTGAGGCAGCCACAAGCCTAGAGCCCAAGGCTTGATCATCCGGATGTAGGGATAAGAGGAAGAGTCAAAGATAATTCTAAGGTAAATAAAACTCCAGCCTCTACACATTCCATTAAGGCAGCAGGATGTCATGGATAGAAATACTGGCTTGGTGATCAGACTGATTTGGGATTGAGTGTGGCTCTACCTTTCCCTAACTATACAATGATGGTAACTTTAGAAACATCTGTGAGGTTCAGTTTCCCCATATATAAAATGAGGATAATAGTACCTGGTTTTTAGTGTTATTGTAAAGCTCACAGGAGATAACTAACACGTGCAAAGGGATCAGCACTCTACCTGTGCACATGCTAAATGCTCCATAGATGTGAGCTTTCATTGCTTACTAACTGATCAGCTAATAACTGTTACATTCTATGATAACAGGTGTTAGGATTCAGAGGGAGTCACGACCTCTGCCTTCATGGCACCCACAGATAGATATCTTCTCTTTTGCGAGCAGAATTGTCCCAATGACCCCATCTCCAGTTTAGTTAAAATGGCATTTTTTTTCTTGTGGGACAAGGAAGGGTTGTAGAAGTCTATATAAAGCAGACCAGATACCCTACAAGCTGAAAAGCTGAAAGTGAAAGTCATGTCCAATTCTTTGTGATTCCATGGACTATAGCCCACCAGGCTCCTCTGTCCATGGGATTCTCCAGACAAGAATACTGGAGTGGGTATCCATTCCCTTCTCCAGGAGGTCTTCCCAACCCAGGGATCGAACCCAGGTAGAAAGTAGACTAGATATCCCACAAACCTATCAGCCTGATCAGCCCCTTCAAATGCACTACTTCTCTTAGCTCCGCCCCTTCAAATGCACTACTTCTCTTAGCTCCTCCCCTTCATGACCTAACTGAAGTAATGATCTCAGAAAACACAGATGTTTGTCTACATCAAACAGGCCTTGGGTATGCCTGCAAAACAACTCCTTCTCTTTAAATATATGAGGGTAGCTTTAGGATACTTCTTATGTTTTCAACTTGTCCACACCACCCGATGTGCACCTGAATTTGTTCCATTATAGGAGAAAGAGTTAGAAGTTCTCAGGAAACACTGGGATCACTCTGTTCTCTGCCTCACAGGTCCACAGTGGTCCTCTCATACCTCTTGGTGGCCACAGGATTCCAAACCTGAGAAGGAGCACAGAGGACACCTGCTTCCCCATGAAAACCATCTGTTCTTGGACTTGGAGCCTCTGAAGGAAGGTAGCTGGGCCATGAGAACCTTCCTGGGTCTCTTGGCAGGTCCACTTTCCTTAAGGAATCAGAGACAGATTTCTTTTCTTCCTCCTTAAGAGAGTGTCCTGCCAGAAGAAACACTTTCTGGACCATTAGAGAAAGTTAGAGAGGTCAACTCTCTTGGTTTTTTAAGGGTAGAGAAGCAGAAAAGAAACATATCTTGTAAACTGTGCAATGGATTGCTGCAAATGCAAGATAAACTACAGAGGGAGAATACTGTAGGTGAAAGGAAGTCGTAGGCGTAAGGAAGGAAAAATGTGCACAACTGGTTGAGATCTTTCAAAGGTGCAAAGAATTTTTGCAAGAGTATTTGTGCTGGGCCTAATACTTGGAGTTTTATAGCCTCTTATTCCCTTCTGATGCTGCTGAAATGAGATTAGGCCAATTCTGGGAACTCATACCTTCTTCCTGACACATTCCTGATAACTGGCTCCATTTTAACACATAACCTCTTTTGGACGGTACGTGGACCCTTGACATCGGTGAGGACTGATGATGTCCAGAGACGTTCACAAATCCCTAAGTTACTGAGTGTGGAAACATTTGTACAAGCTCCTGGCTTTCTCCCAAACCATATGTTTCTTGTACAGCGTCTCACATCACAGGCTAGGCACCTTTTCAATTTGAACTGAAGTTCAATCTATCATGTTATGATAGATTTTTCTTTTTCTGACACATAAACCAGTTTTGATTAAAAAAGAAAGAAAGAAAGAAAACCACTTTGTGAAAGTTCTTGCAAGGCTAGCAGTGAATGAAGAGCAACAGCAAGGTAAGGAACTGGATGGTCAGTAGGGTCCCTACCTAAAGGAGTCCCTTTTGTATTCAGCTTCAAAATCAAAACTGGGCCTCAACATGCAATCAATGGCTATGTGTTATGAGCCTTCATGGCTGCTGATGAACATTCTAAATGGAGAGGTTAGGCCTGGGAGTGCCACAGACTCCCTTTCTGTCTATACTTCATTCCTGGGCCTCCAGACCACAGATTCCATAGCACAGGTTAGTGAACCTCGAGGAAGAGGCAGGCATGGCAGGAGAATAGTGGCTATGAAAACAACTTGTTTCCTAAAGATTTGTACAATTCAAGTCCATCTTATATACCCTTTACATGTGGAAAAATAATAAAGGATATTTATAATGATGACCCTAGGTCTTTTGAAGAATCAAGGAAAGATCAACCTCATATCTATATCAATGATCAGTCTTCTCCTGCATACCAATCACACTTGGAGCAATGTCTAATGAAAAATATATATAAAATATCATCTTGAAAATAGGAATAGAAGATCAAAAACTCTGTAGAGGGAAGAGAAAATAAGTTTATCAAATAACTACACAGATATAATTTATTGTGATTGAGTATTGCATTTAGCTCAGAGTTTCCTGGCAACAAAGACAAAAAGAAAAAAAAATTGACAAATTACTCTTCAGGAGAGAGATGTCTTCTCTTGTTAATAAATCTTGAAATAAATTCACAATGTGGAGTTATGCAAAAGGAATTCAATGACACATGCCTTAATGATTTTTACAAAATAAGCAAGAATTTTCACATATAACCATTTCCCACATTGTCCCTTAATAACAGCTTAAATCAAATCATTAAAAATACTTAATTGTAAATTTTACCTCAGGGGGGAAAAAAGTAAAGTACTAATCATTATCAAGTTAGTAGGATGGAGATACATGTGAAAAAAAAAAAAGGCAGAATGTTGATAATTGTTGAAACTGGGTTGAGGGTATATGGGAGCCCATTGCACTATTCTATTCATTTGTAAACATTTGAAAATTTCCACAAAACAAAACAAAACCATAGCTGAAAGCATCTGGACTCCAGGGAAATTAAGCTAATGTGTTATCCAACAAAGACTATATTCTATTCGATATAGCTTTAAGTTAAGTAGATATAATATTATAACTCAATCTTTGAAAATTGATCAGCTGGGCTGTGAACCACTTGGCAATATTCAGAATCAGACCCAAAGCACTGGAGACACTTCTGTATAAGTGCGCCCATTTTCAGCTAATTATGGTGGCAGATTACTGACCTACTTAAGACAACGAGCTACCAAGGAGTGGATGGGGAAAGCCAGATTCAGATACCTTCACTGCAGTTCTTCAGGGCAAAGAAGTCCACTGCAGATAAGCTTCGGTTTCCATTTGAGATATATTCCAGGGCCACTCGGAACGGGTTCTCTGGGCGCCCAATTCTTCCCTGCAGCACAGTCCAACTGGTTGCATTGGAAAGCAGAGGGGGAAAAACACAGAAAAACACTGATGAGAAGCAGACCTAACCTATAGAGAGGTCCCATGCCTGCCCTGACTTTAGGGCCCATGTTCTCCATTCTGTACGAACCCTAAGTGGGTGGAACCCTAAGTGGTTCTGAGGATGGTCACTGACAGCAACACACACACACATTTATTTCCTTCTTGTCCAACTAACTCAGAGACCCAATTCTTAAACCTACTGCCACTAAACCTACGGCCACTGGTGTGCCTTTTGTCTTACTTTTTAGGCAACGCCAGACCTTTGGACTATTTCATACAGGAAAAAATATGTACACCTGAGAAAATCTGCCAGCAGAGTGAAGGAATAGTCTTCAAAGCATTTATCAGTGTACTAATAATTATCTCTGGAAAGAATGCTTGGTTTTGGGAATTTTATCTCATCCTCAAATCTCAGAATCCTCGGGTTTGCTATATAGTTACTTGAGGGAAGCTAGCAAGTGCTATTTATTGACTGCAGGAAAATTAAAGTGCATTGAAGCATGTATTTTGGGGTAAAAGCTACCTAAGATTGACGTGGACTCTGCAAAAAGGTGCAAACAGAAGTAGACAGAAGCAGGTCAAATGTGAGCTCTGCATCTGTCTATAATCAAGGACACTGACACAGCCAGAGAATAGAGAGTAAGCTAAATGAACATTTTTACACCTCACTCAGGCTATTAACCTCTTGGAATAGCCTCCTGTCACTGATTGCAACATCAAATTTACTTTCCAACATTGATTCAGGTTTTTTAAAATACATAATTATTTTGATAACTTTGTGTGGAGAATGGAAATTACCTGGACTATTTCACATTTTCTTTCCTTTTAAAGAAAAACAATTTTATTGAGGTATAATGCACAATAAATTGCACATCCAAAGTGTACAATTTGATGAATTTTGACATGTGGATTCACCTTAACTCATCACAATGTTTCATACTGTCTTACCACTAGGTTGGGCTTAGGTATGGTAGTACGCATGCTAAGGAACTTAGGGAAAGACTAGCTTTTTGTTTAAAAAAATTTTAAAGCACCCTCCCAAATTTCAAGTATAAAGGTATTAAAAATTCAGAAAAGTTGGTAAAGGAAAGTAAAAGTCACCTGGAAACTCATCTAGAGACTACCTTGGTAAACACCTCTGTAAGCAGCATTGTAGCTACAGCTTTACACATATAAGGTCATACACACACGTGCTCCCTCAATGGTTTGTCATAAGACAATCAATATAAATTACACGATCAGGTCAAAGGCTGCATTTTAACGATTTGTGCATTGCTCCTGGTTTTTCCTCTTTATGATCAGGCTGAGGCTAGCCCTGTGAGTTTATCTTAGGACGAATTCTTAGAACCTGGGTCAAAGCATATATGTATTTAAAACTCTGAGGATATTGTCAGTCCTCTAACACTGAATTAGAGGGTTCATTTCTCCATTTGTTTGTTGACATGGGATCCCATCAAATCTTTTCCATTCATTAACTTTTGGTGAGGAAGGCATCACGCAAAGCAATCTATGGTCTTTCAGGGGGGTGTTCCCGGATGGGGATTGTGTGTCTCTGGTTCTTGCCATGTTGCTGGGCATGCAATGAGGTTTGCTGGATGAAGAAGGCAGTGCTGTTCCCTTTCCATGCTCTTTTGTAGTTAATTCTGAGCAATGGAGCCAGTGCCTCTGCCATTTGATAAAAGCGTATTAAGTTTCCCCACAATAGATGCTGTAGAAGAGACTATTGCTGTTGTGAAGTTTGTTCTCTGTTTCTGTACCCAACAGGATTTCTATCCAAAATAAAACCAGTGCAATTGAGTAAGGAAAAGGGGCCTTTCCGTTTAAATGTGGAACTGTCAAAGAAAAAAAAAATTGAAAAGAAAATGTAAATGAGGGGTTCTTAAGGAAAAAGAGACAAAGAGAGCAGAATTTTTCTTGTTCTTCTGAAAAATAAAGGACTCTATTTTTGAGGGAAGATGGTGGTGAAAAGGCATGACTATTCATATTCTTCCACAATCATAGCTCTCTGCTCTGAGGAATGATGGATTTTAATTCCAGGTACACAGTGGCCCTTGATGATGATTTCCATTTCTGTATTGGCAGTAGCCCTCTGGATAAATGTGTCAAGAGTTTTAGGAATTAGTTTCTGAGTTACTGATGCAATAACTTTTGTCTGAAATTCTCTGGCCTCCCATAGTTTACTGCTGCAACTTTAATAACTTTCAGAGCAGTTGCCAAACATGATTTTATAACCAAGGAAGTTGGGACTGAAAAAGGGCAAGCTTATACCTAGGGTCAGATTTGTTTAAGAGACAGCAAAAACCCTATGGGGGGTGGGGTGGGGAATACCACACACTCTCTTTTCTCTCTCCCTCCATTTTCTTGGCTGACATCCCAATGGTCATGAAACTTGCTCCTTAGGGTCCTATTTTCCTCTTTAGCTGGTGGCAACTCTACTTGTGCTTGCAAGGCGGGAAGTGATGTTCTAACCTAGAGCCTCCTAGAGACAAACGTGCAGCTATATGCACATGCTGGGGATTTGCAGTGATCTCAGCACTGGTGCTTCGATCAATCAACATGACACTGTGGGGAGTCCATCTGGACTTCAGGAAGCCAGAAGCATGGTCTGGATGGCCTGTCATCATCCATTATCTTCCAGTTGTCTCTCTGGAGCTCTTTACTTCCAGTTCTGGCTCTGCCCACGGTTTGCCTGATGACTTTGAACAAGGCACTTTACTCCAAATGCCTGAAATTTTAAATGTTTTCTAATCAGTTGTATTCTCAACCACAGAAAGTATCTCCAACTTGGTGTAAATTTGCTGAGAAAACAACTGACTACACATTTTTTGCTGAGTGGCTGCATCATAATGAATCAGAGTCCACTGAAGAAGGCAGGAGGGTTGGTTTGTGAATAGCAAGGTCCATTTCTGACCTGGAGGTTGGAAGCTGTATATTCAAAGGCCATCAGGTTGGGAACTGAGTCCCAGATTATGGTCCTAGACTTTCATGGGGTATGGTAAGTCCCAGAACCCATTTGGGTTTTAGTTTCTTCATTAGCAAAATGTTAAGAGTTCTCCAAGGTCTCATACTGATCTGATACCAATACTTCTCTAGCAGATCACCCAAGTCCTAGTGACAAAACACTTTACCAAAACCCTGAAAGCTTCAGTGGGCCAATAATATTCTACAGAAGGTGGAAGAAAGATTTGTCAAATAACTCAGACTTATTTCTCCAAAGAGACTCAGTTCCACCCCCTCAGAGACGTGAAGAGACTGGTTCAAGGTCACCCATTTGGTTATCTGAAGACCAAAGATTAAAATCAAATATATTATTGCTCCACAATTGCAAGAACAGGAGACAACGTGACCCATGAATCAGTCTGTATATTCAGTCACATTTCGTATTGCTAGAATCATGGAGATAAAGAAAGATGTGTTGACTTAGCATTGCTGCAGGGAATCACCAGTCTGGGTTTTGAGGACAGACAGGCCAGTCAGAAAGTGAAATACCTTGTCAGAAAATGCACACATAAAAGCAAAAAAAGTCATAAGAAGATATGACATGGAAACAGAAACTCTAAGGTTCCTACTGCCCCATACCAGGACAGTCTCTCCAAGTTTAAAGGAGACTGGCACTTCTGATGTGAGCCAAGCTGCTGATGATATTGTTGGCAGCATGTCTCAAAAGGATGAAGGCAGAAAGTTATTTTAAGTCCAGAACGAAGGGGCACTTTCTGACAGCACTGGAGGGCCATGGGTGGCACCTGACAAGATGGAGGAATGTGTATTACTTCCTGCTGTGTGATATTCCAATAGGCATGTTGATGTAGGGCTGGCTCACAAAAGTGAGCCATCAAACCTACATGCTGGTCAATGGAACCCCTTTCTGAGATGGTTTTAGCTGCTTCAATATCAGGAGGCCTACATTCACTTCTCAGCTCCATGATCTACTAAGCAACCATAGGCAAATTATATACTTACTCTCACCTCCTATTTCCTTATTTTTAAGGTGGGAGTCATAATGCCTAGCTTTCTAGATTGTTGTGAGGATTTATGAGAAAGATGTACACAAGAAACGTCCTTATCAGGGGCTCCATAAATGGGAGCTATTCTTATAGAAGACCAGAACATTTTTTCATAGAATGGCACTGGGCCATGAAACTATTTGCATCTCAATTCATTTATAAGATTCAAGTGGGAGAGTAAAGTAGACAAAAGAAGGTAAGAAAGGCATTAGCAATTTATGAATAGCAGCCCCTTTTGTTGAAATGAGGAAAAATTTTTAGTTAAAAGAAATTATGTTGGAACAAAAAGAAACTATGTTGAAAAACTCCTACAACCAAATACGTTATAATTGGACTATGATAGCAGATCAATATTCTGCCCAGAACTCTCTAAAGGCCCCATCTCACTTTGGAGTAAAATCCTCTATTTAGCTTCGCATCTTTCTGTAGCATGTGAAAAGATGCCTTATGTCTAGATGTTGGTTAGGATTTGTTGAATTGAATTTCATTTCTCAGGCATTTATTGGTGCATTGTTGTATACTAGATAACATATTAAATGCTCTGAGGATCCTTAGAGTTGAGAATGTAGTTTTGTACTTAAGGAGCTTACAGACTGGCGAGGAAGAGTAAAAGTAGGAACTGAACTTCACAGTGAACAGCAGTATGTTGCTGCTGTGTCACTTCAGTCGTGTCCGACTCTGTGCGACCCCATAGACAGCAGCCCACTAGGCTCTTCTGTCCCTGGGAGTCTCCAGGCAGGAACACTGGAGTGGGGTGCCATTGCCTTCTCCGAGAACAGCAGTATAGAGGAGCTGAATGAGCAGCACAGGCACTATGTGCTGCTGAATCATAGAGAGCAAAGTGATGTCTTAAATCCGGTGATCAGGGGAGGTGTAACTTGAGGATGGGTTGTGAAGAAGGGGCAGGAATTGGGAAGAGGGTGATGTAGAAAGGGAGGCTGGCATGAGCACATGAGCAGAGCCCATACAGACTGTGTATACAGAAAACAGGTGGTTCTGTCTGGTGGGAGTCAATGTTTTTCACTAATTTCTATAGGAAGGAGGTCCTCTGTGTCTTGCCACTCCCCAACCTCAACCTCCTTATGGTCAGGGTGATGGATCATTCATCATTGCGTCTTCCGGGCCTGATACATTTTAGACACTTAAGTATTTGTTGAATAAGAGAATAAATGTACCAACAGATTTCTGTTAAATGAGACAAGATTCTGACATTCTTTATATTGCAGTTTGTACTGTTCGCTGAATGCAGGGTAGGCAAGACATGAGCTAAGAGGCTGGAAGGAAACTCAAGGAGCCACAGGAACTGCAGAAACATTTATTTTCTCCTGACTGGCATGGCAGCCATAACACAGCCTCTCTCCTGGCTGACACAGCAGCCATAGCAGCAGCCATAACATAGCCATAACATAGCCATAGCATGACCTCATATAACATATCGATGATATTGCTCCAGTGTAGCCCTGATGCAGCAGCAGCCAGGGCTTTCATGGTGAAACGTACACAGGTGTACTGCATAGAGTAGCCTGTGACCAAGCGGCTATCTTGTGACATACATGCACAGTGCTGTAAGTGGTCTCACCTGTTACATAATCATTATTTACAAAACATGGGGCAAGAGTGAGAGGCTGTGGGGCAAGAAAGCCTGACCATGCCATCTTGGCTAATTTGCTCTTTCCCTATAGTAGTGAAGTTGAGTTAATCTCAAAGTTCAAGTCAATTCATTATTGTTGGCTCTCATCCATTCAAGTGGTAATGATACCTTCCCTTAGGAAGAACCTAAAGACTGGGAAATTTGGGGGGGTTGAAGGAAGTTTGGGATTTTTTCACTGTATAGTTCTTGGCTCCCCCTTTGCCCACACATAGGCCCCACTTTAAAGGGGAAGGAAGGGCCATGGAAAACCATCAAACTAGCTTTTGTGCAAGGACCTAGAACCCAAAGAAGGAAACCCAAAGAGTTATAGTATGTCCTGAGACATGGAGGGGACCTGAGTGCTCAACTAGGAGAGGTCCCATCTCATGCATGAAGACCCTCTAGAACCCAGTTCAGCCTTGAACCTTGTTAATGAATATTAACAAGGGCAACAATTCTAATGATATTAATAACTGCACTAATAATGTGATCAGCAACAACAGTTAACATTTATTGAGGGCCTACTCTGTGCTCTGCTTCTAGTTGAGTTTCAAACCTAGTGTCATGTGACTCCATAATCTTTACGAACACCTTCCTAAATTGTCCTTTTAAGCTTCTTGAGGTTAGAAACCATGTCTTCCTGGGCCTTTATTTCAATTTCTGGCTCTGATGAATACAGCTAGGGATTCGAAGCTAAAAGATATGGTCATCCCACATTCTGTAATGGCTACAAGTGCCAAGCCATTCTGGTAGTGACTACCCCCTTGCCAGGATAGCTAAGCTCACAAATTAATTGAGGATGATGGAAACCACACAAATTAGACAACCAGCCACGTCCTTTTCACATGGAGCTTAGTCACATGATTACTATTATTACTGAGCATAAGACTGTCAAGGCTCAGGCCACACAGCTGACATTCCTTCACATATCCCTTTGCTAAGACTCTCTTTTGACAAGTGTCGGGATGTGGGTGTGAAGGTGTGAAGGTTCATTAGAAATAAGGGATTGAGCCTGTGGCAGCTCATCTAGATCGATTAAAAAAAAAAAGTCAATTGCACTTCTCTCCCTAATCTTATCCTAAAGGAAAGAAGCACACATAACTTTCAAGGTTTTTTAAAAATAGACTTTGTAGTAATTCTACAGCAAATATAAACCATTCAGCACTATTTTTTATTGTTTCCATTAAATCAGCCTGCGTTTAAAGCATTTTTATGGGAGATAGCAGGGAAGAAAATGCCAGATCAATGTAAATTTTACTGTAAAGTCCTTTGTTGCTAGTTAATTTTCTGTAATAATAATTACAGTTGGTATGTGGTGTGGGGTCTTTTACCCAAGTAGCCCTGGCTTTGTTATTCCTTGCCCTTCAAGATTTCCCAGAAGTTAGATGTGTGTGCCCGGGAGAGAATTGGAGCTGGATGGAAACTAGGTTTCCAGTTGATTCAGGATGTGGTTCCCACCAGCCCGTGGTGGAAAGAGATGCCCTGAGGCTGAGGGTGGCTTCTGGCTCTTCTGGAGGGAACTGTGGGAGCAGTGAGGTGCTGAGACATGGATGGGCTCACTGGGGCCACAGTGGACTCGGTAGAGACCTTAGCACTGATGGTCGGAAAGCAGTTTTGGTTTCTATCAGAGATGCTGTGTGGGTGACAGGGATCTGGAAGGTGGCCCAGCTTTCCCTAGGTGGGGGCTAAGAAAATGTTCCCAAGCTGCCTTTCCCCTAATTCTTCTGTCATGCTCTTGAGCAAAGAAAAAAGTTGAATGGTTTTTGGCTCTTCTTCCTGGCCTCTCTTTAGCTTCTAATTTTATCTCCTTCCCTCTCTCCCTCCCTCCTTTCCTTCCTTAATTCCTTTCTCATTTACTCCCTCCCTTCCTTTTTTCTTTCCTTCCTTCAGGAGAAGTATACTGATTAAGAGCACAAACCTTGGAGGCAGGCTTCCCATTTTATAATCTCAATCCTACCTCTTACTGACTGTGACTTCTGGCCAGCTACCTACCTAATCTCTCTGTGCCCAAGTTCCATCATTAAGAAGAAGGGATAGTAAAAGACCCTATAAGAGGTGTGTTGAAGACCATGTGGATTAACAGATGCACAGGACTTAGCTGACACTCAAGAAGCATCAGCTAATACTGTTACTATTAGGTTAGTGTTTCTTCTCTCTCTTATACCCGCTTTGGCAGATGACCTTACGAGGAAGGACTTTACAAGAGGGTGGAACAGGAAATTGACTGAGTATGATGGGATTTCAGGGATTAGGGGGGAGCCTCCCACCCCAGAACACCCAAACTTTGGGGATTCTTTCCAGTCTCCCATGCAGCACTGAAGAGACAAATGCAAAAATTCAAATACCCCAAGGAACACTGTGCCAGGCACTCGATATACATCTCATTTATTTGTATGTGTGTGTGTGTGTTCATTTACATTCTGCTTCATTCCAGAAAGGATTTAAGGCAGCTATTTTACTTTATTTCATTTAATTTTCACAATAAATGCATGAGACAGATATGACCATCTCCATTTTATAAGGGAGAAAATTGAGGCTCAGAGAGCTTATAAACTTGCCCATGTAGTAAATAGTAAAAGGTGATATGAACCCAAGATGATTTATCTTCAAAACTGTTGCACTTCCTACTACATCACACATGGGTGTAAATTTATGTTAAACATAAATAACTTGTTTATTAAAAGAATTTTTAGTGGGTCAGAGGTGGCTAGTATTTGAAGAACAGCAGTGCTCAGAAAAGGCTGTATCCAAGAAATATTTGGCTTTTTCCAGTGCTGTCCCAGGCTATCTTATTCCTTTTCCCCTCAAGCTCTACATAGTCACAACCATGTGGGAATACATGGGACTGTGGCAGCAAACATCCACCTGGTTCCCTGGCAGAGAGCTTTTCTTCATTCTATACACCAGGCCATGCACAAAGAGGAGCCTGAGAATGAACCTCTGCAGACATAGCCCCTAGATCACTGGATGTGAGGTGGAGACCATTAGACTGATGATAGCCACATTTGTAAGAAAAAATGTTAGTAGAAGGAATGTTCTTAAATGACCTCCCTGTGACCAATCTGCTTGCTGGATTAGCATAATCTCTACATTTTCTTTTCAAAGGTACACCCTGTGCTCTGAGTGCTCAAGGTCACTGAATGTTCAAGGTTACTCTCTCATGCTCCTAGACCTTCCACTCCTATCACTTGAGTTAGTTTGGCTTATTCCCAACTCTGTTTATGCCAATTGTACTCACTAAGTGGATGCAACATGAGCAAGAACAATCGGAATTACTTTTTGAAGACACCCCACTCCAGTACTCTTGCTTGAAAAATCCCATGGATGGAGGAGCCTGGTAGGCTGCAGTCCATGGGCTCACTAAGAGTCGGACACAACTGAGCGACTTCACTTTCACTTTTCACTTTCATGCTTTGGAGAAGGTAATGGCAACCCACTCCAGTGTTCTTGCCTGGAGAATCCCAGGGACGGGGGAGCCTGGTGGGCTGCCGTTTATGGGGTCACACAGAATCGGACATGACTGAAGTGACTTAGCATAGCATAGCATAGCAGAGGTAAGTTATTAAAAATAACTCTTGTTTAATCTTCCCTGGTGGCTTAGACGGTAAAGCGTCTGCCTACAATGTGGGAGACCTGGGTTCAATCCCTGGGTCGGGAAGATCTCCTGGAGAAGGAAATGGCAACCCACTCCAGTATTCTTGCCTGGAAAATCCCGTGGACAGAGGAACCTGGTTTGGCTACAGTCCATGGGGTCGCAAAGAGTCAGACATGACTGAGTGACTTCACTCACTCACTCAGGGCAACAGAAAAGATTAAGAAAAAGACCTTAAAAAATCCTGAAAACTTTCAGAGTGGTTCACAAGGACTTGACAATTATTTCCATTTAAAAAAAAACTGAAACTGAAAATCATGGATGTGCTGTCAGGAATGCGATTTATACAGAAAGACACTGTAGAATATCCGAGAAACAGGCCAACACTGGAAGCAAAAGCCTAGGCCCTACAGCAAGAGCCTGGTGGATTAGCATATGTTTAGAAACTTCTGGTGAAAATGTATAAGGATGTAAGTTGATTCTCAAGCAACTATTGGTCTCAAGCTTACTGTCTAAGAACATTTCTTTTAGCTCTAGTATGTATTGAAAAATGGGCTTCCCAGGTGGCACTAGTGGTAAAGAACTCACCTGCCAAGGCAGGAGACTTAAGGGACGCAAGTTTGATTCCTGGGTTGGGAAGATCCCTTGGAGAAGGGTATAAGAGAATCCCACGACAGAGGAACCACAGACAGAGGAGACTGACAGTCCATGGGGGTCGCACAGAGTCAGACATGACTGAAGTGACTTAGCATGCAAGCACATATTTAAAAATCCATAGAGGATTCACTAGAGCTTTTCTTCTTTTAAAGGAGGGAACACTGAATATTTAGGCAAAAAATCAAACGAGAGAAAACTTCAAATCAGAAGTAGTGAGCTGTAGGATCCTGATACTCCTCTTTCCATTTCTCTGAATACTGGATTAGGTCTTAGGTAAGTCACTACCTCCTTCAGCATCTAATGAACTTCCCTGATCAGGGGACTGTGTGCAGGACCTGCTGGATGCTGAGCAGGGGAAGTGAAAAGACAGAGTTTGGTTGGTGTCAAATTTCCAGAAATAACGTAAAATTACAGAAGAAGTACAAGAGGGGATCCCAGTGGGGTTCCCCATTCTACAGATTTACCAGACAGTCTCTTTGGCAGGCTGGGTGGTAGATTTTCTCTGAGTAGAGGCCTAGGTGATCATTCTGTCTTTGGAACTTTTTCTGTAAGGAGATTTGGGCACATCACCCACCAGCAGCCAGTGGGATTCTTGAATCTGTTTTCCTAACTTCCTCTCTGTTCAATAACTTCTTAGCACCATCTGTTCTTTGTAAACACAGTCCTTTCTCTCAAGCCAACTCAATGCAGTTCTTTGTTTTTTTTTTTTTTTTTTTTAACACATCCTCCCCAGAGCCAGATGAAGAAATATAAAGACAACACAGAAACCTTAAATGTGGCCATTTTCTGGAGGATTCCTCCTCCAGCCCAGTCTGCCCCAGCTTGAGCCCTGAGTCCTGAGTGGGATTGGGGGTGGGCTTTCATCCTGTGTCCCAGTTTGAGGCCCAGGGTTTCCCAGGCCTGGAATCTGTCCTCCTCCCCTGGGCTCAAATGACAGCCAGTCTCCCATCCCGGTCCCTAGAGAGCCAGCTTAAATGCCATTTAATGTGTTATCGTATTGATTGGTTCAATATGAACTCAAGCCTCTGTGCCAAGCAAAATGCTGACGCCCAAGCCCAGAGGCTCCATTTCAGTCATAAATCTCTGGCCAAGCCAGGCCTCTGTGCTGAAACCTTATACAGTAGTGTAGACCTGGCCATAAAACTGTGGCCCTGTAAGCAAATTCTGAAGCTGGGACAGTGGTCAGCTGGAAAAGGATGGAGGGGCCTGGCCAGGTGAAGTCAGGACAGCCCACAGATTTGTCCCTATTAAAGATGAGGCCTCATTTCACACTCTGCTCCTGTGCTGCCCTCTTCAAAGTGGCCATCCAGGGGCATGGAGGCAGTTGCCAGAGGCATTGATCGATCGTGTCCTGGGCCCCTTGGCACAGAGAGGCTAAGTGGCCCTGCTGCAGTCCCTGTACTGTACCGCGCCCAGTATAGTAGATGATGATGCTATTGTAGGGTTGGAAGATGTAAATATGGCATGAATCTTGGAAATCCCCATGTCTAATCCTCTCACAGGGCAGAGAAGGACTGTGGCCTAAACTATTCACCTCTACTCTGCAGACAGAGGAGGGTTCTATTCTATACCTTGTGTCCGAAACAATTTCTTTAAACTCAAACATGACCATGCTCTCCACCGGCCTCAAGACCCACCTCTGGTTCCCCGAAAATGCCAGGGCTCTTTCCTGTCCTTGTGCATGTGATCAGGGGGTTCCCTGTACCCAGAATTCCTTCTATATGTTTTCTCTATTAGGCTGTTTTTTATTGACTAAGGAATCCAACTCCCAGGTTGCACCAGGTAACTGGTACAGGGGAGCAAGGATAAGGATATGCCTGACTCTGCCTGGGGCATTTTAAGAAAAGTTTCTTGGAGGAAGTGACATCTGTTATTTTTGGATGATCTATTCTGGTCCTAGAAGAAATGGTCAGAAAGGGGGGTGTTTTGTGTTGAATTGCATACCTCCAAAAAGCTGTGTTGAAGTCCCAGCCCTCAGTGCCTCAGAGTGTGACCTTACTTGGAAGTAGAGTCTTTAGAAAGGCAATCAAGTTAAACTGAGATCATGAAGGTGGGCCCTAACCCGACATGACAATGTTGTTATAATTAAGGGAAATTTGGACACCAAGACCGACACAAGCAGACTGCCACGTGAAGACGAAGATAGAGGTTTGGGATGATGCGTTTACAAGCCAAGGGATTCTAAAGATGGCCAGCAAATCACCAGGAATTAGGAAAGAGGTGTGGAGCAGATTCTCCTTCATAGCCCTCAGAAGGTGCCAACCCTGGTAATGACTCCCTGAGCTTAGACTCCCAGAACTGTGAGACAATAAAGGTTTGTTGTTTAAGCCTTCTAGTTTATTATAGTTTGTACTTTCTTGTGGCAGCCCTAGCAAACTAATATAGGTGGATAGTTCAAAATGATCTCCACCAGAATGTAAGTTGGTGCAGCCACTATGGAAAATGATACGGAGGTTCCTCAGATAACTAAAGATAGAATTACCATATGATCCAGGAATCCCACTCTTGTGTATATATCCAGACAAAACTCTAATCCAAAGAGATACATGGGTCTCTACATTCACGGCAGCACTATTCACTATAGCCAGGACACGAAAGCAATCTAAATGTCTATCAACAGAGGAGTGGATAAATAAAAGGTGGTGTGTGTGTGTGTGTATATATATACACACACCTACACATATATATATGTATATACACACACACACACATATATATGAATACTACTCAGTCATAAAAAATGAAACAATGCCATTTGTAGCAACACGGATGCAACTAGAGATTATCATACTAAGTGAAGCAAGCCAGAAAGAGAAAGGCAAATACCATACGACATCACTTAGATGTGAAATCTAAAATATGGCACAGATGAACCTATCTACGGAACAGAAACAGACTCACAGACGTAGAGGACAGACTTGTGGTTGCCAAGGGGGAGGCGGAGGGATGGCGTGAGAGGCTGGGTTAGCAGATGTAAGCTATTGCATATGGAAAGCATAAATAACAAAGTCCTACTGTATAGAACGGGGAACTATATGCAGTCTCTTATGATAAGTCATTATGGAAAAGAAAAAAAAACATCATCCCCACTAAGTGGTGAAACAAACTTTAAAATATTTTTACCAACTGTGGATGATGGATGGCGTCATCTTTCCATGTGACAACCCCTGCCATGGACAGGAGCCCATAGACTGAGAAAAACAACTAATTTCTCTCAAAGGAGTCCAGTTTTCCTTGGGGCCAGAAAGAACACCAGACATTTTCCTACACATTTACCTCTGCCTCCCAGATGAACAATATCACCTTCACCTTCGGGGAGGCTCTACTTCACAATGATACTAGGAAGTGCTTGCTAATAACCCAGGAATCATGGGCCTATTAGATTCGCCTGGGTAATGCTCATACTTTTAAGCCATGCTTGAGGAAACTAATGGAATTTGAACTTAAGGATTCTACTGTGTCAGCCATGTGGGAGCTTTCCAGAACGTAGCAGACAGAACCGCTTGAGAGGCTGAGATTGTGCCAACGGTATGTTCACCTGGGAGCCAATTTCTGGGCTGAAATTTCCACCACCAATTTTCACATGACATTAAAGGGTCAGCTTGGAAGAATGACCTGGAACTCTGAAGGGATGATGAGCCTGCACTAGAAGTGGAGTACATGGGAAGCAGAGCCAGAAAGATCTGGGCTCAGGCTGGGGTGGGCAGGAATCCCCAGGCATGGGGCCAGGCTTTCCTCCCCTCTCTCAGTTCATCTTAGACTTTGAATATTTACAATAAGAATGCCCTGAACACTCAGAATCTTTTGACACTGGCCCTGGCCCTATATACTGGAAGCTGCCATTTTCTGGAAAGGGTGGGTTCCCCTTTTCCCCTTCAATGATCTGTTTAATCAATAAGGGCTTGGGGAACAGTCACCTCTAAGACAGGAATAGCCAATCTTCCTTACCTTCCTCTCAAGAGATGTATATAAAGTATCTTAGAAAAGGCTGCCTGGATACCCAGTGTATTATAAACGTCACCATAGTCACTAGTAAGCCTGCAGTGCAGTTTTGTTAAAACCAAAGCAAGCAGAGACCTCCAAAGAGTCAATAAAAACTAGCTTCTGGGGATGAGGCTATAAGACCCATCTATTTGCTAAGCCTTGTACCGACAGATCACTGAAGCTGGAGCCTATTCAAGTGTTTAGCATGCTTCTCATGGAGCTCAGAGGGAGAGCTGAGCCCTTTTCTCCTCCCAGTTTAAGGCATCCTCAAAGGACAGAGGACTGCAGGAGCAGACAGCAACAAAGGCTGGGAAGACAAGGTTCAGCACAGGATCTCCTGGCTCGTGTGAATGTCGTGGATGATTCCAAAGGTCTGCCAACACCTTTCAGGAGGTTCAGAGACATCATTCGAAACAGCCTTGAGCCTTTGGTTCAAGGGGCTGCTGGCCTCTGCACTGAGCAGGTGGCGGCCACTCATCTCTGGATCTTCATGCTCACAGAGCAGGGGCTGGATGGCAGGTTCTGCTCTTGGCGGGTCCTGGATGTGGAAGGAATTGGTGGTCTGCGAGCCTCTCTGGCTTTGGACCCCTGCCAGTGGTGTCATCCGGCAATGATGGTAATAATTGTTACATTGCTATTAGATTATTATAATTCTTATAATGCATACCACTCCCTGGACCTGAAGGAACCCTTCACAGCTATCTCATTTAATCCCTTAGGGGTTGTGAGAGGTAGGAGTTGGTGGCCCATTGTACAGATGAGGAAACTGAGATTCCAGCAGATGAATTATCTTCGTCTGATTTAGTAAGCAATGTTTAACCAGTTGAGAGTCAAACTCAGGTCTGTCAAACTTCAAGTCCATGGCTGTCTCTCTATGCCTTGGCTTCCCACAGAAGCAGGGTGCAGACAGGGCTGCTGTAGGAAATAGGGGAGGCTGGCCTCAGACACTGAGAGATCCCACAACGTCAGAGCTGAGATGGTTGAGATAGTTTCTTGAGGGTCCCTTGTGTGCAGAGCACAGAAATCACTGTGTGTATCAGGAGATTTAAAGGTGAGATGTTCTCAGGGTGAAGATGGACCCCCTAGTCCAGAATCCTCAGGTTCACAGGGTGAGTGCCTCTAGGGACAGCCATGGGACTGCTGCCTCAGCACACTGGCTCCCACCTGAAGGGCTCCATGTTTCCACACAGCCTCTCATCTGATTCTTACAGCACCCTACCCTACCCTGCCTGGCCTAACCCGGGGAACATGCACACAGGTGCTCTTATCCTCTGTCCCACAGCCAGGTAGACTAGAATAAAGGGTTACAGGGCTTGCTTGGAGGAAATACCAGAGCTTGGTCTCATGATTTGCAGGCTGGTGCTCTCTTCTCCATCCCCTGAAGATGGGCCTCAGCATGTGGGGACTGTCTGCCATGATGTCTGCCTGGCATTGGTATGTGTGGAGCCTCATTGATTAAGGTCTCCTGTTTCTAGAGCTGTCCCTTGGCAGGGGCATGAGAGGCATGGGTGTGGGGAGGTGGGGGGAGGTGGGAAAAATCTGAGTTGGGAGCCTCCTCTATCCCTTACACTTTCACTTGGGAGAAAATGAACATCAGTTCTTTTAGGACAGGAATAATACACAACTCTTCCCATTTTGCAGGTGAGAAAATTTAGGCATGAAAAGCAGAAGGAAATGGAACCTAGCCTTTTAGACAGAAAAAGATCACAAACGCTAGAATCCTAGGGCCAGTATCTGACACCTAATCCTTGTGGCCTCTTACTGAACTGAGTGAAGGTAATTGGAACCCTTTGGTCCTCACCTATGACTTGGCTCTATGTATGCCTGTGGTTTGTGGGAAGCTGCCTGGGGTGGACCAGGGGCTAAGGTCCCATATTGAATTAAATCATATGTCACTGTATCCTTCAGTGTCAAGTACATCATCTAGTTTAAAAAGATCTTATTACCTCTTTCCTCTTTTATAAAAGTCTTTTGAGCATTTACAGATACTCCTCTCAATCTAATACCAAATATTAGTAAAATTTAATATCTTATTTTTAAATGAGTCATATATGTCAGTTGCTATGTTAATAGTACCCTCAATGAATCATTTTGCCTATGAGGTGACTGCACTCTGTTTGGAGATGCACCTCACCCCATTGCCTTGTTAGGTCACACTCAAGTGATGAAGGCTCTTGGTGCCTTGGTCCAGTCCACTAATTGCCTTCTCACAGGTTGTGCCTTCCAGTGTAGGCAATCCCCATGTAGCCTATGAAGGGCTGCTGACGGAGGGCCTGGGGTACCTCTTCACCAAGGTCTGGGAGTCTCATTCCCTCTTGGCTGCCTCTATGCAAGGTCAAGTCCTGGAGCATCAGTGTTCGAGGCCCTGAGTCCCGGGCTTTCTCTTTGCTTCCCAAGACTCTGGTGAATTCCCCTTTCCCTAGTCTGAACCTTGTCCCCCACCCAGCCCGCTGTCAAACAGAAGCAGATGTATTCGGCCCACAGTTAAACCTCCTCTCAGCCGTTGGTGACTGGACACCGAGCTGGGCATTTCTCCCATACAAATATTGCTGTTGCCAGACATAGAGCATTAGTGACAGCTCAGAGGTGGCCCCTTAGCTGCCCCCGCCCCAGGCATTCTGTCTTAGCCCCTTTACTGTGCCCTGGTCCAGCTGGGCGTTTGGGAAGAGGGCAAGAGCCTGCTGTCACTGCAGCCCTTCTCTCCTCTCTGTGACATGGCTGCCCTTCACAGGCAGTTTCTCCTCCTGTACCCTCATTTTGTCCTTGGTGGTGGGGGTTCCTTTCCAATCCTGCACACCCCCTCAGATAGCATCTACTTGTACTTTTCCCCAAACATCATCGGGTTCCCTAGGGCTCAGTTGAAGGATTGCTCCCTTCTCTGACCCTCCTTCCAAGCATATTCCCTTAAGCGATTTCCTATGGAAAATTTTCCAATATCATTTGCCTGTTTCCAGAATTGTACAGCCTTTACAACAACCATCGTGGAACATGTACATCCTAATGCATTCATTTCTTGCCTCCTATTCTTGGTTCATTGGTGGCTCAGATGGTAAAGAATCCACCTGCAATCCGGGAGACCCACCTGCAATCGGGAAGATCCCCTGGAGAAGGGAACGGCAACCCACTCAAGTATTCTTGCCTGGAGAATTTCATGGACAGAGGAGACTGGTGGGCTACAGTCCATAGGGTCACAAAGAGTCGGACACGACTGAGCGACTAACACACACATGTTGGAGAATGGTGGGGGAGGGGTATTTGGGGGCACAGCCACTAAATTCACGACTACCTGTGAGGAGAGATTCCTAAGAACCCTCCCAGGTTGCTGGTGGAACTGCTTGTTAGACATGGTATCTTCAAACTGGACCCAGGGCTAAAGCCTCACATGCAGGATTCCAAAAGGAGGTGACACAGGAGGGTATTCAGATTGGCCCAATCCTGGGGGCCACTGTGTGGATATAATTGAAGTCTTTTAACAGAGGTGTCTAAGAGAGCGATTAAAAGGGAATTGCAATTATCGAGCCCAGAGGTAACATTTCAGAATTGGCCCATAAATCCTGATTTGACATAAAATTTAAAACTCCCCAATGGTCTCCAATGCCATATTAAAAGGGCTTTAATACTAAGAAGTAGAAATAATGAATGGTGCTCAGGTGTTGTTTCCGGGAATGGGGGCAGCTCTGAGGGCCAGGCTGGCAGAGAACCACGGGTTTGCATTTGGTTGTGTTTTATACCCCTCACTTCACAAGGGAGCAGTGCGGGAAGGAGGGCGGGCTTGGTGGAGGGGCGTTGAGTGACAACCCGGCAGAGCCCTTCCCCGGTGCACTGCAGCTCCAGCTCTGCTGAGAGCCAGGGCCCTTGTCTGTTATGCAGCTGCTCTGCGCCAGCCGGGGGAGCAGCTGCCGCATGAGGGCTGGGGCCGGGAGCTGACCTGGACAAGCAGCATGGCTCCGAGGAAGAGCACTAGCTTGAGTCCAGGGATCCTGGCTTGAGATCTAGCTTTTGCACTGGCTGGGTGGTCGGCCAAGTCACCCCACCTTTCTGCTCAAGGTTCCTTTATTTCACTGACTTCCTCAAAGAATAGCTGGAAGGCCTACATGGTGGAATGAATAGGAGACAGCTTTGAAAATATATGTTGTAATTGATTTATATTGTTTTGATATTTGCTACTCGCCTCTATGTGATTGTTCCCTGGACACTAGGATGCACTGGTTTGGCTGACGCAGACAATGCTGGTCAACCCTCCCTGGGCTTTGCTTCTGCACTCACTGCGGCCCCTTAGAGTGTTGTCTTCTCAGGCAGCTGCAGGAGACTATAGTTCTATGTCAACTTTAATCAATCGGAACCTCTCTTCACTCCCACCCCTCTCTAATCCCCTTCCAGAAAACTGTTTCCAAGCCAGATTTTCCATATTTTATAGGTTGTGACTCAAAGCAGTAGACTGTTTTGAATCTGAGTGTAGGACCATCATATTTCCTGCAGCAACTGATTTGATCTCCAGAATTTAGAATCTGTAGTACTAGTCCTCCAACCACGCTTCGTGTCATCAGTAGACCAGCCCCCACCCCTACTGCCACCCCATCCATGAAATGAGGTAAAGATCATGTAGCTTCTAGAATGTCACAGGTCTGAACAAATGTTGATTCCCTCTCTGTCACCATTTCAGTCATGCATTAAAACCATGGAAGAGTCAGAGTTCAAGGCAAAACCTTTTTCAGTTTTCTTAGAGACTCCTTTCAGATGGACAGGGCTCACTCACCATGCCTCTTTGGATATAAATGTTCAATTTGTTACAGACTCATCTACCAGAATATTCAGGGAAACGCTGTCAAGTGGGGTACTTAAATCAAGATACTATGTCACATCCCCTTATCCTCCTAATCTCACACCCCTTCTGAAGAAGGTGTTTTCTAGGACTTGCTTTACATGAGGCTGTGTTGACTCTTAGAATCACCACCTTCTTTTCTAAAAGTTCCAAACCACTTCAGCAATTCATTTAGAATTTAACTGATATTAATATTTTCAAATTCAAAAAATTTTCTGATTGACTCCCTAGAATCCTAAAAATATAGACCCTTGCATTTAAACCTAAGAATAAAATTATCTATGAAAGGAAACCTAGTCAGATTAGCCTAGTTTCATCTTAGAGAGAGCATGTAACTATTTACTCCAATGGGACACTTTATAGTTTATGCTACACTGTACTTAGTCGATCAGTCTTGTCTGACTGACTCTTTGCGACCCATGTAGCCCAGAGGAGGACAGGCTTCTCTGTCCTTGGGGATTCTCCAGGCAAGAATACTGGAGTGGGTTGCCACGCCCTCCTACAGGCTATCTTCCCAACCCAGGGATTGAACTCAGGTCTCCCTCATTGCTGGCGGATTCTTTACCATCTGAACCACCAGGGAAGCCCAGTTTTTACTGAGTAGATAAAAAAATCTGACTTTGAAAAACAACTAACATGGCCACCTAATATGTGGAGATCCTGTTACATATATAAATCTGTATCAAGTGTTTCAGCAGTAGGGCAAAGGGAGAATAACACAGGAATCCTACCCTCAAGGAAATTTTCAGTTGAAGGCTAAAGAAGTAGCATGGAACAAGAAATAGATAAGCCCAAGGCACGTACAATCAATTTCACCGAATTCAGTAAACACTTATTGAGCATATTACGTACCGGGCATGTGGTAGGTACTAGATAGAGATGAGACATAGCTTCTGCCCTAAAGGGATTTATATTCCAGAATTCACACATCGAGACTGCTTAAGAATATTCAAAGTCAGGGAGAGCCTCGCTCAGCATGGGACAAGATTAAGAGGTTTGAAGGAAATAGAGGCAGGGAAAGGCACTGCACGTAGGCATCATGACAAGGAAAGGCAGCACAGAGGTCCTTCAGTTTCCATCACCTGACTGCTCCAGCTCAAAGTGCAAATCCCTGAGACCGAGACAACAGTAAAGCGTCGAGAGAAAAGCGTAATTCAAGTTGAACAAGAATAGATAATGTTACAGGTCAGGGAATCCATTTCAAAATAAGACTTTCTTTTTGACAGCGTCCCTTTAATGATGGGTCTCTGGGGATCTTTCCTTGCTCAGCATCTGCCACCCTACACAATAATTAGCCAGCGATGCATTTTCTTTGTTGTTCATTAAAGATTAATGAGAGGCAGAGCTTCAGGCCTGGTTAGATGGAGAAATCCTGAAGGGTTCATTTGAACCTTTCATATCTGTTCATTTTGGAGGTTCTGGTGAACAGGTTTTTAATACAACAATGCCTTCTGTCTTCTAACCTACAATATGACTTCTGTGGAAACTCAGACGTTTCTGGCAGGCTGTCTCCCACCATCAGCTTAAAAGCACATGCATGAAAGAAGGCAGAACAGATGTTTGGAGCTCTGCAGTGGGTTGAGCATTTTTCATGCCGGGGTGATGGGTGTTTTCAGCATGGTGTGTCTCCTCACTCTGAGCTTGGTTCCTAAGGTACGGTCAGGTAGAAATGCCAGGTAGCAAGGTGCCACTGTGCAAACACAGCAAGCTCTGGCCAATTTGGAGGCAAGTCCTCCTTCAGCTAGTTCTCCTCCTCCAGACGGCCACATGGGGAGAGACTGAGAGGTGAAAAAGGAAAGTTTATTTAACAAAAGGGATAAAAGAATACTAATAGAAGTTTAAATACTTCTAGTTAAAAGTAGACAGCTGAAAATAATGGAGACAAGAATGATAAAAAGGAGTGCGGAATAATTAATGCCTTTCTGAAATTTATAAGGCTCTGGCCCTTTAAGATTAGCACACATGAATAGATTCAGGCTGATTTAAATCTTGCTACTCAGAATGATGCCTGGTTTGGTCCACTTTCTGCTCTTTTGTGGCTTTCATTTCTGAATTTGGCACCGTTTAGCGTCTTGTTCAATGCCCTGTACCCAGAGGAGCTCAGAATCCATTAATAGATGATGTTGATGATGCCAATAATCAGAGCTGAGAGCTGTGATTGTATTATAAGCAAAGCATTTGAATAATTGCAGAGCCAACAAGGCACAGAGTGACATTTCTCCATCCCTATCACTGATGAGCATGACCTTGGGACAAGTTATCCCTTACTCTCCCCAGGGATGCAATTCAGGGAAAACCATGGCACCTTCTACAGAAAAGGTCAAGGGAACAAACACATCATTCCACCAAATTGGCCTGTGTCTTCCCAGGTTTCTCTGGGAACCCCGACCTCCTGCAGCCCCTCTCCCACACCTCTTCACTCTCCATTCCTCTGTCCAGAACCCCTTTGCACTGAGACTCCTTAGGATTTGAGGTGGAATGAGAATCTAAGGCTTTGAGCTGAACTGTTCCCAGCCCATTCTCAAGACTGCCTTCAGTAAGTATGAGGTCTCTGCTTGGCTCAGGGGCCTCAGCCTGACAGATGATTAACAACTGTGAAGCCAAGTCCACCCAGCACTGATGGATTCTCTATTCATTTTCAGAGTCTGCATGGAGCTGAGAGGACTGCCCAATTTACAGACCTTCTGTATTATGAAATTAAAACAGAATTTTCAGAAAAAGAATCGGCCTGAATATTGATGGGGAGGCAGAACTTCCTGCTCCCCCATTCAAGGCACACTTTGATCTTGTCTGTGTGTCTGCTGTCCCCATCAGCAGCACATCTAATACTGTGCATGGACTCCACGTCCACCTATGCTTTGTGTTCAATCCTGGGCGGGAAGAACTGCCCCTCAAGTCTCTAGCCAACATTTATAACTGCCTGGAATTCATAACTTCCTGATTTGAGGCAGTTCTTTATCCTCTTAGCAGACCATATTTTTCACCCAGGCTCAACCATTAATGTCTTTCCCTGATGGCTCAGATGGTAAAGAATCTGCCTTCAGTGCAGAAGACCCACATTTGATCCCTGGGTCAGGAAGATCCCCTGGAGAAGGAAATGGCAGCCCACTCCAGTATTCTTGTCTGGGAAAGCCCATGGACAGAGAAGCCTGGAGGGCTACAATCCATGGGGTTGCAAAAGAGTTGACCATGACTTAGCAACTAAACAACAACAAATCTAATCTTTATATGTACTAATGACCCTGAGTAAGGTCATTTCATTGCTCCCAGACTAGTTCTTCACGCTAAAAAAAGAAAAAAATAGGATGAGTAGATGAGATAATTTTTAGTTCCAGGAATTTCAGGCTGAGAAGACAAGCATTTGGGAGACAGGCAGACCTTTCTGAGATTGCTGCCCCAGCTGACTGCTTCAAGGTCATGCTTGAAAACATGCTCCAATTTTGAGCATGAGAATACTCATTTAGAAAACTGAATCAAGAAAAAAGCAGGACTTGCTGATATCTTCTCTGGAATGGAATTTCCCTGGGAGAAGGAAATATACAAACATCCATATCAAGAGGCTGATTTATTTCTGTGGCTTCTACATCTCAACCCATATTCTCTAAAGGAAAAGAAAGCCAAGGACTCATTCAGTCATCGTCTGAATTCTAGAGACAACAGAGATGCCATCTCGTGAGTGAACAGTGATGTAAGTGAAGAAGAGGCACAGACAGGTGGACCTGATAATATGCACCTCCAGGAGGAAAGTCCATTTATTCTTGTGTCATCTAAAATGCCACTCGTCCTTTCTCCCGCCTGTTCTCAATACATACTTCACTATCAGCCTCAAGTAAGGTAAGAGGATAGGTCACCTTTCAGTTTGCTTATCTGGCCAGAATAAGGGTGTTCTCTCAGATTGTCTTTGACTCTTCCTTTCTCTGCTCTCTGCAGAGAGCTTGCCCATTCTCAAGGGATCGGTGCTGCTTTCAGTGGGGATGACTTTTAGATCTTCAGCTCCAGCTCTGATTTGATGGCTCGTGTGGGCCACCAGCACTGCACTCCTGCTGCTTTGAACCATTTCTCCCTGGCTGTCCTCCACTACATGGCATTCCTTTCAATCAGCCAGTCCTTCCATTCATTATTCTACAGGTCTCCAGAGGACAGGAAACAAGCCCAGGGCTTCCTCGATCTCCTTTAATCAGAGAAGATACCTTTGGACCTCCAGCCTTGTAATTACCACTATTGGCAGGGCCAATGGCTCTCCATCAAGCTTCATTCTCTTCTTTGGGAGTTTCACTTTTCTTTGCTAAGGTTCTTCTCTGGGTCCTTCATTCCTAGGGGAATCCCCACCTGCCTGCTCTGCTGGTGATCTCTTGGCTTGCTGAGCTCTAGAGTCTCATGCCCACTTCTTAACCCCATTGCCCATTTCTGGATTCTCTGGTTGCTCATTCTCTGTGTGTCCTGTTGACTGCTCATCTATTCTCAGCTTGAACACTGACTCCAGTCAAGTTCTTTCAGTCCCATCCTCTTGCCTGAGCCTTTATGCCAGGCACATATATCATTAAATGTATATTCAGTCTTCATAATTGTAGTTCAGAAACCTTCAGAAAATCACAGTATGGGAAGAACTCCTTACTGTTGTCACAAGGAAACCCAGGGGTGGAATCAGATGATCTCTATGATCTCTTCCAGCCCTGAAATGCCATGATTTAACAGCACTGAGAGGTAAACTCATTCACGAGAGATGGAAACTGAGACCCAGAGAGATAAAGTCACTTGACTGAGCTGAGATTAGAATTCAGGTCTTTTGAGTCTGAACTCTTGCCAAAACTCTCAAGCTCTGCCTTTGTTGTCTCTCTTTCTCTCTGCAAGTCAGTTCAGTTCAGTTGAGTTGCTCAGTTGTGTCCGATTCTTTGCAACACTGTGGACTGCAGCAGGCTAGGCTTCCCTGACGATCACCAACTCCCAGAGCTTGCTCAAACTCGTGTCCATTGAGTCGATGATGCCATCCAACCATCTCATCCTCTGCTGTCCCCATCTCTTCCTGCCTTCAGTCTTGCCCAGCATCAGGGTCCTTTCCAATGAGTCAGTTCTTCACATCGGGTGGCTAAAGTATTAGAGCTTCAGCTTCAGCACCAGTCCTTCCAATGAATATTCAGGACTGATTTCCCTTAGGATGGACTGGTTGGATCTCCTTGCAGTCCAAGGGACTCTCAAGAGTCTTCTCCAACACCACAGTTCAAAAGCATCAATTCTTTGGCGCTCAGCTCTCTTTATGGTCCAAGTGTCACATCCATACATGACTACTGGAAAAACCAAAGCTTTTTTTTTTTTTTTTTTTTTTAGCATAAAGACTAGACAAACCTTTGTTGGCAAAGTAATGTCTCTGCTTTTTAAAATACTGTCTAGATTTGTCATAGCTTTTCTTCCAAGGAACAAATGTCTTTTCCTTGTTCCTTTTTCATGGCTACAGTCACCATCTGCAGTGATTTTGAAGCCCAAGAAAATAAAGTTTGTCACTATTTTCATTGTTTCCCCAGCTATTTGCCATGAAGAGATGGGACCGGATGCCATGATTTTCATTTTTTGAATGCTGAGTTTTAAGCCAGCTTTTCACTCTCATCTTTCATTTTCGTAAAGAGGTTCTTTAGTTCTTCTTCATTTTCTACTGTAAGGGTGGTGTCATCTGCTCATCTGAGGTTATTGATATTTCTCCCAGCAATCTTGATTCTAGCTTATGCTTCATCCTGCCTGGCATTTCACATGATGTACTCTGCATATAAGCTAACTAAGCTGGTTGACAATTACAGCCTTGACATACTCCTTTCTCAATTTGGAACCAGTCCGTTGCTCCATGTCTGGTTCTAACTATTGCTTCTTGACCTGCATACAGATTTCTCAGGACACAGTTAAGGTGGTCTGGTATTCCCACCTCTTTCGGAATTTTCCACAGTTTGTTGTGATCCACATGGTCAAAGGCTTTGGTGTAGTCAATAAAGCAGATATTTTTCTGGAACTCTCTTGCTTTTTCTATGATCCAATGGATGTTGGCAGTTTGATCTCTGGTTCCTCTGCCTTTTCTAAATCCAGCTTAAACACCTGGAAGTTCACAGTTCAGGTACTGTTGAAGCCTGGCTTGGAGAATTTTGAGCATTTGTTTGCTAGCGTGTGAAATGAGTACAATTGTGCGGTAGTTTGAGCATTCTTTGGCATTGCCTTTCTTTGGGATTGGAATGAAAATTGACTTTTTCCAGTCCTGTGAACACTGCTAAGCTTTCCAAATTTGCTGGCATATTGAGTGCAGCACTTTCACAGCATCATCTTTTAGGATTTGAAGCAGCTTAACTGGAATTCCATCACCTCCACTAGCTTTGTTCATAGTGATGCTTCCTAAGGCCCATCTGACTTCACATTCCAGGATGTCTGGCTCAAGGTGAGTGATCACACCATTGTCGTTATTTGGGTCATTAAGATCTTTTTTGTATAGGTCTTCTGTGTATTGTTGCCACCTCTTCTTAATATCTTCTGCTTCTGTTAGGTCCAAAGCATTTCTGTCCTTTATTGTGCCCATCTTTGCATGAAATGTTCCCTCCAGTTCAGTTGCTCAGTCGTGTCTGACTCTTTGTGACCCCATGGACTGCAGTGGAACCAGAGATCAAATGTTCCCTTGTTATCTCTAATTTTCTCCAAGAGATCTCTAGTCTTTTCCATTCTCTTGTTTTCCTCTATTTCTTTGCACTGATCACTGAGGAAGGCTTTCTCATCTCTCCTTGCTATTCTTTGGAACTCTGCATTCAGATGGGTATATCTTTCCTTTTCTCCTTTGTCTTTAGCTTCTTCCTGCAAGTGGCCCTAGTACAATCCCCTCAGCCATCTGTTAGATTGTTGTTTACTTGGAAATAAGAAGGAAAATAAAAGACCCTTGCTCCCAGGTCACCCCTTGCATTAGCAGCTTCAAGATGGCAGTGGGAATGTGCAATCCACTTACGAGAACAAAGTGTTTTTAAGGACCAAGCACATTGATTGTCTGTGTGCGAGTGGCACCACTAATTACAAATAAGTCCTGTCTATTTATTAAAGCAACCCCCTTTTGGACATTTCCCGCATGCAAACGATCCTTCCCCACAATTAGGGTAAATTAGTAAGGTTTTACTGAACTAATGAGACAGTGTTTGTGCGGCTTGTCTTTCTGTTTTCCAGGCTGTTTTGAGACAAGAGTCTATAATTGGGATTCTCAAACTGCCACATGCAAGGCAGGCTGCATGAGAAGAGGAGGTTATCAAATCCCTCGGTCACATCAAGGAATGCCACGAGAGGTGTGTCTGCAGGCCCAGGGACATGCCCACATCTGCATGTCCACACAGAACATGTGCACACTCACACGTGCACACATATGTACCTCACACACATGTACATAACACATAAAACAAAATCACATGTTTCTATTCACAGTTAAGCTTCCTCTTCCCTCACTAACAAGTGACTATCCAGAATGCTGTGGTGCTGACATGCTGGGTCTGAGATCTTGCCTGATTCATGAGGGATAATACAGTACAAATACAGCAAAATAATAGCAGGAACCTTTTACTGCAAACTTGACTTTTGTTAGTGACTATCTTCCAAAGGAAGTGTTATTATCGCCATTCAATTGACATAGACACTGATGCCCAGTGACCCAAAGTGCATGGTTAGTACGCTGAGCTGGCTTTCCAGCCGTTATCTTTCCACTCTGCCCCTAAAGCACATTCTTTATCCCTAGCCTAGTTCCTTGTGCTAAAGCTCTCTTTGGTCAGCTAACCTGGCTTTTGAGCTTTTCTCAAAAGCTCTTTTTATCCTTTTAGCATAAGATGGAGTCTAAACTCATGTAATTGACCTCTCCCAGGCCTCACCCTGATCCCTTGGATCCTTCAGATCACCACCCTCTCCATCTCTACAAGAGACCGCAGGCCCATTGAGTTTGGACTGAGCAGAATCCCCAGTCAGAATCACTGTGTTGGGATCCAAAGGCTGCAGGTCAGGAGAAGCAGGGTGGGAGGAGTACAGAACCTGCTCTTCACAATCTCTGCCAGGTGCCCGAATGCCCATAGGCCAATCTAGTAAGAAGCTGGGGGCATTGGGGAATGGGATTAGGGAATGGAACTCCAATTCACAGGACAGCCATCCTTTAGCTATTTCTTCAAGTACTTGATCTGTGATGTGACATAAGACTAAGTCCTCTTTTAGCTTTTAGAATTATGGCACCCAAGGTCCAGGTTTCAGAGGTTTGGTTTTGACTTTTCCAGAGGTAGTTTTCTAAGAGATTTGTGTGTGTTAATAGCAGATGGTTCAATAAAAATTATTAAGGGAAAAAAGAGATTTTCAGAGGCTATCAAATGCTAGGGATAGTGTTGGGAAGCACAAAGAACTCACTTTAGTGGAGCTAAGAGGAAGAATATCAAGATTTCAGATCCAGGCTCAGGCTCCAGACACTGCTGTTTTTGGTCCTTCTGTCTCAATTCCCAGGAATTCCTCTGACTGCAGCAGTCAGAGGAATGAGGGTTCAAATTCTGATTTCACTCACCAATGCCTACCTGACCTGTGCCAATTACTTTACCTATCAAAAAGTCAGTTTATCTAATGTAAAATCGCATTAGACTATAAACTTCATGCTGCACCTCCAATATCTGACTGAACACCTGTCTTGTAGTTTGTGTAATAAATTTGCATAGTGAAAGTGTTAGTTGCTCAGTCATATCTGACTCTTTGCAACCCCATGGACTATAACTTGTATGCTCCTTCATCCATGGGATTCTCTAGGCAAGAATCCTGGAGAGGGTTGCCATTCCCTTCTCCAGGGGATCTTACTGACTCAGGGATCGAACCCGGGCCTCCCACAGTGCAGGCAGATTCTTTACATTGGAGCCATCAGGGAAGGCCTTGCATAGTAGTATGCATCAACAAATATTTGTCCTTAAGGCAAGAATTACTCGTCTTATAGATGTTTGGTGCATTTAAAACATTCAGTGAGGTCAGTCAGTGTCAGCATTCTTCCTTTGCTTTGTGAATCAACTTTTGAAACATTTTTTCTTCTTTTCCTCAAAATTCCTGAATATGTTCAAGAGGCAAACTTACACTTACAAGTCCTATACATGCTACGAAGAACAAATATTCACAGACTCATAGAATTTCATCCACAAGCACAAGAGTTGAAAAGAGAGGCACTCTGTTCTAATCCCTTAGTTCACCAGATAAAGAGACTGATAGGGAGGGAAAGACCTGATTTGCCAAAGACCACATAGCTGGTGACAGAGTATTTTCATTCCAAGGAAAGCCTCTTTATTTTCTGATTAAACAGTCACTAGCCTTTATCCTGTGATCACCAACTAGACAATTTCCAACCCAAACATCAAGCCCAGATAGGACACCAGGAAGAAATTCTTTTCCAGTGCTGTCCCATCCCTTGTGCTTTATATGCATAAGCAATGGAACTGCTGTGTTCTATTCTTTCAGCTGCTAAGTATGAGGGTCCAATTTATTGGAATCTAGCCAAATACCATGCTTAATATTGAGAGTGACTTACCCTAGTAGCTGGGCTTTTTAATCTGTATGCTTAAGGACATGTTTATTTTATGTATTTATTTTCCACAAATACAGCTGCAATTCTACTTGTGCAAATCAACAGAAGAGACTTAAAAGCTTCACAATTGGGGGTACGTGCTTCCTGGTTTTCTTCTCTTACCTTATAGTCACAAGCCATAATCATAATAAGTACAGGTTGAAGGGTGAAAAAATGTGAAGGTTGGCTAAAAATGAGGAGTGAACTTGCTTGGCTGGAGTGGAAAGTGTAAAGTATTAGTAAGATAAAAAGCAAAACACTTTACCTACACTGCATAGGAGTTTGGGTTTTGTTTGAGAGGCAGTGGGGGAGCTTCTGAAGGTTCAGCATCATCAAGCAAAGTGGTCCATAGGAAAAAAGCCTTGGGATTAGCAGCAGCGAAGATATTTTGGGATAAAGGAACAGGGAAGAGTGGAGACAGATCCATTTTGGGAAACTAATGCAAGGGGAGCACTGGGGAGAGAAGGCTTGAATTAAGGCGGTGATAGTTTGCTTAGAAGGATGGGGCTGCCCTGGAAAAGTATCCAAGGCATCACATCATTTAAGAACAATGTTTAAGTTCAGACCTTCCCCAGCTTCTGTAATACAGGGACCAAAGATAGTCAGTAGACAGAAGTGAAGATATATTAATAAAACACATTTTTAATGGTATTTTAAGGGTTTAGATATTGCTTACAATTGATCAGAAAAATAGTTGAGTGCCCAGAGGCAAGACTTTCCCCCTGATGGAGCTGCTCCCAGGTTCATTACCGTAGTTATTCAGTGGTTATTCTCATTTGAGGAACACATTCCTACCAAGGACTGATTTTTTTCCTTCAAGCCACCCACTCCAAGCCTGTGAAACCAGAGCTTCCTATCATAGCTGGTTCAAAGGAGGGAAAAATCCTTTCCTGCTTAACATTCTGCAAAAGGCACAGGCAAATCTCTGAAGTCAATCATCATGAATGAAGCCATTTAAGAGTGAGGCCCACGACTTCCCTGTGCGGATGAATAACCAGGCAGAGTGAGTCGCCATCAGAGGAGACTGCAGGCGGCTCTCTTTCTGCTATGTCACCCTTTATGACCTGCCTTACGGTCTCAGCGCTCTTCACGGGAATGTCTTGCTTTGCGAAAAGAAACAGATAATAACCACAGAGAGGAGAAATGCTAGCCCTGCAGCCTGTTATTTTTTTAAAAAGTCTGCAGAAATGGAATGCTGGCCAGACCTTAACTTTATACTGACACACTTGCCCCCTTAGCTTTGCAATAACATGCCCAGAACAGCAGCAGAAGCAATCTGGAGGCTGTGTGCCCTCCTCCATCATGGAACTTGCCAGGGAAAACCATAGCCAAGGGGGCTGCTGATGGCTCAGGACCCCTCTTGCCTCCACACTGTTAGTCCATGTTCAGCCCAGGATGGCTCTGGCAGGACAGCGCTGTTGGTTCCTTCCCTCTTGGTATCCAGAGGGGAAACTGGCTTCACGCCATTCCCCAAGTCAATGGGTATCATCTGCTGGTCCTGCAAGCTGCAGCCCTCAATCTAGAGGTCAACCGAGCAATGAGAGGAAAAGCTCTCCAGATTGAGTGCAAGCAGGGGGCCATGTTTTGTGAGTCTGCCTTTGGCTCCAAATGACTGTGCTTGAACGTGCTGATTAACTTGTGCTAAGTGTTGACTTGATGAGTGATGGGGTAGAAAAGTCAGTCTTGCGTGCTCATTTTAGCTCTGCCACTGAGTTCCCACCACAATGTATATTCCTTCATTCAACATTTGTTGAGCACCTGTCGTATGTGTGGAAGTGGCTGGTAGCTGAGAATATTAAGATACCCTAAGGTGCAATCTGGGAGAGGAGGCATTGGGAAGGCTAACTGATGTCTCTGGGCTTGTTTCCTTTAAAAGCAAAGATGTTGGACATTATTTCTAAGGTCCCTTTCTCCTCTAAGAGTCTATGGTGGGAGACTGGGCTCTCTGACCCTACCAGAGATGAGCAACGGGTTAGAGATGTGGGTCCTGATTCCAAGTTTACAGTTTCATGCTCAGCTTGGCTGCTGCCTATGTCTCAGAAAGCCAGAATATCTGAGTCAAGCAGGAGAATCCTAAGTGCTGGACCTTGGTCAGGTATCTTGAGCAACCTCTGCCCAGATCACAGTTACAGTGTGGGTAAAGAAGAGCCCTTATATTTGAACTTCCCTGCAAAGCTCCATTCTGTAGATCATAAACTCTACGGAATACCCCCATTGTCCAGTCTGCAGGAAGAGCCTCTGTTTGCTAGAAATTCTAGAAAAGCAACTCATTTTATAGTCAACTTTTTTTTTTTCTTAACATCTAAGAATAATTAGGATCAACTGTTACATGAACTCTCCATTCTGGAATTTTCCTAGACAACTTCATTCTACACTGAGGCTCCTTGGGCTTTGTCTATAAGGAGAGGACAAGGAATGAGAGTCTGAGACTGAAACTGGGTGGTCTCTTTTTTTTTTTTGGGTGGTCTCTTAAGAGCCTGGAGGTAAGGCAGGTGTGACTCAGTCCCTCTAGAGCAGGATCAGAGGCAACAGGCTGACTTTAACGACAGTCATGTCTTTTTCAGAAGAAGCTAATGGTACCCAGCAAAACTGGGTGAGCTCAGATCACTAAAAAGACACAGTTTCCCTTTACTCAGGGACAGACTTAGGAATGACTGCAGGCCCCAAACTGGTGGGATCTACTCACTCAGAAAAACCTCAGCCCTTTTCCTATGGGAGGCTTCTCTGGTCCCAGGCCTCTTACAGCCTGGAGCAGCACTTCAGCCTGAGCAGAGCTGAGTGTCTGTCAAGGTGCCAGTCAAATGTGATGTTCCCCTCTCCATCTTCCAGCTGCCCTGACCAAAGAAATGTTTGATGAAGGTAACAGATTGATCAAGACATTTTTAGTTAGTTTTTTCTTCTTTCTGAGACTTGTTGGATATCCTTTATACCATGCTTATCAAATGAAAATAAGAAATGCCAGTGACATCTCCTGCCAGTTGCTGTTTCTCCATGAGAGTCCCCATCTAAGGATGGAAGCATTCAGCATGGCCTGTGGTCATGGCTCCTCAAGGGTCCAGAGTCTCATTCCTCCTATAGATATTGGAAGTCTTTCACCATAAAAGCTTTTTCAGAAACTGCTTCAGAAGTGGTGCCTGGGTCTGTGACAACCCCAAGCCTCAATCAAAACAGTATTTGGTGCTTTATTATTTTTCTTCCCTCATCAAATTTCTGTTTAGTCCAAGAGATCTTATCTATAAGTGTCGCTAACAATGCCAGGGGAGATGGGCATGGGTAAGGACTGCTCTGCACATTTTTAGAAAGAGAAATGGAAAGCACATTAGTGTGAAAAGAAGAGTTTTTGTTTGTTGGTGCTGTGTTTTTTGTTTTGTTTTGTAGTTTTGTTTCTGTTTTGTTTTCGTCTTAGCACAGGGAAAGAAATCTGGCAGTCAGTCATAGACCATCTTTCTGTTCCCCAGCATTCATGAAACTATGTTCTTTCATGTGTTATTTCACTTAATTCTAGAAGGAGGAGGAGAAGGAGGAAATGGAGGAGAAAGCAGAGCAAGAGAGGGAGGAGTGGAAGGAGGAGGGGGAAGGGAGAAGGAAACTAAAACTGGTTAAGAAGTGTGACTTACCTATGAACCCTTCAGCTAGAGATGAAACTAGGATTTGTATCAGGAGTGAAACCCTGAAGTCCTTGCTCTGACACCTTGCATTGGGCTAAGCAACAACCTTTTGTGACTAACTACGTGGAATCAATTAGCATCAGTTGGGAAGATGGTCAGAGTGAATGCCTGGATTATGCTGTATGTCAATCTGTCTTCCTCAGGCTCCCTCAGGTTGAATATGTAAGCTAGTCAGCATCCTGCTATTGGTAACAGAATATGCTTTTAGAAGTACTTCAATTCTCTCTGCTTCTTCTTCATGATCAAGCTGGTGTTTACAGGCAAATACTCTAAGCAATAAAACTGCCATAAACTGCAGCAGACCAAGCTAATAGAAAATGTACATTGAAGATGAAAAAGTCACAGGCAAGAATAATGATACTCCATTTCTCCAACTCAGTAGAGAACAATTAAGAAGGGGTGAGTGGTTCCTCTGGACACTGGGGAGGCTCAGTAGGAGCTTTTGGCTGAATTTATCTCGCATAGGGATTTACACATTCTCACATGTTATACTAAGAATGACAGAGAATGAAGGGAGCAAAAAGAAAGAGGAAACATTCTCTCTGTAAAATATTAAAACATTGCAGATGAGCCTAGTGGCCTCTTTGACCAGCAGACTCCCTTCTTCGCCCTCCCATTCTCATTCCTATAGGTCATTGCTATATTAAGCTCAGATATATCTCTTTAGGTCTTTTTTCATGTGTCTTACAAACATACACACAAATATGTATCTACAGAAATTCCACAAGAAGAATAAATTCATATGTTACTTGGGTAATGAAATTTTAATTCGAAAAAAGAAAGAGGAGAAGAGAAATAAAAAATGGAACTTAGGAAAAATAAAGCTTACTTTAGGAATGAAGATACTGATTCAACTTTTAAGGTATTCAATAGATCATTGCATTTGTCAGAAATAGACTCAGGTACAATCATACTGTGAATAACATATCTGATCTGAGTTTCTGAATAATACAGCACTAAAGATCACCCATCTAAAAGGTTTCAAGCTGACTAAAATACAAAAATCAAATAACACACAAAATAATACTACTATGCTCTCACAGAAATAAACTCAAAGGAAGACCTTTTGCAAATTCCAGACAGCTTAGTACTATACTTCCTAAACATTACTATATAATACCCAGTGATTTAATAAATTTAGGATTAAAGCTGTTTTTACATATTATGATTGCCATTAAGCAAAGGAACTAATCAGCAAAGTCAGAAAGGTTGCTGTGAAGATGATCTAATCAGCCTGAAACCAAAATGTGAAGGGAGTGAGGATAGCTATGTGCTGATAGATACTCCTGGGCTTGTTAGGCCTAAGCATTCACTTATTTATCCAGTCATTTGTAATTTTTTTATTCATTCAGCCAGCACTTGTATTCCAAGCACTGTGCAGACACTAGAGCACAATGGCAGCATGGGAAAGTGGAAGACAGACTTTAGAGAGAGAGACAGGGTTTGGGTTCTTGGCTCTGACACTTACTAATGGCGAGATTTCAGGCAAGTCATTTACACTCTTTAGCTTCAGTTTCTTCACCTGTGGAGGGATGATAATAACCAACTCACTGTTAAGGGGATTAGAAATAATATTCACAGAGCACCAAGCATAGTTCCTGACACAGAGTAAACGCAGGCAGCATTATTATTTGGATACAGCCCCTATTCCTCTCTCATCTGGTATGAGAGAAAGATAAGAATTACAGAGGGGTTTCCACTTTTGGAATGGTGATATGAGGGGTTCTGAAGACCTGTTCCTCAGTGAAAGAAGCATATCTTGTGAAAATTGTTTTTAAAAACCTACTCATGTAAAGCCTCTGAAAATTATCTTAAGGGCATTCAGCGCATGAAAAAAAAAAAACCTTTATTCAAGAAAATAGACTACAACTTGGTAAGAACAGTGAGAATCTGTGACATTTGACCCCTCCATCCCTCTCCCTGCTCAGCATGATGGATATTCTACTCCAGGCATGTTCAGCCAGAACACAGGGCTTGCTCTGCCCCCAGCTCCTGATCCTGGGTTCTGGAACCTCTCAAGAGGGGCAGTGCTGGTACAGTATGTCAGCATTCCAGATGAAGTGCGGTTGGGCTGCAATGCAAGGTGAGGACAAGGAGCTATGCTGCAAAGGGATGGCTTTCTTCTGTAACTAGGGGGCAGGTAAGAGTAAGAGTTCTTGGAAACATAATCACTTCCACAAAAGACAAATTTGGAGATGCCAGAGACTAGGGAATTATTGTAAAGAATAAGCCAGAAAGGACAACACTAAGTTAGCTGAAAGTGAAGGAAAATGGATTTAGGTGATGTGGTCAAACGATATCTCATGTAAAGCACAAAGGGACCTAGGAGTTTGGGAAATTAAATGAAATGATAAATATGAGATGATAACATGCATCCCCCAAGAGTCATTACTGTGTATTTAAGGCTATGTATACAAGACAGAAAACAATGTGAAAAGCAGAACATTTGGGCTAATGGATTAACCAGGAGATGGGAGTCAAATCTCCTGACTCCTGTAAGCAGCTGACTCTGAATTTTAGCAGAAACCAAATCACAGATAAAACTACCGAAGTGATTTGTTCATACACAATGATCTATTCTAGGCTCATGAGAAGTGACAAACCAGTCTGGCCCAACCTTTCTTCTTGCTCAGGATTCTGTGCCAGCTCTCCACTGGTCCCTTGACTCAGCTGACTGACAGGTGTGTGCACCACACCAGCTGCAAGTGAGAACAGCAATAGGGACTTTGGTGGTATCCAGGGGTGGGTCTATGCCTCTGGTGATGGCTGCTGGCAGATTTGGGGCTCCCTGAGGCTGCTGCAGTCATTCTTGCTGAAGACTGACTGCTGAAGTGACCTGCGATTTATAAATGAGCACCCCTGAAGTTTCCACCAAGCAAATAGGGATTGAGGGCCTACTAGGGACTGGATGTTTTGGGGAAGCAGATATAAGTTAGACGTGTGTTCTGTCTTTAGGAGCTCCCAGGTCGATATGTGAGTGAGTGTACTGCTCCACTTTGTCTCATTCTGTTCTCATTCCCATTCACTGAGTGGAGGAGGTGGCGTTTTAGGTGGCCCTTGAAGGATGGAACTTGAGGGTGGACCTTCTAGCATAAAAAGGACTCTAGGTAGACCACCTCAATCCCTATAGCCTAGGTTACAGGTAGGTAGGCCTCTCTCTGACATACTCATTTCCTGGGCTTGTCGGGGGACAAATAACTTTAGATTGTAATGATAACTTGGTCATTTATTTGATGATTAAACATGGCCAGTCTCCATTTTCTTTCTACTCATGCCATGGCATTAATTATGGTAACAATGACTATGTTATTATGATTCCACTTTTTCCCCTTGAGAATTTGGTTCTGAGCAATGGATCATCCAATGGTAAATTATATTTAGTCTTTTTTTTTTTTTTAACTGATATGATCCATTGAATAGCAACTGATTTGTAAGTGAGTCATCCAGACATGCCCTTGGGCCTCTGTGTCATTTCTCAGTGAAGTGGAGGTGAGTAAGCACTAGACAGTGAGTTCAGAAACCTCAGCTCCAACCCCAGCTCTCCCACCTACTAGCCATGGGCCATTGATTGTTTCCCCACTCTGGGTTTCCTTGTCTCTATCAGGAGGGAGTCTGTAGTCAGTAAGATCCTACCAGCTGTATCATATATGATTTCATATGATCAATAAAAATGTCCTCGTTGTCAGACTTGTAGAGAAAATCTGTCTCCCAAGTGACTGCTACTGCTGCTGCTAAGTCACTTCAGTCATGTCCGACTCTGTGTGACCCCATAGACGGCAGCCCACCAGGCTCCCCCGTCCCTGGGATTCTCCAGGCAAGAACAATGAAGTGGGTTGCCATTTCCTTCTCCAATGCATGAAAGTGAAAAGTGAAAGTGACGTTGCTCAGTCATGTCTGACTCTTAGCGACCCCATGGACTGCAGCCACCAGGCTCCTCGGTCCATGGGATTTTCCAGGCAAGAGTACTGGAGTGGGGTGTCATCGCCTTCTCCGCCCAAGTGACTAGGCAATGTTAAACAACTATAAAGTCTGTTCTGACAATACCAGATGCACAGTAGATACTTCAGGATGCCCCCTATAAGTACTCTTTGATTGACGAAGTGATGATTTCTCAGACTCACTGGTCTACAGCAGTTCTTCTTAAAGTTTAATGTTCATGTAAGTCACAGGAGGATTTTGTTTAAATATAGATTCTGATTCAGTAGATGTAGGGTAGGGCTGAAGATTCTGTATCTCTAACAAGGTCCCAGGCAATGCTGATATGGAACACACTTTGAGTGATATGCCACTTTGAGTGGCAAGATTTTAGAGGGTTTTGATGAGAGGACGTGAGGCCAGTATTAGAAGGCTTGATACTTAAGAATACCAAATTTCAGCTAACTTGTTTTCTCTCCAAGTGCTTTCCCCAAGGCCTTGCTCAAAGCAGGTTCTTAGCAAGTGCTTGCTCACTGACTGCTGGATTTTACTCTTTCGTTAAAGTTTAAAAGAAAATATATCTCTTTGCTCTTCATTATCTAGGGCGATTAAACCCAAATGGCTTCTCCTACTTGGTATTAAGGCTTTCCTGCTGGCTCAGTGGTAATGAATCTGCTTGCCAATGCAGGAGATGCAGGTTCGATCCCTGGATCGGGAAGATCCCCTGGAGAAGGAAATGGCAACCCACTCTAGTATTCTTGCTTGGGAAATCCCATGGACAGAGGAGCCTGGTGGGCTACAGTCTATGGGGTCACAAAAGATTCCAAGATGACTCATCTACTCAACAACACAAAAACAACCTGGTATATTCACACCACATCCTGCTAGCAATTTCTATTAAGACTTTCTGGATCTCTTAGGCCAAGTTTAAAGGAATATTTACAAGATGTTTTAAAATTCAGAGCTTCTTTGACTCCAACCAGTTGGAACCATTCAATGA
Organism: Bos indicus x Bos taurus; assembly: GCF_003369695.1. Taxonomy (NCBI): domain Eukaryota; kingdom Metazoa; phylum Chordata; class Mammalia; order Artiodactyla; family Bovidae; genus Bos; species Bos indicus x Bos taurus. Next base: position 70,103,985 of record NC_040086.1, on the reverse strand, counting down.
GCATTTGTAAAGGAAAAGTGTGAAGAAGTAGAAGGCACACAGATACACAGTTTTGCCAGCAATTTTATAAAGAACGTTTTCCATATCATATTACCACTTGTGCCTGTACAAGAATTCCTAATGTGTTATTCTTGGTTATATTTCCAAAGAGAGTGCATGCAATTTTTAATTGAATATGTTCAAAAACTCCTATATCAATCATATACAATAGCTCTCTATATGATACACTCCAAGTAGGTATATTGTCCTTTAAAAAAGAGGATGGTAGGCATAATAGACTAATGAAAATAGGACTGGGGCTACAGTGGGATGTGGTGGATGCTTATTCCTTTTCTGAAAGTTGACAAAGCAGGATCAGTACCAAGGTTTACTCTCATCCCAACTTTGTCTCCAAGGAATATCAAATTCATATTGGTTGCTCTCTGATGAATGATTTGCATGGCTAAAATGGAAACATGTTCATCAATTTAACGCCTGGATGGCCATAATGTGTTTTTTTTCTGAAGACAATGTGCATTACTCAGAAGCAACACTAGTTGCATCATAAATATTTCAACTGTCAATGTTTGGGACTTGTTTCTTTGACCTGGTTCTGAATCAGTCAATGAGTAATAACAATAGTTTGGTCTTTAGAGTTTGAAGAGTGCTGACAATCTACATGATTAAAATTCATAAGATAGGCATTTATCAAAATAACACTTCACCCACAAAGAAAAGGCATTGATCAGTCCCCAACACATGTAATATCCATTTACAATGGAGACTTGCCTTCCAATTCTAACGGACATTGCTGGGCTCATGGTTGAGAGATGAGGCAATTGTATTTTTCCCATTAGGTCAATAGGAAATCCATTTGCAAGGGAACAGTCAATTTTGGATCACAGATCATTAGAACTCAAAGGAATAATAGAAATCTTTCGGCCTGAACCTGCCATTTAGTAAATAAGAAAACTAAGGCTAGAAAACTGATCTGATTTGCCAAGGTTGCAGAACTATTTCAAGCACCCAATATAGTTCAAGAAAGCACCTGCCTTGTTTTAAGCAATGCCTTGGACACTCCCAATTTAGTGTGCCATTTTTATTTCTACCAATAGATGGCTGTGGCTTTGACCCAAAACACAATGGAAATGAACTAAATAGTTAAAGGAAACAACTAAGTGTCTCTACCACTTGCCATTCATTCATTACATAAAAAATACACTGAACCTACTGTGTGCCTGGCACTCAAATGATGAAATCCTGGATAGTCATCAAACTCTCTCATCTGGAATGCCGAAGTTCATTTCTCAACATAAAGACTTGTAAGAGACTTCAGCACCACCAAAACCACCCTGCTTAATCTACTTCAAGAGTAATCCCTTTACGCATCTGTCAGAGGTGGCCCTGCCAGGTGCTAGAAACAAGAACATAAATGAGAGCAATATAACATCTCAAAGTTTCTGAACCTCCCAGTACAATGTCAGGTGCTTTCATATCCATGATCTTATCTGGTTCTGGCATTACACAGTGAAGTATTGCTGTCTCCCATATATACATACATACATATATATGTATGTATATATATATAAAAGTAAGAATTCAGAAGTTTGTACAAATTTTATGAATCCAATCCAGGGTCACAGAGGTAATAAAATCTGGAACTAAGATTTGAATACAGGTAAAGTTGCAGCTATGAAATTAAAAGACACTTGCTCCTTGAAAGGAAAGCTATGATAAACCTAGATAGTGAATTAAAAAGCCAGAAACATCACTTTGCCAAAAAAGGTCCATAAAGCTAAAGTTATGGTTTTTTCAGTAGTCATGTGTGGATGTGCAAATTGGTCTATAAAGAAGGTTGAGCACTGAAGAATTGATGCTTTTGAACTGTGATGCTATAGAAGAGTCTTAAGAGTCCCTTGGACTGCAAGGAGATCAAATCAGTCAATCCTAACGGAAATCAACTATGAATATTCATTGGAAGGACTATTGCTGAAGCTGAAGCTTCAATACTTTGGCCACCTGATGCAAAGAGACAATTCATTGGAAAAGACCCTGATGCTCGGAAAGATTGAAGGCAAAAGGAGAAGGGGGTGGCAGAGACTGAGATGACTAGATAGCATCACTGACTCAATGGACATGAATTTGAGCAAACCCTAGGATATAGTGGAGGACAGAAGAGCCTGGCATGCTATAGTCCATGGAGTTGCAAAGAGTTGGACATGACTTAGCTACTGAACAACAACCACAAAGTTGCCTCCAAAGGCAATACAGTTTTCACCCTTTTGCCAATTTTATTGAGGAACTGTGTCAAGAGCAGTTGCCTGACAGATTTTGCCAACATTAAGCCTTAAAGTAGTGCTGCAGACTGAATGTTTGTATCTACCCTCCACCTTAACTTAATATTTTGAAGACTGAATTCTCAATGTGATAGTATTTGGACCTTAACTTAATATTTTGAAGACTGAATTCTCAATGTGATAGTATTTGGAGGCAGGGCCTTTGGGAGGTGATTACGTCATGAGGGTGGAGCCGTCATATTGGAATTGGTGGTGTTATAAGAGTGATTCCCTGGTGGCTCAGACAGTAAAGAATCTTCCTGCAATGCAGGAGACCCAGGTTCAATCCCTGGGTCAGGAAGATCCCCTGGAGAAGGGAATGGCAACCCAGTCCAGTATTCTTGCTTGGAAAATCCCATGGACAGAGGAGCCTGAAGGGCTACTCTCCATGGGGTTGCAAAGAGTCAGACATGACTGAGCAACTAACACAAGGGGATGAAGAGACTAGAGCTCACTCTTTTCACCATGTGAAGATACAGCAAGAAAGTGGCTGTCTTCAAACCAGGACGTAGGTTCTCACCAGATGCCAAATCTCCTGGTGCTTTGATCTCGGACTTCTCAATCTCCAGAACTTCGAAAAAAATGTCTGTTGTTTAGGTTCCCTAGTCTGTGGTACTCTTATCATAGTAGCCAGCATGTACTACCACAGGTAGCACAAGTAGATCCTACCTAAAAGGTAGGATCCATTTAGTCATTAAGACTCTTTCCTCTTCCTTGTTCACCATTTAATTTTCCACCTTTGGTTTGGATATTTCTATTTTTCTGTATAAGACATGGCCTTAATAATGCTAAGATTTGGCCTTGAGTATAACTCTGCTTACAAGAAAAGATAGCTAGAGGCCAAGAAGGCCTAGCAAGTACAGCCAGAGAACTTCTTTAGTAATGCAAGGGAAATGTAAAACCCATTTGTTACAAAACCATCAGTAAGACTTGAACTTCTTAGAAGTCAGATAGCCATTTAAAAAATTTTACTGATAAATGTCAACCAATTTTGCCACATTTTCCTGAGACAAGGCTGACAGAAATGAGGCAGGAACCCTTTGCTCCCTTCTAACTTCCATCACACATGCCTGTTCCCAAGGGGACGGGTTTCAGAATGTCATCATCGTTCAGCTGATATCTCTGCATCAAATGATCACCTCCAAACTCTTCTCCTACATCATTTTCATTAGCCCCTTTAAATTAATCTGATTCAACTGATGCTATTAACTGAGACATAGCAGGTATCAAGAGTTCATCTTCTACTGGGTATCATGAGGTCTTTGAGAAAAGCCCCTTTCAACAGAGGCCAATTTGTTGCTATCATACTGATTTTCACTCATCAGCTGGTAACTCTCTATTAGCCCATCAAGTTCAGCTTTTAATGGCCAAACTGTATCTGTGACTGCAATTCAATTTCCACTCTGCACTTGTGGTTCCTTGATACTTTGAAATTCTTTAAACCTGCTTGATTAGCCACCTGAGGTAAATGGCTTAGTCATTTTAAGTTTTATGAAACATCTGTGCACTTTGATCATAGACCAGAGGAGAAAATGGCTCTGGAATCTTCCTCGAAGCATTAGGAAGCACAGACCCCAAGAGCTAGGTGGCACAGATTTCAGGGGGAGTGGGAGAGGTAGTCAGGACCAGAGCCATAGGACTTGATGACACTGGAGCCCCATAGGGGAATCGAGTTGCACTGGTGTATCCTAGGCTGACCTTTGGATGCTGCCTCCAATGGTGGCCAATTATGAAATGGAATTAACTCAGTTTGAGTTCTGTTCCTGGAGAGTCCTGGGGTGCATGAGCATACACACTACAGCCTCACAACTTCTTTTCCTCTTAGTGCCTCTTTCCCTCCTCCTTATTCTTCTCCCTCCCTTCTTCCTTCTTGTTCTTACCTACTCTAAGTGCATCTATTTTTGAAACCCCATGGGGCCCACGGTCCTACAGAAAAACTGTTGGTTTGAACATGTGCGATGTGAGAAAGAAGAGCAGCCCCTGACATGCAGGAGCTGGCCTGGCACTCCACAGCTTGGTCATGTTATTCTATCAGACACGAACACAGAATGCTGAGCTCAGGCGAGGTTACTCTGAGATCATGATAAAAATGAGACAAAGCATGGCCACTTCTAAGCACAGATAAAAAATATGTAACTATGCTGCATACAAAACACCAAACGTGTCTCTCTCAACCAAGATGAGTTGCTAGTGCTTCTTAACCAATTACAATTACAGCTTGATCCTCATTCTAGTCTTTTCTCCCTGAGAAGATTTATTGAGACACACAGGCATATAATTGCCCCCACTTTTGGACAACATCCAATTTAGAGCAACCGCCTTCTTCCCTAAACCTCTTGCAAATCATCCAACCAAAGCCCAAATCCTATAGTAGGTTCATTCAGCACTCTCTTAGTGAGACCCACAATGTTTTCCATGGTTTCTGTTCTGTACTGCAGCCAGTAACAAACCCAGTTTGTTTAGTTACAGGCTTGTTACTGATGGCCTTTGCTTGAAGGACATTGACAAATGATAAAAATAACTCACACTTAAGTAACAATTTACATTTTAAAAGTTTTCACAAGCATTATTTTGTTCAATCTTCATGACTATGAGGAAGATGGGAAGGTATTATTATACTCATTTTCCGGATTAAGAAATTGAGGCCCTGTGTAGTTAAATGGGTTAAGTAAGTTCAAACGTCTATTAAGTATTGGAATCAGGGATTGAGACAAATCTGTTTGTTCCATACTCTGTGCTTTTTCCCTGTTCCTGATCCTAGAAGAAATAAATCCCTCAACTATTTGTAATTTAGTGCTTCATCAACTGAAGACTGTAGCTGAGAAGGGAATGAGGTTGGTGGTGGGCAGAACATTCTGGGATAAACCTGAAATATCTTTCAGAATCATTGATTTTAATATAAGATTTTTGAGGAAACAAGTTAAACTTTTTTTTTTTAAAGAATGAGGTTTAAACATTTTAGAATTAAAACAAAACTCAAGAAAAAGTTAAAAATAAAAAGAGAGCAAAAAATTTTGTTATTTGCTACAAGTGACTTAAGACTGCTATCCCAGGCCTTGTGCCCACCCTCCAGGGGTCTGGATTTAGGGATACTAAAGTAGAGCTGAGAATTTCATCAAAGGTCCTACAATCCATCTTTGGATGAAAAGGCATGGAGCAAACGCCTCGGACTTACGTTCAAGCACTCTTGTAGTGCTGAGGGCAAACTTGTCCTCGGGGCCATGAGGCTCAATGGAGTAGGGCTAAGTGTCTCCTGGGGCCCCTGTTGACCCTTGGGGAGGCGAGCTGTGGACTTTCCCTGGGGGTCAGTTCTTCTCTAGGGTTCTAGGGGGCATCCAGCTTTCTGCAGCTTGGTGATCTCCAAACCTGACCTCCCTGGGGTACTCAAGCTAGAATCCAGCCCCTCTCTAGACCAGCTATTACTGCTGAGAGGCATGGAGGGGGTTGGGTGGGAGAAGACCCTAATGGAACTGGCCTTGGCTCCAGGCCATGTCAAAGCCCAATGTTTATTCTTAGACATAGTCATAACAGGTACACAAATCTGCAGGGAATCTGAAATCTGACCGTGTTCCCAGGCAAGCTGCTTTTAACACATTTACTCATACATACAAAGTTTGGAAGGCTATCATCTCCTCTCACATCTGGAATTCATAGACCCCAGGGGCTCTAGTACTGAAACAACATGCAGTTACTTAAAATAGAACAAATGAAAATCATTAAGGACTACCTGAGCTGACAAATTGTATTATAATGTTATTTTTAAATATATAACATAAAAGTGGGTATAAATTCCTTATGCTTATAGCTTTTACATGACGACTAAAGCCAAACAAAATAATTCAATAATTATTTGCAACATGTGAGATGTGTATACTCACTCAGTTGTGTCTGGTGCCCAACTCTTTGCAACCCCATGGACTGTGGTCCCCCAGGCTCCTCTGCCCGTGGAATTTCTTCAGGCAAAAATATTGGAGTGAGTTACCAGTTCATCCTACAGAGGATCCTCCCAACCCAGGGGTCAAACCCGGGTTGCCTGCATTGCAGGCAGATTCTTTACCATCTGAGCCACAAGGGAAGCCCCGCCTTGGTGCATACCTACCACCTAAACATCAACCCTGGCTTCAGACTCACAGGAGAGCTGGTTACATGCTTCCATGAAGTCCTTTGGAAGGGGCTGGATGATTTCTCAAGACCTCGATTTGGGTATTATGATTATACCGAGATTAAGGAGGAGCAATGTCTTTTCAAACACTGGGATGAACAGGAACATCCATTATTCCTCTGAAGGCCAGCAAGTCCCCTCTGATGTGTCCATCTGGCCCATTGTGAGAAGAGTAAAAAGTTATGGTCATAGGAAAGAAAACAACTTTCAGTTATGCTGTCTTGTAGAGGCACAAATCATTTCCAAACAAGCTAAATTAGCACTAATTTAGAAGCAGATGTCCAACTCCTTGTCTGCGTCTCATTGGTTTCATCATTCAAATCTTTGCAGGAAGCAGGCTCATAGGTACATCGAAATGTACCTAAGATTACTAACGATGAACCCAAATCATGCCTTCCCCTCCATTCTCCTCTGGCAGGCATCTTACCCTTCCTTTATACTCCTCCTGATAATGCCACTTGACCAGTAAAAAGAGCATCTGTCGAGAAAAATGCACTGAAACAAAAAACCTTACAGTACAGGGAGCTTTGGGGTGTTAATTACACAAATTGCCCATCAACTCCATTGTTACTCTCTTTCCTTTGATAAATTAAAAAAACGTTGAGACTTCTAAGCATGAATGCAGTTGAGCCAAAAGTTTTCCTATAAATATGGATGGAAATCTTGGCTCCTTCATAATAGCCACAGTCAAGAGCTCTGGACAGTTGGCTCAGAGGCAGTGAGGGGTGTTGGGAAGTATGGGGCTGGGGGTCAGGAGACTGGGTTTTATACCAGAATTTCTATAACCTGGGGGATCTTGACTACTTCAGCCTGTTTGAGATTCAGATTCTTCTTTGGTAAAAATGGGACTGTATTACTCATTTTCCAGGCCTAGTCGCTGTAATTATGAATAAAATAAAGACTCCCAAGCATGTGGAAAGGTGTGTGTATGTGTGTGCATGTATTCAGACACATATGCACACATACCTAAAAGCCCTGTGTACTATACTGAAATGGATACTGGGGGCATCAGAACACCTGGGTGTTAGTCCTGGCTTCTTTGCTGTGTGAACCTGGACAAGTTTCTTAGGCTTCTGGGCTTCAGTTTCCTCATCTGTAAAAAAGACAACTTTGGACAAATGATTTCCAGTGTCCTTCCTGGGCCAAAGGCCTCTAATTCTAACTCAGACATGAAAGGGGCAAAGTCACAGCTCTACCACTGGCCAAGGCTGTCACCTGATAGTTGCGATGTGACAAGGATGCAGGGGGCAAAGAGAACTTCCTGGGTGGCGTCCTGCTCCAAAGATGACTGTGGGTGGAGAATGAGGGCCCAGGCCTAGAGTGACACGCCGGCTACAGGGTGTCCTTGCCCTTTCCTGTGACTTCCTTCTTTCCCTTTTCTCTTCACTCTCTCCCTTCTCATTCCTGTTTCCTCACCCTTAGACCTCAGCCCTGCCAGGGGGCTGGCCAAGGATTTCAGAAGTGGTTGGGAAAGGGCACTGCTAACTCTTCAAGCTGAATCAACCACTGGTTCACAAGCCTTTCACAAGCTATGGGGGTGGACTGAGAGTAATAATAATTAAAAAAACAGAACCCTTTCACTAGTGATGAAATTAATGGAAGGCAATTCAGGAAGGACATGGAGGAGGTTGTTAAGTCCTATGAACACAGGAAGTCCTTATGCCTGGGCACTCTGAGAGGCTTGAGCTCACTGATAACTAGGCTAATATTAACTCCTAGCTCAGGTAGAATGTTTCTTCTAAAGGTTCTGCATCTATCTAGCAATAATTTCGTTCTCTTTGCCATTGCTCCTTACAAAGCTGTTTTTATTAGCACCAATTTGCATATGGGGAAACTGAGTCACGGAAAGGAGAAAGTCGCATAATGACTGGCATTGGTTCTCCTATGTTCTCAGAAGTTTATATCAAAATACAACAAAGAACAATGTAACTGCTAATGAAATATTTATTTAGGCTGTTCGAATAGTCCCTGAATGAAGAGGGGAGAAGACAGAGGTGTGCCATGGGACAGGGAGTCAGGGACTCCTGGTTCTGCACTCTCTTCTCTCTCTGTCCTTCTCTTGCTTGGCTTGAGGGAGCTGGGGGGCTCTGGACAGGAACATGAGGGAAACTGAGGAACATGGAAAAACACTGCCAGACACAAGACACAGGGTAAGCAAGTAGCCAAGTCTGGACAAGCCAGCGGTCATTTGGATATAAATGACCTTCTCAGTAAGGTCAGTTCTCAATGGGCATCTTGACCCCCAGTTTGGATGCTCTTTTGTAAATGAAAGATGAAGACTGAATAGGTGAAGACTGGATGCCCAGGGGGCAAAGAGTCAGGCTGTAGCATCCGGGGCTGCATTATGACTTCCAAGCCTGGGTACTTTTGCTGTCATGGGACCATTCCTCCGCAAAACGAATTAAAAATTCTATTTTACTACTGCATTGATGTACAGATATATTGATATTATATATTAAAACACTTTATTCAAACTAAAGCCTCATTTTCCTTCCTTCTGATTTTAAAAGAAAGTAATGATGAAGCTGAAACTCCAATACTTTGGCCACCTCATGAGAAGAGTTGACTCATTGGAAAAGACCCTAATGCTGGGAAGGATTGGGGGCAGGAGGAGAAGGGGACAACAGAGGATGAGATGGCTGGATGGCATCACCGACTCGATGGCCATGGGTTTGGGTAAACTCCGGGAGTTGGTGATGGACAGGGAGGCCTGGCGTGCTGCGATTCATGGGGTCGCAAAGAGTCAGACATGACTGAGTGACTGAACTGACTGAAGTGAACTGAAGGACTTCTCTAGTGGCACAATGGATAGGAATCCACCTACCAATGCAGAGAACAGGTTCAATCCCTGGTCCAGGAAAATTCCATATGCCTGGGAGCAATTAAGCTTGTGTGCCACAACTGCTGAGCTTGTACTCTAGAGCTTATGTGCTGCAACTAGTGAAGCCCGTGAATCTGGAGCCTGTGCTCTCCAACAAGAGAAGCCATCGCAATGAGAAGCCCATGCACTGCAACAAAGAGTAGCTCCTGCTCACTGAAACTAGAGAAAGCCCTCAGTTCAGTTCAGTCGCTCAGTCACGTCCGACTCTTTGTGACCTCATGAACCACAGCAGGCCAGGCCTCCCTGTCCATCACCAACTCCCAGAGTTCACCCAAATTCATGTCCATTGAATTGGTGACACCATCCAGCCATCTCATCCTCTGTCGTCCCCTTCTCCTCCTGCCTTCAATCTTTCCCAACATCAGGGTCTTTTCCAGTGAGTCAGCTCTTTGCATCAGGTGGCCAAAGTATTGGAGTTTCAGCTTCAACATCAGTCCTTCCAATGAACACCCAGGACTGATTTCCTTTAGGATGGACTAGTTGGATCTCCTTGCAGTCCAAGGGACTCTCAAGAGTCTTCTATAACACCACAGTTCAAAAGCATCAATTCTTCTGTGCTCAGCTTTCTTTATACTCCAACTCTCACATCCATACATGACCACTGGAAAAACCATAGCCTTGACTAGACGGACCTTTGCTGACAAAGTAATGTCTCTGCTTTTTAATATGCTGTCTAGGTTGGTCATAACTTTCCTTCCAAGGAGTAAGCGTCTTTTAATTTCATGGGTGCAATCACCATCTGCAGTGATTTTGGAGCCCAGAAAATAAAGTCAGACACTGTTTCCACTGTTTCCCCTGTTTCCCCATCTATTGGCCATGAAGTGATGGGACCGTATGCCACACTCTTAGAAAGCCCTCACAAAGCAAGAAAAACCCAGCACAGCCAAAAGAAAAAAGAAATTAGAATGTTTTCATGAGGCCCTAAGAGTAATGTGGGCCATAGGCACTGCATCAGCTGTGCTTCAGGGATTAATCAGCTGGCATGAGAGCATTCCTTGCCTCCTACAATGACCAGCTACAGTAGTTGACCCCTATGGTCTGCCCAAGCCCATCTGGGCCAGGCTCACTCAAATTCATAGAATCAGCCTCAAAGCATCAGTTTGAGCTTCTAGGAGGTGCAGATGCCTCATTGCTTTTACAGGTGAAGATACTGAAGCTCAAAGATGTCATGGTTGAGTTATCAAAGATGGAGGGGCCAGGTTTTGAACTTAACTCTCTCTCTCCCCAAAGCCCTTGATTTGACTCCTACTTCCCACAGTGTATATCTGAGCTGCTACTGAACACCACTCCCCAGACTAGACATTGTCCTGTCTGGGACCTACACCAGAAACATCTATATATCTACAGAGATGGATGTTTCTAAATAACTATCTACACCTTAGCAAATATGGAAATTAGTAATTAAGCAAGAGTAGATAGGTGATAGCAGAAAAGTCTGAAAATAAAGTCTACATAATGCAATGGAAAAGGTCCCACAGAGATACTCAGAGGGAAAAAGACATCATCCCCAGAGGATTAATGTTCCAGTAAACTGTAAGCTGCTTATATTTTCACCCCATTTCCATAACTTTCAAATAACTGTCTCAAACAATAAAAGGCCAGACAGCACAGGCTAGGCGGCACTGTCTCCGAGACATCCGGGGCTCTCTTGTACAGTTTCCCAGTGGCAGTGTGGAGGCTAGAGAGGATACACTGGACTATCAGTGAATTGGCACATTTTGCCTCTTGTCAAGGGAACTCTGGATCAATCCTCAAAGCATCAAGCCTCTGAGGACCAAGAGGCCTAGATGTGGAATAAATCTCGGCATGACCTCTTACAACTGTGATACGAGCAAGTCGCTTCACTTCTGTAATCCCCTTGCTAATGAGAAGTTCATAACAACCCCAGCCCTACCAAACACACAGGTTTTTGTGAGGCTTAAAGGAAATAAAGGATACAAATTGGTTTTGTGAGCTACAGAGCACTGTCCAGATGCTTGAAACTTGACCCTGCCCTAGAGTCCCCTTTCTCAGACTTCTTTGTCGCTGTTGCCCCCTGCGGTGGTCAGGGCTTCCTAAAAGCTGGCCCCGTCACCACCAAGATCCCCAAGCTGGGCTGCCGTACAATGGCAGTAGATTACACTAATTTGTTTTATTTATTTGACATACTTGGAATTAAGGGTTTTTGAAAGCACTATGCAAATATATGTAAATGACTATATTTCATGCAAATAATGAGCAAACAGTGTCCGTGTGTTTGCTTAGAAAAATCTGATGGCCAAAGGCTGTTTGTTTATATCCTCGAAAGAATCAGGAAGAATATTTTACACAACAGTCACTCTTCCAGGTGTTTAAAAACTATGGATGTTAAGGAACCTAGTGTTCAGTACGTGGCTTACCAGCTGGTTATGATCCTTTTTCAGTATTCATCAGGATATCTGACATCAGTTAAGCAGTCTCTCATTCATTAATCACTTAACAATGATGGTGCCAGGGATTTGATGATTAGCAGAGTAAGGTACGCATCCTTCCTCAAGGACTCTCTGGCCATGTGGATGCCAAAGTTGGCTCTTAAAACACAGCTGGGGCATCGGTTTCCTGACACATATTCATGGTTAGTACCTGACTGCATTCTGAATAAAGTCCAAGTAGCTGATCGCAGGGCACTCAAGACTCTTCGCAACCTAGACCAAATTGACTTTCTACCAGAATCTCTCCCCTGACCCTTCTTCACATAACCTCTGCTTTCATATGTTTAGTATGTAATATTTAGTATTCTTCCAAGTATATTTACCCCTCCCCTACTCTGTGTCTCTGATAATGCTTATTTTCTAAATACCAAAGTGCATTATTAGTATGTATCATTGCTTCTGTTCTGGTAACAGACAAACAGGAGTGTTTTGCTAACTTATGCTTCCAAAGCCAAAGAGAGAGCAGGTGAGTCTTCAGTGATCAACTAAATAATCCAACGCCCTTGTTCTACCAATGGGTAAACCAAGGCCAAGAAAATGGAAGGGGCTTAATCAAGGTGATAGAGCTGGAACAAGTACCCAAGTGTGCTCATCCAACTCCAGGACTCCATAACAACTGCATCATGGTCATGGCTCATAGACATAAGCACAAAAAATAATCAAGTTGACCTGCTTTCTAGGGGTCACCTTAACAAATCAGGCTGTGTTAACCGAACACTTCCCAGGGTGGAAACTAGTGAGGAGACACAAGTTCTGGGACAAGGTCATCCCCTCCAGGTCATTACAATCCAGATGCTCCCTGGATGTGCAGCCAGCCTTTGTATTAACAATAATGGTAATGAGAGTAGGGCACTAAGCAACCTTCTTCTGCTCCTCCATAGTCTAGACAAAGGCTTTCAACCCTGGCTGCACACTAACACCACCTGGAGAGATCTGAAACCTATCAGTGCTCACCCTCCACTTTGACCAGTTAAACGGAATCTCAGCAGTAAGGCCAAGGCATCAATACTTTTCATATACCTGGGTGAGCCATGCTGCAGAGAGGCGAAATGAGGCAGCTGCCTCCCTGTGCCCAGAGACGGGCTCTAGGCCCACTGATTCTGCCACCCACTTGGTTCATTCCCCATGGTGATGGCCCAGCTGCACTGACGTGTCATCCAGCCTCCTGCTCCCACCCATCCTGGGCTAACAGAGCAAGCAGGGCACAGACCTCTCTTAACCCCGACCGACTGGGGCAAAACCATATTTACTGGTCATTTGCTGTTGGTTTTTTAGAGCAGTCTGTTATGATTTCTTGCAGAAACCACTCTAGCAGGTGCACTAGCACGGGGCAGGCGGCATTCAGATTAAGCCGCCACTACGTCTTGGCAGGATGAGGATGGAGAGGGCACGCAGAACAGGTCTGCTGACATGCGGTGCTTTTGTTAGCTCGGGAAATTATTTTGAGCAGCACAGGGAGCAATGGCTTCAGGAGGGGGAGAAATCCTATGTGTTTATTATAATGCAGTCCAAGATGATTGCCCTGAATGAACGAAATAGAATAGAATTGGTCCTGGTTTGCTGAGCACACATAAAAGAAGAGAAAATGGAGGCAGGCCCTGTCCTTCTCTCCACAGTCTGTTTCTATTAGGAAATGACATGATTCAGTGGCACCTCTGGTGAAAAAGAGGGGGCTGGGGAGAAGGGCAGGATTTCCCCTTGAACACAGATGGCACTTTACATCTCAGATCAATCAGACAGGGTCAACAGTTCATCTCACTGGTCCTCCAGCTAAGTTCCTTCCTTTGCTTCCTAATCAGAAACCCCCACACACCTCTGGTCTTTGGGGTGCAGGGCCCTATCACTTTCAACGTCTCCCTATCTCTCAGCTGCTTGAATTTGGGTGGATTTTTCCACACAAGTGTATTGCCTAAGCGAGGGGTGGGGAGAGAGTGATGTTGCCTTTGATGCAATTTCAACACTTGGTGAAGTGAAAGGGTGAACGAAAAGGGATGAAGAGCCAGAAACCATTTTTTTAAAATGACAATGGAGAGTAACATTTTTAGTTTCTGGTATTATTGTTTTCTTTATAAATTTAAAGCCAGATGCAGCAGTTTATGGTTTATTATTCTTTCCCGTGGCGCTTGCTAAAAATTTCAGTTATACCATACTGACTTTCTTTCCCTTTGTGTTTCGCTGCTAGCGGACACAGTTTGAATCAAATCTCTAACAAAGACAGAAGGCTCAGAGCCTGCTTGTTTGCTGAAACTGCTGGAAACCTTTTTGATTTTTCAAGAAGCCACGGAGGATGCAGGGGCTTCCGCAGTCCACAGACTTAATATACAAAGTAATTTAGGAGAAAGGCTGGCTTGGTTTTGCTGGTAATGTGAGTTCATTTGCAATTCTCTTCCCTTCTCAGCCGGATTGAAAATGAGTATTGAAATTCAGAAGAGGGTATGTGTGTGCCTCTTGGGCGTGTTAAGCCAGAGGGTGTGTGCTCTCTGTCTACACCCTGGGGAAGAGATGACTGGCCATGCATCATTTTTTTACAGCTGTATTTGCACAGGTGGGAAATAACAGTGTCATCTTGGAACAGCAGACACAATGATGTATGTTTTGGGGGGCATCTATAGAGCACAGTGAATCATGCAACATGAGATTCAACCCTACCATAAGTCAATCCATGCTGCCCACCAAAAGCTCCTTAGGTAAGTGGAGAGGCTGCCTTCAGATTACTTTGGAAGATGAAAAATATTCCCATATATATTCAGCCAATAAAGCAGCCATGCAGGTAAATAAAAACAAATTCAGAGATCAGAGTCTCAAGGTTGGAAGAAACTTGAAAGATGTCTAGATCAGCCACCTGTCCAGACACGCATGCCTGTGTCCTCTGAGCATCTCTGTGTATTCTCCTCCGGTTTCTGCTTTGAATCCCTTTCATGACGGGGATCTCATTGCCTCCTCCACGGAGATTAACCCGTCTCAACTTCCCAGTGTCCAGATGGTTAAAAAACAAAACGAAACAAACCCCTCTACTTTATGTGGTTAAAATCACAGCATCTCCTGCTTGATCCTAGCTCTTGATCCTAGTTGCACAAAGGGCAAAAATAATCCCTTTTGGCATGACAGTCTTCCAACAGTGACAGCCATGTTATTTATTTGTTCATTCATTAGCTAAACCATCTATTATGGGCCAGAAAGCAGGGTCCAAGGCTACGAAGTGAAGACCATAGAACCTGCCATCACAATACAATTGGGCACTTCTATAAGGTACCACTGGGCACCTTAAGGTACTACTGTAAGGTACCACTGGGTACCTTACCAAATGAATTGAATTTTCTGTGGTTAAGTGAAAGTCTAAACAATTTCCTGGGGGCTTAGGGGAAAGCACAGCTATTTGCCTAGTGGGAGGTTGGTGGGTGGAAGCACAGAAGGCCTCCCAAGGTGGTGGTTTTGGTCTTGGACTCCCAGGGCTATGTTTCCTACCTTCTCTTCAAGCTGCTTGCTAATTTCTCATGAGAGGATTTGCACATCAGGGTCTGCCCAGCCATTGTGTTGGAGTCTCCATTAATGTAGACTCTGACAGTCTCAAGTGTTAGGTACTTTTCTGCTCACAGTCCAGACACAAGTTGCTTCACTTGTCTTGTAACCTGGAGGCACTGCATCTGGAGCAAGGAAGCCCTTGGAGAGGACGATGCTCCTGAGGATCTGGCTGTAGGACTCAAGGGCTCTTGAATGTTACTGGTCTCCCCTGTCACTTCCCTGCAGAAACTGTCTGTGCAGATGAGGCTCCTGTGTCAAAACCCCCATCTGTGTCACAGAGGCATGGGTTGCCGAGGGGAATCTTAAAGCATCTTCTGCAAGCAGTTTGTCTGCTTGTGACACATTTGGAAGAAAGGGGCAGAGTTAACTGTGAAAGTGCCTTACTTGTGTGGATTTGGAGGAAAGGTCTGTAATCATCACCCTCTGGACTCCCCAGGGACCTGTGAATTGGGAACGCTCCTCTTGAAGGTGGGCTAATGGAAGAACTGACTGTTAGGGCAGATGGTGCCTGGGTGCAAGGCACTGGAGAAATTGGAAAAGTACTAGAGGAAGTGAATGACAACAAGCAAAACCCTGAGGGCAAAGGGGAAGATGCTGTCACCCTCCCGCTCTCCCCTTGACAACAGGGCTCCTAGAACGCCACGGAAAAAACATCATCACCAAACAGCTATTTTCTCTGGGCCCATGTGGTGAAGGGTAAAACCAGGACGAGGATGCTGGGTTCAGAGACCTATGTTCAAAATCACTCAGTTAATTGCTGTGTGCCCATAAAGATGTCACTTAAACTCACTGAGATTGGGTAATCTCATCTGTAAAACAGCTTTGGTAGAGACTCTAGTTTGGCAGGGTTATTAGAAGCATTGTGGTACCAGCTGGGCTAGAGCTCTGAGGGTCCTACAAGTGTTAGCTGTGGTGATCCCAGCCAAGCCCTGCGAGGTTCATGGAAGTGACTCGAACAAAGTCCTAGTCCTCACAGAGTTTTTAGTGGTACAGGGCAGACAGGGCAATGCAAAAGTAATGTCACTATAAGGGAAGCATGGGAGAAGGGTGGATGATCAAGTTCTGGGAAATCAACACTTGGGATAAAAAGAGAAAATTGAAGGGATACTTCTTTAAACCTATTTAAAGTGGGTAAAATAAAAAGAAATTGTAAGGGGAAAAATATGTTACAGTTCTCTTAAATCTACTAGTTCATGGAGGTGGGAGAAAAAGGTATAATGAAACCTTTATTATTTCTTTTTTAATATCTGTAGGGCCATAGCCTATAAATAATGATAAGGGGAATCTGTTAACTGGAAGACAGAAAACTTCTAAGGAAATAGGACTGGCAATGTTTCTTGTGTGACTTCCCTCAGATTACTGCTTCTTTTGTTAAGATCCAGGTCTCCAGACCCCATCCCATACCTAAAACATCAGAACCTGAAATGTGGCCTGGCACTGTGCTGTAACAAGCTGCTCAGGTGACTTTTATGAAGTGTAATATTTAAACATATTGAACCTCTGATTTGGGTGAATAAACACACACAAAGAGCACCTGTTTATCAAATACCCAAATCAGATCCTGTGGGCTTTATAAGTTAATATTAATTTCATGGTTTCAGTATTTTTACTATGGTTATGTAAGATATCTGCTTGCTACAATGAGTATTTTAAATACTCCTTATGGCAAAATAAAATAGTGTATTTTCAATTCTCAAAGTTTATTTCAGAATGTTGTATTTCAAGCAGTCTGACTTTATCTGCTTGAGAATGATTTTAGGTTTTAGAAAAATTATATATACACTGGGATAGGAACAATCTCACGTTTGCTCTACTGCAAATGGATTTCCAACATTCTCCCTGCAGTCTGTCTCTCCCCACCACAGTCCACCTCACATACCACAGACTGACCAGTCTTTCCGAAGCACAGTTTTGGTACGGTTACTCCTTTGGTGGAAAAACAAAAAAAAACCAAAAAACCATGAATGGCTCCCCACTGCCTATGGGATAAAACTCCTTAGCCTGGCTTCCAGGTCTTTCACACTATATGGCCCACCTACCAGCTAATCTTTCTCTCACATTTTTCTACACATACACCCAAATGCCAGCCAATCTGGACTGCTCACCATCCTCATCTGCCACTTTATGTCTCCAAAACTTTAGCTCACACCAAACTTCCTCATCTCAACTCATCAGAATCTTACCATCTTTCTAGATCTCTAGACATCTAAGTGCTGGTCATCCAGTTGTAAGCGCTTCATCCAAACTCTACAGCGCTTTTTTCTGTGCTACGCCCCTGGTCTTAATATACGATACCTGGTATTGGAGAAGGAAATGGCAACCCACTCCAGTGTTCTTGCCTGGAGAATCCCAGGGACGGGGGAGCCTGGTGGGCTGCCGTCTCTGGGGTCGCACAGAGTCGGACACGACTGAAGCGACTTAGCAGCAGCAGCAGGTATTGTACTTATTGCTTATTTGTCTACTAGACTTAAAGTTATGGAGAGCAGTCCCATAACTGGAGAAGAAAATGGCACCCCACTCCAGTACTATTGCTTGGAAAATCCCATGGATGGAGGAGCCTGGTAGGCTGCAGTCCATGGGGTCGCAAAGAGTTGGACACGACTGAGCGACTTCACTCACTCACTCAATCAGTCCCATAACACACTCCACTCTGTATTGCCCATAGAAACAAACATGGTAAAATGACCTCCAGAAGGCATATGTAAGAGTGCTGCCCAATAGAACTTTCTGCCATGAGGTAAATTTTATATACCTGCATCATCCAACAGGGTAGTCATTGGCCACAATAGTGGCTCTTGACCACTTAAAATGTGGCTACGGTGACCAAGGAACTACATTTTCAATTTTATTTTATTTCAACTGATCAAAACTTATATTTAAGTAGCAGATGTGGCTAATGAATAGACTATGGGACAGCACAGACAGAGAACATATTTAATGAAGGAGGATGCACTGTACTTAGAAAACTTTTAAACTTGCTACTCTACCCTCAGGGTTCACCTGATCTGGTCCTCCCTACCTCTGCATCCTTAGCTCAGCTCCCACCAGTTCCCCCCTTACTCCATCTAGCCATGCCTGGCTAGTTTCCTTTTCTTAAGTAGGCCTTGCTCGCTCTGGTTTCCAGGCTCTTGCTTTTGCCCTGTGCTCTGCTTGGAGTGCCTTCCTCTCTGATCTCATTCAGCTGGGTTGTCATTCAGGTCTCAACTCAAATGTCACTTCCTTAGAGAGAATGTCCCTGATATGCCATCTGAAATAGACCTCTCTTTCTGTTACCCCACCTCCTTAGATTTTCTTTACAACCCTTTCACTATCTAGAATTTATTTTATTACTTCTTTACTGTCTAACTCTTCCGAATAAAAGATGAGCTTCTTGAGTAAGGAAGCACTCAAATACCAGTGTGTAATAAAATCAGTGAGTGAAAACATGATGAGAAGGAAGATATTTGCACAGTTTCAAACTGTCTCCCAACAAGATACTAATTAACTCTAAGGGAGAAAAGGCTATTTTTACTACAGAGAAGAAACATATTAGACACCACCTTTACCAAGTGCTAACCTGACAAGTGTAATCCAGGGTTAACAGCAGCAGTAACAAAACATTTGACATCATGTACCTCCTTGGTGTGACGACTGAGGATATATCACTTCTGTGGTATTGTCTCAATAATGAAGAATCTCAGTTTAAGTGTGAGACATGAGACAATCTCAAATTGAGTGACACTGCACAGAATATCTGACCAGTTCTATTCAAAAGCATCAAGGTCATGACTGAAGGATTGTGAGACTGGAGAAAAATAAGAAATGATGTTTAAACATGATACAAGAACCTATATTGTTTCCTGGATCAGAAAAAAGAGTAGAAAAAGTTGAAAAAAAAATACAATAATATTGGTGGGATTGCTAATAGAAGTGTATCAATGTTAATTTCCTGGTTTCAATATTTACACTACCTTTATATAAGATGTTGGCGGAACGGGAAGTTAGGTGAAGGATATATAGGAACACTGTACTATTTTTACAGCTTTTATGTTGTCTAGAATTATCTCAAAATAAAACTTTAAAAAAAATACAAGCTTTTGAGAGGAGGGACTTACCTGTCTTGTTTTAGAACAGTCCCTTTTACATAGCAGGTATTAGCTAATCATTTGTGAATAGAAGGAAGGTGAGAAGGAAGAAAGAAGGATGAAACTGAGGAAAGGAAGAAATGGTGAAGGGAAAGAGGGAGGCGAGGAAGGGAGAAGAGCTGGAGGAAGTGTGGGAAGAAGGGAGTGCGTGGCTTTGGGAAGACTTCAGGTGTCTCTCGAAGAAGATGTGAACATAACAGCTCTGTTAAGGCCCTCAAGGGAAAGGCTCACCCACAGCATCTGTCATATATGTGTCCTCGGTACACAGAGGCTTGGGGATATCCCCCAAGCAGGGGCTGTGGCTGTTTATCTTTGTGTTCCTGGGACCTAGCGCCTATGCCACATTCTAGGTGTTCATACAAATTTACTAAATTTGATTTAATTAAAGTAGTTAATGACTTGGATTAGATGCAATGGTTGGATTAACACATGTGATGCTTTCCCAAGAGAACTCTCCAGCTTTTGGTGGGCAGGTTAATAACTTTGGCTACTGAATGGAACTGGCACAGTCTGAGGCTTGGGTCCTGAGGGCTTGGGTAAATGAGTCTCTATAGATTATTGAAAATTGGAGCAAAATTAACTCAGTGAAAGAGCCTATCCCGGGGTGGCCTACAGAACTGAATTTATTTTCAAATGCAGGATGTATAAAATCATGTGCTGTGCTGTTTTCCAAATTTAAGGATATAAAAAGGGCTCAAAATCTGAAGTATCTTTCCAATAGAAGGGATGAAATTTCACTGAAGACCATTATTTTAATTCTCTGTATAAATGACTACCGATGTGCCTAGCATCTAGTTATATACTTCCTTAGTTCACAATAAAAACCCTTTGAAATTAAGTTAATATCTCTGCTTCACAGATAAGGAAAATCAAGCTGAGAGAGTGAGATGTGAAAGTGAAAGTTGCTCAGTCCTGTCCGACTCTTTGTGACCCCACATACTATACAATCCATGGAATTCTTTAGGCCAGAATACTGGAGTGGGTAGCCTTTCCCTTCTTCAGGGGATCTTCCCAACCCAGGGATCGAACCGGGGTCTCCTTCATTGTAGGCAGATTCTTTACCAGCTGAGCTTTCAGCGAAGCTTGATCAGTCCTAATTTACACAGCACTAAAGTCTTGAAGTCATACATTTAGGCCCAGCTCCCTCTCATCCAAAGCTCTTGAAACGGGTCCTAGACATCATCTGCTCTGACTCCACACTGCTCTGCCCCATATTCCATGCTGCTAATGATAGGCATTAGCAGGTGAGACAGACTAGACTTTAAGAGAAAGGGGTCCCCCCTGTCACCGTCTTTCACAAGATGTCGAAGCAGGAGGCCAGTGGAACACAGTCCAGAAGCCCAGAGAAACTGCCAGCAAACTGGAGGCCTTTCTAGCCTTTCATATTGTTAGCAGTGGGATCTCAGACAAAGGCATTTGCTCTGTCCAAGCTTTGGCTGTGCCTTCTGTCAGATGACAAAGATATGGAAGCCTCTCCTACCCCAGGAAAGCTGCAAGGCGGGAGCCTTGTGTCTGGTCTGCAATTGGAGACTCCCATCATCCTGTATGCCAGGGACAGACACAGAAGTTGTTCAAGTGGCTGAAATGCTGTGCCACGCTAATTACACCAGTCTCAGAATATGCTATCTTTTTCTTTCCCTACTGCTTCTGTTTCATAGTCTTTGTCTCTCTCACTCTGAATTTTCAAATAAGAACTGTGCGTTAGCTCCACAATCAGAACGATTGAATTGGCTGCAGAAAGGAACATGCATGATGTCCTCAGCAGGAACCTTGTTTGGAACAAGGTCAAAAGCCACTTGACTGACCAAGAGAAGTAAGAGAAATGAAAATTCAAAAGCCTCTATTTATAACTATGGAAACTGAAATTCCGAGTTGTGCTCTTGACCTGGCAATTACACCAGGAAACAGTCTGCCCATCCTTGGATGGCTATTGGAAATAAAAACAGACTCAACCAAGCTCTTCTTTTAAGTGGGACTCTGTTCTCTATGGTTCTCCTAAGGGCCCTCAGTTCCTAGCATGGTGCTTGGGCAAGGAATACAGCAAAAAGTTTGATGCCTAAGAGCTCTAGACTAGAACCGAGCCCCTTTTGCTTACTAACAGTTTGATGTTGAATAAGACACCCCAGATTTCTGACCTTCAGCTTCCTCACCTATACAATGGTAATGTCACTTCATGTCCATTAGGATGGCTATGATCACACAACAATAACAACCAGAAAATAACACGTGTTGGTGAGAATACGGAGAAATTGGAATCCTCATGTCTTGATAGGAATATAAAATAATGTAGCCACTGTGGAAATGGTTTGGCAGTTCCTCAAAAAGTGAAATATGGAATTACCATATTACCTGGCAATTCTACTCCTAAATAAAACCCCAAGAGAACTGAAAGCAGGGACACAGATCTTGTACACCATTGTTCACAGAAACCTTTTCACAATAATCTACAAGTGGAAACAACCCAAGTGCCTTTCAACAGATGAATGGGTAAACAAAATGTGGTATGTACATAGAGTGAAATATTTTCAACCTTAAAAAGGAAGGAAATTCTGACATACACTACAACATACATGAACACTGAAGATATTATACTAAGTGAAATAAGTCAGACACAAAAGAACAAATGCTGTCCCCCATTCACATGGGGTACCTAGAATAGTCAAATTTAGAGACAGAAAATAGCATGGTAGTTGCCAGGGGCTGGGAAGAGAAGGGGATGGGGAGTTTGTGTTTAATGGGTACAGTGTTTCAGTTTGGGAAGATGAAAAAAGTTCTGGAGATGAATGGTAGTGATGGTTGTGCAACAATGTGAATGCCACTGAACTTCACACTTAAAATGGTTAATTTTTTGTATAGTTTACCATAGGAAAAAAATGGGAATATTACCACTAACTTGCTGGGTTATTTTAAATATTTAAATAGATATCATATGCAAAATATCTAGAACAATGCCTGTCACATTTAGTTGTTCCACATACAGGGATTTCCTTCTCCACAAGCGTATTTGATTTACAAGGAGCCTCTCTTTGCATTCTTAGAAGATTATAACTGAAAAGTGGCCACACAATGGAGATGGCATACAATAACATTTCTGCACAAAGATGATCACACTCAAAGAAGGAAGACATTAATTATAGGTCAGTCTGGAGACTGCTTCCTTCCATTTTATGCCTTAAGAATAATTTATTCCTTAAAGCAAACCGAATGCAGAAAGATGCACCAGAGGGACCATTGCAAATCTCTTTTGAGTTTAAAACAGGAAGGGAGAAATGTCTTTCTAGGTCTCAAAAGTGAAGGAAAGCATTTTTACCTACCTAGTTCAGCAGGCCAACAAACAGCACCAGCTTGATTCGGATGTGGGAACCAGACTCTCATCCACCCTGTGGTATGGTGTTTCTGAGTGGGGAGTCACCACACCTGCCCATTTATGCTCAGGTGACCTTCAGAAACAGGATGAAGAAGTACAGTGAAGGCCAGTCCCTGCTGGAGGCAGGAGTGGCGAGGGGTTCTGCGCCTGGCCCAACCTGGACCTCTAAAGGACGATGCCAAAGAGTACTTTCCCAAGGCTCCTTCCAAATCCAACTTTGGTTGCGTCTGCGGCCTCCATGTTGGAGAACAGGTTGCAGCCTGTGGGTTTCATGGAGAACTCTTCCAACAGGCCAGGCCAGGCTGGGACTGCCCCTTTTTCTCTCAGGTGGTGCCTTTGAACACTATGAATCAGGGCGCTTAGGCTCAAATCACTTCCTCAAACCTATCGCCCTATAGAGGATAGTAAAAGTAAAACTAACAGTGGTTTACCAAGGGCTCACTATGTACTGGTGACTATCCTAGGTGCTTTATATTCATTATTCAGTTCAATCCCCAAACGAGCCTGTGTTGTCGGTATTATCATTCTCATCCTATGAGTGCAGAAATGGGAGTTGAGAGAGGTTAGGTGACTCGTTCAAGGTAAAGATCCTCCTTATTTCCATCCTCTTTTCCTGCTCCTTCCTAACTTTTCAGCACCTTGAAGGTACCATTATCATGTTATTAATAGGAAGTTTAGGAAGTTCTCATATGCCATGCTTACAAATATGCTTTGTGCAAGCTCTAGAGGTGTGCTAAGCTTGTAGGAAAAAGGCTCAAAGAATAACATATGAACATTTGGAACCTGCTTTTTTAAACCAATAACCATGGTCACCATGTGACCCCCACAGTATTTTTACCATGTGTGTATAAATGTACGTGTATTATATATATGTATATATATAGATACACATTTAAATATATATGTATATATGTGTATACACGTCTGCATATATATGTGTGCATGTGTGTATATACACACACATATAAACAAATATTTTTCAGATCCAGTTATGCAACTTGGGACATACAGCCTAAAACAATCACCTATAAACTTGATTAATTTGTTTTAAAATAAATGGAAAGGATCTGCTCAATCATACCCAGATATTTTTAGCTTCAGACATGCTAGATGTGATGTTATGTTATGTTATTTAAACCTTTTACGCATTTCTGTCAAAGATTTTGTAATAATTTATCACCTGTCCTTCCCAACACTCTGAGCTAAGGAGATGGCACTAATCATTACGGCTTGAATTTGTTTTAGGCTATCTTTCTTTTGCGGGACTCAAAAGATACTACATAAGTCTTGCAATACCTTCAAAACAATCCTGAGGCTCAAGATTTCTTATTGACTTATGGAAGGCATTGGAAACTTCCTACTGTTCCCTGTGGATTGAATTAGGAGACTTCAATGGTGTCTAGTGCTAGCAGGCTTGGGCAATAGTGACTTCATTTCACAGACGGTGACTAAGCAACTGAACCATGGCTGAGGTTTTCATTAAGATCTAGGTTTCCTGGTGCTGGAGAAAATTGCCAATAATAATAAAAGTTGCCAACATTATTGAGTGCTTACACTGTGTTTGGGGTTTAAGAGATGGTGTGGTTGCTAGTCAGCAGTCTACTCCTCTGTTTGGTGTTCCCCTTTCTTGGGCTTCAAAACACCCACAGCATGTGCATATCTACTCAAGAAAACCTGGTTCTGCCTCACTGTTGTACTGGTCACGTGGGCCCATGAGCCTCCATTTTAAGGGGCATAAGGATTACTTGAGAAATGTATTAAAATACAGGTTTCTGGGACCCATCTAAAGTTTAAGTAGTCTGAAGTTATATTTTTACTTAATCTTTCTGATGCCTTCTAATATAGGCATCAGGGGAATATACTTTGATAATCATTGATTCAGGACTTGCAAAGACATTCTTATTTTTTACCAAAATTTCCCCCTTCATTCACTTCTCAAACATTCACCAAGAAGTTAACATAATGGAGAATCTCATTTGGATGGTGCTTTTACAGTTGGAAAATAATTTCCACATACACCCTCGTTTGAAGCTCACAGTAGCCATCTAAACTCCATCATATAGGTATGGGAGCACATGTGGCAGACACCAGTGAGCTCTCTTCTTCTCCTCTGCCAGTTTGATTAATTTGGACTTGATTAATTTATTTTAAAATCAACCGGGAAAGGATTTGCTCAATCATACCCAGATACTTAGCTTCAGACATGGTATGTTGCTATGTTGCATGGACCTTTTCAGTATTTCTGTCAAGGATTTTGTAGTACTTTATCCTCTGCATTCATCGGTTGGGCTGGAGATCCCATGAAACCTGGAAACATGGGTCCTCTATCCTACCCGGGGAAAACTTTTTGACAGGTCCAAACAAATTACTTTAGGAAACTGATTGGCAAAGAATGGGCATGTTGGGGCTACTGAGCTATAAAAAGAACTGTATTGGGGAGAATCTCCCTTTTTGAACTAAAAAACAGCCTCCTGAGGTGAATGCCTGCCCCTTCTTCTTTTCTGAAACTCATAAATGAATAGCTATCTCGTGACTATAATGCAACAAGCACAAGGATAAAAGCCAAAATGCTAAATATGATGGAGCAGAAAGAGAAAAAGACCTCCGACAACATCACTTAAATTGTGGCGGGCGGGTGGGGGGGGAACCACAGCAACTATATACATCTGAACTTGTTTTTAATTACAAAAAAGAAAAATCTCTGGGGTTTTTTTGGGGGGTGGGGCAATCTAAATTAGATTTTCTCTGTCACCTTTAGCCAAAATCATCCCTAACTGATCCAGAGATGTTATAATTATTAAAATCCTATTTTATATAGAATAGCCAAAGAGAAGGTTAAGTTACTTGTTTAAAATCTCTGAACAAATAAATAATGAGTCCTTGACTTGAAACTCAGATGGACGAACTCCAAATCCTAAACTGTCTACCCTGGAGCCTCTCTGTACAATGAAGGGGCTCCAGTGACTCCCACGCAAGAGAAGTGGAAGGAAGCCAGTAATTGGGGGTCTGAGCTCCCTATCCCACGTCAACTAGAATAATTCTTACTGACCCATTTTATAAATTAGACTTTCACATAAAACATAATTTAAAGAAAGTGTTCTGTTGATTAAATATATAGTTTAAAATAAAATAGCATTATGCCATGCAGTTTTCCTCTGATACATAAGGCATTATAAAGAGTACAATACTTGATTTTTGATTTTAGCACACTGTTACCTAGTTGAGGAGATAAGACATACATGCATACCATGTTGAGGAGCAATGCAAGAGTTAAACTAAAGCTGTTTAAAGCAAAGGCTACTTTTGCTACAATATGTCTCTGAAAACAGTGTTATAAAGCAAATAATTATAAAATGATTCTTATTTTTCCCATAGGAATTATGTCATAAAAAGGGTTGTGCTCCTAACCAAAGACGTAGAATCCAATTAATTATAAATATAGCCAATAACAAGGCTCAAGAGCAAAATGTAACATCATTTGAAATAATAAAATGATGTTCCAACTCCTATAAAATGGGAATAAATATATTGAACACATTATAGCACATTTGGGCTTACTGTATAATCAAAGTAGTCATATAATATGAACATAAAAATCTACACCATAAATATGACCTAAAACTAACATGCGATCAACAATAAACCAAAAACATGCAATGAGTGATAATTGTATTTGCTTCTTTGAGACTTTAGATGGAGTTTTACAGGATAATTTAAGTGCTCACTTCTCTTATAAGGGTGAAATATCCAAGGAAATTAGTACTTATGTGCTCCCTTATTTTGGATTGACTCCTGCAGCAAGCAGATGTATTCCAAAGATTCACTTGAAATACCATGAAAAATAATGATTGTTGTTTGGAGATCCACAATGGCAGGTTGTGGGATTTTCAATGCTGAAAAAATGTTTTAAATGTAAAAGTCTGCTATTGCTTTGGTTTATTCAAAGCTCCTCACAAGACTTCCACTTCTGCCTATGTGTATTAACTGCTACAGGGATTGGCCTCCTGTCATAAACAAATAGAAAACCAGAAATCCATACAAAGTGATGGGTTTCAGGTATTGAACAGCAGACATCACAAGACCGTGGTACAGGAGAGAAGGAAAAGAAATGAGATGAGCCTTATAATTTCCCCAGGTTATTTCCTGGAAGCCGCTTCTAGGTTGCAATTCAGAGCAAGCAAACCTAAACAGAGCGAGCTGACTTGAGACCAAAATGGGAGTTTGGGGGTGCCAAAGAAGCTATGGTTTTCAGGCAACACACCAAAGAGGAAGCTCGAGAGAAATAGAGAGAAAGGAAGCGAGAGAACACGAACAGAGGAAATCCCTTTGGTTGAGTTTGAATTCATGCATGCATGTAAGAAAACCATTGCAGGACAAGAAAAGAACCAAGAATAAAGAGGCTAAACAATTTCTGGAGGCAAGACTGTGAATACAGTCTGTGTTCCAACCAGCCAGAGTGGACAGATCTAGTAATACCATTCAGTAAAGTACTGTGTACTTCAGTAAGGTACACAAAAAAATCGCACTTTAGTAGTAACAGAGTTAAATTAACCTCAGAATGGGAAAGACTGATAGCAGGAGGAGAATGGGGTGACAAAGGATGAGATGGCTGGATGGCACCATTGACTCGATGGACATGAGTTTGAGCAAACTCAGGAAGACAGTGAAGGACAAGGAAGCCTAGCATGCTGCAGTTTATGGGGTTGCAAAGAGTCAGACACGACTTAGCAACTGAACAACAAGCCTCAGAATAAAGGCTGCTCTGAATCTGACAGAGCAAAACTTAAAAGAAATCCCTGAAAGGATCAAATTGATCTGCAAGTTACTTAACTGCATGCCAGAATGAAATCCAGCACTCTTTAAGGGAATATAACAAATATTCACATCAACTATGTATAATAACATTCAAATATATGCTGATGTTCTAATAGTAAAAATTTATTTTAAAATATTACTAAATTGATGACTTGCTGTCATTATATTTTAATCAGTTAATGTTTATGACTAAAACAATTACTTCTACAATATGGGAGTCACTAAAAGGGTTCCTCAATTTTGAAATGGCCAAGAACCATGGAACCACTGTGTTGGATGAAAGAACTTAGCCTAAAGAGTTTGAGATCCTTTCTGAAAGGTAACAAGCAATCACTGATGGTTTATAAAGCAGGTGACACCTGACAGCAATGCTCTCACATCAAATTTTAGATTAGATGATGTGAGATAGAAAAAAGTCAAATAGTTTGTTCTGAAGCTCAGGGACTAAAACTAAATTGAATAATCATAAATCAATCACCCAGTGGTTAACTTGGCTGGCATACAGTTTTCTGGATCACTGAGTGACCAGACCACATATTGTACATCTGATAATTTGAGTTATGTGATTAGATAAGCCATTTGTTGATAGGTTATTACAGTATCTTTAGTAGACATCTGTAATTTTGTGTGATGTATGCTCAGTGCTCTTTCTTTTTAGGAATTACCACATATTCACTTGATTTGATTCTGGTGGAGCTGCTAATAATCCAGCCCCTCCCTTTCTAAGCTGATAATACCCATTCCCCTCACATACAATAATTGATTCAGTTTGGGTTCATGGCCCAAGAAGGATCAATAATCTTTCTTTCTTGGGGATATGGATGCAATGTGAAGGAAAGGATGACTTCTTCTCTAAGATTCTGAGCACTGAGAACCATGTGTGACCAGAGCTTCTAGGGAGTCTTAGAGATAAGGGAAAGAAATAAGAGGCAAGTAGAGTTGAGGAATGGAAACAGAGTTCTGCTAACAATATTTAATCTATTGTTTAATTAATCAGCAAACATACATTATTATGTGTTTACTATGTACTTATTATGTGTTTAGCACTGCTCCTGGCCTTGAGTGGGTAACAGTGAACAAGACCTCTAAACACATTCTAGGGAATTCTTGAGCTACTTGACAGGGTGGAATCTGAAGCTTCAGTTCAGTTCAGTCGCTCAGTGGTGTCTGAGTCTTTGTGACCCCATGGACTGCAGCACACCAGGCCTCTCTGTCCATCACCAACTCCTGGAGTTTACTTAAACTCATGGCCATTGAGTCGGTGATGCCATCCAACCATCTCATTCTCTGTCGTCCTCTTCTTCTCCCACCTTCAATCTTTCCCAGCATCAGGGTCTTTTTAAATGAGTTAGTTCTTTGCAGCAGGTGGCCAAAGGATTGGAGTTTCAGCTTCAGCTGAAGCCTAGTTTTAGTATTTTAGACTTTCCAGTTACATGACCCAATTAATCTTTATTTTTCACTTAAATTAGTTTACCTTTAATTTCTGTTGCTTTAAAGAGTTCAAACACACTCTTAATTCTGATTTTTAAAATGGAGAGGATCATTTAAAAAGAAGATCCTGACTGAAGACAAGAACTTGGAATCCTCTCACTCAGTCTGGAGTAAAACTAATCAGCTAGACAAGCGCTTCTTCAATAGTGGTTCAGAGATCCCTGGGGGTTCCTGAATGTCTTTCAGGGGATCCATAGGGTAAAACTATTTTCATAATCATGTTTAGATGTTATTTGCCTTTTTCACTCTCATTCTTTCATGACTATGTAGTCAAGTTTTCCAGAAACTACATGACTTCTATTCAACCAGACTTTAAAAAGATTTGCAAAATAATGTAAAACAATGCCACCCTTCTCAATATATTTGTTTTGGTTTTGGTAAAAATGGTTACTTTTCCTTAAACTATGTTATGTTTACTTGTAATGGATTTATTATTATTTGCAAATGAATTAGTAGATAAAATTTTTTAAATTTCTGAGTTTAATAATAATGCGATAAAGTCAACCTACTTAACCCACACAAACATTAATTTTTATGTTACTCTATGATATAATTTTATATCATTCTCAAGTGATCCTGGGACAAAATGTTTGAGACCTGCTAATTTGGGCCAGTGCTGAACAGTTGGTGGGTTAATATATTTTGTGGTGAAACTGAGGAGCCATGGTGATACAGACAAGAAGAATGCCAACTCACTGGAGGAATAAGTGCAATTTTAGTTCCTGAGCATACATTTCTCCCTTTTATCCTTATAGATGAAAAGTACTGGTTCACAGTGGTTTGGCACAAAACAAACTGCAATAATTGCTTCACTATTCATGGCACAGACAGATGTGTCTTGGAAGTAACCAGCCCTAGCAAAGACTGAGGAGATAAAGATGGTGCTAAGAAGCTTTCCAAAAGAAGCTATTCTCATTGACACTCTGAATGAAGGAGGAAGTATCCTGTCAACAAGCTAATGAAAGGTTAAAATGTTCAATCTATCCACATCTGTGGAGTTATCCAAATTGGTGATCACTGGCCATTATCTTGTGCTAAAGTGACTTCTCAATATCCAGAACCTTTGATTTGACAGGGACTGAGAAGAGCCTGAACTGAGAAGAGCCAGTGATGACAACAAGAATATCAAGTAAGGAAGTAGCAGGTGGTCTTTACCAGCTGAGCCACAATGGAAGCCCTTTGGATATTACAGCTTTTATTAGCCAAAGTATTTTTTTTTTATATTTTATTTTATTTTTTAACTTTACAATATTGTATTGGTTTTGCCATATATCAACATGAATCCGCCATAGGTATATATGTGCTCCCCATCCTGAACCCTCCTCCCTCCCCATACTATCCCTCTGGGTCGTCCCAGTGCACCAGCCCCAAGCATCCAGTATCATGCATCGAACCTGGACTGGTGACTCGTTTCATATATGATATTATACATGTTTCAATGCCATTCTCCCAAATCATCCCACCCTCTGCCTCTCCCACAGAGTCCAAAGGACTGTTCTATACATCAGTGTCTCTTTTGCTGTCTCATACACAGGGTTATTGTTACCATCTTTCTAAATTCCTTATATATATGTTAGTATACTGTATTGGTGTTTTTCTTTCTGGCTTACTTCACTCTGTATAATAGGCTCCAGTTTCATTCACCTCATTACAACTGATTCAAATGTTTTCTTTTTAATGGCTGAGTAATACTCCATTGTGTATATGTACCACAGCTTTCTTATCCATTCCTCTGCTGATGGACATCTAGGTTGCTTCCATATCCTGGCTATTATAAACAGTGCTGTGATGAACATTGGGGTACATGTGTCTCTTTCAATTCTGGTTTCCTCAGTGTGTATGCCCAGCAGTGGGATTGATGGGTTGTATGGCAATTCTATTTCCAGTTTTTTAAGGAATCTCCACACTGTTCTCCATAGTGGCTGTACTAGTTTGCATTCCCACCAACAGTGTAAGAAGTTTCCCTTTTCTCCACACCCTCTCCAGCATTTATTGCTTGTAGACTTTTGGATAGCAGCCATTCTGACTGGCGTGAAATGGTACTTCATAGTGGTTTTGATTTGCATTTCTCTGATAATGAGTGATGTTGAGCATCTTTTCATGTGTTTGTTAGCCATCTGTATGTCTTCTTTGGAGAAATGTCTATTGAGTTCTTTGGTCCATTTTTTGATTGGGTCATTTATTTTTCTGGAATTGAGCTGCAGGAGTTGCTTGTATATTTTTGAGATTAGTTGTTTGTCAGTTGCTTCATTTGCTATTATTTTCTCCCATCCTGAAGGCTGTCTTTTCACCTTGCTTATAGTTTCCTTTGTTGTGCGGAAGCTTTTAAGTTTAATTAGGTCCCATTTGTTTATTTTTACTTTTATTTCCAATATTTTGGGAGGTGGGTCATAGAGGATCCTGCTGTGATGTATGTTGGAGAGTGTTTTGCCTATGTTCTCCTCTAGGAGTTTTGTAGTTTCTGGTTTTCTGTTTAGATCTTTAATCCATTTTGAGTTTATTTTTGTGTATGGTGTTAGAAAGTGTTCTAGTTTCATTCTTTTACAAGTGGTTGACCAGTTTTCCTAGCACCACTTGTTAAAGACATTGTCTTTTCTCCATTGTATACTCTTGCCTCCTTTGTCAAAGATAAGGTGTCCATAGGTGTGTGGATTTATCTCTGGGCTTTCTATTTTGTTCCATTGATCTATATTTCTGTCTTTGTGCCATACCATACTGTCTTGATGACTGTGGCTTTGTAGTAGAGCCTGAAGTCAGGCAGGTTGATTCCTCCAGTTCCGTTCTTCTTTCTCAAGATTGCTTTGGCTATTCGAGGTTTTTTGTATTTCCATATAAATTGTGAAATTATTTGTTCTACCTCTGTGAAGAATACCGTTGGTAACTTGATAGGGATTGCATTGAATCTATAAATTGCTTTGGGTATTATACTCATTTTCGCTATATTGATTCTTCCAATCCATGAACATTGTATATTTCTCCATCTATTAGTGTCCTCTTTGATTTCTTTCACCAGTGTTTTATAGTTTTCTATATATAGGTCTTTAGTTTCTTTCAGTTCAGTTCAGTTGCTCAGTCGTGTCCGACTCTTTGCGACCCCATGAATCACAGCATGCCAGGCCTCCCTGTCCATCACCAACTCCCAGAGTTCACCCAGACTCACGTCCATTGAGTCAGTGGTGCCATCCAGCCATCTCATCCTCTGTCGTCCCCTTCTTCTCCTGCCTTCAATCTTTCCCAGCATCAGAGTCTTTTCCAATGAGTCAACTCTTCACATGAGGTGGCCAAAGTACTGGAGTTTCAGCTTTAGCATCATTCCTTCCAAAATCCTAGGGCTGATCTCCTTCAGAATGGACTGGTTGGATCTCCTTGCAGTCCAAGGGACTCTCAAGAGTCTTCTCCAACACCACAGTTCAAAAGCATCAATTCTTCGGTGCTCAGCCTTCTTCACAGTCCAACTCTCACATCCATACATGACCACAGGAAAAACCATAGCCTTTGACTAGACGAACCTTTGTTGGCAAAGTAATGTCTCTGCTTTTGAAAATGCTATCTAGGTTGGTCATAACTTTCCTTCCAAGGAGTAAGCGTCTTTTAATTTCATGGCTGCAGTCACCATCTGCAGTGATTTTGGAGCCCTCCCCAAAATAAAGTCTGACACTGTTTCCACTGTTTCCCCATCTATTTCCCATGAAGTGATAGGACCGGATGCTATGATCTTCATTTTCTGAATGTTGAGCTTTAAGCCAACTTTTTCACCCTCCACTTTCACTTTCATCAAGAGATTTTTAGTTCCTCTTCACTTTCTGCCATAAGGGTGGTGTCATCTGCATATCTGAGGTTATTGATATTTCTCCCGGCAATCTTGATTCCAGCTTGTGCTTCTTCCAGTCCAGCGTTTCTCATGATGTACGCTATATTCCTAAGTATTTTATTCTTTTCGTTGCAATGGTGAATGGAATTGTTTCTTTAATTTCTCTTTCTATTTTCTCATTATTAGTGTATAGGAATGCAAGGGATTTCTGTGTGTTGATTTTATATTCTGCAACTTTACTATATTCATTGATTAGTTCTAGTAATTTGCTGGTGGAGTCTTTAGGGTTTTCTATGTAGAGGATTATGTCATCTGCAAACAGTGAGAGTTTTACTTCTTCTTTTCCAATTTGGATTCCTTTTATTTCTTTTTCTGCTCTGATTGCTGTGGCCAAAACTATGTTGAATAGTAATGGTGAAAGTGGGCACCCTTATCATGTTCCTGACTTTAGGGGAAATGCTTTCAATTTTTCACCATTGAGGATAATGTTTGCTGTGGGTTTGTTATACATAGTTTTTATTATGTTGAGGTACGTTCCTTCTATTCCTGCTTTCTGGAGAGTTTTTATCATAAATGGATGTTGAATTTTGTCAAAGGCTTTCTCTGCATCTATTCAGATAATCATATGGTTTTTATTTTTCAATTTGTTAATGTGGTATATTACATTGATTGACTTGTGGATATTGAAGAATCTTACATCCCTGGGATAAAGCCCACTTGGTCATGGTGTATGATCTTTTTAATGTGTTTTTGGATTCTGATTGCTAGAATTTTGTTAAGGATTTTTGCATCTATTTTCATCAGTGATATTGGCCTATAGTTTTTTGTTTTGTTTTTTTTTTTTGGCATCTTTGTCAGGTTTTGGTATTAGGGT
This sequence comes from Bos indicus x Bos taurus, assembly GCF_003369695.1. Taxonomy (NCBI): domain Eukaryota; kingdom Metazoa; phylum Chordata; class Mammalia; order Artiodactyla; family Bovidae; genus Bos; species Bos indicus x Bos taurus. The sequence goes on along the minus strand of NC_040086.1, from coordinate 70,070,173 downwards.
GATGGTGGCCTCATAGAATGAGTTTGGAAGTTTACCTTCCTCTGCAATTTTCTGGAAGAGTTTGAGCAGGATAGGTGTTAGCTCTTCTCTAAATTTTTGGTAGAATTCAGCTGTGAAGCCGTCTGGACCTGGGCTTTTGTTTGCTGGAAGATTTCTGATTACAGTTTCAATTTCCGTGCTTGTGATGGGTCTGTTAAGATTTTCTATTTCTTCCTGGTCCAGTTTTGGGAAGTTGTACTTTTCTAAGAATTTGCCCATTTCTTCCACATTGTCCATTTTATTGGCATATAATTGCTGATAGTAGTTTCTTATGATCCTTTGCATTTCTGTGTTGTCTGTTGTGATCTGTCCATTTTCATTTCTAATTTTATTGATTTGATTTTTCTCCCTTTGTTTCTTGATGAGTCTGGCTAATGGTTTGTCAATTTTATTTACCTTCTCAAAGAACCAGCTTTTGGCTTTGTTGATTTTTGCTATGGTCTCTTTTGTTTCTTTTGCATTTAGCCTAAGTATTTTAATAAGATCTCTCTCACTTTAAGTTTTGACTTGTATTTCAAGGCAGTTCTCTTCACTTAGTTAAAATCACTATCTATTCAGCCCCAACATTGTTTCATAGGCATGCTCTAGCTCAACAATCAAATCCATCCCTGTTCTTTCCCAATTTTGATCTTCCTTGCAGCTCTCTTAATGGCATCATCCTCTTTGTTACTGAGGTTCTCAACTTAGGGTGTTTGACTTCTCCTCCTATCTTGCTAATCCTAATCACCCTCTTTGTTCCAGCCACCCTTATTTCTGTTTTTTAATAAGTTGCTGGTTTCTACCAATTCTACCAAGCCTTTATGGAGACCCCACAGCCCTGAATCATCTACTCCTGATTAGATCAATATGAATCTGCCTGTCAAAGAAAATAAAACTTCTCTGAAGAACAGTATCATCTAGAACTTCTGGCATTTCATAAAATATTACCACAAATGACAGGAAACAGAGCCAAAAGACCCAAAGCCCAGATAAAAAACAAACAGAAAAACAGACCTTGAAGCCTGGTACTGGAGTAATCAAATACATACTTAAAAATGATTTTCTGAAGAATATAGTTAAGAAAATCAATGAAATATAAAGTATTTCATCAGTGAACATGAATCTATGGAATAAGAATCAAGTGGAAATTCTAGAAGTGAAAAATATAATGTCTGAAATCAGTAATTCAATAGATGGACTTAACAGTTCATTGGACACAGCAGAAGAGAGAATTAGTAAACTAGAAGAGAGTTCAGTAGAAAATAACTATATTGAATCACAGGGAGGAAAAAAAAGGATGAAAAATGCGAGAGTCAAAGAGACATATGGGACACAATGAAAGGTGCAAGATATATGAATTTGATGTCCCAGAAAGAGAGGAGAAAGAGGAAAAGACAGAGGCAATATCTGAAGGAAAAGATTTTCTTTTAAAAATGGACAAACACATGTTTCTTTATAAGCCCCAAACAGAATAAATGTAAAACAAATTTATTCATATCATAATAAAGCTATTTAAAATCAAAGACAAAAAGACAATCTTCAAAATAGCATGACGGGTAAAATTATTACCTCTAAGGAAGCATCAATAAAGCTGAAAATTGACTTTTCAACAGAAGCAATGAAGGCCAGAAGAGAACTGAGTGATACACATTAAGCACAGAAAGGAAATAACTGCCAGCCAAGAATTATTTACCCAGTGATTGCTGTCTTCAAAGATAAAGGTAAAATAAAGACATTTTCAGTCAAAATAGCTTAACAGTTATTTCCAAGCAGATCTTCACTAAGAGAAATATTAAGAAGAGCTCTTGAGGCAATACAAAAATGGTCCCAGATAGAAGCTGAATAACGTAAGGAGCTCAAGAGCATTGGAAAGACAAAAATATATATATTGTCATTTTGACACAGTAATAGTGTCTTGAGAGATTTTAAATATGTGTAGCAATAAAATATATAACAAAAAAGGACAAAAGATAGTGCTGGAGTAAATGGAATTTAAATAATCTAAGGTCTTTGCCTTGTTTGGGAATGGTAAGCATACTAATTTAAGATATACCCTAGTGATCTCCAGGGTAACAATTAACAGCACAGTAAAATGATAATTGGGCTTCCCAGGTAACTCAATGGTAAAGAATCTGCCTGCCAATGCAGGAGAAATGGGTTCTATTCCTGGTCCAGGAAGATCCCCTGGAGAAGGAAATGGCAACTCACTCCAGTATTGTTGCCTAGAAAAACTCCATGGACAGAGAGCTATAGTCCAAGAGCCTGAATAGTCCAAAGAGTCTAAGTCTAAGCTGCATAGTCCTAAGAGTCTATAGTCCAAAGAGTCTAACATGACTTAGCCACTGAACAACAACAACAATATGATACATAATTAAGTACCTTCCCACAAAGGTCATTCTAGGCCAAGATGGCTTTACCAGTGAATTCTTGCAGATATTTAAATATGTGGTAAAACCAATTTCATATGAAGTCAGCAGCAATAAAAATATTAAGGGAGACTTCCAATTTTGTTTTATAAGGTTAGCATAAGTTTGAAAACAGAAGCTTTGAAGGCTTACATGAAGTAAAAAGTATAGACCATTCTCTCTCATGAACATAGATGTAAAATTCTAAATAAAATATTAGCAAAACAATATGAGTTACATATAAAGTATATAATCCATCACAACAAATTGAGCTTATTCTAAGATATAAGATTAGTTTAATTCTCAAAATTCAATCAGTGTAATTCACTACTTTTTTAATAGAAAAAACAATAAACATTCTATAAATGACTTGATAGAATCAGAAAAAGAATTTGATACAGTTCATCACCCAATCATGATTAAAACACTTAGTACATTAGATTTAAAAGTCTGGCAGACTGTACTTTAATGGCCACAGCCATATTGCATCTCTCCATGCTGTTCCAGAACTTGCAGGACTCTATGACTATCTTGTTAAATACAATACAGTAGAAATGTTGCTGTGTGACTTTTGAGGCTAGACTATAAAAGGCAGTACAGTTTCCACTCTGACCTCTTGCAGGACACTTGCTATCGGAAACTCTTCACTGTGCTATAAGAAAGTTCAAATTAGCCTGTATGGAGAGACTGCATGGAGAAAACCCAAGTAAAGAGGCCCCCAGCCAAGAGCTAGCATCGAACATCAGATGTGAGGGAACACTCTTCCTAATGATTCCACCCACTCAGCTTCAAGTCTTCCAACTCCAGCACATTGTGAAGCAGAGATAAGCCTTCCTTACTGCTCTCTGTCTAAATTCTTGATTCTCAGAATCTACAAGCATAATAAATGGTCATTTTTTTGCCAATAAGTTTTGTGATGCAACCATAGGAACTAGAACAGAAGGAATCTTCCTCAATCTGATGTAAGACATTTGTGAAAACTCTACAGCTAATGTGATATCTAATGATGAGATACTAAAATCTTTCCTCTGACCTAAGGAATGAAACAATGATACTCATTATCACCACTTCAAATATATATTTTATTGGCTCCTTTAGCCAATATAATAAAGCAAGGAAAAGAAAAGAAATAACTAGAAAAGAAAGATAAAACTGTCAACTTTGACAGATAACAGGATAGAAAATCCAAAATGATCTATCAGCTTTTAGAATCAATATGTAAATTTAGCATGGTCTTTGGATCTGTGGACTTCCCTGGTGGCTCAGACGGTAAAGCGTCTGTCTACCATGTGGGAGACCCAGGTTCGAGCCCTGGGTTGGGAAGATCCCCTGGAGAAGGAAATTACAATCCACTCCAGTACTATTGCCTGGAAAAATCCCATGGACAGAGGAGCCTGGTAGGCTACAGTCTATGGGGTCGCAAAGAGTTGGACACAACTTCACTTTCACTTTCACTTCACTTTGGATCTGTATCCAAAGACCATCAATACACAATAAAAATTATATTGTAAAAAACTAGTCATAAAAGAAAAATAAAAATTTTAAACAACTTTTACAAAAGTATTTAAAGATCACAAAGGAATAAATCTAAAGAAATATTGGCAAGAACACGAGGAAAACTACAAAATATTACTGAGAGAAATTAAGGAAGACCTACATAAATGGAAGGCTTTATCATGCAAATGGATTAGAAGACTCAATATTGTAAGCATATCAATTCTCCTCAAGTTAATCTATAGATTCAATGCAATCTCGATCAAAATCTCAGCAGGTTTTGTTTGTGTGTGTGTGTTTGTGTGTTTAAGATGATTCTAAAATGTATATGTAAATATAAAAGGCTAAGCATGGCAAGAACTATGGATGGAGGTTCATGACCTTGTACAGGAGGCAGTGATCAAGACCATCCCAAAGAAAAAGAAAGGCAAAAAGGCAAAACGGTCATCTGAGGAGGCCTTACAAATAGCTATGAGAAGAAAACAAGTGAAAGGCAAAGGAGAAAAGGAAAGATATAAGCATCTGAATGCAGACTTCCAAAGAATAGCAAGGAGAGATAAGAAAGCCTTCCTCAGTGATCAATGCAAAGAAATAGAGGAAAACAATAGAATGGGAAAGACTAGAGATGGCTTCAAGAAAATTAGAGATACCAAGGGGACATTTCATGCAAACATGGGTACAATAAAGGACAGAAATGGTATGGACCTAAAAGAAGAAGATACTAAGAAGAGGTGGCAAGAATACACAGAAGAACTATACAAAAAAGATCTCCATGACCCAGATAATCATGATGGTGTGATCACTCACCTAGAGCCAGACATCCTGGAATGTGAAGTCAAGTGGGCATTAGGAAGCATCACTATGAACAAAGCTACTGGAGGTGATGGAATTCCAGTTGAGCTATTTCAAATCCTAAAAGATGATGCTGTGAAAATGCTGCACTCAATATGCCAGCAAATTTGGAAAACTTAGCAGTGGCCACAGGACTAGAAAAGGTCAGTTTTCATTCCAATCCCAAAGAAAGGCAATGCCAAAGAATGTTCAAACTACTGCACAGTTGCACTCATTTCACACACTAGCAAAGTGATGCTCAAAATTCTTCAAGCCAGGCTTCAATAGTACATGAACTGTGAACTTCCAGCTGTTCAAGCTGGATTTAGAAAAGGCAGAGGAACCAGAGATCAGATTGCCAAAATCTGTTGGATCATCAAAAAGTGAGAGAGTTCCAGAAAAACATCTTATGCTTTATTGACTATGTCAAAGCCTTTCACTGTGTGGAACACAACAAACTGTGGAAAATTCTTCAGGAGATGGGAATACCAGACCACCTGACCTGCCTCCTGAGAAATCTGTATGCAGGTCAAGAAGCAACAGTTAGAACTGGACATGTAACAACAGACTGGTTCCAAATTGGGAAAGGAGTACATCAAGGCTGTATATTGTCACCCTGCTTATTTAACTTATATGCAGAGTATATCATGAGAAATGCTGGACTGGATAAAGCACAAGCTGGAATCAAGATTGCTGGGAGAAATATCAATAACCTCAGATAGGCAGATGACACCACCCTTATGGCAGAAAGTGAAGAAGAACTAAAGATCCTCTTGATGAAAGTGAGCAAGGAGAGTTAAAAAGTTAGCTTAAAGCTCAACATTCAGAAAACTAAGATCATGGCATCTGGTCCCATCACTTCATGGCAAATAGATGGGGAAACAATGGAAACAGAGATAGACTGTATTTTGGGGGGCTCCAAAATCAACTGCAGATGGTGACTGCACCCATGAAATTAAAAGATGCTTGCTTCTTGGAAGAAAAGTTATGACCAACCTAGATAGCATATTAAAAAGCAGAGACATTACTTTGCCAGCAAAGGTCCGTCTAGTCAAAGCTATGGTTTTTCCAGTAGTCAGGTATGAATGTGAGAGTTGGACTATAAAGAAAGCTGAGCACTGAAGAATTGATGCTTTTGAACTGTGGTGTTGGAGAAGACTCTTGAGAGTCCCTTGGACTGCAAGGAGATACAACCAGTCCATCCTAAAGGAGATCAGTGTTGAATATTCATTGGAAAGACTGAAGTTGAAGCTGAAACTCCAATATTTTGGCCACCTGATGGGAAGAGCTGACTCATTTGAAAAGATCTTGATGCTGGGAACGATTGAAGGCAGGAGGAGAAGGGAACAACAGAGGATGAGATGGTTGGATAGCACCACCGACTCACTGGACATGAGTTTGAGTAAACTCCAGGAGTTGGTGATGGACAGGGAGGCCTGGTGTGCTGCAGTTCATGGAGTCGCAAAGAGTTGGACACAACTGAGTGACTGAACTGAACAGAAGCATGGCAAAGACAATCTTGAAGAAGAACAAAGTTGGAGCACTTAGAATACCATATATAAAGACAGATTTTATAAAGCTACATGAATGAAAATGAAATGGTACTGACACAAAGATGGACACATAGCTACCAACTGAAGAGAATAGAGTTCAGGAACAAACCTATAATCACCTCATTTATAACAAAGATGCCATTGACATGCAATGACAAGAAGATAATCTTTTCAACAAATAGTGCTGGATTAACGGACTATGAAAAAGCAAGTTTGCATCTCTACTTCATGCCATACATAAAAATCCACTTAAATAAATTATAATCCTAAAATATGAAAGGCAAAACAATACAGCTTCTAGAAGATAACACAGGAGAATATTAAACATGACATTGGCATAGGTAAAGAAGTCTTCAACAGGACCTAAAAAGCACTAATCATAATTCCAAATTGGTAAGTGGGAGTTCACAAAAACTTAAGACTTCTTCTCATTAGAAGACATTGTTAAGGCAAGTCACGAACTGGGAGAAAATATGAGAAATATCCATAAGGCATACATCTTAAAAAGGACTTCTGTTCAAAATATAGAAGGAACTCCTAATATAAATAAGAAAACAAAATCTACAGTATAAGAACATCAAAAAGAGCAAAAGATTTGCAGAGGTTCAATAAGCATATGAAAAGCATCAAAGAATTGCAAATTTAAACAACAATGAAATACTACTTCACCCAGCGGAATGGCTAAGGACAAAGAGAACAGAGCAAAATAAACAAAAACCAGACCCTACCAAGTTGAGAATATGGAGCAGCTGGAAGTCTCATATATTGCTGGAGGGAGTGTAAATTGGTATCACAACTTTGGCAAAATGCTTAGCAATATCTTCTAAGGCTAAATGAACACACGCTTTTGACCCTCCTAGTAAATATCCAAAATGAAATGTATACATATGTGCAATAAAAGCCCTGTACATGTACAATCTAATTCACTGGATAAACTGGTACACATTGATAAAATGGAATATTATTACACAATGAAAATTGAATTAGTACATACAACTAAATGGAAATCACTCACAGACAAAAAACAGTTACTACTATTCATATGCTCATTCATATAAAATTATATATGTTTTAAAAGCAGGAAAACCTAATCTATAGGGAAAGAAGCCTAAATAATCTGTAATGACTAGAAGAGGCATAGGGAGGCTTCTCACATGCTGGGAAATGTGTGGTAATTATTCATTAAAAAATATAATTACATTTTGTAATAATTCATGCATTCATATATGGTTTTTAGTGTATGTATATCATATTTCATTTAAAACATTCAAAGAATAAAAAGAAGAAAAAACATAAGTGGTAGCTGGGAATGCTGATGGCAACAATGATGACTTTCTGTTCTTCAGAAGAACTGCGTTTCTTTTCCCAAACGCCCAAGAAGTGGGCACCACACAAGCCTCACGTACAGAATTTCAGTTACCACTGTGTAACCAACTCTGCGACAGCAATACCTGAATATTTTGCCTCTGGGGGAAAAAAAATGTGTGAACTCAGAAATACGCTCTCTTTCACAAGATGGCATTGCAGCATAGAAACTTACTCCTGAATTCATTTCTTATTCTGTTGGATTTGGGGAAGTTTAGTTTGGGCTGGTCTTCTAGAGGAATAAAAGTCAGTCAGGGCGGGAGGAGAAAGATGGGCGTGGGGAGGAGTGATTCATAGATCAAGTTGAAAGGCAAAGACAGAGGAGCACAAAAGCCTGAACTAATTATCTACTCAAAGTGCTCTGCCAGTCAGGCCCGTCTGCCACTCCTGCCACTTGTCAGCGTCCAGGCTTTGGTGTCACTTTGAAGGGAGACCTTAGGGGACCCTTGAAGTTCCTGCAGAAGAAGCTGCCTCAGCTCCTCTGTCTAATCTGATATCCTCTCCCATCTCCCCCTCTCAGCATCAACCCTCCCTCCAATGGTTCAGCTCGCCTTCTGGAGCAGCAGTCAGCGAGGCGAGTGGAGAGCAGTGAGCCAGGCAGCTGGCAGGTGAGCCGCCGGTCCTGGAGGAATCCCTTCCTTGCTGGACAAGAGGCACATTTCAGAGGACAACGGGGCCATGGGGAATCCAAAGGCAACAATGAAAGAGGAGAGCTTTCCTTTCTGCATGTCTCCTCGTGCTCCACGTGATCTCAGCTCACACCATTCCCATTTGACTGATGAGGAAATAGGCTCAGAGAGGTGAAAGGCCCTGCCCAAGGCCACATACTTTGTAGGTGGTAGAATCTGCTTTTCCTTCCAGCATATCCCAGATGCCCTCCCTACTCTGCAGGGCTTCCCTCCTCCAAGCCCTCACACTGGTGAACATTCGGGGCATCTCAGGTTAGCTGCACGAGATGACGTGAGGCAGATGTCACCATCCTCACTCCCTCCCATTAGCGAGTGGCCGAATCCCGGCCGGCTCTGTGGAGATACTGGCAACCCCTGAAGCCAGTCTCCACTTGGCCCTGGCCTCTCAGTTAAAGGTTTGAGAATTCTGGCTGAAAATTTAAGCTGTGCCGAGGGCACAGCTAGCTCCCACTGAGTAAACAGCACTGAGCCCCGATAAAGGCTCATTCATCTCCAGGAGCTTCATGCTTGAAAGACTCTGAGTGCCTGAAGAGAAGCTGTGCAAACTGCCATCAAAATAAACAGAGAAAGGATGTCTATAAAATCCCAGACAGGTGGCAATGCGACTGGTGACATCAAGTTCCACAACTGCAATGAAAGGGGAGTCTCAGTTGTGCCACGTAGGGTAACTTCAGACAGAAGGGTGGGCACAGCGGACCAGAGAGCCCAGGGAGCTGCAAGCCCACCAGCACTTGCTCTGGGAAACGGTCAAGAGACTCCCCGGGAATGATCTATTAATTTATGATGCTGACACCAATGGGAATTGTTATTCACTTTCTTGATTAACCTGAGGTTCAGATTCATGTCTTTAGTTGCCAACTCAGTTGCTGCCCTCTTCTCTCCATCCATCCATCCATCCATCCATCTGACATATAATGAGCACACAATAGGTTCTAAGCTTTGAAAACAAAACAAAAAAGACCTGATTTCTGGCCTTGATGATATTGCAGAAGTGACAGACATAAAATAACAACAATCTTTAAAAAATACCAGCAGTTTTTTCCTCCATTTATAAAAAAAATAATTGTAGGAAAGATACATTGTAGAAAAAATGGAAAATATCTGGAAGTATCCAGGAGGAAATAAAAACCAGACTTAATCCCACTATAGAGAAGTAACTAATGCACTTATTTAGGGATATAGCTCATGGGCCTTCCCAGGGGGCACTAGTGGTAAAGAACCCGCCTGCCAGTGCAGGAGTTTGATCCCTGGGTCAGGAAAATCCCCTGGAGGAGGAAATGGCAACCCACTCCAGTAGTCTTGCCTGGAAAATCCCATGGACGGAGAAGCGTGGTAGGCTACAGTCCATAGTGTTGCAAAGCGTCAGACACGACTGAAGCGACTTAGCACACATGAATGCACATATAGCTCATGACCAAGGCCGTGGTGGAAGAGGCAGAAAGTGGGGAGGAGCACAGAAGAGAGAGGGAGTTGGAGGCCCAGGCAGTCAGGAGGGCTTTTCAGGTAGAGGAAGGGGTGCTTACCTGAGGGGGAGTACAGCAAGGGGCGGGAAAACATGGTGTGGGCTGGGACTCAGGGTATGTGTAGGCACTCAGGGGAAAGAGGTGAGAGGAGAGAAGAGACAGGTCAAGGAAAGTGAAAGCAAAGTGAAGTGGCTCAGGCGTGTCCGACTCTTTGCAACTCCATGGACTGTAGCCTACCACGCTTCTCCGTCCATGGGATTTTCCAGGCAAGACTACTGGAGTGGGTTGCCATTTCCTTCTCCAGGGGATCTTCCTGATGCAGGGATCAAACCGGGGTCTCCCGCATTGTAGGCAGATGCTTTACCATCTGAGCCAGCAGGGAAGTCCCTAGAGACAGGTCAGACAGGCTGCAAAAGAGCCCCTCTTCCAGAAAGAACTTGGATCTCATCCTCAGCCTTTTTCACTGTAGTTTTGCATGTAGAAATTAGTTGAGATGCATTGCTAGTAATTCCTTAATAATGATTCCTCAATACTGACTGACATGCCTTTTTATAGTTGTTTTTCATTAGAGCAGTCACTGTGCACCACACTCTGACTCACTTGCATTCTCATCAGTTTCAAGAGTAGATGGGAAAGGGATAGAGCAGAACCAGGATGGTGCCCCCACCCATTCCCCTGGAAATGAGCATCAGCATCATAGTTCTGCCCCCTTGATAACTGTCTCCTTTCTCTCCCCTTCCTGCCCTGAGTAAGTTCTGTGAGGGTGGAATCCATATCAGTCTTATCATTTGCTATATCCCCAGCCCCTAGCACATTTCGTTCATTCATTTATTGCTTTAATAAGTATTTATTGAATGTCTACTCTGCACTGGACAACCAACTCACTTCACTCTGTTGAACACGCCCAGATTCGTGGAATTTAAAGTTTAATTGGGGCGGGAGGGGCAGCTTTTAAGTGAATAAACACACCAATAAATGTTTCATTACAAATGGTGACAAGTTCTATCGAGGAACAGCACAGGGGTTCTGCATGGGAGGAATAATTAGACTGGGAGCAATGAAGAAATCAGTGAGGAAATTACACTTCACTTGGTTCCTAAAGGGGCTGGAATACACTAGGCACCAAGTAATTATATACTGAAGAGAAGTCAAAATCTGCATATGCCAATAGACGTGCGTCCTTCATGAAGTCTGTCTCTATCCAAACCTGGCTGCTGTGGCCGACAGCTGAATGGCTTGCCGAGTGCCAGTGGCACAGTCAGATGTGTGTTTTCAAAAGATGACCGCTACTTCTGTTGGACCTTAGCTTCTTTTTTTTTTTGTAATTACTGGTAACAGGCGTAGATGATCCCTAAGAATTCTACTTCTCCCATTCCAGAATCCTTGACTGATCAGCCAACAACTATCTGGCCCTTAGGCAAACTTGGCAGGGGAGTGAGGTTATCTTAGTCTCCTGTCATCCCTCTCCCACCTAATCTTCTTCTCAATCGCTTTTCTTAATTGTCCTTGAGCAACTTCAGTGGGCTTATTAATATTCTCTTCTTATCAAAACTGCCTTCATAAAGTGAAATCAAAGAATGATATAAATGCCTAATAAGGCTTAGTGCATTATTACCTCCCCAATTCGCAATGATAAATTCTGAAGCCAAATAATGGAATGTTAATAATGGAATTCCAGCCACACAGAGGGACCCCAGATGGCTGTTCTGGGCCCTGCACTATACCTTCAGGGACTTGACTGGATCATGGGGAGGTGGGATTCCCATTTACCATTTGATCGGTGGAGGATACGGTATAGAGTGGGACATCAGGCTAGAAAGGCTGTGGATCTACAGGAAGAGGTGTGCCATCAGGCAGAGCTGAGCTGAGCAGTGCTGGCTAGGTTAGGTTTGGGTTAACTGAAGAGGAATAGGGAAATGACGCCTGGCATAGAAGGTCTGAATAGCTTACAGAGATCAGAATGAACCAGGGGGCCTGGAAATTATACGCCCATACCAACATGCTTGGGCTTCCCTGATGGCTCAGTGGGAAAGAATCAGCCTGCCAATGCAGGAGATACAGGTTCAATTCCTGAGTCAAGAAGACCCCCTGGAGGAGGAAATGACAACTCATTCCAGTATTCTTGCCTGGAAAATCCCACGGACAGAGGAGCCTCATGGGCTATGGTCCATTGGGTGGCAAAAGGGTTGAACACAACTGAGAGACTAAACAAAAATCAACATGCTTAGTACCACCTTATCCCACAGGCCAGAGGTGCACCACACAACACAGAAAGCTGCTCTCTTACTTACCAGCTGTGTGGTCTGGGACACAATATTCACCTTTCTGAGATTCTGTGTTATAAAGTAAACTACAATACTTGCCTCTCTAGTTGTGGTGAGGCTTTAAGAGGGAAACTATGAAATTGCCTAGGAGAGTGCCTAGTACACAACGTGTATTCAATGATGATTGATATTTTCCTTCCCAGCTAAGGGCTTCCCTGGTGGCTCAGCTGCACCTGCAGCTTCAATGTGGGATAAAGAATCCGCCTGCAATGTGGGAGACCTGGGTTCGATCCCTGGGTTGGGAAGATCCCTTGGAGAAGCAACTGGCTACCCACTCCAGTATTTTGGTCTGGAGAATTCCATGGACTATATATTCTATGGGGTTGCAGAGTTGGACACAACTGAGCGACTTTCACTTCACTTCATTTCTCTTCCCAGCGAAGAAAGTCAGTAAGTTCCTACCCTCAGGTTCAGGCTGCTTCATCAGAGACATTATATGATTCTTAATAACAGAATGGTTTCCAGATTCTGAAGGTCATAGACAAAAGAGGGTAACATCTGGGGTAACATCTTGAAATTTCCAGCTCTTTTGCTCTGGGAGAGAGCAGTTCAGAGGGTGATAGATGCTACCAGCAGGGATGGCAAACATTGGGAGTGTGGAGAGATGCAAAGGAAAGCGGGGTCCCAGTACAGTGAGGGCCACTGAGAAAGGCGGGGACTTAGGGCAGAGTGCTCACCCAGCCAGCACGAAGTCAGTGGTCAGGAAATGTGAGCTTCTTCTGAGTGTGACTTAGAATCTGACAGCACGGGTCCTCACTTGGAGGTGCCATGTGAGAGCATAGAGGCAAGGCGAGTCAAGATCTTTTGCTAGCAGATAACACATTGATTTAAACAAAAAAGAAAAAAGGCTATTTTCCCAAGTCTGAGCTCAATATTGATAAGCTGTGCAAAGCACTGCCCCACGTGGTGTATGCTTTTCCATCCATCAGAAATGAAGAGACTGCCTCGCTTTCAGCTTCCGAGAGTTCCCCCCAGGCTCCCTGCTTTTGGGTCCCCATCAAATAAATAGAAATATGAATATTAACAAAATCACAAATATGAATATAAACATACATGTGAACATAAATATGTTCATACATATAAAACACGATCATATGAATAAATGTGGTCTACCTTTCCCTTCTGTAACTTCCTTTTAGGGTCAATCAACAAACCATCCTGTTCTGTGGACATGACTGACTATCATGACCTTATCTTGTATAAAGGGCACTGTAGCCTCAAACAGCCCTCACATCCATTGTCTGCCTCAAGTCACACAAGTTCCTTCCAAGAAAGGTGGGAGGGTGCGGTCTGCTGCGTATGCACCTGGAAACAGCCGGGGCAGGTGGAGGACTTATTTCCCTGATGGTCGCTGCTTTCTTTCCACTACTCCTTACTGTGTGCTTTTATAGGAGAGCTTTGAAGTAAAGGACTTCTGTGCTCTCCAGGCTTCTACAGACCAACGAGGAACAAGTTATGTGCATATGGAAATCAACCCACACAACCTGGTTGCTTAGGGGAAAGTTTCCACCCTGAGCTTTCTAGGCTCCAGGCCTGCCTGAGAGTGCTGTAGGATTTGAGGTCACAAGGATAGGTTTCTGGGAGCACTGCTTGGTCACCAAGACCTAGGAGGGAGCTAATAAGAAGGCTAGGGGATGCTTGAACACATGGATCTGAAACTCACTTTTTATCCATGTGGTGATTTTGGAATTAATTAAATATCCCATTTAACCAAAGCTTCAGGGTGTTTTTGCTCTAGATAGCTTCTTTTCTCTTAACTAAATTGAGGCCCATAAATGAGAAATACAGTACATGAAATCTCTGGATGTCATACCATAAATCTCAGGCGTGCGGCTTTGCAAATCTCCTTTAGGATAAATTGTAGCGATAAAGTATTTGCATTTTTTCCATGTATCACTGGGTGAAGGGAGCTGAGCCTTTCCCAGTCATGGACACTTAGATTGCAGACCACAGGGTAAAACAGGGTGCCATGAGGCAGCTTGACCCCTGGGACTGTGAGCCCCAGGGGTTGCTGGTTCTCTGTCCTTCTGACATCACCAAGAGACATGAGTAATTCTGTTCTGGAAGTGGCCTTGGGAGAAGTTAGGAAAATGTAGGAGAGAGCATTCATTCAAGTCAGGGGTGGAAAGCACAAGTTTAGACCAGGAAAAGGAGCATACGATTCTTGGAATCTGGTACAGAATTTCTATATCAGACCTAAAATATACTAGATAAAGCATTAGAATTTGTTAAGTTTTTCTTTTTTCATTCCTTTAACCTGTGACTCACTGTTGTATTCATTCAATTAAATGCTAAAAACAGCTTAAAAAGAATGAACAAACTCCCTATATATCAACACAGAAAAATCCCCCAATGTGGAGTGAAGAAATACAAGTTCTGAAAGATATATAGTGTCATCAGAACAGAATATGCATTGACTTTGGACACACTCATATGTAGAAAAAGTACCAAGTCACACATGGAATAACACCCAGCAACTTCAGGAGAGTGATGGAGGAGGTAAAAGAGAGTGGAGTGATGCTTTAGTTTATCTTTATCAATTAAAAAGGAGGAGGAAAGTATATAGGGCAAAATGTTAATATCCATTCTAAGCAGTGGGTACACGGGCGTTTGTTATATTATTTTCTGTATTTCTGTAATATTTCATAATTAAAAGCAAAGTATTATTTTAAAAAAGAATAACAGGCATATTGTTTCCATTTGGAGAGATGCTGAAATGGTATCCTGTTGCTTTAATTTGAATTCCCTGAGGTTGAGCATAGTTTCATGGATTTACTGACCATTCTACTTCTATTTTGTGAACTGCCTATTCATATTCTTATTTTTCTTTTATTTGTCTATTGTGCTTTTTATTCTTGACCTAGAAAACCTTGTCTAACAACTCCTTAAATAGATATAGCTTATATTGTAAGTATTTTCAGAGTTGGTTGCGTTGTCTGGGACTGTTTATCTCTGAACTCAGTGGTTCCAAGTTGTCTGTTTATATTTCTTGTCTCTGCTTTTTTGTTGTCCTCCTGCCCCAGGGACATGTTGACCTTGCTGTTGTCTGTCAATCGACTCACTTACTTCACACACCAGCCTGGAGGAGAGGTCCGTGAGACAGAGGGAAGGGAGCAGAACTGGGGGTTGCTAGGTCAGCTAGAGCACCACAGGCAGGTCAACACATAGGTGATGCTAAAGTGGGCACTGAGGAAGGTCCAGGAAAAGCCAGTTATCATTTGGGAAGCTGGACAAGGTATCCTAAGCCAGTGCTTCTCCATGTGCATATGAATCTTCTAGAGATCTTGTTAGAATGCAGATTGCGATTTGGCAGATCTGGGTGAGGCCTGAGATTCTGCATTTCTAATGAACTCCCAGGTGATGCTTTGCTGCTGGTGAGCAAGGATCACACATTGATCGAAATCTTAAACCAGGAAAAAGACTGAATGTGGTCCTTTGAGTTACTGCATGCAGCAACTGAGTGTATTCTTCTATTGGGAATCGTGCCTGAGGATGAGCATCAGATTAAGGGAAGGAAAATATTAGAGATTATTCTAGAACAGCTGGTGAGGAAATAGCTGCATATGGAGGTTCAGTGACACATCCAAGCCCACATAACTTGTTAGGGGTAGAGCAGGACTAGAATTTGGATTTCTGACCTGTAGTTCATCGCTTTAACTAGTTTACCATTTCATCATTTTCATCTTAGTAAGAAAACAAACTCAATAGTAAGAACTCATTAACTTGCCAATATATTGGGCTTTAAGCAACTCTCCTGTGGACAAACCCAGATTAAAAATAAAAGAGCAATGGGGAAGGGAAAAATTGTTTTGCAATCTTTATCATAGGACTCCTATAAACTACAAGCTCCTATAATAAACTTTGCTTATAATTTGATTTTACTAGAATCAATTTATGTATACTATTTTGTTAACATACATAAATAAAGGCCCATCTTAACTGATTCTGTGTCTGCCAGACCCTAGGTCCCTGTCTTTCTTTAGTCTTCTACAGTCTCTGATTTTGGCAAGGCTACTTCTTTAGGCTTCAATTTCTTCAATGATGTTGGACTCATACTCTCTAAGTCTTTTCATTTTTAATAATTTTGAGTCTAAAGTTTTCTTTTTTGTATATCTTAAATACAGTTTTTTGGGACTCCTCTCTGCAGCTGTCATTTTTCTCTTTACATGGTTCACAGCTTTCCTGCCCAGGAAAGTGATAAGTAAAAGGAAGGACTATTGATACAGTGGTTACTTTATATTCAGGAAAGAGGGTCAAGGTACTATTTAAGACCCAGCAACAGAATGACTTATGCATTGATTTTCAAAAGCTCTTAAACCTCAATTCTCACACACATGCAAAAAAAAAGTAATTGCCCCACAGACTATTTGCTTTAGAAGAAAGAATATGGTCAGTTCAGTGGGCCTGTTAGAAACCCTAATTAAGCCAACTGTGCCTTTCCCTCTCTATCTACGACCATAGATCTCAAATGGACAAACTATAAACCTTTAGCGTAACCCCTGGGTGAATTCTAACCAGTCATTACCTTTTTCCCCTGAGACAGTTCTGGTATGAGACCAATATTAGAAATGAAAGCTCCATTAGTGTTGGAACCATAAGGCTCTCTCTGGGCTTGGAAAGGTATTGCTTTCCAAGGTGTAGGATACAGCTGTTCAGTATGAGATATACCACTGGACAGCATGCCATGAGTAGGAGTAAGTTACCCCATAGCTAAGGTTTTTAATTTGCAAGATTTTCTAGTTTCTAAACT
Organism: Bos indicus x Bos taurus; assembly: GCF_003369695.1. Classification (NCBI taxonomy): domain Eukaryota; kingdom Metazoa; phylum Chordata; class Mammalia; order Artiodactyla; family Bovidae; genus Bos; species Bos indicus x Bos taurus. The sequence continues at coordinate 70,053,281 of NC_040086.1, read as the reverse complement.
CTAATAGTCTATAGTTCTAAGTATTTTGTATCTGAAGGTGGAGTTGAAGTCCAGGCATACATCCTACTTGTTTAAGGTCAAGGAGAAGTGAGGGTGAATACTGTCAATGTGTACATCTGAGGAGGGGTTATCAAATCAGGGTGGATTAGTAAGGAAAAATAGAGATTAAGGCTAGAAGAAAAGAATGAAACCTGGGAACATTTGGGAAAAGTTCACCTAACATTTTGAAACTGTGTTGAGCTCATGGTGTGACATGAGGTCATGCACTAAGGCATAGGATACACCCGTGGATCTCGTAGGTGCTTTGGACATAAATGTTACTGGTGCAGTGGAATGACTGCAGTGTTGTTCACTTCAGCTGATGAGAGAGCAGGAGAGTGCTGTGCAAGAGGAAAAAAGCAAAACAAAACAAAAACAGAAAAACTTGGGAGAAGAAAGTTCTTCACTCTTTCATGATGTCACTTACTCAAATCCAAGGCAAGAACTTCCCCAAGAGTGTTTCCTTTTATGCCTGGAGGGGGCAGTGGATGGGAAGGGAGGTAGCTGAAGAATGCCACTGGCAGCCTGTCTTGCTTTATGACTATCGTACCCAGTTATTGGGCTTCCCAGGTGGAACAGTGGTAAAGAATCTGCATGTCAATGCAGGAGATGCAGGAGACATGGGTTCCATCCCTGGCTTGGGAAGATACCCTGGAGTAGGAAATGCCAACAAGTCTGGTGGGGTACAGTCCATGGGGTTGCCAAGAGTCAGACACAACTGAGCACTCATGCACCCAGGAATTGTGCTAAGAGGGAATGAGCAACAGGCACCTGAAAACCTGAAGGGCAGAAACTTGGAAGAGATTGAAGCAAAATTTTTGTTCCTGGAAAGAGAACTGGAATGGGAATTGCAAAAGTAGAATCTAGTGGCCAGCAATCTGTGCGATGTGTTCTGCCTCTCCTGAGTCAGTTTCTTCAGCTACAAAATGAGCTGCATTCAATTAAACCATGTTTGCATGCTAGGATCACTTAGAAGCTTTCTCAGAGTACCATTGTCTAGGCATTACCACCCCAAGCCAACTGAATCAGAATCTCTGGGGCTGGAGCTGGGGCATAAACGTTAGGTTCTCTTTGAAGCTCCCCATCCAACTCTATGTATGTCCAGATTTGAGAACTACTCTTTCTACTCAAAGGGTATTCATGCACCAGTAGCATCAATATCACCTGGGAACTTTTTAGAATTACAGAATCTCAGGCCCCAGTCCAGGAACCTACCCACTGGGCACCTGAAGTTTAATAAGATTCTCATATGATTTACATGCACATCCAAGCTTGAGAAGCCCCAAGACAAGTGATGCCTGGTGTGCTGTAGTCCATGGGATCGCAAGGAGTCGGACATGACTGAGCAACTGAACTGAACTGAGCTGAAGACAGATGTCTAAGTAATATTTTACTTTAAATTGTGAAATATTTTTGACACATGGAAACCCTTAAAGAATAATTTAAGTAACACCCATGCACCCAACTCGGCTTCATCAAATCATTAGCTTTTCACCATTTTGATTTAGGTTTTGTCTAATGTAATAATACATATTTTATTACAAAGCCCCTCTATTTATCCTCCTGAATCCCATTTTTTCCCTCTCTTCATAGATGTAGTCACTATCTTGAATTTGGTACTTTTTAATTTCACGAATGTTTTTATATTATTATTACATAGGTAGGTAATTACATAGGTAGATAAAATGATTTTGTCTATTTAATAGGTTTTCTGCTATTGATCCATCTCTGCATTCTGGGGACAAATCGTAATGGGTTATGGTATGTATACTTTAGAAATATACTGATGGATTTGGTTGCTTGTATTTTATTTAGGCCTTATTAAGGGGGCTTCCCTGGTAGCTCAGCTGGTAAAGAATCCACCTACAGTGCAGGAGACACTGGGTTCGATCTCTGGATTGGGAAGATCCCCTGGAGAAGGGAAAGGCTACCCACTCCAGTTTTCTGGCCTGGAGAATTCCGTGGACCAGTCCATGGGATTGCTAAGAGTCGGACACGGCTGGGCAACTTTCACTATGGTATTAAATGAGATTCGTCTGAAGTGTTCCTTTAGTGTTAGTTTTGTTATTAAGAGTATGCTGGTTGTATTAAGTGAGTTTGGTAGTATTATCTTTTTTTCTATTCTTTGAAATACTTTGTAAACCATTAGGTTTATTTATCTGTTTCTGGGGAGTTAGAAAGGTTTTCCTAAAACCATCTGGATCTTGCATCTTTGGGGGGTGTTCAAGGAGCTGATTATTGATTCACTTTTTTAATAGTGAAATAATATTTGATGAAATAATATTCATTTGTTTATATCAGTTTATTTGGAGTTTCTATTTCTTTTTGAGTCAATGTTGGCAATTTATCTGTTTCCAGAAAACTGTGTTTCATCTGAGTTTTCAAATTTATTAACATAAAATTGTTTATTGAATTCATTTATTTAAAAAAAAGTTCTACTTTATCTGTAGCTATTGTCTGATTTTTCTTTTTCTCTTTTGCTTGATTTGTTCATGTTTTTTTCAAAGAACCAGCTTTGTTAACCACTCTTTATTATCTTTTTTCTTATATTTTCTCTGTTTTATTAGGTTTTATATTTGTGTCTTGTTGAGTTGAATATTATAATTTTTTTTGGAAAATGTACATAATGTTATAAATTTGACCTCAAAATTCACTGTAGTTTCATTTCACCAATTTTCCTTAGTACTGTCTTTCATTCCTATATATTTAGTCATTTCCACTATGGTTGTCTCTTTAATCTATGAGTCATTTTTGACATGTTTATGTTTTCAAACATATTTTGGTATTGCTTTTAACTATCTTTTATTATTATATTTACTTTTAATTTAACTGCACTGTGATCAGAGTACATGATTTCTATGGCATCAGTCCTGGGTGAGAAGTCTGATACTCTGATTGTAGCTAATCCCTTTAAAAATATTCTACTTGGACAATGTATACAAATATTGAATCATTATGTTATATTCCTGAAATAAATATAATGTTACATGTCACTTATGCTTCATTAAGGATATTCTACTAATTTTTAAAGGTTTTTCTCTTTATTATCCTTGATAATTTGAACATATAGGTGTATATATATTCCTTAATTGTGCTACATACTTGGAGTGGACTTTTTATCTAAATAATTCTGCCTTTCTTCATGTCTGTAAAATTCTTATAATATTTTTCCAAGTATCAATTCTCCTCTATTTCCTCTACTCTCTCCTGACATCTGTTTGACTATGTAAGACCCTCTCTGTCTTCCATATCTTCAACTGCTTTTCAAAGACTTGAGAAAATCTCTTTGTCTCTCTCTGCTGTATTCTGGGTGAATTTTTGAATGTAATCATAAATTCCACTAATTTTCCATTGGAAGAAGACCACTCCAGAGTTTATCTTATCTACAAAGCTGTTAAAGTTTACTTAAATTTTTATTTTTATTCTATTTTTAATGACTTTATTTCTAATATTTAAAATTGGTTCCTTTTCATATCTCCCTGTTTTCATTTCATGTCAGCCTGGTTTTTTTCATAACTTTTGGTTCCTAACGTTTTAAACAGAAGTTCCCTTTATGTATCTATTTGAGTATATACTAAATGTACTCATATTAAAACCAGTTCAGACTGGTACATAAATTTCTTTTCATCTGAAGAGCATTCATATCCTGATCATTGATTTTAGGCTGTCTTCTTGGCATGATTTCACATTTTGGAACTTTGACTTGAAGCTAAGCTCATCTGGAGTGGTTTGTTTGTTTACAAGTCTTCCTCCTCCCAGCCAGGCTCACCCCTCCTTGTGTAGCTGTTTGCATTGCACTTGCAACTCTATAAAGGCCAGAATCAGATCCAACCACTGATAATTTGGTACAATTTCACGTCAGAAGACATTGTCCATAGGACTACAGCTTGCTAAAAACACTAGTCTAGGCTCCCTGTATGCCTGGGGAAGCTTATCCCATTGTCAACCCCGGCTGTAAGCACTGACTGCTGAACTCACATCCTGGTGGTCGCCCTGAGAACTGCTTACCAGTAGTGGCCAAATTCCTAGCTGAATGGACTGCTTCTCCACCCAGAACCCTGGACACCTGCAGCAGCTTGATCTAGTCACTCTGTTTTCTACTTCTGATCTGGATTTGAGAGGTGGTATCTGTCTGTCCTTTGGCACTCAGCTAAGCTGTTCTGTGCTTTTCATTATAAAATATTTAGTGGAGGATAGTGCAAAACACATGATCTTGCTCAAAGTCTAGACTTGAAGAGAATGGCCCAGGCTTTGTCAGGAGGTTAATGGGAGTCCTGTCTTCTTGGAGGGTTGGAGTCAGTGCATATTATGTTGTCTCCTACCCTTTAGAATACAAGTACCAGAAGGACAAGGTCTGTGGTCTTCTATCATGCCATATATTACCAGGACCCCAGGAGACTGTTTAGCATGAAATAAGTTCCTGACAAATGTTTTAGAAAAAACTATAGATAAATAAGCTTCTCTGGACATTTTTCTGAACCTTTCTGATAATGTTCTTAGACTTAGATTCAAACATCTACCCCCTGGACCATATCTTCAGTGTTGCACATAAAGTCAGCACATTTTTAAGATCAATGATGTCTTGAAGTCAGCCATTAACTGCAAAAGTCAGAGCTGCTTAAGAGAGATATGAGCATGCCCCATTTTATCACGAAGGAGCAACATGGAAAAATATCCCTTGATAAATATCCTACCAGTAAATTAAAAACAATAAGCAAATACCTTCAAATTGCTTCACAGTGTGCTTTGTTCGTCTTTCTCTTTGAATATTATTTATGAGGGATAATTTACTGATATTGTTGTTACCCCAAATTATATACCAAAGAAAATTAAAAGCACTACCCAGGAGGAAATAATGAATAGTAGCATTTAATTAAAACCAAAGTGAGTACAATCAATGCCTGTCTAATACAATAATGAGCTTAATTTAATTTTCACTTAATGGAAAAAAAATGAAGCTTAAATCAACTGCCTATGGAATTAAATGACAGCCATTTCAAAAATGCAAGTTTTTCTAAAGTAGAGTTTTAAGAGAAAAATAATGACCCAAAACAACACCAACGAACAGGTCCATATCCATTTTCCAGAAGAGTTAGAGGGGGTCACTGTTAGCAGCACTATGCTTTTCGAGCTCCTAGAAGGTAGAATTAATTAAAAAGCAATACTCTTAACTTCCTGAACTCCAGAGTCATCAAAAAAGTAGACAAAAATTGGATTTCTTAGGATTGTCAGTTTGGGATCATGGTCCAAAAGGACTGAACTATTAATAAACAGAGTAGATGTGGGGGAGATTGACTGGATGCTTCTCTCAGCTCTCTGCTGTATGTAGAACAGCAGCCAAGCATGAGGTGGGGGAGCTGTGTGGGAGGGAACTGCTGAGCCCCCAAACATGGTCTGTGGCTCTGACCGAATCGAAAGCTAAGGGAACAGGATTCTGGTTAAAAAAAAATAAGGTGAGGAGTGTTTTTCTAAGTCCCAGCTTGGATTTTGAGGAAAGGTGGTTGCCTCTGATTAGAATGATGCTGTTTATGAACTCTAAGGTCAGCTGAAGAAAGGACTCGACATTAGATGGTTTAATCCATGAACATGTGAAATGGAGACAGCATGCTACAGCGTCCAGAGCACCAGATTTAACAGCTCTGTGACCCTGGGCAGCTCACTTAACCTGTTGGAAGCTGTTTCCCAATCTGTAAAACGGGGATAACGGTAGATGATTCAGGAGATGGGAGACACTTCCTCAAAGCGTTCTCTGTCCCAGTCACCTTACTAGGTATTAAACATTATTTCATTGGATTTTCTGCTTGTTTACTGATCTGTCATTTTATGAGACAGAGACAGAATCGTAGACAGAGCCGGACCCAGCACTCACATCTCGTGTGTCTGACCCCTCCCCGCAGGCTGTGTGTTATCCTGGGCTTGTTCCTGAATCTCAGCCCACATTCAAAGGCAAGAGGGACTCATGTGGCTGGAGTTATTTTGATCTTCTCTGCTCAGCATCTTTTCTTGGATTGTTATTTTTGTTTCTTTTGGACTCTTCCATAATAGTTATGCACACATGCGTGCATACATAGACACACCAACAGCCTTCGACACTGCCTGTCCTACTTAGAGTTCATAGCAGTGGGGATCACCTCACAAGCAGGTCGAGGTAATCCCAGGACAGTTCTCTGCACAAAGCAAGTGCTATTAATATACACCTATGTAAATGATTAAACTTCTTGCATTCTCTTAGCTTTACAGGCTGCTTTTCGGGCAACTGATAAGCTCCTGTTATTTGCTCCTTGATAATTTGTCACTGTGCTCTACCAGGTGCCTACTTCCTATTATATAAGTCTGCTGTTATATTCAGCAGAATGCTGGGGTCACTTCCTAAACTGATATTCAAACACTGGTGACTCCACCAGCTCTCCTAATTAGTCACAGCAGCATTGGAGCAGTTCAGGGGTGTCAAGCAGTCCCCCAGCATGACTGATTGCATTGGAGCTCTAGGGGTGGTTTAGGTCAGATAATTTTGGTAAGGGTCCATATAGCCTTCATGGTCTTATTTCAAAAATTACACTGGGGTTAGTTGAAAAAGCAAAGGACGGGGGAAAAAATGACATCTGATTTTCTTTTCCTCATAATTTACTCATGATCTCCACCTCTCATTTAGTAACTATGGTCTACGGGCATAACATAAGATTTTTCAGATCCAGTAGAGCCCCATAATCATGGTGTATCTTCAAAGGGAGATGAGGGCACTGGAAGTGCGAATATCAGGTAGACTTAGCAAGGAAGTTAGAAGTTAGTTGAGCAACTTTTAGTCACAGCCTGGTCCTCCTCCATCTGGGAAAGCACATGACTTTGGTTTCGTGGAGCAAAAGAGAGGGATATCACTTTATTAGCCCCAACACAACAGCAGTGATCACTGGGATCACTGGGGTGGTGAATGGACTATAGAAGCTCTGAGAAGAAAGCAAAGGACTAAAAGCTTACCAAAGGAGAGTTCATAACCACTCATCTTTAGGACTGGAAAGAAAAAACAAACTCCTCTTAAAAAAGAATTAGAGATGAACTGTTAATTAGAGCAGAACAATGCAAATGAATATGCAAAGGAGATGAAAAGACACCATAATTATTTATTTATATGTTTACATTTCATATTATTCTGTGCATTTCTTAAATCAAGGTCTGTATTGGAGTTTTTCTTATTTATACCCCAAGGCTTGGCATGATACCTAGTACTTAATAGATGCTCAATAAATGATTAATTGAGCTAAATACTCCACAGGCATAAGCACCTCCAAAGGTGTTATATTAATCTCTGGGGCTTGATATTGCCTCAAATCACAAAGCATGGCTAATGTGTTATCTGGGGCATGATAGGTTATGTCACAATGAACTCCAAAAGGATAGGTTAACTGAAGAGGCAGAACCTGGGCCAGGAAGCTTATTCCAAAATGAGGAGCTGTCTCAGGTGCTGAAGGAAAGGTATAGCTGGTTATGCAGGTATTCTGAAGAGGACACAGACCCACAGAAGACAGAAACATGTTAAAAAGAAGACAATAGAAGGCAATGCTTAAAAAATGCAGGAAGACTGGAATTCCAGGAGGTAACAGGGACTCAGTAATTGCATTATCCAGACTAGGACTACAAACTCTAGCACGAGGGCAGGCATGGCACTTGTCTAATAGGGGCTAGGGCATGAGTCAAGAATTTACGTACCATGGAATAAAGGAGAAGCCATGTATCATCCCTACGGACAAGGGCTGGCGAGGCTGTGTATATGAGTTGATGCTGAATCCCAGAACATTCAGTGCTTCTTAAATTGCCCCTGCCTAAACCAGAATTGGAGCGAGAGGCAAAAGAAGGTCTCAGCTTACAATGAATAGGGTCACAAGACCTTGGCCAGGGGCAAAGGGGAGGCTAAAGCTCAGCATGGCCTGACTAGCAGAGTCAAAGGGTGTGTTCCTGTATCGCTCTGAATCATTGGCTAGCACTCCAGTGCCCTGAAATTGTTCATGTGCCAGGTCAAGTGGGGAAGAAACATGTCATTCTTAGTGTGTGCTAGGCCAGGGCTCTCGCAATGGGGTCCCTGTGCAACATCAGCCTTGCCTTACCCCAGGCCTCTTGAGTCAGAAATCTGGGGGTAGTAGACAACGGTTTCTGTTTTAACAAAGCCTCTAAGAGATTTTGACACAGATCAATGTTCAAAATCACTGTAGTAGACACTATCTAAGTCAATGTTCTTCCCTTTTCACAAAGACCCCTTTGACAGTCTGATGAAACTACGGACCCCTTCTTAGAGTAATGTTTCCAAATTCCAAACACATAAAATAAAATACATAGCATTACAAAGGAAACCAATTAAACTGAAATATAGTTATCAATATCTAAAAAGTTATGATATAGTAATCTGTACACTTCTTTATTAACACATTTAATAACAGTATCTCATGGCAGATCTAATAACATCTGTCAATTTGAAGTAGTGATGAGCTTCAATAGTATTTCATGATGTCTGCCACAGTTGTAATGAGATTTGTATTTGTGACAAAGTCACATATACTACTACAGTAGTAGCAGATTTATCTCCTATATTCACAATTGTAGAAACACTAAATTTCTGTCACAAGTTCTAAAAATAAAGATGTAATTTTTCCCTTCCAAGTTCATAGGCATTTCAGTTATATCCACAGTTCTCTAAGGATCCATGGACCCAGGATTGCAACTTCTGCTTATTAAGCACTTAATAAATATAATTTTATTCTCTGAACAATATTATCCTTAATATTCCCATTTTGTGTGTGAGGAGATTGAGGCTCAGAGAATTGAGGAAATATATCCAGTGTCTTCCACAGCAAGCAAGACACAGAGTGCAGGGTCAGAGTCCCTGTGAAATGCAGCTTTCCGTGTTTCTTCCCAATTCCCAGAAGAGGGCCAGGTTCCCAATATGTGCTCAATAAGTATTCCCTGAATGAATGAATGAACTGCACCAGACTGGCTGAAAGCCAAGCCTACCTACCTCAAAAGTCCATTCTTTCTATTCCCCAACCACACTATGCTACTATTAAGATGGGACATGTTCTTCATATTTATCCAGAAGTCAGGAAAAGGTAAGTTCAGTTCCCTAATCTGCTAGACTCGACTGCTGAGCTCTGATTCTAAAATTCATGTTGAATACACAGATTATGAGCAACATTATACCATCAAAATTGGAAAACAATTCAACAAATTGAGGAGAGGAGCATCTCAGCAAGGAACATGAGTCCCTCTGCTTTCTCTTGGAAGCCGCTGAGCTTGTTTATGAAGCCGGGTGTTTCTTTCACTCAACATGTGTCCTTCTTTAACTGGCAAATTAGTTGGAGCCAGCAGGAAAGAAGGAAGATGGGAGGGGACACAGAGGACCCAGAATCTGGGAGAAAAACAAAACGAGGGTACAGAAACAGAGAAGGCCGCCTTCTCACCTGAACAAACCAAATTTTTGTCAGGCGCTTTTCATAGAAGTCTAGTGCTCTTAACTAACCACACTTAATTTGATTACCTTAAAGGTGAACTGGATGCTGAAAAATTCATTAACATAACAGCAATTAAATCCTTAAGAACAAACATATAGACTGTAAATGAAGTATCAATCAAAAGATTAATCAAAAGCTAATCATGGAAAATATCACTCTTGGCCTGACTGGAAGAATATGCCATGGTTACCATTCCAAATTATAGTATTGCAAGATCTGTTTTAATACTCAGTCATACTAATTGGCAACATTATAGTTAATGTGTTTTATAATCCTTTACTTCTGAATCAGAAATTAAATTATCTTTAGGTTGTATCTTCTTTCCCCAACCCATCAGCAACACTGTTATCCTTGTCACAAGAGTGCATTGAGTGCTTTTTCCATAGACGACATGGGGCTCTCCACTGGGGAGGCATGGAGAAATAAAAAAGATTCTGCCCTTGAGGAAAGAAGAAACAATAGTCCTTGGTGGTTCAGATCAGAGCTGCTTAAAAAGAGTGGGAGAGGCATTAGGAGAGGCACAAAGAATTAGGGCCTTAATATGAGACTTGGCATTTGCCTGGCCTGCACCCTATTCAGCTCTGGCTTCTCCAGGGCCTGGCTCAGTGTCTGGCACAAAGTAGGCACTTAGCAGAAACTCTTGTCTTTACTTTGGTCCAGTGGTTCTGCTAACAAGAATAAAACTGAGAGTACAGATGGGGGAACTTCCTTCTGTTCATAAAGATCTTTAAAGGTGATTTCTGAGGCTGGATGTAACATCAAGGGTGTGGTCACCTAAGCCATGGAGGTAACTTAAGGCTGTCTTGGTTACACAGATGCTATTGAAGATTAGATGTAGGTAAGTGTTCTGAACTAAAAAACTAACTTTATAGTGGGAATACCAGCATAGAAACCTGGCCAACTTTTAATCCAACCAGATGGTTTGGGAGCATTTAGAAAAGAACACAGGGATCACCAAAGAGCTACCAAGGGTAAACTCAGAATTAGGCATGCAAACCAACCTCATTTTCTCACTGTTAGGCTTGGCACAGGTTGGGGAGTAATGCAGTAGAGAACATGCATCTCATTTCAGCTTTTGATGAAATCTCTCTTGCTGTGCTTTCAAGTAATAAGATAGATGTGGATTAGTTGATAACAGCATTAAGTGGATTTACACTTACTTGAGTTTCAACAGCAAAGGAGTATGGATTAACATCTTTCTGTCCTCTGCCCTGTCCTGTTGGAGGTTTTTATCCAACACTGGGATGAAGACTGGAAGGATAGCTGATCGGATTTTCAATGACTTTACTGGGTAACTCACTCCTACAACTCTGGATTTCCAGTTTTCTAAGGGAATCCTCTAGTCCAGGCCCTAACCTCCCCTCACTCTAAGACTCTGTCCCCCAACCCAGTCAAAGACCAAAGAAAGGTATATTATATCAGAGAATGTTTTCTCCAGTCATCCCATAGCAGAATGAGCTGCCTTTTAGGAGGTCCCTACATCGGTGACAGGTCAATCCAGGTGACCTCTGAAGCTTTCCTGTCTTCCCTTTTGTCTCTCATTATCTGAGGGGACAGTGTGTAATGAAAAGAGTATTTGCTTTTAAAACAGAACTGACTTCTCTTTATATTCTTTTGGTAAATCTCAGTTTCCTCATCTGTACAATGGAAATAATTTCTATTTCCTAAGGTTGTGGAAAGAGTAAGTCACGTGGACTACCTGAAGCACAGAGCACAGAGTAGCTAATGCTTATCCTGGATAAACATTAGCTCCCTCCATATCCCAGCACCCAGGTCTAGGACAGGCATGTGGTAAAGAGGTTGAACAAGGCTCCCTGAGAAGTGCCCTGCAGAGCCCTTGGGGTTTGTTTAATGACATAGCCCACAGAATCCCTCCTTGTGGGGCCATTGCCAGGGTAAAATGTCCCCAAACACTGAAGTAGCAGGTTCTTCCTACCCTGGAAGGTCTTTGATTCTGGCAGAGCAGGGGGAGACAATGGAGAGAGTCCAGTGAGATACATTAAGTCTCTCTCTGACTTGGCAGGCAGGCTGCTCAGCATCTAGGGAAACTGTCCCAGTGTCCTCAAATGAAGATAAGAAGCAGAATCCCCAACTTGATGGGTCTGGGAAGGGCCAGTTGAGATAAAGAATGTGAGATTGTCTGGATCAGAGCCTGGAGCCCAGGAAGTGCTGAATAAATGGCAGGGCTTTTGGTAATATTAGTATCAAGAACAATTTAAGCCTTTAGGTTTTCAGACCTGGTACTAGTCCACTTCAGGCTTCCCTTGGGGCTCAGCTGGTAAAAGAATCCACCTGCAATGCAGGAGACCTCAGTTCGATCCCTAGGTTGGGAAGATCTCCTGGAGAAGGGAAAGGCTACCCACTCCAGTATTCTGGCCTGGAGAATTCCATGGACTGTATAGTCCACAGGGTTGCAAAGAGTCAGACACGACTGAGCAACTTTCACTGGCTTGGCTAATGGTGAGGGGGAGTGCAGCTAAGACAACTTGGGCAGAAGCTGTGGGAAAATAGTGATGAGAGGTGGATTTTGGCAAAGATTCTGGCAAAAGAGAGGGTGTTTAGAAGGCCCACAAAGCTTGGAGCTCTGAGATCTTTTAAGATATTAAGGATTTTTAACCAGAAACCTTTCCCACACTCACGAGAGCTGCCACACTAGAGTGAGACATTGAGTCCTAAAGGGGGCTGATGGGGAGAGGGGGCTGGGCATGGCTCCAACACAGGCTCTGCCCCATCCAGGTGGGTATCTGACAGCCAGACCCTTCTACAGCTCAAGGAACCTACCCTGCAACAGGAAGGGGGCAGGTTGGACTAGCTGTTCCCTCAAGTCCTTCCAGGACCTAAAATCCTGGAATTCCAGGTCTGCCCAGTCTTGTGACATAGATAGCAATAAACCTTTAAGGTACCTCAATAATTCTGTCTCAAGGCTTGGATCTCAGAAGTGACTCCCTGCGTAGTAAATTCCATGCTACTGTGAGATGCTCAAAGCCTTTCGAGGCTGTTAGTGCCTGTGCACGCGGTATGTGTGTGCATGTGTGTGTATGTGTAGAGGGTCATAGTTCTTTGTGGTTAGACTTCAGTTAGAGCTATTTCCTTTCTTTCGTGTATTTATTCATTCTGTAAATGTATTCTGCTCTCCTTTTGTGGCAGACTCCATGCTTTTTGCCATGTTCTCCTAAGTTTCCAGCACATTCTCTACTCAAAAAAAAAAAACACAAAAACAAAAACAACACATTCTTCTAATGTGTTTTCATTAGGCATGTTTAAGAGGACAGGGTGTTTGATGTACATTAAGTGCGTTCACATTGAGTGGACTTCAGGTGAGTGCTGGGCATCTCCTGCCCACCCCTACGTCCCCTCTCTGCCCTTCTCTTCCCTGGTTTCTGCTACATGGGGCTGAGCTGCATGGAATACATCCCCAGCCCCCTTGAATTCTGTCTTCTGGTTAGGTTCGGCCAATGCAGAGCGTCGCAGGAGATTAGAGGGAGGGAGAAGGAGAGTAGCATTGGGGAATTTACTTCTCTATTTCCTTCACTGTTGCACACCTGTCTATCCCTCAGCAGTGGTCACTGCCCTTCTCAAGGCAGCCTTCTCTCCACAACTCTGTCCCTCTGGATTCTCATAGTGCTAGAAGTGCCCTCTTCTCCTTCAGGACTGGGGTAGCAGTGGCCAGTGGTTACTGGCCCCTGGGCTACTGCTTTATCCCTGGTAGTTTCCTTACTTTGCCTACACCTTTATAAAGAATCTTCTCTCTTCAACTCACTTCAAATTATCTAATTTGAATATATCATCTCATTTCCACCTTGAATGATAAAAATCATCTACTCCCATCTCATTTTCACAGGGGAGGAAACTCAGGAGGTGACTTGCTAAGTGTCACTCAATTACAGAAAGCCAGGACTCACATGGAAGAAGTCCATGATGAATATACAGAAAGTTGACCCAGATTATCCTACTTCCTTGTGTTTAGTCTTTTTTTTTTTTTTTCCCCTCAGTCCCTGGAAAATGCTGTCAGGAGGATTCACAGTGTAATTAATTATGCTGGCACATCCAATGAATGGAGCTATGATTTAGCAAGTCTACTCGAGATGCTGATGAATCAAATAATGAAATGCACATTTCAGCCTCAGCTAAGAGAATCCAAACCTAGTTTAAGAAAGGAGCACAACTTTACCTGCCTTTTTTTTTTTTTAAATGGAAGCTTTTTATAACTTCTGCTCTAAGATCCACCTACCTCCTCCCACTTCCTGACAACTGATGACAATTCTTTGCCAAGAAATCTACTGTAGTTCCACATGTAGAGATCAAATGAAATAAACTATTCAAAGTATTTTAAAAGTATAACATACCTCACAAAATGTGAAACATTATAGGTACTCAACCTATAAATGTCTGATTTAAGGAGAGCATATGCATACAAACAGCCCTTTTGCACATTCACCTATTACATCAGATCCAAGCTCTTTAGGCAAAATTTTAAGGCCCTTTAAAAACTTACTGCCTTTCCTCTACAATTGCCTCACTTTTTCATTACGGCAGTATGGGGCAGGGGAACTAATACAGATCATCTCAATTCAAATCTTGGTTCAGGGTCATCATGTATAGCTGTGCAGACAGGGTCCTGAACAAGGATGCCACATCTAAGACATTCACATCACAGATGCTGTAGATCTTTATGTGTTTTATGACAATTTTCCAGGAGATGATAGTAGAGTGGCTTGCCCTGTTAAAGTTGTTATATTATGGCAATTTTACAACATAAAGTAAAATGTCTTGAAAAAAGGATGCCTTTTCCTAATATGCTTCACAAAAAGCAACTATATGACTTTATGAAATTTCTTTACCTTAATCCTTGTTTCCTAATCTAATCAGCGGGCATTTCTTAGAATAGAGATGGCAAATACTTGCCATGGGTACCACATCACTGTCAGCCAATGGCAGACCTCAGCAGCCCATCAGGACTCCTTTTCTCACCAAGCCTGGATGCCACCCACTTCATGTCCCAGGCAACTGCTACCAACCAAATGGGGGTTGGCATGTTGGCTGATGCCATTTGCCATCACTACATGAGGGAATAGTTGTGAGGATTTCAAGATGATGAATCTACAGTGCCTGGGATATGATGATGACTGTTGCTGTAGGAGAATATAAAACTTCCACCAGAGCTCTAGGAATGTCGTCCATGGCTTGGATAGCATTCTCTCTACAATACCTGGTGCTTGCCTCTCCACCAATCTATGCTCTGCTTCAAACACTGATCGAGTATGAATGAAGCCTGGTCTGTGTCAGACATTGTGCTTGTGACCCAGAGTGACCTAGATTCCCAGCTCTATGCATATCCTCACCAAGCTCAGCTCACTCAGGGTCCTTTTCTCTTCTATAAGCTCCACACAGGCCTGTGCTCTGTTGTTCACTACTAATCAGCACTTGGTGGTGATTTGTAAGTCTCTGTGAAACTAATTATAACTCTTTTATGTGTCGAGGCCTTGTATTCTCACCAAGAAGGCAGGTCCCTTAAAGACAGAATCTCTTCCTTCCACTTGGGTTCAATACTCTGCTCTCATGGGAACTCTATAAACCCTATTTTGGGCATGTAAGGTGCCTTGACAAATAAAGCATGATCATTTGTTATAACTAGTCCCCGGTCACCTTTTTCATCCGAGGCTAAGAAAATGAATATACATAGTCATAAAAGGATTATTACTCTCCTGGTCCAGAAAGTAAATTGAGATTTCTTTTCTCTCTTTTTAAGTCCAAAAAACACAGAACTAATTGAAAGCACCTGAGATCGTTATAATACTATCACTTATAATAAGCAATAATAGTATAAGTCAAAATACAATTTCTTCATGCCATCACTATTAACTTCTATAGGATTAATGTCTCTCTCTCCCCTTCTCATTTGGCCAAATGCATTTTAGTAAGTGCGTATGGGAACTGAGAGGATGATAAAGAGTTATGGGTTTCAGAATTTATTCTCTGCTCTCCTAATATTGCAGCCATATTCCTTCCAGATTAGATGGCATTTTGACTGTGGGTGACGGGATTAATGTCCAAATATGGTTTGGAAAATGGACACGGAGGCATGGTGACTGGGTTGTGGGGTGTGGAGAAGATAATGTCCATGAAGTGTTGAGCTATTTTGACAAGGAAATACTCATTGATACACTCAGTCACTCAGCTGTGTCCGACTCTTTGTGACCCAATGGACTAGCCTGCCAGGCTCCTCTGTCCATGGGATTTTCCAGGCAAGAATGCTGGAGTGGGATGCCATTTCCTCCTTCAGGGGATCTTCCCAATCCAAGGATTGAACCCACATCTCCTGTGTCTCCTGCATTGGGAGGTAGATTCTTTGCTGCTGAGCCACTCATTGACTACAATATGGAAAAAACAGAAGAGTTCTGAAATGTGACCATTTTCAGGACTCCAAAGCAGTAGAGTTGGGGTATACGTGTGGAGGGACCACAAGATGTAGGAGAAATTACTGAAGCTTTCCAGTTTCTGATTTCTTCCTCTGTGAAATGGGAGTACTGACTTGCCAATCAGTGACACTTCTGTTGTCACAAGAATCAAAGTCAGTTGCAGCTGTGCAGGTTGGGGCTGAGGGGAGGAGAAGGGCCTGGCTCCAGTCCAATCCAGCCTGGCTCCACCTGCCAAGCCTCAGCCTTTTGCTCATTTGTCTCCAAAGAGCTGGGGGGCTGCTTCTAGTTTGGAAGAAGGAGCTGTTTGTGCTCACAGCCACCCAGATTAAGTATGTAATGACATCATTATTCAGCCAAGGGCTTCTACTTTTTCCTAATGAGCATCTATCTCTCCCACCAGTGGACAGAGTGTGGAGTTGCATCATTACAACTGAACACAGGCTAAAGTGGTGGAAGGAGAAGACCAAGGACACAGGTTCACAGCACTGCAGCATTTTGAAGCTGGAAGATCACCTACTCCAAACACCCCCATTCTGCAGAAAAGGAGTCCAGGACTCAGTAACTTCTCTCACCCTCAAAGGGTGGGGGGGAAAGGTTTATTACTTAGGTTCATAAAGCTGGCTGGTGGTGGTTGGAATGAGAACCCTCATGTCCTGACTGGCAGGCCTGCATATTAGAAGGAGTCCTCTAGTTCCAAGATACATGCTTGTCACCGTGGTCTTGAGGCACTTGAGAATCCACCCCTGGGCCCTGCTCTGGCCCTCCTTCCTGGGGGTCCTCTTGGTCAGGTTGAGGGCTTGCTGGTTTTATAGACACTTGGAGTTTGAGTGCTTTCCTCACCACACATCTCCCTGAGCCCTCCGTCTGCAATTCCCTCCCACCCCTCTAGTTCCTCTAGCCTGACTCCTCATCCAGCTCATTCACAATTATTGCTCAGGCTATAAACTGCAAACACCAACACCTTCCCCATTTGGCCCGCCTTTCTTCATGGGTAGCCTCAGCGTCTCACAGTGAACCCTCTTCAGTGGAAGCAGACTTAGGCCCTCAGCCTGTTTCTTCCTGACTGACTGGCGCCCTCAGCTCCCACCCCCGACGGTGGTGCCTCTGTCTTTCAACAAGTTCTTCCTCTCCCTGTCCTAGCCAGCCAAGTAAACTTTCCTTGCACTATCTTCCCTCCCCGTGGTTGGTTTTCTCATTCATCTAACACTTGTTCCCACCTCATCACCCTGTCACTGTCCCTGGGGACATTGCAACATACCACAAATACATGGACCTCGCAGTCCCTGTACTGGGATGGTGTCCACAACTTGTCAGCACGTCTCACCTGGGTGCTGCCCTCCCACACAGATGCTCCTCAACCAGGATTTCAGACTCCAAAATTTCTTCTCTTTCTTCCAGAACCATCTCCTCACCTTCATCAGGAACTTCAGTCCCTACCTTCATGCCTTCCTAGCTCCTTGGATCCTGATTTACTTGCCACCCAGTCCAGACCTGGTGGACGTCAGCTTTATCCATGCTCTTGGCCATCCTGGGAAGCCTGTCTCTCTGGTCTGTTGCTGATTCTGTCTCCCCGGCTGGGAAATGCTCCATGCGTACTCTTCCTTCAGCTAACAGAGGTTCCCCACTTGCACAGGGGCTCTAATCTCAGCTGGATCCAAGTTCACACGCACTACAATATCGTCTCCAACTTGGTTTTGTTTCCTGCCTCCCTGAGGAGACGTGAACCCTTCAGCTCCCCCTTTTCTGCCTTATCTCCTCCTGGTACCTTCTGCATCTCCTTATCCTGTTCTCTTGTTTCAAAAGGAGAGGGAATCCCCCAAGGCATCTCTCCCAACCATTCCAGATCCTTCCAGAACCTCTCTCTTTTACTTTCAGTCCCCGTGTCCCTTGCTAAATCTTTCTTCTCTCCCATCCACTGATCTCTTCAAGTTTCTGCCATCATTCTCCTTCCTTTCCTATCAAACGTCTTATTCTCCATTCATGTGGCATTTAACCTTTTGCAGCCTCATTGCCACATTCACAATTCTTTGAAGAAGCTCTACTAAGGGCTGCATGTTCCCTTCTTCTTGTCAAAAGCAGAGGTTTTGGTCAATGACTGCTGTGCAATCTCCATGGAACTCTCTGATCCTTCACTTCCACATCCCTAACTGGCCCACTGCTCCTGGAAATTCCAACCACACTGCCCTTAGCCTACTTTCTTCTCTGGAGTGAGTCCTCAGCATAATGCTATGTCCTCTTCTTCTCTCCCTGGGAAAGCACATGTCCTCCCAATGATTCCCTTCTCATGGAACATTCCGTCACATCTCCAGCCTCAAGCTCTCTCTGGACATCTGATATTCTTTCAAAATTTGTTGTTGTTTTTGTGGTAAAATATACACAACACAAAATTTAGGATCTTAACCATTTTTAATGTATAGTTCACTGGCATTAAGTACATTTACTATGATCTACAACCATCATTACCATCTGTCTCTAGAATATTTTTTATCTTGCAAAACTGAAACTCTATACCCATCAAACTATAATTCCCCATTCCCTCCAACCTCCAGCGTCTGGCAACTACCATTCTACTTTCTGTCTCTATGAACCTGACTTTCCTGGGTTTCTCATATAAGTGGACTTATATAGTATTCATACTTCTGTGGCTGGCTTATTTCACTGAACATGATGCCTTCAGGGTTTGTCTAGGTTGTAGCATTTTCAGAATTTCCTTCCTTTTTAAGACTGAATAATATTCCATTGGGTGTATGTGCCACACTGTCATATGACAGATTTTTAATGAGCTTTTCTGTGATAGGCACTGCTGTACACCAGAGCTTGCTGTCCATATGGTGCCCTCATTATTGGGTATGAGTTGCATACTCCCTTATGGGGGTCCCCCAAGGGTACAGGCCATAGCTGGTTTCTTTGGCAGCTTCAAATCCCCTAACAGAGCCTCTTGCAGAAATAAATGCCCAGAAAAAATGTGTTGGATGAGTGAATGAATGAACTCAGTAAGCATTTGTGAATAGATCAGTTTTATAATACCAACTTTGAAATCTTTCTCTTGAAGTTTCATCCCCAGAGAGTGTTTGCAGTTGAAATTACCTCCAAACTCAGCATAGACCGCTCAAGTTTTTATTACTGAGAGAATCTTGTTACTCTCTATGTCTTGCATTCCCCCAATGTAAACTGCCATTGAACAAGCAGAACAATGGCACATGCACTCTCTTTATCAAGGGCCTAGTATTAAGACAGATTAACTTGAAGGGAACAGCTCCGGCCTGGGTATCTGCCCCATCCCTCATTCTTATTGTGATTAATGAGATGAGGCACATATTTTTTTTGCATTTTGCCTGAAAACATATTGAGTTTATGCTTCATCCCACAATGTTAAATATTGTCTTAGAATTACATTATCTCATACACAGATG
The DNA here is from genome assembly GCF_003369695.1 of Bos indicus x Bos taurus. Classification (NCBI taxonomy): domain Eukaryota; kingdom Metazoa; phylum Chordata; class Mammalia; order Artiodactyla; family Bovidae; genus Bos; species Bos indicus x Bos taurus. The sequence continues at coordinate 70,033,913 of NC_040086.1, read as the reverse complement.
GATGGGCTTGGTGCTGTGTGTACCGCTGACAGTTTTCCTAAAGTGGAACCGGGATGGGTTAGGGGATCGTTCAGCCATGATTATAGATGGAAAGCAAGCAGAGACCTTCAGTAAAACTAGACTATACTGATATGCAGTGAATCCAGAACCAAAGGGTTAATGCAGACAGAAAGATGCAACAGTCCAGGAACCAAGTCAGGAAGAGGCAGACTCATCTTTACAGTGGGCAATTAATGCCATCTTGAAGAAGTAGAACCCTTTAAGGGGTCATGTCTCTATTTCTATAACTTGAGTGTCTCAACACTAAGGAAGGACTCAATATATATATTTTAAATGAATAAGTTTATATTTTTCAAGCTGTTTTGCATTTACTATTTTATTTTATTCTTAAGCTAGCCTACGGAATAGATAGGTAATGATTTATTATTCCCAATTTACAGGTGGAACCTGAGACATAATGTGGCATTATCAGTTACCTGGTCACCAGGGAGCAGAGATGAGTAACCTGGCCTACTGAGTTTACATGCAGGGACTACTCTTCCACTTCATTCAGCCGTCTTTCAACAAATGTTGGTGGAGCAACTGAAGTGTCCCAGGTTCTGGATTTGATCATGGATGAAAGTTGGGGAAATGGAGACGTGCTCTATTTCCTCAGGGACTACAGAGTTTACAGAGGATGCAGATATGAAAATGAATCGTTACTACCAAGTTGCTGAGAGCAAGAACAAAGGTCTGGGCACCACATTGTGGCACATGCAGGTCCTTGCTTGTGAGGCTGGAAAGGCTTAGGAGAAGAGATGACATTTCAATCGCAGGAGTCTTCTAGACACACACAGTGCATCAAGAGTCCCAGCCCAGAGGTGTGTGCAAAGGCACAGAGAGGGAAAGCAGCATGCGTCTTCGGGGAGTTCCAATCAGCATGGCTGGAATATGGGTATAAGGGTGAGGAGTGGCAAAGGAGAAAGACTGAAGGAGCAGCAGGGGCTGGATTCATTTAGCATTTCATGGACAAAATTTATAGAGAGCCTACCACATGCTATGAGCTGTATTCAGTATAGCTGATCCAGTGGATATAGTGAAAGAGAGAGGTTCTTGCCCTGATGATGCTTTCTTTTTAGTAAGAGAATCAGATCAGACAACAGGCAAGAAACTGAGTATACTAATTAGTTACAGATTGTGAGTAGCATTAAAACAAACTAAAGAAGGTGGGAGAATAGAGAAAAACAGGTCATATCAAGCATTCCTGAGGTGGTGATGTTTCAGCTGAGACCTAGAAGATGAGCATCAGATGAGAGTACAGATCAAGAAAGGGTGTTCCATGTTGGAGATGTAGGAAGTGCAAAGGGCCTGTGGTTGGTAGAGACAGATGGACAGTGACTATAGAGAATGGTTTGAGAGGTGGTCAGATATGTGGGCAAAGCCAGGTTATACAGAGCTTTTGGTCAAGATTTTATTCTAAGACCAATGAAAAGCCATTCAACTATTTCATAGTGAAATGATGTAATTTGAATTTTATATATATATATATATAATGTATACATATACATGTATATGTATATATGTATGTATGTATTTGGCTATACTGCTCAGTGGCAACCTGGGATCTTAGTTTCCCAACCAGAGATCAAATGCATGGCCCCAGGAGTGGAAGTGTGGAGCCTTAACCACTGGACCATCAGGGAAATCCCTGAATCATATTTTTAAAGTTTATTTTGACATTTATGTAAAGAATGAATTAGAAGGGTACAAAAGTGGAAGTGGGAAGATCAGTTCGGTGGCTACTGCTGTCACCTGTTGAGAGATGATGGTGGCGTGGACCAGAGTGGTGGGAGACAGGGATAAGTGGCTAAGTATGTATTTTGTAGCTAGAATGAATGGGACTTGCTCTCAGCGTGGGTATGGGTGAGGGTGAAGGAGGAGACAAGAAAGCATTGCAGGCTTGGGTAATGTTGAGATGGAGTGGAGGAAGCAGCCAAGGTGGACCAACCCGGAGAACTGAAGTGACCTAAAGGTTTGGCAGTAAGATCGGGCTTGATTTCATTAAAGATGGATGCCCTGATGCTGAGCAGAATAACATGGTCAGACTGGCATTTTAGAAGGTTGTTTTGACAACTGGGTAGAGAGGAGGCAAGGAGCCTCGAGACAGAGAGGTGAGTTGGGTGTGACTGTAATCATCAGACAAGAGGTGATGAGGGCTTAAAGTAGAACAGAGACCCCAGGCTGCTTATGGTCTGCTGACAACCCCAGGTGTACAACTGTTTGGACTATGAAAGAAAATGTGGTTCCCACTGGGCTGTGTATGCTAAATCGCTTCAGTCATGTCTGACTGTGCAACCCTATGGACTATAGTCTGCCAGGCTCCTCTGTCCATGGGACTCTCCAGGCAAGAATACTGGAGTGGGTTGCCATGCCTTCCTCCAGTGGGTCTTCCTGATCCAGGGATCAAACCTGTGTCTTTAATTTTCCTGCATTGGCAGGGGGCTTCTTTACCACCAGTGCCGCCTGGGAAGCCCCTCCCTTTGGGGAGTGGTTAGTAATTGAACCACAGTAAGGAAAGTCAGCTGGGTTGAGAATAACTCCAAAACCTCTGGGGCTTCTCGATGATGCATAACTTGGGAGCAGCTGGGATGCTCTGTGGTTCTCAGAGCAGGAAGGCTTATGAATTCCCTACTGGATGATACCTGCTGATGGCAGTTTTATAACCATCCAGGGCACCCAGGCCTCACACCATCCTCAACATAGCTTTCCCAGGGCTACCGGGAAGGGAACGGGTGTTCAGGGATTGGCTCTTACCCCAGAGCTGGGCAGGGGACTGCTCCTGCATACACACCAGCTCCTTCTCAGTAGACTCTTGGGGCCTCAACAGCTCCAGAACAAAAGTGCTGTCTAGAGATGACTGAATTGTCTTGGGGGCAGTGAGTTCCCTGTTACGAAGTTCAAGTAGACTGACAGCCCCTTAGCAGGGGCTTCAAATACCAGCTGGAAGTTGTCTTGAATGTCTTAAAGGTCTCCCTCCTGGCAGAGCTTCTAGCTCCCCTCTGGTTCTGAGAGCTTGGGAGATGTGTGTTGGGCCAAGCACTCTTGACATGACTGAAATTCCGTTCTGGGTGGAAGAGCTTGAAGGGACATTGGAACCTAGCCCTCTGCAGCCTGTGTTATTAGTGATGGCTGGGGCTTCAGGGAATTGCTTCACGCTGTTAAATGGGTACAGGGCAAGCCCTGGACAGCAGAGGCCACATCACATATCAGAGCATTCAGGTGATGGCAGAAAAATCATCGTTCCAAGAGGCCAGCCCCAGCACTGTTCAGCTCTTTCTGTAACATAGGCAGCCAAGGGTTTCTATCGCACCCCTAAAGAGAACAAATGAAAGGTTGAGAAGATTTCAAACTCAAAAGGGGGCAGATAAATTGGGAAAAAAGTAAGGTTTGTTTGGTTTGGCATCAACAGCCCTACTGGGACTGTTTGCTGGCATCCAGCACAGGGTAAGATGTGGAAAAAAACCCCGCTCTTGTGTAATGTAAATGGCTACAGATATTGTAATAAAACTCATGCGGACTTCTACAGCAATCCCCTGAACTAATGAATTCTGGCTTGCTATGATCGGTGGTTAGCACTTCCAGAGCCAGTTCTCCTCTGAGAAGCCTCTCTCCTCTACTGGTGATGCTAGGCTCAGTGCTCTCCCAGGTCACTGTGGCCGGGGGACAGGGGCTGGGGGAGGATGTCTGATGAGACAGAGCAAAGGCTTTTAGTAAGCTTCCACCAGAGACAGTGTTTTGGGGCAACAGGATTCAGTCTCTTTGTTCCATGTAGAGTTCTCAGATCAGGAATCAAGCTTTGTGCACTTCATCCCTTTTTGTCAGCATACATTTTGCTTTTCATATATTATTCTACTGAATGGGCTATAACAAATGCCAACTGAAAGCAGTGAGCACAGAACACGACTTGAAGTAAGGAGGTGATTAGAGAATGAGATACTAATCATCCAGAGAAAACAGGGTCCCAGATGAAGATGGAGTGAGTTCATCAGAGGCTGATGTCATTGGACTTTTTAGAGAACATGGGAGTTATCTTTAGAGATTGAGCAAAATTTGGAGGGGACGGGGAAGACTGAGAGAGTAATTTGAGTGGGACATTGTTGCAATGGCCCAGATTATAGCTAAGGAAGTGGCCTGATGTAAGAGGCAGAAGTATTGGCAAGGATATTGGAACCCTGTGCACTGCTGATGGGAACATAAAATGATGCAACCACCATGGCAGTAGAATGGTAGTTCCTCAAAGAATTAAAACCAGGAATTAGCACATGATCCAACAATTCAACTTCTGTATATACCTAAAAGAACTGAAAGCGGGTCTCAAAGGTTTCAGTTCAGTTCAGTTGCTCAGTTGTGTCTGACTCTTTGTGACCCCATGGACTGCAGCAGACCAGGCTTCCCTGTCCATCGCCAACTCCTGGAGCTTGCTCAAACTCATGTCTACAGAGTCGGTGATGCCATCCAACCATCTCATCCTCAGTCGTCCCCTTCTCTTCCTGCCTTCAAACTTGCCCAGCAAGATTTTCCAATGAGTCAGTTCTTTGCATCAGGTGGCCAAAGTATTGGAGCTTCAGCTTCAGCATCAGTCCTTCCAATGAATATTCAGGACTGATTTCCCTTAGGATTGACTGGTTTGATCTACCTGCAATCGAAGGTATATGTACACACATGTTCATAGCAGTGTTTGGCAGATTAATGGATTAATAAAATACAGTATAAAGATGCATGGAAAAAAGAGGCAGTGGAATATTATTCAGCCTTAAAAAGGAAGGAATTCTGATGCATGCTACATCATGGATAAATCTTGAGGACATTATGCTAAGTGAAATAAGTCAGTCACGAAAAGACAACTAGTGTAGATTCTACTTATATTTGAGGTACCTAGAGTAGTCAGATTCATAGAGACAGAAAGTAGAATAGTGGTTGCCAGGGACTAGGGGCAGAGGGAATAGGGAGTCATTGTTAAATGGATACAGAGTTTCAATTTGGGGATGAAAAATTCTGCAGATGAATAGTTAGTAACAGTTGCACAACGCTGTAAATGTACTTAACACAACTGAACTTAAAAATCCTTAATATACATTTTACCAGTATTAAATTTTTTAGATAAAAATTATTTTTAACCAGTAAGAGATATGAAAGCTTCCAGATGCAAATCAGGAGGAACAGGCTCAATTTTCACTAATATTTCTATGACTCAGTGCCCAGTACAATACCTTGAGGGATGAAGGAATGAGTGGAACAAAAACACTTCATATGGACCTTTATGGTCAAAGTAATGTCTCTGTTTTTCAATACGCTGTCTAGGTTTGTCATTGCTTCTTTTCCAAGGAGCAAGCATCTTTTAATTTCATGGCTGCAGTTACCATTTGCAGTGATTTTGGAGCCCAAGAAAATAGTCTCTCACTGTTTCCATTGTTTCCCCATCAATTTGCCATGAAGTGATGGGACTGGATGCCATGACCTTCATTTTTTGAATGTTGAGTTTTAAGCCAGCTTTTTCACTCTCCTCTTTCACAGTCATCAAGATGCTTTTTAGTTCTTTGCTTTCTGCCATAAGTGTGGTATCATCTGCATATCTGAGGTTATTGATCTCTCTCCTGGCAATCTTGATTCCAGCTTGTGCTTCTTCCAGCCCAGCATTTCGCATGATGTACTCTGCATAGCAGTTAAACAAGCAGGGTGACAATATACAGGCTTGATGCACTCCTTTTCCAATTTGGAACCAGTCTGTTGTTCCATGTCTGGTTCTAACTGTTGCTTCTTGACCTGCATACAGATTTCTCAAGAGGTAGGTCAGGTGGTCTGGTATCTCCATCTCTGTGAGATTTTTCTACAGTTTGTTGTATGATCCACACAGTCAAAGGCTTTAGCATGGTCAATGAAGCAGGAGTAGATGTTTTTCTGGAATTCAAGTGCTTTTTCAATGATCCAATGGATGTTGGCAATTTGATCTCTGTTTCCTCTACATTTTCTAAATCTAGCTTGAACAACTGGAAGTTCTCCATTCTACTGTTGAAAGCTGGCCTGGAGAATTTTGAGCATTACTTTGCTAGTATATGATATGAGTGCAATTGTGTAGTAGTTTGGCATTGCATTTCTTTGGGATTAGAATGAAAACTGACCTTTTCCAGTCCTGTGGCCACTGCTGAGTTTTCCAAATTTGCTGGCATATTGAGTGCAGCACTTTCGCAGCATTATCTCTTAGGATTTGAAATAGCTCAACTGGAATTCCATCACCTCTGCCAGCTTTGTTTGTAGTGATGCTTCCTAAGACCCACTTGATTCACACTCCAAGATGTCTGGCTCTAGGTAAGTGATCACACCATCGTGGTTATCTGGGTCATTAAGATATTTTTTGTATAGTTCTTCTGTGAAGAGTGAAGTGAAGTGAAAGTCACTCAGTTGTATCTGATTCTTTGCGATCCTTGGACTATACAGTCTATGGGATTCTTCAGGCCAGAATACTGAAGTGGGTAGCCTTTCCCTTCTCCAGGGCATCTTTCCAGTCCAGGGATCAAATCAAGGTCTCCCACATTGCAGACAGATTCTTTACCAGCTAAGCCATGAGGGAAGCCCAAGAATACTGGAGTGGGTATCCTATCTCTTCTCCAGTGGATCTTTCCAACCCAGGAATTGAACCAGGGTCTCCTGCATTGCAGGAGACCAACTCAGCTATCAAGGAAGCCCAGCTTTTCTGTAACTCACCCTAAATTATGCAAAAATCAAGGCCATCTAACTGGAATCTATTGCAATATATTTCTAACAGAATGCCTTTTTATAACAACAAAGAAAATCTTCTGGATAAGCATTTGTAATGGAGACTTGTTTGGGCTTTAAAAGAGAGCCAGGAGGAAAGACAGAAAGAAAGAAACTAGTGTTAGAGAAAAAGAGAGAAGGAGAGATTAGGAGATTATAAGTAAAGGAGTTTTACTTGCAAGGTACTTGTTAACTGCCTGTATTCACATTTGGGATTTGTCACCTTGCAATCAGAAGACGAAACAGTGGCTATAGTCACCACTCCCTGCTCTAGAATTCCTTATGGAGTCATGGATGTAGTGGAAGTTCTTCCATTGGTTCTGGGTCAAGGTGACCAGTCAATCCCTTGACATTTCTGTGGCTTTTCTTGAAGGAAAGAGAAATCCCAAAGGAGGTGGAAAGGTAGCTGGAATGAGGAGACAGAAGGAAGACACTCTTTATCTTGTCTTACCAAGGCAGTAACAAGAAGCCTGGAGCTCCTTTAATTAATTTCTTCATCTTCTTTGGCAAAGATGATGTGTACCTAATAACTGACATCCTTAAAACCCCTTAGGAGCCCCTCATGGCAGATGGTTGCTATTTCAAAGCATAAAAATATTAGTTGAGGAAATCAATCAATATTTCTTTAGCATCTGCCATGTGCTTAGCACCATAACAGTCACAGAGGTATGCAAAGTAAGTATAAAATGAGGTCCATGTCTCCAGTCTTACAAACCTTGTCTTACAATCCACGTCTTACAAACAGGATTTAGAACTCAGAACAGAGAATTCAGAACTCACAAAGACCAAAGTTCAAATCTCGTTATGCTGCTTTGGGAAGTTACTTGATTTCTCTCCTTAGCCTTAGTGTTTTCCCTGAAAACTGAGGTTAGTAATATTTACTTCACATACTGTTCAATATGAATTGAAAGTACTCAATATGTACAATATTTGTAAAGTGCTTAACTTACGCAAAAACGTTCGATAACTAGTAGCAAAAAACCAGTAAGAACAGTTGCATCAGGGAAACCAGAAACACCTACACAAAATGATTTGTGAACAAAGAGAGCACCGGATGTTGACAGACTAAGTAAATACACAGCTGAGTATAGCAACCTGCAGGCATTCTCTGATGGGATGGGACACCACAGTGCATTGAGTTTCGATAGTTGTATGGAATTGAGAAATAAAGAGAACAGAGTGGGTTGATGTCTCCCGGAAGCTTCATGAGGGTGGGGGTTCCATCTTGATTAGCTGTATCTGAGCCTTGCTTGGGGCACAGTAAGTGGTCTTGGCTCCTCTGCCCCTCCATCCGCCATCTCTCACCAGCCCCAAGTTAACTGACTGCACACCCACTTCCTCACCTATCAGTGCCATTTATATATCTGCTTTTGTGTAGTGTCAATGAAAGTCTTTTGACCATTTCTTAATTGAGTGGTACAAGCCTTTTGTCATAGATAAAAGTATGAAAAATGAAAGTGAAAGTCACTTAGCTGTGTCTAACTCTTTGCAACCCCATAAAGTGTAGCCTGTCAGGCTCCTGTCCATGGGATTCTCCAGGCCAGAATACTGGAGTGGGTAACTGTTCCCTTTTCCAGGGGATCTTCCCGACCCAGGGATCGAAGCCAGGTCTCCCACATTGCAGGTGGACTCTTTACCAGCTGAACCACCAACGAAGCCCTGATATAGATAAAATCTTAAATATTATATTTCTCCTATTCTGATTTTTCATTTTTAAATGGAATCCTTTGAAAATGAAAAGTTTTTAATTTTGATAAATTCCAAACAATCAATATTTTGTTTTATAGTTTATGCCTTTTGTGTGCTATTCAAGAAATCTTTGCTTACCTAAGTTTGCTAAAATTTTCTCTATCTTTTCCTCCAGAAATTTCATAGTTCTAGATTTTACATTTAGGTCAATGATTCACTACCAGCTAATTTCCTAAGCATTTTTATACATTCCCATTGGCTTCAAAGTCAAGCCAACACGTTAACAATTCCGAAATTTACTTTTTTTATCCCAGCCCAGATCTTTTTTCTGAGCTTCAGATTCCCCTGTTCACCTGCATATCCACTTAGGTGTTTATAAGTTTCTAAAAAGTCCATGTCCAAACTGATTTCAACTTTCCTCTCCACATGTGTGCCTCCTTCTCTTTTGCCTGTTTTAATGAATCTTTCCATCCACCCAACTGATCAAGGCAAGAATACCTTCCTCTCTTTCTCACCTGTATCCAATTCAGAACTAATCTTGTCCATTGTACCTGGTACATGTACATGTACACACCTGTTCACATCTCTCTATCCTCACTTTCTGACTACAGGACTACCATCCCTGGTCTCCGGACCACTGAAGAAGTCTGGAGTCTCCAGACACTTCTGTCCTACCTCCAATTCACTCACAGTTCTCTCCTTAAAACTCTATATTAGGGCTTACCTGGTGGTCCAGGGCTTAAGAGTGCAATGCAGGGGACACTGGTATGATGCCTGGTCTGGGAAGATCACACATGGCTTGGAGCAACTAAGCCTGTGTGCCACAACTACTGAGCCCGTGAGCCACACTACTGAAGCTCACTCGTGTAGAGTCTGTGCTCCACAATAAGTGAAATCACTGCAATGAGAAGCCTGCACACCACAACGAAGAGTAGCCCCTCTCACCATATACATAAAACTCTACATTAGCTTTCCTTAGCTCTTAAGTAAAGACTGTGAGCTTTATGGCTGATGGCTGCTCTGCCTTTCTCCCCATCCTTTACCCCAGCAGGGTCTCTCCTTATTTTCATGCCCGGATGCATCAGTTTTCCTTGATTTCTTCAAAAATATCTCACCTTCAGGACCTTCATATGCTTTTTCCCCTCCCAGAAAGAATCTCCTCACTTGTCATACTATAGCTCTTTCTTCAGATTCAGTTCAAAGGCCACTTCCTCTGGAAGGCTCATCTGATCCCCTGGTCGGGGTCACGTGCCGTTTTAAGAGTTCACGGAAGTCTATATTCCTTTGTGGCGGTGGTTCAGTCGCCAAGTCGTGTCCAACTCTTGGAACCCCATGGACTGTAGCCTGCCAGGCTCCTCCATCCATGGGATTTTTCCAGGCAACAATATTGGAGTGGGTTGCCATTTCCTTCTCCAATATACTCCTATACCATGTATCACGATGGTAATTGCATGATTATACATGAAATTAGTAATAATGTTAATTTCCTCCTTTAGAATGCAAACTTCATGAGGACAGCAATTGTTTCTGCTGGTTCTCAGGCTTTTTTCTCACCATCCATTTCCCTTCATGCAGTAGAGGAACACTTACTGAGGTAAATATTTAGTAAATAAATGAAAATGAATGAATAAGTGAATGAATGAAGACAAAGAGAAAGGCATCTGGACCGGAAGAGGGGTGGAGGTGGGCCATGGGGCAAGATTGCACCAAGATGGGGGTTAGAATGGAATTATGTGCTTATGGGAAACCTGTTTGTTGAATTTTCTTTTGGAACTGGGAATCAATAGATAATTTTCTTCCCCCAATCATGTAAGCAGGCAACTAATTATAGCAAGACTGGTGATACCTACATTGTTCCCATCAAAATCAACCTGTACAGCTTTAGGAGCATATGGTAAAATAGTTTCAGCACAAAAGATCCAGATGTAACTCTGAATTCTCTGATCACAGCGGCTTCCTGTTTAAAAGCAATTAAGTGCAGGCATCAAAAGGCATTAGTAAAAGGGGAAAGTTCAGTTCGAGGAAGATATTTTCATAAGCCAATTGGAAAAGAGATTTTTTTTCACTTTTCCTCTAGAGCTTTTGGGAACCCTATTCACACAGATGCAAAAAGTTCAGTTCAAGCCTGACTGAGCAGGGCTGAGGCGGGCAGGGTCCAGTGATTTGAGTCAGGGCTAGGGCAGTGAGGCAACAGGAGTCTGGGGCAGCGGTGCGGTGGGTGGGGGCGGGGGGGGGGGTCCATCTCAGCGGGGATTCGCATACAGCAGCAGCATGCATGCAGACTTCCTTATCTCCATCCCGCCTTGGTTCATCCAATAAGAAGTCATGGATCTGTCCCTTCCCTTAGTGGTCTGTTACTCAGTTTCGCCTGCAAATAAAAGGAAAGGACCAAGTGCATTGCTGGGGACTTGGTAGAAGCGCAGATCTGATTCTTTCCCACTCCATCTCTACGCGCTCTGGAGTAAGACTCTGGGGTTCAAATCCCAGCTCTGATCATTCCTAGTGGGACTAAATGGGGATAATAATAATGTCACCTCACAGGACTGTGGTGAAGGTTACATGGCTAGATGCAGGCAGAGGCTCTTGGAATGATACCCACCATATATTAATAATAAGTGCCAGCAAGTGGCAGCAGTGTTTTCTGTACATGATGCTCTGTCTCTGGTCAGAGATTCTACTGTTCTCTGCCTCCTGGTACAGAGGCACATACCCTTATCATCCGCTTCAACTCAGAGGTTAGCATGACAATATGTTTTAGTTCCTTTTGGAAATATTTCTCAGTCAGTAAGTATTTACTGAATGTGTGTTGTGTGTCAGGCACTGTTTTGGACCTGGTAGACACCAAAGATGAAAGCCTGCATGAAGTTCGGGCTCTACTGTGCGAAATGGGCAGAAACACATATAGCTGGTGAGTTTCCATGAGACTGGAGCCATTACTTACAAGGGGCCCTAGGGGCTGAGAGAGAAGGACACACAGGGACAGAGCTGTCCGGGCAGATTTCCCTGAGAAGGTGCCATCCTCACAATCCTCACAGTTGTTCATCTCAGGCTTTGAGACCTTAATGGTGGCATTATAAAATTGATATTTTCTCTTGTGTTACCTAATGCATCATCATATCTCTGAACATAGAATTAAAAGACTGAATAGATTCAACATCCTTTCACTGAGGAACTGCGCTAAGGGCTTTCATACGCATTATATCATTTAGCCAATTCTCTACGAGGACGTCCGGATTTCTTCAAAAACCAGGATGCCAGATGGGATAATTTTTTGATGGATGAAGTCCATTACCAGTTTAGGCCACAAGCCCAGGTGATTGAAAAAGCATAAATCAGGCAGTTGTCCTGGTGATGCCACTCTCTCCAATTTTTAAACCTTCTGCTAATAATGGAGATATTACCTGGCCCTCTCAATGATAAAAGAATTAGTTCATCGAATCACCACCTGATCACATGGATGGCAGCTCCTCTTTTTCAGCAGTTTCCATAGCATTGTTTAATTTTTACACTAGAGAGGGCTACTGATGTCTTTTGTTTCTTTGTGTGTGCTTTGCTTTACCACCAAGGGCTTTGGCAGTCTGGTTTGCGCTTAAACCTAGATGTCGTATGTGTGCCTGATGGGTGATGAGAGAGGGAGAGATGCTTGCCTCTCATCATCTCCAACTCCCGGCTGTGTTTCATTCTGAGATCACCAAGTCAAACTCAGTTTGTCAATCAAGTTCCCAAATCTGAGCTCTTAAAAGATCTCACCTAGTTCAAGCCTTCCCTAGAGGGATGGAGAGTAAGACAGGGCTAGTGGTGGGTTACAGGGTTCCCCAGTTCCTTTTTGTGAAGTCCAGCCACAGAGAATGAGTCAGAATAGTCAGGAGGCTGTCCTTCTGGCACTAACCCCAGACCCGTTTTAAATAACGCATCTAAATGTTAATGCACACTTAAGACAACAGTGCAGCTCATACTCTTTCCAAATTGATTCATTTTGCAGTGAGCCTGATGCAATTTACTCAGTATAAAAATGTCTCTGGCAATTAGGGGAACAAAGGGGCAAAGCTGGCAGACCACAAGGATGACAAACAAAGCAAGATGACATGAAAGCTGGGGCTGGAATTAAATTTCTTTTTGAATCAGACATTTTTGGGAATGTCAATAGTAAACAAAAGCATTCTTTTTAAGAGAAACATGAGGATTCTCCATTGGCAAAAACCAATGCAAATAGTCTGAGACGTGATTTTGATGGACTGCTCCGGAGCCTCCCTGGTTCCTAATGGTGTCAACTTCAGTGTGTCTGGGCTTCAAACAGCAGATGCAGAGAGTGGAAGAGAGAGCCAAGTGTCCCCTACAGTGGCAGGTGGGGTTTTCCAGATCACTGAAGAATAGGTCCCTGACCCCTTCACTGGTCACATTGGAAGAATGTGGCTCTGAAAAATATGCTACAGAAGAAAGTAAAATTGTTTAGCCTGGGGAGAAAAAAGTTAAAAAGAGACATGAAAACTATCCTCAAATGAAAAGTTGCTATGTAAGGAGAAATTAGGCTTGTTCTGTTCAATTTTAGAGGAGAAAAAGAGGACTGGCAAGATAATGGTGAAACAGGAGATGGGACTAAGAGATATTGTCTACTCAAATGACCCTAGGTGCGTTGTATACATTATCATAGTACTACTTCATAGGGAAATCATGGTATTAAATGTAATTGTATGCCTTGCTGCTAAGACCATGGTGCGCACTCAGTATATATTAGCTATCATTGTTACAAGCAATAATCCTCAAAGATCCCACAAGGTAGGTATTACTATTCTCATTTTATGGATGAGACACCAGATATTTGAAGAAATTAAATAATTTTTTTAGAGACATTCAGTAACTTTACAAGGTTACAAATCCAGTGAATGGGCCCTTAATAAGTTGTTCCTAGCAGCTCTAGCTGCCCCACGGTGGGGTGGTCTGCTGGGCTGTGATGAGTGTTCTACTGCTTGGAGCAAGGTAAGGTGAAGTAGAGGAGCTTAGGAAGAGGCTCTTGCATTGGTTTGGACTAGTAAAGGGGTTGAGTTGAATAATTTTAAGGTTCTTTAATGCTTGATAATTCTATGACTGAAATATTTTCCAAGCTCTGCTGGCTGGCTAGACCATGCCTTTAACTTATCTTAGCATAAATGGCTCAGTGGGAATGTGAACTTGGAGAGGCAGCCAGAGAAGAAGGCCAAGGACCCAAGGACCATGCATGCATAGGGAAATCCAGAGTTTTTATTCCTATCTGAATTCTGACTTTGTCAACCACCAAATTTCCTGGCTCACATTCCATACACAATGAATCTGCTGTCACTGGCTCCCCAAACTTCAGAGGCCAGTGAGACAACTTAGACAAAGTAGCAGAAGGTTAATCAAGAAAGATAACAGCCAAGTGGGGATTTTTAGAAACGGAAGTCATCTAGGTCTATTGCGAGGATGACCCCAAAGAGCATCAAGATACTCCCTAGGGAAAGTGACCAGGGTGGAAAACTCCAGACAGAGAAGTCTCTCTGAGGCCTGCAGGTAGATATCCGATAGAATAATAAGCAAAATTTCATGCAGTCAGGGAGGAATGGTAGTCCTGGGAGAGAAAAACAAGATAAATGGAGGGAATATTCAAGGAACACTGAAGAGAATGCAACTGGAATTCACCCTGGCTTATGTGAAAAGATAAAAAACTCAACAGGAGCCAGTGTGCTTAAGTGGGGATGTAAAGACTAGTAGTAAACTAAGGAAAGGGAGAAACCAGGGGGAAAGTACCAAGTAGAAGTCTCTTGTGGAAGATGAGGAAACATATAGAAAGAATATGTAGGAAATTACTTAGAAAATTGGAGAGGATAAAAGGATCACAGAGCAGGTAATCAGAAAACATCAGAACCACCTATTTCCAAGGCTGATATATGTCAGCCTTTGCTTAGCAGTGTGGGATGGTTAGGGCTACAGAGGAAGATGACTCAGGCTGAGGACAGTCAATATATCTGAGGTGGGTAGAAGGAAGTAAGCTGTTGTATAAGACAGAGGTAGAATTTTGGTCAAGAGCTTTCTAGATGTGTTCTCCACCCCCTCCCCCCCAAAAAAACCCACCATATTTCAAGTTCTTGAAGAGTTCCTGGCCCGATTCATTTGAGAATTTGTTCCTATAGTTAGCACTTTCTTTTTCTTTCTTTCTTTGCCATGTGGAGTGTGTGTGGAGGTGGACAAGAGGGCTTGAAACAACTTGCTTTACTCAGCAGGGTAACTGAACAGTTTGATATAAATGAAGTATGGGTCCAAAGGAATGGGGTGATCCAGGCCTAAGAGGGGTGCAGCCCAGTTGGGTTGGTGCCATGCTAAGGAGCTCAGACTTGATCTTGGGTTGGACATGGTTTCATTGAAGGGTTTGAAGTAGAAGATTAACAGCCTGCAATTTTCATCTGTCCGTTCTCTCCTCAAAGTCTTGATGTGCTTCATTTGGGACTTCCTAATACCCAGGAAGAGTCACTGAGCTTATCATCCTCAGAGGCTTCACGCAGCATTCCACAGAATTAACGGAACAACACAGAATAACAATTTGGCTCTGGCCTCTCCCTCACACTCCTTCAGAGAGACTGAAAATCTGAGTCACAGAGCTGAGCCAAAGATGAACAGCACAGCACACAGCTGTCTCTCCTCGGAGGCCCACTGCTCAGCAGTCATGTGAGCAAAGCTGCCCTGTGGGGTGGAGGAAGGCTCCGGACCCTCAGGTAACCTGGCGCCCTGGAGGGAACAGTCTCAAGGACCTTCCAAGCCACTGGGGATGCTAGTTCTCATGCCTGGGCTCGGCCTGCTCTGCTGCAAGCTGTGGCTTTCCTTCCATGGCCTCCCTTTTCTTGCCACCACAAGACTTATAGGGAAAGCTATCAGTAATTTGAAAGTGGTGAGAACTCTCCTCTTGGAGTTCAGTGATGTAAGAATCTCTCAGGAATAGACATTGCACCAAATCCCTGAGCAGATTTTGTAAAGCCTTTTAAATGCCAAATCCCATGGTTGATCAGCTCTTAACTAAGGCTCTGAACCATAAGAGAATGCATTTCTGTTCTAACAGCAAGGAATTTAGTTAGACATGTGAGTGTGGAACTACAAACAAAACAGAAAGGGAAAAGGAAAACTCAGGAGCAGGCCAGGTAATGAAAAACAGGGAGCTTTATTTTGAGACCTGGAGCAAACGCAGGCTGACCTGGGAGATCATGCAGGTGGTGGTGTTTCTTTACTTGTCAGCACTGGCTACCTAACCTTTTTCCATTACAATTAAAAGAACTGATGATTCCATCACCTATTTCTGCTACTTTACCACAGAAAGAGACCTGAAACCAGCAAGCAGTGAGGGGCAGGATTGGAGGAGAGCTTCACAAATCAGCAATCACAGGAATCTAAGACCACATTCTTTAGTTAGACTTACTATGACCTTCTGCAGGGCCAGACATAATGTTTTCTAGTTCCTGTTCTCAGGACTGCCTGCTCTCCAAAATGTGCTTCTTCTGTGGGCTGAGGCCTTAGAACTTTGCCCTTGATTCTGGATGGGAAGGATTACATATATACCGTAGAAAATATGTAACTGGGCATATCAAAGGTTAATCATCACATATATATAATAATGTATTCTCAATTATTGGTGTTAGGGAAGCTCACTGCACAGTGTTTGGGAGTATCACCTGTGGAGCTGGACGACTTGGGTTTGAATATGAGATGTGTGACTCTGGCCAAGTTACTTAACCACACTGAGCTTCAGCTCCCTCCACGATAAAATGAAAGTGCCTCCCTCATGGAGTGGTGGTAAGTACAATGTTAGGTGAGATGACACGTGGATGGCTCTTAGAATAATGCCCGATACCACACAGGAAGCACGAAGTAACTATTCCTCTCTCTCCTGGTTATGGCCTGCGTGTGCTCCCTGCCCCCATCCCCAAATTCCTATGTTGAAATCTACCCCCCAGAGTGGTAGTATGAGGAGATGGGGCTTTTGGGTAGTGATCGGGTCATGAGGGTGAAGGCCCTATGAATGGGATTAGTGAGTGCTCTTATCAAGAGGTTCCAGAGAGCTCCCTTGCCCCTTCGGCCATGTGAAGACAGAGAGAAGGCACCAACTATGAACGAGGAAGGGAGACCTCTTCCTGCTGACACCCTGATCTTGGACTTCCAGACTCCAGTGAAAGTGAAAGTCACTCAGTCGTGTCCGACTCTTTGCAATCCCATGGACTATAACAGTTTATGGAATTCTCTGGGCCAGAATATTGGAGTGAGTAAGCCTTTCCCTCCTCCAGGGGATCTTCCCAAGCCAGGGATCGAACCCAGGGCTCCCACATTGCAGGCGGATTCTTTACTAGCTGAGCCACAAGGGAAGCCCCCAGACTTCAGAACTGTACAAAATAAACTTCTGTTGTTTATAAACTGCCCAGTCAGTGGTATTTTGTTACACTGGCTCAAACAAGGACTAAAATTTTCCATTTCATCATCATTATTACTATTATACAAATTAAGAGGAATGCTGGAAGAGAGGTGAGCCCCTACTCAGGCTGCCAGGGTGCCTGCTCATCCCTGCCCCGTACCAGCAGCCTCACTCATCCTCTGTCCTCTGTGTGTTGGCACTCAGGAAGAAGCCAGCTGTGAAAGGGCACCAGATCCCTGTCGACCAGTGGAGAGACAGGGCTGCAGCTGGACTGCCACAGGGCCACAGGGCCAATGCCACTCTGGGGACCCTAAAGGGCTTCTCAGAGGAGGAGACACTAAACTGGCTGCGGAAGAATGAGTAAGGACCTCTGGTGGAGAACAGGGTGGAGGGCAATCCGTGAGGAACAACCTGCCCGAGCTATTCTTCTTGCAAAGAGAAAGGAGAGGAAGGAGGATGACAAGAGAGGTCTGAAATTGGAGCCAACAGCAGCCAAAATCATAAGGTTGGCCCAGAGAAGACAAGTGAGCTGGCTCTGATGGGAGAAGGGGAGTGGTCAGGTGCACACCGACAGGAAGGCATTCCACACAAAGCGGGCATGTGTGCTGAGGCCTGGTGACGTGCTGGGGCCACAGGATCACTTGGCCACCCCGCACCACCCCACCTCCCACACCAGGTCTCTGTCTCTCGGAGCTCCTGACTTCTATGTGTGTGTCCCACTGGCTTGTGTGGAAGCAGAACCCAACCCCTCCCCACCGAGGCAGTCTCCAAACACAGAAGTCTCTGGACCCCACCCCCACCCCACCTCTTCTTGTGGCAAACATCCTGTTGCTGCTGCTGCTGCTGCTGCTAAGTCACTTCAGTCGTGTCCGACTCTGTGTGACCCCGTAGACAGCAGCCCACCAGGCTCCTCCGTCCCTGGGATTCTCCAGGCAAGAACACTGGAGTGGGTTGCCATTTCCTTCTCCAATGCATGAAAATGAAAAGTGAAAGTGAAGTCACTCAGTCTTGTCTGACTCTTTATCCTGTTTCAAGTGCTCAAAAGATTTCGCCCTGGGTCCAGGCACTTCTCACTTTCTCTTTCCCTCTGGTATGATCTAAAGACAGTCCACATGTGCAACTATTTTCTGCCCCAGCACAAGTGGATTTCAGGGGACAAGCTCTTCACCAGCACCCCTGTGGCACCAGTGCACATACCCATCACAGCATCAGATCTGTCCCTTGTCGTCCAACACCAAACCTCACTCTGAAGCCTTGAAGGCAGGAAGAGCCACCAGAGTCCAACCAGTGCCTGGGATAGAGTAAGACTTGTAAACATTTGCTGCCACAGTGCATGATGGAAGGAATGTGTCAATTCTCTGACACCACTGGTGTATCACCTAATTCCTCCATCTATTTTTAATATCTCCCTCCCCACTGGGAAGTGGTAAGTACTTGGTAAACACTCCTGAGATGAGAAGTGATTGTTTTTATGCATTTTGACTTCTCTTTGTATACAACATATATTTATCATTATGGGATTTGCCAGGATGCCATTCTGACAAGCCGAGGGGTTTATAGGTATTCACAATTCTCTTATCTACCTAGTGTTCAATCCATCAAATATCCAGGGCAGAGTGGAAAAACGAAAGCAACCAGCTCAGAAGAGCCCCACTACAAGCCTTGGGCTGTCAAATCTCGAAGGTCAAAGCTGGCAGAAGCCGATGGTCTTTTCATTTATTTTTCTTGACGCTCATCAATGAAGGCAATCGTGAGTAAAAGTTGTACCTGCCAGGAAAGGAATTGTCCTTTGTACTTGGTGGCAACCTTCACAGTTGAGGTGCATTCTGACAGCTGCTTCCCGAACCCCTGGGAGAATCACACATCTATCCCTGGGCGTGGGCAGAGGGTGGGGAGAAGCACTTTTTATCTTTTCACTGATTGGAGACTCTTCTTTGATTTTGGCCTGGACTTTTAACTTTTAGAGCTTAGATTTAGGAAGACTCGCATCATGGAACTACCGTAAACTGATCTGGTATCTGTTCACCTAACACAGAATATCTTCTGTGTTCTAGATGCTGTGCCAGGCACTGCAAGGAAAAGATGTGCAAACCAAGGATCTAGCTTCAGGGTGTGTAGCCTAGAGCCAGATGACCAAATATCAGGTGAGATTTTCCTGACTGATTTCCTCAGAGCCAGGTGTGATACAAGGGTTCAACTGCAAGGCTTCCTTGGGGGAAATAACATGAGATAAAAAAATGAGGCAGAAGATCTGTGTTCCCCACTGTATGTTACCCACGACTATGGGCAAATCACTGAACGTCTTTGAGATTCAGTTTACTTATCTGTAAAATGAGGGTAACAACATATAAGGCACAGATTGTAGTGAAGATGAAATGAGTGGGTGGATGTTGATGTACTTTGTACCCTCAACATGCACAGGGCAGATACTTACTGCGAATACTGACAACATAGTGTCTACCTCCTAAGAACACAGAGGAGTGCCATGGTCCTGCTGTTAATCTGAAGATGAGATGAGAGTCAACATATGACATTCTGAAGATCAAGAGGCATGGTGGATAGTGTGTGGATAGAGGGTGGATGGACGCATGAAAGGATGCATGGGATGGAGACCCCCTCTGACTCTAAAAGGTCAGGCTTTCTCCAGTCCACGGTGTATTCTTCTCAGTCTCCATAGCCTTGAACACCACAGTCCTTTTGGAGAAAGAATAACACATGTGTCCTGAGAAGACCCACCAGAGGAGACCAGACCCATCCATGACTTGGGATACATAGTTTTCCCAGCTTGGGGGTGCACAGCAGGCAGGATCAGGCCAGGCTTAGACAGCCTTGTCACTAGCATTTCTCCCCATAAGGGGGAGAAAAATGACTGTCCACCCTGCACAGAAGTCCATCTCACCTCTCCAAGCTTTCTTTTTTTAATTTTTTTCTTAGCATTTAGTAAATAGTTATAGAAAGCCACCTGTTTATGTGATGACGCAAGTCAAGCTGAGATGTTAGCTGTCATTACTAATTCTTGATGCACATCAGAATCCCAGTGGCACTCTTTAAAAATACTTATGCTCATGCCCCTTCCCAAGACTAAAATCAGAATCAATTGGAATGGCCTTTAGCCATATGGATTTTGTAAACTGTGTACTTATGATTTGTACCCCCAAATCTTGAGACCTACCATTTCAATGGCTTAAGGTCCATATGCTAGAGAAGACTAGCATTTTAGTTGTTGCTTCAATATTACTACTCAAAGGGGTGAGAAATATGATAAATCCAGGCATAGTTAGTGGGACTGGTACTTTGGGGTACCACCTAGATCATACCGAGGGGTATGAAATTGATAACCTTGGCCCATCTCACAACCACTCTCCCCAAATGCTGAGCAGTCTGGAGGAAGGCTGGCCCACCTTTATAGGAGCAATTGGTAGGGGATGAGGGGAACACCCACTCCACATTATTTAATTTAACTTCACAACCACCCTATGAGGTGGTTCAGTTACTACCATCACACAGAGAGGAAAGCTGAGGCTCCAGAGACTAGCCTAAGAGCACACTGAGTGTGTGTGCTGGGGGAGGGGGTGCCTCCCTGCGCTCCTAGGACTGGAGTCTCACAACTGCCTCTGCTCTAGAGTTCCCAGCTGCATGACTGTTCCCATGACACCGTGACAGGGCTGAGTGTGAGTTTTAAGGCTTTTAAAAATTATCTTTAAAGCCTTTGAATGGCTCTCTCTTTTTAGTGTAAATCACCCGGACATTAAAGCCCTTATTGTATATTTATTAGTGTGTTATTCAGACCAAGGGGGAAAAGAGAGAAGCTGACACTACGAATGACTTTGAAAGCGAGAAGAAGCGGGGCCTGAAATTAAATCACTGTGACAGTGCCACTCGAGGGCATCAATTTCAATAAATGATCACCTTTTGTTCACTCCTGGTCCCGTTTGTCATGCGGGCAGGATGCGAGGAGAACTTTGCCCGGGACGCTGAGTACCACAGGCCTCTAATTTCCTCACGCTGGCCAGGCCTGCCACAGTGCCCTGAACCAACTGAAGGTACGCCCAGCAAGGCTGAGCAGAGGCCGTCGGGCATCCTTTCAGAGGCAAATGCCCTGTGTCATCTTACCACACTGCGCTCCCCCGCTCCTGCCCCTCGCTCAGCCTCCTGAGACCATCCAGTCTATTTATAGGGAAATCCAGGTTTCTGTACAAAAGTGGTGAAAGGTCTCTGTGGGTCAGTAGTAGGTAACTGTATTGTGTGCCAGACTAGTGGGCCCATAAAGCAGACTGTATCACTTCCTGCTCCGCTGTCCTGACTGGCAACCTGAGGCAGGGGCACTTGCATTGCGCGATGGAGGAAGGGGAGGCAGCGGTGAAATCTCCACTTCAGGAGGGAGGAAGCTGAGGCTGGGAAGGCGGTGGTTGTTCTATTACCACACTGCAAACTAGCAGCTAGGACTGACGGCTCACCCCTGACGCCCAGCAATCAATATTGCTTTGGGTTAAATTCCTTTGGCAGGTCTCCCATTGGGACTGTTTCTGGTTTTAAAGCTGGGATCTTTAGTCAGAACCAATCGGTTTAAATAAACATGGCAGCCGTGTGGGTACCCAGCACAGACGTGAGTTCTTCTTCAACTGAGAGGGGAGTGCAGATGTTAATCTCAGGGCAATGAGGTTGAGGACTTCTTGATTGAGATTTTCTGTTTAGCTGGGAAACAGACAAATGGAAGCACTGGAGGATGGGGCTCTGGGGCCCAACATGGGCGTGGGTCCTGGCTTTGCCAGGAGCCTGCACTTTGACCTTTATCACATCTCATCAGGCATTGAGCCCTGGCTTCCCACATCAGGAAATCAACGAGACAGATGGAACTCAAGTCTCCTCTGAGTGTAGGGGTTAAGCTCCCACAGATAGGTGAAGTTCTGTGCTGTGGAGAATCTTATTTCTCTGCTACCCTCTGGAATGAGTCTCATTCGTGTTGTGAAAAGGCCCTGACGGCTTATCTTGGCTCAAGCCCAGGTATCACCAAATCCTTTAGGTTTAAAACATCTTTTCAAGTATTAGTAATTCAAAAGATTGGCAACTTCTATCCCCCCAGGCCCAATTCTTCCCTCCACACACTGTAGTTCTGGTCACACGTAAGAAAAGTCCCCAGATACCCAGGGCTGCAGGAGAAAGCTGTATGCGCAAGGAGGAAGGCAGACTTGTTGCGGATGTCATGGAAGCAGTCTTGGAGAGTCGCTCTTACAGTCTGAGACACCACCAACCCTTGGGCTTGTGTTCTTGAGTCCAAGAAGCTGCTGATTTTACATTGCCAATTGCTGCTGGACAGACTGCTCTTTCTAAAACAGCTTTCAGTTGAAAGGCAGGGGAGCACAGGAGAAGAAGGAGCTGAGATGCCTGTGCTGGCTTTCCTGGACAGTGGTCTTAGCTCAGCCTCTTAAAATTTCTGGGCCCTAATTTAAGAACATCTGCATAAGCATCTGCTGTTGCTGTTGAACTTGTGTCTTCCTTACTGAACTGGATGCTTCTTGAAAGAAAGCCTTTGTCATCTCCGGCTGTGTATTCCCAGCACCGATGATACAGGTGGCACTCCATCCATGGTGCTTACATGAATTATAAACTGAGAAGGATCTATTAATGTATTAAGTATCTACTACAGTTGGGCACAGTGTGCGCCATCCTCCTCATGCCATTCCAGTTTGTTGTTCAGTTGCTCAGTCATGTCTGACTCTATGCAACCCCATAGACTGCGGCACGCCAGTCTCCTCTGTCCTTCACTACCTCCCAGAGTTTGCTCAAACTGACATCCATTGAGTCAGTAACACCATCCAACCACCTCATCCTCTGCTGCTCCCTTCTCTTTTTGCCTTCCATCTTTCCCAGCATAAGGGTCTTTTCCAGTGAGTTTGTTCTTCGCATCAGGTGGCCAAAATACTGGAGCATTTCACAGTACACCATGTTAAATAGGTATTATATTCGTTGAATTCACAGAACTCTGTGGCCTCTAATTTCCAGTTAGGATGTCCTCTGCCTGCTAGATTCTGCAGTCAGCGGGGTTGGGCAGTTTGACAGCCCATTTCTCTGCTTCCTTGAGTCCGTGGCCTTTCTGGCTGGGAAGATGAGCAGATGAGCAGGCCAGGCATTCATTGTCGGCTGTCCCCTGGGAGACTCCGGGCAAAGCCTGACTGTCTTGGCAGACTCAGGCGTTCTCGCCCTGTGAATCATTTAGATCTCACACACTCTGCTGCTGCTGCTGCTGCTGCTGCTGCTTTCCAGGCGACTGGGAGGGGAGCATCTGTTGGGATTCCCCAACCGCTGCCCCTGCTTCCTGTGCCTCCTCGCAGGCTGCCGCCCCGCTGGTGTTGCACTGAGTGGTCTCCCAGGGACTTGCTGGCCTCTGACTTGTCGTTCCTCTGAGTCAGGCTCTCCCGAGTCGACAGTGTTATGACAACTTCCTCCCTTGTTACTACAAATGCTGACTGTTGTTTTCCCAGCAGCGTTCCCTAACCACCGTGTTCTGTTCTGAGAGGAAGCCAGCCTTATCCGTAGTCATCACTGTCATCACCACCACGATTTCACCATGTCCCCCTCACTGCATTGATCACTGGGCTCCTGGGGTCATCTCTGACATTATAGGGAACAAGCTTCCAGCAAGGCAAACTGCCAAGGATCCCCAAATCAAAAGATTCTTGAGAGTGGCACTGACCTCATAATCAGAAAACAGATGAGTTGCAATCCTGTGTGATCCCAAATTGTAAGCAGAGTGGAGTAGATCAGGGTATTAAGTAAATGGCCTCTTACATGTGTTTCCTGATCAGAGTGTACAAAACCCTTCACATCCTTAACTGCACGGACCCCACATGACTATGTGAGAAGGGCAGCACCATCATTCCCACTTTACAAATGGTAAATCTGAGGCTTAGGTAGGGATGGAATGTGCCTGAACTCATAGAGCTCATTCATGAAATATCCTTTCACAAACCATCAAGGTTGGCTTTCCACATCTCTAGCACCTCTATGGTCCTAACAAATACAAAATACCCAATAAATGACTGTTCATTGAACTGACAATTGAATAGTGACATAGGACTTAAATTCAAGACTTTGATTCACAGAACATTATTATTATTATTTTTGCTGCACTACTGTGGTTCAATTGAGCTCTTGCAGCAATGGGTGAAAACAATCTAGAGTCAGCCTGATGAGGTTCAGATGCCCTCCACCCTGTCTAGTCAGTGACCTTGGACAAGTTATTTGGCTTCACTCAATTTCCTCATCTGTGAGACAGAAGATAGTAACACAGTACCTGTGTTGTTGAGTATTAAATAAGAAAACACATTTAAAGTGCATAGCAGTGATTGGCATAATTAGTGCATAATTAGTGTTAACAAGTTACTACTCAAGGGTGGGAATGGGCCTTATATGTCTGTGAAACCCAGGACTTGGCACAGCGGCTGGAACATACACACGCCTGCCAACACTGACACATATGTGACGGGAAGTAAGTCCTTTACCCCTCCTGGCCTCAGTTCCCAACACTTGTGAACTGACATGGTGGGACCAGGTAAATTCCAGTGTTCTTCCCCACTCTAAAATGCTCCATTTCAGAGGTCTCAATGGGACAGTTTTGCCCCCCAGGAGACATCTGGCAATGTCTGGAGACATTTTTGTTGTCATAACCTGGGGAGGTGCTACTGGCATCTAGTGGGTAGAGGCCTTGGAAGGCGGGGGCCACGCTCAGGACAGTGCCCACAAGAAGAACTGTCTGGCCCCAGATGTCAATAGTATCGAGACTGAGCAAACCCAGATCCAGCTGGACGTGAACAGCTAGAGTTCTCTGAATTGATGGAAAGGGCCTGTGGCCTGCAGCTTGCCAGGGTGCCCAGGGAAGCACCCTCAGGGCTGGCTCAGGTGTCTTTAATTTAAACCAGAATCACTCTTATCATCAAACTCCAAAATGACTCTGCCACGGCTAGGAGAGAACATTGTGGCACAAGACTCACGGAGCCTGGCCTGAGGCAAAGCCCCTAGGATGCAGGGGCAGCCCTACCAAAGCCAGGGTCAGTGGGCTTGCCCATCACCCCTGCAGCATTTCCCTTGCCTCAGCTCCCTCCCTCCAGGGGACAGATGACTGCCAGTGATCAAGGAGTCATGCTGGGAAGAAAATGCTTTGGCCTGCGAAATGGACACAGAAATGGCAGCCTCAGGGAAAGGTCACAGCCTCCTGCATTGTGCAGTATTGGTCTCTGTGTTCTCACCACATATGGAGGGAAGGTCACCATTACATGCCCCCCGGATCTTCAAAGAAGCTGCTGCTGCTGCTAAGTCGCTTCAGTCATGTCCGAATCTGTGAGACCCCATAGATGGCAGCCCACCAGGCTCCACCATCCCTGGGATTCTCCAGGCAAGAACACTGGAGTGGGGTGCCATTTCCTTCTCCAATGCATGAAAGTGAAAAGTCAAAGTGAAGTCCCTCCATCGTGTCCGACTCTTTGAGACCCCAAGGACTGCAGCCTACCAGGCTCCTCCATTCATGGGATTTTCCAGGCAAGAGTACTGGAGTGGGTTGCCATTGCCTTCTCTGTCAAAGAAGCTAGCTTGTCTCTTTTCGCAAAGTTCCTTCACTTCCATCTCCTCTTTCGCAAACTCATCGGTTCTCCCTGAATTCCTGCCGAGAGGCTATGGGTTTCCCAGAAAGAGGAGAAATGACCCAGAAAGACCCCAAATGAAGAAAGGGGAGAACTGAAGTCTTGTTTAGGTTACTATAAATAGGCTGCCGATCTCCTCTTTGTCTCAGTTTTCCTGTCTGTTAAATGAGCAGAGACATTATTTTGCCAACAAAGGTCTGTCTAGTCAAAGCTATGGTTTTCCCCATAGTCATGTACAGATGTGAGAGTTGGACTATAAAGAAAGCTGAGAGCCAAAGAATTGATGCTTTTCAACTGTGGTTTTGGAGAAGACTTGAGAGTCCCTTGGACGGCAAGGAGATCCAAACAGTCCATCCTAAAGGAAATCAGTCCTGAATATTCATTGGAAGGACTGATGCTGAAGCTGAAACTCCAATACTATGGCCACTTGATGCAAAGACCTGACTCATTTGAAAAGACCCTGATGCTGGGAAAGATTGAAGGCAGGAGGAGAAGAGGGTGACAGAAGATGAGATGGTTGGGTGGCATCACCGACTCAATGGACATGAGTTTGAATGAACTCCAGGAGTTGGTGATGGATAGGGAGGCCTGGCATGCTGCAGTCCATGGGGTTGCAAAGAGTCAGACATGACTGAGTGACTGAACTGAACTGAAATGGGACCTCAGATGATAGTTATGAGCACAGGAAGATAAAGAGGGGATGGCTTTTTGTAAGCCCCCACAGCGAGTCACACCAAGGAGCAGTCATCTTCCTGAGGATGCTGGACAGGGACCAGGCCCTGCTACTTAGGAAGTGCTGAAGTCCTGCGGCATTTGTCCCCTTGCAGGCATGCATGTTCTCAGCTGGCATTTCAGGGAGACCCCAAACTCCAGGTCCCCCTGTGACATCAGTGAGTCCTCTACCCGCTCCCCACTCCTCCAGCACTTTAACAGATTGATAGCCTGAAGTCCCAGCAGCACCAGGCAGCACTCTCTGGACTCTGCCAGGCTTGGTGGGGCAGGAATGGTGAGCAGAAGGCAAAATAAATAGCTCATGGGGCTGGGCAAACACATACAGGATGGCACTGCGGCTGAGGCCACCACCAGCCCCACTCATGGATGGGAGACTTTGCCATCTGGTATTCTCACAAGAAAGGGAGGCTATGATGGAGGAAGGCGTGCCCATGGCTCACCCCTAACACCTGGCATTCTTGATTTCTTATGAACACAGCAAGAAACACTTGGTGGCCGGGCCCCTCCCAGTCAGGCCAACGAGACATTTCTGAGGCAAGAAGATGCATGCGAGTTTCGATATGAGGAGAACATCCTTTCTGAAGCCAAGATTTCATTCCTGCTGGGACAGTAGTAGCAGTTCTTTGAAACACAAATAAATACAGATGGGCCAGTAGCAGGGGGAGTAGGGTGAAGCCTTTCAAGAAATGAGTAAGAGGCTGTATAGTTTTATTGGAATGGTGGTAGGTAGGCTCTTCCCACTGACCCAGTATAGCACAGAGGTGGAGATGGGTAACATCACTGTTCAGTTGGAGTCTCTCCGAAAGATATTTTCTTAGAGGAAAGTTAAGCCCTGTAAGTTTAGCTAGAAATGTGAGGTCAACTAGCACACATGCCTCTCTCACTCTTGTTGATTATCAGAGCAGGGACCCCTCAAAGCTGGGGTCTTATGGAATGAGAAGAAAGGCAAGCGCAGAGATTCCCTTGTTCAAGTTTGCTTCCCAGAGTCACCGTTTCTAGAGGCCCGACAGATCACTGAGGAAGCAAGTGAGTATGTCCAGGAAGCTTAAGTTCAATGACAAGGGTACTGGGTATGACATCAGTGCTGTGAAGCCTTGCTGTGAAGCCTGTCTTACTCCTCTCCTCAATCGGCACCGTGCGGCAGCCCTGATCTCTTCCACCGTGGGGTCCCGCACTGCTGTGGGACTGCTCAGGCAGCCACAAAGGTTTGCTCTTTCCCTTCCTGCCAAAGTTCCCCTGGTAAAAACCAGTTTCCAGCATATTAAATTACTTTCATTTTGGCCTTTTAACACTCCCCTTGGCTGTTTTCTTCTTGGCTCCATCTGGACTTTGGGAAACGAATATCTTTAATACCCACTCATTAAATGTCCACTCTGCCAGCTGGTCCTCTGGCCTCTGGAAGGACCGCCAGCCTGGGCAGCCAGAGGGCCCCACAGATCAGTGCCCGAGACACCACCCAGGGAATAATAGCAGTAATGGCTCAATCTGGACCCTACCCGTTAAAGGACGATTGTGAGTTTTAAGTAGATGTCATAGAGTCTGGAAATTTGTAGCCAAAAGCCACATCTCCATTCACATACTGGATTTGGGACACGGGGAAGGACTCACCCATGCTTTCCCGGAGTGGGTGCCAGGAGGATCTCTCTTCCAGCCTCGTTGTGGGGCAGCAGCTGAGCGACGTACCTGCCCGATGGCTGCAGGTGCCGATGCACCGAGACGGCCAGCCGGCAGTGCTCGCTGCTGCTCCTCATCCACGGGCTCAGGATCGTGTGCTTGGAGTTTGCCGAGGTGTTGAGGAGGAGGAAGGCACCTGCCAAGAGACATGGAGAGTGAGTCTGCAGTGTGTCCAGATGAGAGGACCAGCATCAGCTCTGTGGTGGGATTAGAGAGATCAACGGCATTAGAGTCAACGATGCTGGAAGTCTTCCTCCAGCCTCTCACCTTCTTCACACAGCCAATCTCTTCCTTGCTCTCTTAGGCTGTTTCCATAAAAAGTAAAGCCTCAGGCAAAGATAGTGATCTGGGACTTATTATCAGGAAGACCGAGCTTCTCACCTCAGCTTCCCTACTGACTAGTTCTGTATCTTATCTTTGAATCTCAGGTTTCTCGTCTGTAACGAGGACAGCCTAAGAGAGTCCCTCACTCCATATATGATCCCAGAGTGGAGCCAGGGTATCAGTTCTACCTCATAAACCTCCATGTGTGGTATCTCCAAACCTCACAAACCAGGACACTCTGGGGCATCTCAGGCCACCCAATGGGTCACAGTTTAAATCTGAGCTGACCTGAGTTCTTCATATGACACTCAAGCCAACTTCAGACTAAACTGATATCTGTTGGACAATTCAGAGTTTCTGAGGAATGTTTGGGTTGGCTCCAGGCTGTCTAATAGTTATGACCAGTTCAAGATTTTCTTTGTGTGGCTTATTTTGGTCACTTATTTTGTAGCCAAGATCATGGCTACAACTTCTTTGCTTACTAGCTAAGTGATCTAGAGCAAAGCATTAACTTTTTCTTGTTTCAGTTTCCTCATGTATAAAAATGGCATGGGAAGGGTTGGCCAAACTCAATAATCTTTTTTTTTTTTTTAATAATCTTTTAAGACCCATTTCAGCCCCTTAGTCTATGAATCATGTGAATCTGCAACTATTCTCCACAAAGAGAGCCCTACAAATCCATCCTGGTGCCATGTCTGTGGCAGAGTTTCCCTCTGGGGCAAGCCAACCCTAATACCAGCAGCACAGGCCAAGTGACCTACACAAAACCTGTGTTTATGGGGATTACTGTTGGCATAAAGGAACAGCATTATTTTATTGTTCCTGGTATTCCTTCTGATGCATTAATATCACTCGCCACACTTCTCCATTGAAGTTTTGGACCATTAGATGCTGCTCCTTTTGCAGTGAAAGCCTGTCTCATAAGATCCTTGATTTCTCCTGTGGGAACCAGCTAACGGGTATTCAGCTTCTTTAACCACCCCCAGCACATAGAATTAGTCTCCTTCACAGATAACCCAATTTATCGAGTAGGCAAAGGAACCATACTTTTTGTTGATAAAGAATGATATGGAGGAAAGAAAGGGATTTCTACCAGAAGCTAAGTATTTCCAAGGACACATATTGTGTCAGGAATTTGGAGAGTTGCTATATTTTAGAAGTAGATAAATATGACTTCTAGTTACAATCAGGATGAAGTCAGCACAAGACTGTTTCTGAATCAGGGACACGGGTCAGTACTGGAAACTGAACCCTCTGTAATTAGTGGGAAGTTTTCAGCATGGTGCACGGGCCTTTAAAAAGTGCTTTTTGACCCTCAGTAAATAATCTGTATTATTATCCTATTTTACCATGGGGAGACATTCTTGTTACGGGCACAGAGGTTAAAAAAAAAATAATAATTAGAATCAAAGACTCAGAAAGCACTTTAATTTGATCCAATGTAATGCCCTTGCTTTTCTAGAGAAGCAGACTGGAGATCGGAAGTGGGAAATAACTTGTATAAAGTCTCAACTTGAAAGTCCAAACCAGATTCCAGGTCTCTGAACTCCTAATCAAGGCTCTTTAAACCTTGCATCTTTCTCATTGCCCCACTGTATTCTTTATCCTAAAATGAAATGTAACCAGAGTGCCTTGTGGCCAAGTTGTATAACGCAGGAGCCAAGAGGGGTGGGACAGGAGAAAGACAGGCAGATGGGTGCTGGACCAAATCCATTTGTTCATTGGCCTCTTTACTCACTCCTTTCTGCCCTCAGATTTCATTTATTGGATGCCTACTTTGAGCAAACATCCAAGCACTGGCTCTGCCCTGGGGACACAGACATGAGTCAGACACAGTTCTGGACTTCAAGGAACTCTAGGTCCCATAGGGGTGATGAGACGTCTGCACTAACTTTAATCAAAGGTAGAGGTTATAGAGTCATAAGACACATACAGACAAAGTACTTTGGAAGGCTCCACAAAAGATATTAGGTTCAGCTGGGAAGATTCATAAAGAAGATGATCTTTGAGCTAGGTCTTTAAAGGAGAGAAAAACAAAGATATTGGCAGAAATGGCTATGCAAAATTTGAGAGGAAGAGGAGTCAAGGCAGAAATGCAGAAAATGTGTCATGGCATTTGGATGCAGAGTGGGGCACATGAAGAGAAGGCTGAGAAATAAGGAAGGCTGGTGCATGTGGGCCAGACCACAGAGAACATTTCATTTCCAGCTGAAAGTGTTCAACTATACTTTGGACAATAGGGAGCCAGAAAAGATTTTTGAGCAGGATAGGCACCTCATCAGAGTGATGTTTCAGGAAGATTAATCTGGTATGGTGGGGGAGAAGCGGGATCAAAACTGACCCAACCTCATCCTCCACCATCCGTCCACACCAGGCAAGGACAAGACTAAATGCAGATGTGATGTGTTTAGTATGTTACGTTGTAAGCAAAGGTGCTGTGTTAGGGACAACTCTGGGATCTACTGAGGCTTCCAACCATCTGTTCAGAGCAAGTGAGAGCCCTGGAAGTATCTCTGGGGCACAGTCTTGTGGCAGATACTTTGGGGTGCATTCTGAGCTTAGGATGAAACCACACATGCCACATATAAGGGAGCACAGTAGTGTGTCTGGGTCTGAGACCCTACGCTGGTATTTTTCATTGGGAAAAAGTTGGATTGAAACCAGCTTTTTGAGCTACTGAGAGAAAGAAAGCAGGCAAAATAAAAGAGGTGCTTCCCTTTTTTGTCAGTGAGCACACACTGATGATTGGGTATTAAAGATATTCGTTTAACCCCTGGGAAACTCGAGCTCCCAATAGGAGCAAATCAAGCTGAAGTTGCTGGGGCTTGGGGGGGCTCATCTTCTCCACTGTCCCTCCCTCCTGGATGTGAAACCACATGTAAATTCTGTCCTTGTGATTCAGTACCTCAATAATGAGACTCTTTCAAAGCTGACTGGAAGATGGATTACTTTTCCAGTTCTAATATGTGAGATGATGTTTATATGAATTTTATTTTGTGCAACTGGACTATCAATAAGGGACTGAGCTTAAAGTATTTTCACTCTCAATAAAACTATAGTTGAGAGCTATCTCTTCATCAGCAGCTTTCCTCTACCCCTAAAAAATAAAATAAAAGGAAAAAATACATTTCATAAGCTCCTTGGGATATTGTCAGTATAAATCTTTTAAAGTCAGTGAGAATTTATCTCTCCTCTTCCTCTTTCCCATTTCCTGTTTATTTTGCTCAGAATAGCTTGGGGCTATGGGAAGGCTCCTGGGGTCCCTTCTAATTAAGAAGGATGGCCTGGCAGCTCACAGACCTTCTCCCAGAGTGGGCCATAGTGGGTGGAGAAGCAGATCAAAGAGCCCTGCTTACCCGGTGCCACGATTGTGGTTTCCTTATTACGTTATTGTGTTGATGTGTTCAATGATTAAATATGAAATGGTTATTATTTCTACCTCTGGTCACAGGCATAGGGATGTGTCACTCTCATCTAAGCCAGCAGGGCTCAAATTATGAGACAGAAACCAAGGGGCATGAATCTTGAGATCAGACAGACTCTTTTATATTCAGGCTCTATCTCTATTTCATTCTAGGCTTTAGACAAATTATTTAACCTCTTTAAACCTTAGTTTGCTCAGATTTAATATGGCTATAGCCTACCTCCTATGGCTGTCATGGAGATTAAATTGAATTGCATATGTGAAAGTGGCTAGTACAGTGTCTGGCCCTTAGTAGATACGTGATGAATGTTGATTTCCTGATTTGAGGGGTGTCAATCTGGAGCTCCTTTTATCTATCCCTAAACTTGGAATCAGAAGGACCAAATTTCATCCCTGGCTCTGCTACTACCAAGGTTTCTTTGTTTGTAAAATGAAAAGGTTGGATAGAATCTCTCTGAGGACCCTTAGAGCTGCAAACTGTCAGTAATTCTATCTGCCTGCCTAGAATATTATTAATCTAAAGGAAACATGTCAAGTCTCCAAGCCCCTAAGTCCTAAAGACTTCTTCTCCTAATTTAGCTCTCTGAGGCTTCTAAACCAACAGTTTCTATCAATTGACCAAATATTCTGTGGACTGTGATTCCCAGTTCTGCTTCCTCTCTTCTAATTTACACGAACCCATCTCTGTGAAGGGCTCCTGACGGAGCATCATTTGTTCTGTAGATGCTTTTGTTACAAGACTGGTACCACCTCTAAATGTTTCATATTTAACACAATGCTTGCCATATGGCAAGCACTCAATGACTACAAATCAAAGTAATTTATACATAAAGCAAGGAGTCAAGTAGTTCAGAGTGGCTTGTAATAATAATAATAATAAAAACTATCCCCAATCATGCTCCTCACACCAAGTCCCAAAAATACTTTTAAGGAATTCTGATGTCTTTGGCCAGCTGCTTTCATGAGTCTAGATATCTGGATTTAGAGTGTTATTTGTTGGTGCAACAACTTTAGGCTCATTAACATTGATGGTACAGTAAGAAAAATGATCCTATCCCCCTTCTATTGGGTTGGTCAAAAAGTTCGTTTGAGTTTTTCCACACGATCTTAATAATTCTTTATTTTTTAAATCCCTTTTTACTTTTTTTAATTACTTTCCTTTTTAACTCTTCATGGCAAATTTATCATTTGTTCCATCAGCTTTACGCAGTATCACCTGACTCTCCTTCCAGGAAGGTGACGCCATTAGCCTTCCTGCTCTTCCAGACTTTTTCACATCCACCTCCTAAAGCAGCTGTGTTTTCCTCTATATTGTCAAGGTTGTGTAAGAATGATTAAGTCTTGTGTTTTGCTTACAGGTTGATGCTAAATGTTGAAAATTAATAACAGAGCTTTTTATATTGAAAACTATATACATATTTTCACTGCAGTGAACAAAGGTTATATTTATAAATGTCTTTATTGGTCCAGTAATGCATCCCATTCCACAGAGAATGTTTCTAATATCAAGATGAAATGAATATTCATTCTCTCTCTCTTGGTCTTAACATTGTCACCTGTCAAAATTGTGGCACATTATGATTTGCCTTATATTTGAACCAGGAGTCTCCTGTGCAGTTTGTTTTTCCAGAAATTTCTGATTGCTTTTCTCTTTTATTTATTTTCTATCTGCCTTTTGCACTATATCACTAATGCTTCTACAAATTCCTTAAAAAATCTCTCCCTTTTTCTCGAAGACCCTGACTTTATGTTTTTAATTTATACCAGTTGTTTTCTGGGCCTCCAGTACAGCTATTATTCTGGAATTTCTTTTCACTGGGTCTCTTCCATTAGTCCCACCATTCTAGGAAATTTCCTCAGGGGAAAACTTTTTTGAAAATCTTTGACTATCTCCAATATTTTTATTTTGTTTTCACACTTGGTTGATAGATTGTTTGGCTATAGTTTCCAGATTAGAAGTTTTGCTTCAGAAATTTAGAGGTCTAGCTTTAGTATTGTTGAGCATCTGTGTGACTGAGGTGAAATCTGACGCTGGTTTTACTGTAATTTCTTTATGGTCAATCTGTTTGTTTTTCCTTTGGAAGCCTTCAGGACCTTTCTTTAACACTGATGTGCTTGAATTTTGGTACAACGGATCTAGGAATGGATCTCTATAAAAATTCTGCCGTGACATTTGGTGGGCTCTTTCAATCTGAAAATACATTTCTTTCTTTCATTTCTGGTAAATCTGTTTCATTATTTCTCTGATATTTTCATTGCCCTCTTCTCAGTCTTAAATCTTTCTGAAGACATTTATCTCTCAAGTTAACTTTTTAGCTACTTTATCTTTGTTTTCTCTGGGGTCAGTTTTTTAATGTTGATATTTCTTTTTCATTCTGCTGGGCTATCACATGTAGGGTGGTCCTGGCTCAGCCCCTCGTATAGAAACAGGAGAAGCTAGGAGCACTTCTAGAAACTTCTTTACCCATAGTTAGTGCTTGCCCTTCATGTCAGCATTGGCTTGATGGACTGTGGGGAGCAGGCCACCCTGCAGCACCTGCTCCCCAACTCCAGCATCGTGGACTCATCTTCATTCTCTACATGAGCAATGAACACTCCCAAGAGTAGCCCTGGTTTTCTAGGTCCACTTGAATTTTTAGAGAAAAGTCTTTGTTTCTCTCCCTTGGGGTTAGGTATCTTACTAATTTTTCATCTGGTAAAATGGGGTTGAAAGGAAGTGACCATATGAGTTAACACACCCAGAGAAATCACATTCTTCCTCCTGACTCTCATCCTTCCTTCCAGAGAATCACTTATCAGTACCCATTGTGGTGCTTCCCAGCAAAGGAAGACCCCTCCTCTGCTCCTCTGCTCATCTTATTTCCTCTGTCAGCAGCTTCCATCTCCTCTTTGTGCTCTAGAAGTCACTCATAGATCCCCTCCTGTTCTGTTTGCCATTCAAGGTTTATTCCTCCTTTGAATCCTTTATTATCACTTTAGTGGGATTACAGGAGAGAAGAAGACAAAAGTGTGCTCAGTCCACCATCCTGAACCAGAAGTCTCTTAATCATATTCTTTGCGTGAGAACATGAATAAACAAATGTATGAATGGACAGATTTCTATCTCAATAAACCACCTGATTCTGGCACCACTGGTTAATTGTCTATATTGAAATTAAACTATTAAATCATTATTTCAAGCTATTACTTGATCACGATACCATTTGTATTAGGTGGGGCCTCAGGAATAGCAGAAGTTTATTGGCTGGAATGTGGACAGAAGAAGTGCAACACAGTACAAGGTGTAGCATAGGGAATGATGCCGTGCCATCCCCCAGAGTATGTTCCACAGCACACCAGCCCCACAAGGTGTTAATAGGTATTATGGGAAAGCTCAGGGGTCAAGGAAGGTTGAGGATTATTGGGTTAAACAAAAGTAAACAAGCTCTTTCCTTGTGGGACTTCCTAGAAACTTAATATGCCAATAAGAGTTTTGACTCTTCAAGACTGAAACATAAAACAAAGATTTCCAAAACTCCTTTGGGCACAGAATCTTTTGCTATGGTGTATAATGCACCATGGAATATGCTTTGAAAACCCTACTCTATTCTATTTGTGCTCTAGAGACCATGTGCAGAAAGCGAGAAAGGAAAAAAATCCATCGTGATAAGAATTAAAGTAGTATAAAAGTGAATAACATATCTCTACCATCTCTTAAACTGTAAAGCTCTGTTTGTATGACTTTCAAACTGTCCTCCCATCAACACCTAAGATTCTTGTGGCAGAATCATGCTTTTAGAAAGGCTCCTCTGGGTTACTATTTTGGTCTCTCTACCTGAGGATACTTAAAAATGCTACGTTCTATATCTGACTTTCAGAATGTCAGAGCTAGAAACAAACATGGTGGTCACATAGCTAGCCCCTTGCTCTAATGGGGAGAAAGCAAAAAAGCTGAGGACTTGCTCAAGGTCATACAGCAAATTAGTGGTGGATCTGGGACTAACAGCAAGATTTTTAGATCCTGTCCAGTGGAACACTCAGTATCTGCCTGCCCATGTCAGAGATCTATGATAGTATTTTTGGTCAAATGTTCTATGGCTTGGTCTCCAGCTGTCCCAGACATCACTTTCTTTCTTTTCACTTTCACAATTCTGAGGATCAGGTCCATCTATCTGACTGTCTCAGATCCAAGGAAATAGACTAAAGCCTGGGCAAGGGGCACAGATGACTTATCCTCTGGAAATCACTCCTAGGGGCTTAGGGTAGTCCTTCAAGTCTGGAAAGTATTTGAGGGTCTCCTCTCTTCATGTGGTCTTATGAAGTACCAAACCACATTGGGAACACTGAAAAAGTTCCTTTATTGTTTATTTTTCAAATTTGAGTTCTGCTACCCTATGTAATCTCAACTCAGGTTTTAGGTTTTAGGTTTTAGTTCAGAGTTTTGAAATATATAGGAAGGAATAGTTAGGATTGTCCTTATCGCCATGCCTTGTCTAAAAGTGGGATAACTTAGGAATCCAGACCTAGAGTTCTTGCTAGTTATTTAGCCCAACTGTTTCACCTTGCAGGTGAGGACATTGAGGCCAGAGGGTTGAAGGGGTATGCCTGGGTTCCACAGCAGGCAGCTGAGCTGTGTTAGGCCTCAGCTCCTCCAGTTCCAGACTGGTGCACCTTTACTGTCTCACACTGCTATGACGTCAAATATTCGGTAAAAGCTCTACTACCCTCCACCACCAGGACTTAAATGTACTGCTTTACTGCACCTTTATCAGGAAGCACTTGAAGAGAAATGGAATCGGTTTTTGAGGTCTAATGACAGAAAAACCAAGTGTGTTCATTAAGGGAGGAAAGGGAGGTAGGAGTTGATTTTTCTTAACAGTATTATTAACCTTAACACTATGAGTTCGGCTGTAGCCAAAAGTGGTAGTACACTTGCCTATTTGGTGGATTGCTGTAAACTACCTCTCTGGTCCAGGTTAACTGTGGCAAAAGTTGCCTAGAAATGGTAAAATATATTTATGCTTATGTGTATACATACTTTATAGTGTGTATATGTATGTATACATATACACACACACACACACACGTGTGTGTGTATCCTGTATATGTGTGTATGTTCAGGTAGGCCCCATTTTAGATCTCTGATCCTGTTATAAAGAACAAATCTTTGGGCAGGGGGAGAAACATACTTTTTTTTGTTTTTGTTTTTTTAACCCATAGGCTTCATTTAAGAAAAAAAGACCAAAAATCTTTATATACTGCCTCTGTGTTCTGGGGAGTCAGCAAAAAAAGATAATAAAAGGCAAAGCAAATAAATAGAAGGAAACAAGCTGAAGTGCTGAGAAACCTCTTTTCCCTAAGAGCTCATTGTGGTAATCCTCAAAGAAAATAGAACAGCACTTGATCTGATGAGAGGGAGAAAGGAGAAGCCAAATGAAAACTAAACAATTGATTTAATTCAATGAGAAGCAGGAGGCAGGAGAGATAAAAGTATCTGCTGCTATCAGGGCTGGGAAGGGAGGAGTTAGGGGACAAAGTGCCTTTGGTGTGACAAGATCCACTTTAGATGGAGACAGCAGGAAATCAAATTTTCCCTTTTCCATGTAGGTTCATAGCTCTGGAATCAGATTGTTCAATTTCTGCTTTAAGTCCAAGATGTCAGGGTATAAAAATCTTTCATGTTACTTTTTAAAATTTCGCTAAGAGGTATCAGATTTTATCACTTTATTTGTGTAGTTCATTGAATTTTTTAAAATTAAAAATTTTAAAAAGCAATTTTGGACCCATGTTCTTGTGGGAGTGTCACAGGATCTCAGCCTCTTGTAATAATTTCTGACATTCTGTGTGCTGTGGCTCTCAGACACCCTAGTGTTGAGGAAGGAACACAAACCCTGGGCAAATGCTGACAAGGGAAGGGAGGGAAGGGAAGCGAGGGAAGGCCACCAGGTCACCACATGCCACTCTGGGAACGACCCACAGGGCACCAAGAGGCGGTCCCACCCAACTCTTTGTCCTTCAGAAGAGGGAACTGAAGAGGGAACTTACATGCAGGAAGGTGAAGGAACTGTCTGAAGAGGGTTAGGCAGAGTAAAAGGGCTAGGTTGAGCTCTCAAAGGTTCTAGAATGATCTGGCTTTTTCTAACTGGTCTTCCCACTTCCCACTCACCCTCCCCCCCATACATTCTGCAAACAGCAGCCAGAGCCATCTTCTTAAATAGGATTTAGTTAGTCACACTCCTTCTTTTAAACTCTTCAATAGCTTCCCAATGACAATAGAATAAATCCAAGTTCCTTACTATGATCTACAAGGAAGGTCAGAGGGGAACCAACCTGTGGCAGGTATCATAGGTTGGCTCACTTAGCACCCTCACCAACTTCCTTCTTTCTTGCCTTTCTCTTTTACTGAGACTGGAAGTTAAAAAACAATTTAACAGGCCTTCCTTACAGACCACTGACACAGTTCTAGCCTATGAAATGTAAGCAGAATTGTGCTTATAAGGTGGCCAGAGTTAGCTAATAAGAACACAGGACACTCAGTTAAATGTAAATTTCAGAAAAATAATGAATAATTTTTTCAGCACAAACATATTACA
Organism: Bos indicus x Bos taurus; assembly: GCF_003369695.1. Lineage (NCBI taxonomy): Eukaryota > Metazoa > Chordata > Mammalia > Artiodactyla > Bovidae > Bos > Bos indicus x Bos taurus. The sequence goes on along the minus strand of NC_040086.1, from coordinate 69,995,663 downwards.
TGGGGCATACTTATATTAAAAACATTATTTATCGCTTATCTGAAGCTCACATTTAACTGGACAGCCTATATTTTATCTGGCAAGCCCATGTTCTGGAAAATTTGGGGAAAACATTCCCTCTCTGCCTCTTTTTCTTCTTGCCTGGAATGTAGACTTGATGCCTGGAGGTGTGGCAGCTGTCTTGTGACTATGAAGTGACAAGAATAAGCACACAAAATGGAAAGGTAACGAGCATTGTCACTAATGGTGTTTTTGGACATTTGTACCATTGCCTGCCCAAGATCTTTATTTGGCTAAGCCGCTGTGGTGAGGGCTTCTGTTTTTACAGCTGATGCTCTGTGATCAGGGATCTTGTCTGTCTTGAGCCAGCTATCTAGTGCCTAACACGATGACAGGAACAGTACTCCTTCAACAAACATTTCCTAAATGGGCAAAGACATTACACTTCACAAAGACACGGGTAATTCACTGATTTCCTTGTATCTTATCTAAAATAGTGTCATTCTTATTTATGTTAGGAAGAACATTTCCCCCCTTGAACTGACTGGTGGCTACAGAAGGAGTATTATTTGCAACACAAAACAAATAATTTTTTAAATGCCTGGAAGTTTGGACAGTTAACGTGAGTGTTTTTCAAATAGTGGTTTGTAACCCTTTAGTGGGCCATGAAATCAACTTAGTGGGTCATGACCAGCATTAAATAAAAAGGATGAGAAGGAAGAAGAAAGGAAGAGGAAAAAAATGAAATTAAAAAATATCCATATTGTAATTTCCCCTTGGGAAATAATGGCTGCTGATCTATATATATACACACACACAAAGTCACACATGTTTCTGTGTCCTATGCTGTTATATAAAATATATTTCTTACTGTGGGTTATGGTTAAAAATAATTGAAAGGCTCAAGATGAGTATTGTTCACATTTCAAATGTTCATACATGGAAAGTATACTGGGTGGTTCTGTTCCCTGAGCTACCTCTCATTAGGTGGGTGATTTGGGGAGAAGAAATCTATTTGGACAGAATTTTGTGATTTATAAAACTTGCCCACACAAACAATTCTATAACAACTCAGTGAAACAGATGCTTTCCCAGTCGTGGCTGTTCCTGCCATGGCAGCCATTAGCCACATGTGGCTACTGAGTACTTGAAAAGAGGTGATGAAACTTGAGAAACTGAATATTTCATTTTATTTAATTTTTAAAACTTTAAATTTAATTTAAAAATTAAATTTAGAAGCCAACACTTCATTTAGTCATTAGAAAAACATGTTTGGAACAACTTGGGCATGTGAATCTAACTGTTCAATCATAAATTTTATGAAATACAGATCCACTATTTAAAATGAAAATTTAGCCTCAAATAGACATGTACGGTAAATATAAAGCATATACTGGATTTCAGTGATTTAGTACTGAAAAAATACACAGTATTTTATGAATAGTTTTATATTGATAACATGTTGAAATGACAATATTGAATATATTGAGTTTATATATTATTAAAATTAAGTTCATCTGTTTCTTTTACTTTTTGTAATGCGGTTTCAGCAAATTCTAAAGTTACATTTTTGGCTCATATTATATTTCTACTCGGTAGCACTGCTCTGAGGATCAAGTGTCTTGCCCTAGGCCACTGGATGAGTCAAGTGCTTCAACCACCATTATGATCCAGATCATGTGACTCAAAATTCATGGCTCTTTTTGCTAAACTACAAGTAACATTTCTAACAGGCCTCATTGTTACCTCTAAAAACAGTGGGGACGATAGGACAATATTATTGTCCTGAACTTTAGGACAATAATAATATAATGATGATGATGGCTAACATTTAATGTGTGCCTAAGTTATGACCAACCTAGATAGCATATTGAAAAGCAGAGACATTACATTGCCAGCAAAGGTCCGTCTAGTCCAGCCTATGGTTTTTCCATTGGTCATGTATGGATGTAAGAGTTGGACTGTGAAGAAAGCTGAGCGCCAAAGAATTGATGTTTTTGAACTGTGGTGTTGGAGAAGACTCTTGAGAGTCTCTTGCACTGCAAGGAGATCCAACCAGTCCATTCTGAAGGAGATCCGCCCTGGGATTTCTTTGGAAGGAATGATGCTAAAGCTGAAACTCCAGTACTTTGGCCACCTCATGTGAAGAGTTGACTCACTGGAAAAGATTCTGATGCTGGGAGGGATTGGGGGCAGCAGGAGAAGGGGATGACAGAGGATGAGATTGGCTGGATGGCATCACTGACTTGATGGACGTGACTCTGAGTGAACTCTGGGAGACGGTGATGGACAGGGAGGCCTGGTGTGCTGCGATTCATGGGGTTGCAAAGAGTCGGACATGACTGGGCGACTGAACTGAACTGGACTGAACATGTCCTGGGCGCTAGGTTAACATTTTACAAGGTTTACTGCATTTGATTTTACAACAGCTTGGTAAGGTAGGCATGTGATTATTATATCCACTTTTTAGACGAGGAAACTAAGGTTTGGTGATACCAATTAATCTGCCTATCAGCTCAAGGTAGCGCAGTCTGAGGGGCCCAGAACCTAGGAGGTCCATACAAATGATTGAATACTAAATCCTTCCCCAAGATGATGGCCATCACAAAAGCATCCGGGCTCTGTGTGGGTAACAAGCAGCTGTATCTCCCAGAATCCTGTTAGATTAATTTCCTTTGGGAAATAATGTTTGCTGATCTTGCTGCTGATTCCAACACCATGCAGTAGAAATCTCTAAGTACCACAGTCTTTGAATAGATAGATAAGGCTCAAGAAGGTGACTTTGTATCTGAAAAATTTTCAACCAGAAAATTGAAATATGGGCTTCATTACTATGGGTGCTTATTTACAGATCTATTTGCAATTTAAAATTAAATTTAATAACAGCTTTCAAATATAGGGACAAATCATACTTTCCTCATGAAATTATTTTTATTTTTTTTATAAACACTGTGCATACTCATTAAGTACAATTTAGGAAGAAAAAGTAAGACAAAACAATTTATCTATACCTCTACTATTCGAACTTTGTATTGTGTTTGTTTTGTTCTTCCATATGCCTGTGTGCTTAGTAGCTGAGTTGTGTCTGACTCTTTGAGATCCCATGGACTGCAGCCTGCCAGACTCCTCTATCCATGGCGATTCTCTAGGCAAGAATACTGGAGAGGGTTGCCATGTGCTCCTCCAGGGGATCCTCCCAACTCAGGGATCAAATTCAGGTCTCCCACATTGTGGGCAGATTCTTTACAGACTGAGTCACCAGGGAAGCCCCATATGCATAGAATTTAAAAAATTTATAGTTTCACTAAGTATACTTTTTCCCTTGCTCTTTCCTTTAACGTTAGGTTATAAGTATTTTCTATATGCTCTTATGTAGGCTTTCCAAACATATATATATATACACACACACACTTGTATAATATTCCAATTCAGGGGACATAACATTTAAACTATTTTTTTAGTTTAAAGAATTAGGTTGTTTCCAATTTTTTGTGATTACAGAAAAAGTTGTTCTCTTGCTCCCTTGAATAGTACAGTCTTTTTTGGAGGGTCAGTCCCCCAACATGTATCAAAAAACTTTAAACTGTGCATATTCTTTGACCCAACAGTTCCTTTCTAGGAATTTGCTTTAAAAAAAACAGTTATCCAAAAATACTTCTTTGCAAAGCTGCTTAGCACTATTTACGTGAGCAAATATTCAGAATTGGTAAATGTTGGACATAGGAGATTAGTTAAGTAATGTATGGTGTATTCATGTGATGAAGTACTTCATGAAAACACTACAAATACTGTCTTAAAACCAGATATATGATATATGTAGGGACTTCCCTGGTGGTCCAGTGGTTAAGACTCTCTGCTCCCAACAAAGGATACCTGTGTCTGATCTCTGGTCAGGGAACTAGATAACTACATGTCACAACTAAGAGTTTGCACGCCACAACTCAAGACCTCAGATCAGATCAGATCAGATCAGTCGCTCAGTTGTGTCCAACTCTTTGCGACCCCATGAATTGCAGCACGCCAGGCCTCCCTGTCCATCACCGACTTCCGGAGTTCACTCAGACTCACGTCCATCAAGTCAGTGATGCCATCCAGCCATCTCATCCTCTGTCGTCCCCTTCTCCTCCTGCCCCCAATCCCTCCCAGCATCAGAGTCTTCACATGAGGTGGCCAAAGTACTGGAGTTTCAGCTTTAGCATCATTCCTTCCAAAGAAATCCCAGGGCTGATCTCCTTCAGAATGGACTGGTTGGATCTCCTTGCAGTCCAAGGGACTCTCAGGAGTCTTCTCCAACACCACAGTTCAAAAGCATCAATTCTTTGGCGCTCAGCCTTCTTCACAGTCCAACTCTCACATGCATACATGACCACAGGAAAAACCAAGACCTCATATACCACAACTAAAAAGAGATTCTGTACACAACAACGAAGACCTGGCGCAGCCACATACATAAATAAATATGTTCATGTAAGTTAAAAAAGTGGGTATATGTATATGTGTAACTGATTCACTTTGCCAAATACCTGAAACTAAACAACTTTGTAAATCAACTATACTCCAATTAAAATTTAAAAATAAATAAGGAATAGATGGGGAAACAGTGGAAACAGTGTCAGACTTTATTTTTGGGGGCTCCAAAATCACTGCAGATGGTGACTGCAGCCATGAAATTAAAAGACGCTTACTCCTTGGAAGGAAAGTTATGACCAACCTAGATAGCATATTGAAAAGCAGAAACATTACTTTGCCAACAAAGGTCCATCTAGTCAAGGCTATTGCCTGGAGAATCCCAGGGACGGGGCAGCCTGGTGGGCTGCCGTCTAGGAGTCACACAGAGTCGGACACGACTGAAGTGACTTAGCAGCACCAGCAGCAGTCAAGGCTATGGTTTTTCCAGTGGTCACATACGGATGTGAGAGTTGAACTGTGAAACTCCAGTACTTTGGCCACCTCATGCGAAGAGTTGACTCATTGGAAAAGACTCTGATGCTGGGAGGGATTGGGGGCAGGAGGAAAAGGGGACGACAGACGATGAGATGGATGGATGGCATCACTGACTTGATGGACGTGAGTCTGAGTGAACTCCGGGAGATGGTGATGGACAGGGAGGCCTGGCGTGCTGCGATTCATGGGGTCGCAAAGAGTCGGACACGACTGACCGACTGAAGGATTGTTAAATACTACTACTACTGATAATGATAACTTTCCTTGATTGACTACCAGACATTGTGCTTATCCATATTTAGGATCTAATTTAATCCTCAACAACCCATGTGTTTGGTACTATTATTATCATCTTCTTTGTACAGATACAAAATAAGTTTAGAGGGTTAGGTGACCTCTCAGGGCCAAAAAACTGGTAAGCAACAGAACTGAGACACAAACTTGTTATCTCCAGGGCTTGCACGATTAATCACCATGATATATTAATAACCAGGATGCTCACCGTCTATTGTTAGATGGAAAAGGCATTTGCAAAATAATGTTGATAGTATGATCTTGGTATTGTAAAACACATATAATAAATATATGTATATGGAAAAAGAAAATACTTGAGGATATTCTCCAAAAGATTAAATGGGTAGCTCTGGATGGTGGAATATTTTTCTTTATATTTTTTTGAATTTTCCAAAACATCTGCTACTTTTTTGTTATTTATTATTGCAATAAAATGTATACAACATCAAGTGTACTATTCTAACTATTTTAAGTGTACAAATCAGTGGCATTAAGTACATCACAGTGTTGTTATTAAACTGTCACAACCATACAATTTGAGAAGTCTTTCATCACCCAGTTATCCACTTCCTGCCCCTGGTAATCTTTATTCTACTTTCTGTCTATGTGGATTTGACTACTTTAGGTACCTCATATGAGTGCAATGATAGAGTTTTGTCTTTTTATGATGCTTATTTAGCATAATTTCTTCAAGAAATTCTTCAAGAAATTTAGCTAAATTTCTTATTTAGCATAATTTCTTCAATGTTGTACCACGGGTCAGAATTTAATTTCTTTTTAAGGCTAAATAATATTCATTGTGCATATATATATATATATACCACATTTTGTTTACCCATTCATCTGTTGCTGGACATTTGGGTTGTTGTAAATAATGTTGACTATTGTAAATCATGTTGCTATGAACATTGGTGTACGAGCATCTGTTTGAGTCCTTGCTTTCAATTCTTTTGGGGATATGCCTTGGAATGGAATTGCTGGGTCATATGGTAATTCCATATTTGTTGCTGCTGCTGCTGCTAAGTCGCTTCAGTCGTGTCAGACTCTGTGCGACCCCATAGACAGCAGCCCACCAGGCTCCCCCAGGAAACACCAATTTTGAGGAACTGCCAAACTGTTTACATTCCCATTGGCATTGTACAACAATGTCATTTCTCTACACTCTTAACCAAAATTCTTTTTTTACTTTTTTAAAAATAATAGCCACCTAATGGGTATGAAGTGGTATCCACTGTAGTTTTGATTTGCATTTCCCTAATGGCTAGTAATGTTGAGCATCTTTTTATGTGCTTATTGGTCATTTGTATATCTTCTTTGGAGGAATGTCTATTTAAGTCCTTTGCCCAGCTTGTAATTAGGTTGTTCGTTTTCATCTGTCACTTTTTAAATTAGAAAGTAAACTACAGTGACTTTTACGAAGGATTTAAAAAATGCACATCTAATTGGGTCTTTCCCTACTTCTATACCTTGTGTTGCCTCTGGATTGAGGTTCGTGCTGTCAAGGTATAGGTCAGCCAGGCTCCATCTGCAGCCTCCTGCTTCACATAGGATGCTGCAGCTGTTCCAAACTTCCTGCAGACATCAGGTCTCTTTGCCCATGCTCTACCTTTTGTAGAGACTGCCTTCCCTTCTTTTCTTCCTTCTCATTGCCCTTCTTTATCCAGCTACATCCTAATCACCCTTTAAGAGTCAGCTCAGGGTTATTTCTTCAAATAGTCCTTCCAAACCCTCCAGGCTAAGTGATGACCTTACTCCTGCTTTTGCCACATGTTGCGGATGCCTCTGCCATTCACCTTTTAATGATGGAGTGATGTGTGTCTGTCTCCCGCACAAGACACACTCACTCACTGAGAATAAGGGCAGGCCTTTGTCAGAGGCACACACCAACGCCTAGCTCACAGAAGGAGCTCAATGTTTACTTAACAGAATTGAACTGTTGGTTTTTATTAACTTATTGCTTGCTAACAAAACAAGCCTTTCTATTTTGTCCATCGGCAATGCATGGAGGTACCTGTTTCATTGCAGCCTTGTCAACAATGGGAATTATAATATTTGTTGTTTCAATTTGCATTTATTTAATTACTAGTGAGTCTGAATCTTTCCCCCATATGTTCTTTAATTAGTTGTCTCTCCTCTTTTGTGAACTGTCTGTTCATTTCTTTTGTTCAGTTATCTATAGGAAGTTTAGTATATGCCTCATTGATTTTGTAAAAACTCTTTAAAACAAGGCTATTAACCCTTTGTCTATTATATTTGCTAAAAGAAATTACTCCCATTTAGTCTTTGTCATTTAATTTTGTTTTTAATGTAAACAATTTGAGTCATTTTATGCTATCAAATCTTATATATGAAGTTTATCAATTTGCCTTTTTATAGCAATAAACTTGAATGTTCTATAATGGCTTACCTTAGTATTAACTTCAATAATATTTGATAAGAATAATTACTATATTTAAAAGTATATCAATTGCTTTATGGGTATTGAATGGAATGTCTAAGTGTAATTATATCCAAGGAAATCATTAGGTGAAAACAAAGGAAACCTAAGTGAAGTCACTGAACTTATATTGTAAATTGAGCTTTAAGACTTCCTTAGCTATTGCGGTCAGGGAGGGAGAAAGGCTCTAAATTTCAAGTGAGATCTAAATTGCAAAAAAATAGTCAGACCTGGAGAAGAAGGTTTAGGAAAGGGTGAATCATCAGTCTCCAGAGGCCACTGTCCACGGGTAGCTTTCCTTTGGCCCAAGTCTTGGTCAGCACTGGCTTTTAAATTTGGATTAGTATCAATGCTTAAAAGTCAGGAAACATCAGTCACATTAATACCTGCATATCCAGTGGCTCTGAGGGAAAAAAGAAGGTCTAGCAAGAATGGGTCTGGTGTTTTGGTGGCAATAATTGACCAGGGTTGAATTTCTGACCCTCTCAGGGCTCTCAGGACACTCTTACTTCCCCATGATCCCCACCACTCTCTAGTGTCCCATCACTGAGGCATGATGGTGAGTGATCATTATCATCTTACTAAAATTATCTGACTAAAATTAGGGATACAAGAAATACAGCAGGGACACATTCTCCAAGGTCACAGTCATTGTTTAGGGACCTGAATGGAGGTGGGCCAGGGAGGGGCATAAGAAAGGCAGCCACTGTGATTTCATGGGTTCACTCTCCTTTAAATAAAAGTTGTTATCAAGAAGTCTTAGGTTTCCCTAGTAATTTTAGTGAGATAATGGCCCCAAAATGAGCCAAGAGCTCATTTTGCTCAATTATTTTGTCTACCAGGCTGCCACGAGATTTGAGTTTTAATTTATGACATCAGATCAGGCTCTGGAATCTGTGTGATAATCTCAATCATAGAGCTACAAGGATTAATTTTAAATCTAGTGCTTCTGTCCTGGAAACAGTCAATCTGAGTATTCGATCTGCCCATTTATACAAGTGGAACTTGCTGCTTGCTTCCCATCTCTACCCACCATTTCTCTCTCATCCTTGATCCCTTGGTTTGGACCTAATAATTATGATTTATTTTGACTTCAATTTAGACACTCTATAACTAAAGCCCAGCTAAAGAAGCAGATGGTTAAATGACACTCATTGTGAGAGTCTGAAGATGCAGCTGTATCTTACATCTTGTATCTTAAATCCTAATTGTCACAGGTGATGACGATAAATAAATAAGGGCAGGCTCTCAATTTCTTTGGAATACAAGAATGCTTTGATTTTCAAAAATCAGAAGAAAAAAGACCAGTCAGTTATTTAGGAATAAAGAAAAAAAGGATAATTGTTAAATATTTATAAAAATTTTTTAGAAAAAATATTTGGTTATTGAAGAAATAATGGCTTTTCAGGCTGTTGAGGTGTAAGTTTGTACAGAAGGAAACTGCCTTAAGAGTCAGGCTAAAGGATCATGATGTAGGAGAAAGGGATTGGAATCCTGAGAAGCTGCACCCCTATTGAGTGAAGAGATAGTCAAAGCTGGCCCCAAGGGAAACTTGGCATTAGAACTCTATACCTGCAATGGTCCAGGAGCTTACCTGGGAGAATACTGTAGCCTGGAGTGGTATTGCCCCAGCACTGGGAGCTCTGATCCCTGGGCCAAATCCTGGCTCTATTATAGGAGGTGTGATCTTAATGAAAACAGCCTCTCAAAGGCTTTGTAAAATAGGAACAGAGAGAGGACCCTCCCATAGTGTTGTGGTGAGACTTCTTGGAGGAAAATTATGTAAAAGCACTTAGCATCCTCTCTGGTCTTCACAAGGACTCAGGAAGTGTTCACTCTCATTATTACTTGCCTTCACAATCATTACTATCACCAACAAGACTGTTCTGAGCACTTACGTTGTCGTTGACAACTTTCAGTGATGAGGGATACAAGAAATGCAGCAGGGACACATTCTCCAAGGTCACAGTCATTGTTTAGGGACCTGAATGGAGGTGGGCCAGGGAGGGGCATAAGAAAGGCAGCCACTGTGATTTCATGGGTTCACTCTCCTTTAAATAAAAGTTGTGATCAAGAAGTCTCAACTTTCCCTAGTAATTTTAGTGGGGCCTGTGAGAACTCTCCAGGTTTCATTTAAACCTGGAAATGACATCCAGCTTAGGGTTTTCTGATCAATATTCTACCTGCCCAGGTTTATACTGATGATATATTCTAGGTTTCTAGAAGGCTGTTACTAGGCCTCCAGGGGCCTGAGTTAGCCTCCATTTGCAGTGTATACACTTAGGTGGTTTAGCCTGTTACAAGTATCTCTCTTCCAGAAAACTTAAATTACAGTCCCAAATTTTTATTTCTTCCTTCTATTAATACTAACTAGTTAATTCAGAAATATCTTTACAAATGTTTCAGTTATATAATCTGACTCCAGTTTACAATATTTCATACAGCAATGTGGTGTATTCCACGGATAAGAACATTTATCATACAAATGTATAATAAAATCATATATACTTTGTTCTCTATGTACTTTGCATCTTAGACAATTAGATATTAACTGATTAATTCATGACTGGAAAAAAGCAAACACAACCTTTTTTAATGGAAAAAAGAAAAGAATAAGAGCACTAAGCATAACCCTGAAATTGAGACATATCCTCTAAATTCTGCTTGTAAGTAGCCTAGAGCAGATCATCAAATAGCCCATTTGGAAACACTAAGACATATTGAAAGTGCTTGGTTTTCAGGAACCAAATGATTGTGAGAAATGTGGGTATTTCCTGTCCAGCCAAGGATGCTGAGACTCTCTTAGGGAACGACTTTTGAAGTAATTCCAATCAGATCCTCAGGGCTCAGGGCTCAGAGCTCACTGGTCTCAGATCCTGGGGCACTCGGCAAGAGGCATGTTTCAGCAGGGAACTGGAAACAGGTAGTAGAAATAGGTCAGCAACCTTTACTTTAACCCTTTAACTAACAAATAATAAATAGCTGCTAGATAAAACTGACCAAGGGCCCCCAAATGAAAGCATTTCCCTTCATCTGAAACACTCACTGATAGGCTACAAAACAGACATTCAGTTCAGTTCAGTTCAGTTCAGTCGCTCAGTCATGTCCGACTCTTTGCGACCCCATGAATCGCAGCACGCCAGACCTCCCTGTCCATCACCAACTCCCGGAGTTCACTCAGACTCACGTCCATCGAGTCAGTGATGCCATCCAGCCATCTCATCGTCTGTTGTCCCCTTTTCCTCCTGCCCCCAATCCCTCCCAGCATCAGAGTCTTTTCCAATGAGTCAACTGTTTGCATGAGGTGGCCAAACTACTGGAGTTTCAGCTTTAGCATCATTCCTTCCAAAGAAATCCCAGGGCTGATCTCCTTTAGAATGGACTGGTTGGATCTCCTTGCAGTCCAAGGGACTCTCAAGAGTCTTCTCCAACACCACAGTTCAAAAGCATCAATTTTTCGGTGCTCAGCTTTCTTCACAGTCCAACTCTCACATCCATACATGACCACAGGAAAAACCATAGCCTTGACTAGACGGACCTTTGTTGGCAAAGTAATGTCTCTGCTTTTGAATATGCTATCTAGCTTGGTCATAACTTTTTTTCCAAGGAGTAAGCGTCTTTTAATCTCATGGCTACAGTCACCATCTGCAGTGATTTTGGAGCCCCCAAAAATAAAGTCTGACACTGTTTCCAGATCTACTATATACTACATTAAATTGAGTGGGTTGTATATAGACTCTCCTTGTTATCAGGGAACATACAGGATAGATGAAATAAAAGCAAAACCAAAAAGCACAGGTAGGCCATGGGGGTGCCAAAGAGTTGTAATATAATTGATGCTGGGATTTTAGGATATGGGTTAAGATAGACATTTGCATATGTGCAGTCTTCTCTGTCCTCTCCTCCAAGCTGAGTCAGGGAATCTGGGCTTTCATGCATGTGTTCTTTTGAAGTCCTGGAAAAGGGGTCCTCTGGGCTAAGAGTCCATAGTGCCTCTAAAGAGATGAAAGGCTGTCTCTTTCTTCCTCCCATGTCTGGCTAATGATATATGCACTGCATTCCTCATTTGAGTCCTTATGTTTCAGAAATCCTTCTGGTTGCTGGGAAAGACCGATGCCAACCAAATCTCATCTGAAAATTCTTCCTTCTTTCTGGTTTCTATAAATACTACATGATCACCTTTAATCAAGGGCCTATCTCTTCTTCATTTTCAAACATGTTGGTTTGTTTCTGGCATGTGTTATAATGCTTCAGGCATTCACAGAATCAGAGAACTTTGGACTGCTAGATTTGAAAAGCTTTTTTGACACACTTTTGTTCTTCTCAGGATTAATCCTTGACTAAATGCTCTCAGTCTGCCTCTCTCAAGAGTCCTTATTACTCTTAAGTTTTGCCTATATAATGAAGGCCAAACTCCTTAGCCTGATTCAACATCATTTTTACACCTCTCTCCTCCCAGTTCTTAGGTTCACTCCGTGACCCAGCCTGCAATCCACAGAGCTGGTCATTGCTACCCTGGGCTATTCTCTTCCATAACATCGAGGCTTTTCACAGACCATCTTCTCTGTCTTTCCTCCTCTTCTGCACCTCGAAATCTCCTTCAAGGCCTATTCAAAGGTTGCCCTTCTGGTATGCCTTTTCCAACTTCCTCAAGCAAAGTCAGTCTTATTTTCCTCTCCTACAACCATAATTTTGTGTATAACATTTTCCAAAACTTAGTACCTTATTATCACTTGTGCCCACGTTTCCAGGTAGCCTATATTCTCCCCAAGGGTATACATCACCATTCATTCATTCAGCATTCAACTATTCAATTTATCCATTTATTCTCCCCAGCATTCAATCCTAGTCCTGGCACATAGCAGATACCCACAAGTGACTCCTGAATTAAACTGACAGGGAATTTAGGTTTAGAAATGTGAAATAATTCACTAATTGCTATAATAGATCAAACTTGAAAAGTTTAAGAGGGTAGCCTATAATTTCCTGTTCATAAACACTAGCATAATCATATGCATAGGTGGCAAAGCTACTTCTCTGGTCAATACACATCCAGTATCTATACACTTTGAAAGGTTCTGACAAGTGTACCCAGATATGAAAGCAAAGAGAGTTCCTGAAAAGTTGGGTGGATGTTAGCTTAGCTGCCTTCAGGGTATGGATAGCCCCAAATTGAACTTCAACAGCCTTTCCAGAAATCTGTGTATTGAAGGGGGACCATCTGATGGTCTTGAGACCTTTGCTCTGTAAGTGGTTTTGAAGACCAAGAATTATATCCAGAGCTATTTGTTAGGAATTCAGAGAGCCAAGAGACCACACATGTTGGGATTTTGGATAACTGGGTCGAAGTGATGAAGTAAGTAGGAGAAGTAGTTTTTAACTCCTGCCAGAAGAGGCCCTAGCTAAACACTTGTCATCACTGACAAGTAATAGAGAGTTCCAGAATTATGATAGGATTTTTAATATGTTCAGCTTTCTAATCTTCGTTGTCTCTCCATATTCTTAATATTTGCCATCAACGCTTAATGAGGTTCTATATCTTCATTTAGGGGGATATACTTCTGTTAATTTATCACCTTCTGTCCCATGAGAAATGTATTTCAGCAAGCCATGGATAAATTATTGTAAAGCATATTTATTTAGTACAATATAATTATTGCAACATTCAGTAAAGGCAAATGATAAATCATGAAAGAAGAGAAATATGAGTGGAACTGCTGTGTATCAGTTTATGATGACCATATATGTGTGTGTTTAGAGATGTATGTACATTTGTGTGTGTGTTTGTGTGTGCTTTTCTGAGCTGGCTTTGGATTTGAATAGGATTTCTGTCCAGGCAGAGACACTTTTGATCTGTATTGTCCAATACAATAGCCCTAAGCTCCATGTGACTATCAAGCTTTTGGAATGTGTTTAGTCCAAACTGAATGTGTTATAACTATAAAATACTCAGCAGATTTTAAATACATTTTTTAAAATGTAAAATATCTCATTATTCGGAAAGCAGCTTTGAAGTTTCTTAAAATGTTAAACATAAGTTAACATGTATCTAGCAATTCTATGATGTACCTACCCAAGGTACATAATACCCAAGGTACATAACCCAAATTAGTCTACACAAAATTTGTATGTGAATGTTCACAGGATTTTATTCATATGTAATAGCCAAAGACTAGAAATGACTCAAATGTCCACTAACTGGTGAGTGGATAAACAAATTGTGGCATCATATCCTTACAATGGAATATTATTCAGCAATAAAAAGGAACAATCTACTGATACATGCTACAACATGACTGGATGTCAAAAACATTATGTTAAATGAAAGAAGATAAACCCAGAAGACACATATTTTACAACTACCTTTAAAGCTATAGAGATGGGAACTAGATTGGCAGTTGCCTGGGCTGGGGATGGGAACTGAGAATGACTTCAGATAGGCTGAATGATTTGGGGGAGATGATGGAACTGTTTTAAAATTAGACTGTGGTGATGGTTGCACAACTCTGTAAAATACTAAAAATCATTGAATCTTACACTTAAAATGAGAAAATACTGTAGTATATAAATTATAGGTAGATTCTTTCCCACTAGTGCCACCTGGGAAGCCCATATTATATGATATTTCCATGTAATTTTTAATGTAATAATTTTACATAATTTTCATGTTGAAATTATAGTGTTTTGGATATACTGTGTTAAATTAATTTTATCTGTTCATTTTGACTTTTTTAACATGGCTACTAGAAAATTTCAAGTATCTATGTTGCTTGGACAGCACAACTTTAGAAGGTCCCATAATACCGACTAAGCACAGGTCCACAGGTCCTTACAATTTCAGAGAATGTGCTTGCCTTCCTTCTGGCTCGCAACAAGCCCCATATGGGAACAGGGTGCTTGTACCCTTCAACAGACTTTAAAATAAGGGGGAACTGCCTGGATTACTTAACAGCAGCAGCAGCAGCAGCCGGATTACAGTTGTTTATGTGACTGACTATATAACAGCACCCTGGTGACTGGAAGAGGAGTGTTGGGCTGGGCATAGAAGATGTTGTGACCCTTTGCTGGTTGAGGTACAGGAGCTTAAGGGGAAACCACGTCCAGTGTCAGTGGAGCATCCATCATGTTTGAAAATGGATCATGTTCAAAAATCAGTTAGGGGACTGTAAACATGTACAGACGCCTGGGTTTCATTCCTAAATGTTTGGATTTAACTAGTCTTGGTAATGCTATTGGAAAGCTTTTCAAAGTGATTCTAGCATAGGCCAGAGTGAGAGTCACAGATTCCTGGCTTTGCTCAACAAGGATTTAATAATGGATTTAGAATTAAGAGAAAGAGGAGGAGAGGAAAGCAACAGACAAAAAGGAAGCACCGACTCCCACAGGCCATGTGAACCTTGCAATTCTCTGCCCATCTAGGAATATGCTGCCTGCAGCTTACGAGACAGCACCTGCGGTGTTGGACGAGATTTCATTGTGAGCTGCGTCTGACTTAGCCCAAGCTCAAACCTGCTGTATTTTAACATCTACTTACATCTCCTATCCTGCCATCTGGACAGGACTAAGGAAGTCTATCCTCTCCCCACATGATGGTCTTTCCACTATTTGAAAACAATTATTAGCACCTCAAGTTTTTGTCTTTTCTATACTATATACTCCCAGTTCTTTGATCAGACGTGGCCCCTTCTCCAGGCCTATAACCTAATCTAAGCACAAATTTGTCAATTTCCTCTTTAAAATGTAGAGACTCCAAATGCCCATCTTCCAGATGGTGTCTTCCCAGGGCTGTGTATGGAAGAACAGTTTCACTCCTTGATAAGGTCATTGCATCCTAGTAATGTGACCACCAGAAAGAGGAAAGCAAAGAAGGGGAAAAAATGAGAGCTAGATTCCCGAAATGTTTCACCTGTACAGCGTTCACATTTGAGTACGGTACTTCACAAAATTTGCACTGGAGTGAATGTGGAGCCAATTTATGAGAATGGAGGGCTTATGGGCAGAGAAAAGATTGCTCTTTTTCCTAACTTATTTCTTAACTGTTAACCTTCTAACAAGTGCTCCAGTGACCAAAGTTGGGGATCACTGGCAAAATGACAATACTCAGGAAAGGGTTTAACAGATCTGAAAGGGCTGGTCTATCCTGGGTAGGGTACCTTCTATGCAGAGACTTGACTTGGTTCACAAAGATAAGAGCAAAGGCAAATTATATCCCCTGCCTGGACAAGCCTTTTTAATTCCATGCTGTTAATTGAAGCTGGTCCTTATAGGCTTTGCTCACAAAAACATAGCCTCCCAAAGAGCAGTGGCCATTTGACTTCTCTGTAATGTCATAGGGCCCAGAACATAGTAGAAGATATCTGCTGTTTAACAATTAATTACCCACATCTCTCTCCAAAAACAATTTATTTCAAATTCAATTTACTTATATTGAATATGCACTCTGTGCTAGATAGGTAGGGTGCCTTTACATATTTTTTTAATTATATAAATGCTTTCAATTATTTGCAAGTGGGTAACCAGGATTGATGAATGAAAGGGAAACATTGACTATAGTCAATAAAGATCACTGGACGCCAGGGGGTTGGAGGGTTGGTGCTGGAGTTGAGAGAAGATTCAGGGAAGCACCAGAAAAACTCAGGAATACCTAGTCTTTGTGCATGACCTTGAGGCTACCTGTAGACTTAGGACGATTTTCAAAGCCTAACGCATCCCTGTCCACAGTGCCATTGCTTGCATGGACATAGACCACCCCCTCACCACAACTAGCGAAATGCTACAGACAGACATGGCAGAGTGCCGAATGGCACACCAGGGGGAGGCAGGACAATGGGTGATTTTGTGATATACAAACCAATAGTCTCTTTCTGATGTAGGGAGTTGCCTCCCTCATTGCTGAGGATAATATAACTTCCTCTCAGGGGATACTCCTTCTGAACCCTGGAAACAGACTATTCCAACCTGGACTTTCAAAGGCCAGTATCATGTGGGTGACAGACATTGTCTCTTACCTATATTATCTTTTTAGCTATCAAAGTTGAAACAAAAACAAATCAACAGAGGCATTGTTGTGGTTCAGCCTTTAAGTCATGTCTGACTCTTTGCAACCCAATGGACTGCAGGATTCCAGACTCTTGTTTTTCACTATCTCCCAGTTTGCTCAAATTCATGTTCTTTGAGTCAGTGATACTATCTAACCAATAGAGGTGTAGACACTGGCAAATGCGTGTTCAAAGAGCACCTATTCCATGCCTGGCATGAAGGATCTCCACCACCACTTCCCACCCTAGTAAAGGGAAAGGCCACTGCTTCCTAGCTCTGTTGAGACAATGTGGCAAAATGCTCATCTCCTCCAAGATTTCCTGTGCTACCAAGGTCATCTGTGCAGATGCCTCACCCTGAGTTGCTCAGCCCAGTCTTCCATTTATTTTTTTTCTTTCTCCACTTCCCGCCTAAGAGATAAATGATAATAATAAAAAGCACCCATATTTTCAGAGTCCTGGAATGGAAGAGCTCCGTTTGTCCACTGAGATCCTCACAAGTGGAGAGTCAGAGGCCTCAAGATGCTCTGCTTTGAGTCAGAGACAGGCTGAGCTATTCTTATTATCTCTGGGTTGTTGCTTTATTTTTTGGTGTGTTTGTGCTGCTATCACTTTGCTTTCCCATGGTTCTTCCAGGATTTGATCCAAGAGGACCCCTGGGCCTCATGCTTTATTACAGAGAGACCGGGGAAGGGGGTCCTGCCTGCTGAGGGCAAAGTGATTGAAAACTTCTACACCGGTTCACTTTCTCTTAAGGTTCTCACTATGGTATCTGCAAAATGTCCTCTGAGTTCTCCCCAGGAAAATAGAGATTAGATGTTATGCCTGTGATGTACATGGTAAGGAAACCTTAGAAAAAGACATAACAGCATCCAATTAATGGAACAAAACACACACCATAGTGAATTTCCCAGCAACCCTTCTGGGGGACAGGCAGCACCATGGTGGTCCAGATAACGGCACGCACGGACCATGCTGGAATCTGAGTCACTGCACAGTCTTCACCTTCTTTTCACAGGCCAGTGGTTCTCAAACTGGTCTGCCATAGGAATCACTCGGTGCCTTGAAATAACCCTGGTGTCTGTGTCTCACCCCTAAGATTGTGACTAACTGGTCTGGATGAGACCTGGGCTTTGACAATTTTTAAAAATTTCCAGGAAATTCTAATGTGCAGATAAATGTTGGAAGGACTAGGATGAATCAATGGAAAGCACTGTTTCTAGAGGGGATCCAGGGGTTGCAGAGTTTGATAATTAGGTCAATTCCAAACTCGGAGTGAGTGAGCCTTGGCAATCTGCTGGGGACTTTAGGGCACCTCAGGTAAGGCAACCAGTTTCATTCTCACAGGTATAGGTAGAATCTCTACGAGACTGCTCTGCCTGGACAATGGACATGTGATGTGCCTTCAGAAGCAGTCTTCCTTGGGAAGAAGAAGAAGACTTTGTCTGTCTTCAGGTCCACCATTCATGGACCTTCCAGAGAGGCAGGACAGCTGACCCTCTCCGTGGGACCCAGACTTGCAGGCTATGTATAGCCAAGGGCATTCATCAGAATATCCTTTGGGGATAACCGTGCAGCCTACTGACCTGAGGCTGTTTTCTGAAGGAAGCAGAAAATCATCACCATCATCATGACAGCTTCCATTTACTGGTCACTTGCTCTATGCCAGGCATGGAGCATGAGAAGATGACTACACAACACAACTCTAGCTGACAAAGTGAATTCTGGGTCTGGTGCTATTGTGGCTTTGCATGGCAGAACGATTTAATATATTCTCATTTAATCCCTACATAAATCCCTCAGAGAGAAGATTATTAAACTCACTGATGAAACGTGAGGCAAAGAAGTTTCAAGTCTAAGAACAAAAAGACCCCAAATGGTGAAATGGAGATTGAAACCCAGGTTGGAGAAGGAAATGGCAAACCACTCCAATGTTCTTGCCTGGAGAATCCCAGAGATGACAGAGCCTGGTGGGCTACCGTCTATGGGGTTGCACAGAGTTGGACACGACTGAAGCAACTTAGCAGCAGCAGCAGCAGCTTCCTAATGGTGAGCATGAAGGGGACTAAAGTGCAGGAAGATAGATGGATAGATAGATAGAGATATGGATATAGATAAATAGATAGATGTGGATAGACATCCCAGGATAGCAGAGCCTGGCAGGCTACAGTCCATGGGGTCACAAAGTCTTGGACATGACTGAGTGAGTGAGCGTGCACACACACACATATACACACACAGATATCCCAGGACCCTGTTTGGCAAGCCTAAGAGAAACTTGCAGTTGGTGAGAGGGTAACAAGAGCAAAGGGAGGCAAAGAAAACCAATTGAGTGTTAGAAACCAGGCATCAAGCAAGTGATTATGGGAAAATAATATTTGCTGGCTACTGAATAAACAACAACAGAGCCTAAACAAATGAGAGGCGCCCTGGAGATCTTCTCAGTCAGATTATTCAGAGGAGAATCCCCAAGGCAGTGGCCCAGCTCTCTTCATTGCCAGCAGCTACCTTTCCACGGGCTTAGCTTATCACATGGAAAAACAGGGCAGCCAGACAAAGGCAGCCGGCCTCTCCTCACCCAGTCCCTCCCCATCGCACAGCAGCAACTTCACAGCATCTTGCAAAATACAGAGGTTGTTATTCTAAACATAAACTCTCTTTTTCTCCTAGAAGGATTTTATTACCTTTTGCATATGAGTTCAGTACTTGGAGAGATTAAATTGGAGACATTAGAAAAAAAGAAGAGGAGGAAGAGGAAGGAGGGGAAAGGGGAGGTGAAGAGGAAGAAGAAAAGAGGAAGAGAAAAGAAAGAGAAGAATCTCTAGGCCTGTGTGGGAACCACTGCTGATACTCACAATTTTGTGTATCAGCACCAAATCAGGTTTTACTGAATTGAGGAACTTTTCCAGTATGGGTAGATACATAGGGTCTCCTGGAGCTACCCTTTATGGCAAGTTGAACCTGGCGGCCCCTGCTTGAGCTACAAGCTTGCAGGAAGGAATGACAGGTCAGGAAAACAGGCAAGACCCAGCCAGAGCCACCCTGCCTGGATCACTTTATGAGCCGTCCAATTTATCCAGGCCTGTTGGTGAGGCACCCACCATGGCTGAATTGTAATCAGTCATTAGGGTCCCAGAGATTTCAGTGTCCACATCATGCTTTGTCAGGACATCCTGGGTTTACACAGAACTCACTAGAGCATCAAGGAAGCACTACAAGCTTGTCTCATATTTAAGAAACCACTAATAATAGTAGAATTGACATGCTATCTTCCAATAAAAGAAATAGGGTGTCCTGGGTGTACTGACTCAAGTCTACATGGAAAGTTGATATTACCGTGGGGCAAGGCATCCTCAAAGCACTCACATGTTGTTAAGACTTTAAAACTTGTAAGCAGCCAAGGCAAGAATGTGGAGAAACAAGTTGTCACACACATTGCGGGTAGGAACGTAAACTGGTTGAAGGTTTTTGGTGGAAAATTTGGCAATAACCTTAAAATTCGGCAAAAACCTTAGCTTCAGCAATTCAAAACTTAGAATTTGTTTAATAGAAATGATATGGAGGTGAGTACAATTTAGTTTCCAGAATATGATTTACTGATAATACCAAGAAAAGAAAGAAACAGCCTAAAAAGGAGAACGGTTAAGTGAAGTAATTCAGGCATACAGTGGGAACTGGAGATAAGGTTGGAGGAGAACAGTTAATGACCTGGAAGATGATCATGACATATTTATACACGATAAAAAAAAGTCACAAAACAGAATTGTACTGAGATCTATAAACTATGTAACATAAATATATGAATAGAAAGAAAAAGAGACTGGGCAGACAGGCAACAAAATGTTAACTGTGGTCATCTTTAAGTCATACAGTTACAAGTAATTTTTCTGAATTTTTTAGGCTTTGTTTTCTCAAATTTTCACAATGAATATGTTAGCTATTCTCATCAAAATAAATAATAAAAGTTTTATTTTTTAATATGCAAGGAACTCTGGGTGGTGTTTTCTATAAACAAGTCTTAGTGAGGAGAGGCCTTTAAGTAAAGCCAGCTGCTCTGTGACCAAAGGCAACAGAGACTAGGTCATGTCATTTGGCTGTCTCAGTGCCCTTGGTATTCTCACACATTAAAAACTCACTAGATACTCAGTACAACCTGTCTGACAAATTGATTACCTATGGCTTAGATAACTGATTCCCTATTGATATAGTGGGATCATGTGACCAGGGCCCAGAAAATACTGGCCTTGCTAAGAGCCAACTGGCAGCCCCACTAACATAGTCCATCTTGGTTCATTCGCTTATAAACTCATGGGGACCAAGCTCATGTTCTCCACTCACCCAGCACCTGTCCTGAACCTGTACAAAATAGGTATTCAGGTGTCTTTCTGGAATCAACAAAGCTTTTATCTGCTCTCTGTTTGGGGCAGGAGTGACATTTCAAAGACTCTGATCCCAAAGGATGTCTACAGACAGAAATTTCACAATCCTATAATATCATCAACTTTTTGCTACACTTGAGTTCTGACAACTTTGCACGCCTTGTCCTCACTGAGAGCCACTGCACAATCTCCCTGAAACCAGTCACTCACTGTTCCCTAGGCAAGCCTTGCCAGGTTTCTACTTTCCGAGAGAAGTGGAAAAGATGAAGCAATTATCTGGAGGGTTCAGGTAAAATGTCAGCTTTCTTCTGAATCCTCTTTCTAGTCTAAATCTCATTCCATTTCTAAGAAAGCATTTTCCTGATTCATTCTGCTACATTTTCTCAATTCCTAGCTTAGTTTCAGAGAGAAGGCTCAGCCTATTAGCATTAAATACTAGACTTGGGGACTTGTGCACCTCGTGTCATCTCTTGGAGGAATATTTTACCATGAAAAATGGGCTTTAATAACAGAACGTTGAGAGAGATGACACAGAGATGATTTACCCAAGTATATATTATGACATATTAAATTGCAGACAGTTTGGGTGAGACCAAGTCCTAAATGAAACATCTAATATCTGCACCAGAACACAGCCCAAGAAACTGCAGAAAACAAAAACACGGAAACATCCGTTATGTCCTAGGAGTGGCAGGGCCAAAGCCAAGCTTCCCCCCAGCCTTTCTGCAAAATGGCTCTGCTGTGAGTTTTTGCCTAGCTGCGGAGCACTGAACTGAAAAAGTGGTTAATTAATGAAAAACTTAAAATTCAGCAATGAAATTACCTTTCCCAGTGACTGACAAAAGCAGTATAAATAATTCTGTCTCTCCCACAGTTGATTGAACAGAGTGCCTTTCCTCTTTTGTCAAAGGCATAGAGACATTTTTTTTTCCACAGCCACATGTTCATAGTGGCGACAAGTGTTAATGCTTAGGTTTAGCCAGGGAAATGAGAGGGGGCAGAGAAAATCAAATGAGAACCAGTTTCAGTCGGTGATTTTGAATGTGTGTGTGCTTTTCAGGGGCAGGTGACTCAAAGCGTAGGGCAGGCCTTTCAAGTCCAGGTTCCCAGTGGTGTCTGGGCACAGCAAAGCCGCTGGAACCTGGGTGCCAAGTGGTTCCCCCTTCCGTCCCTTGCTCCACCTGCTCACTGATCCCACAGCCCCCGAAGTGAAGAAAGGGAAAATGCAGCTCAGTGCCTGCTCAGCAGAGAGAGTAAAAATGGGAGAAAAGAACTAACTTGAATTTGGGAGAAAACCCTTCTTTCCTTCTGGGTCCTATTTTCTTGTTTGTAAAATTGGTATGTGTTGCCAGTGTGTTCTCAGTGGGACTGGGTGGGAAAAGCAATTGCTTGGCACTGGAGTGGTTGTGGGCAATAGCATTTCATCAACCGGACTCCTGTGTGCAGTCTGCAGGAGGGACTGACAGGGCATGCTCCAAAATTATGATACATCTCTCCACTTCTTGCCCTGGGGGAGAAAATGAGTCTTTCTTTTGAGACTATAACCTGGGCCTTCTGTAGAGGCCCTCTTTCCACCCAAGGAAGGAGGCTGGACTGGAGGAAGGAGACAAAAGACCCTACGGAGGGAGGCTTCCACCCACACAGCCACACTGGCAAACCCTCTGGATATTGACTTAATTTGCAACTGCATGTGGCTTAAACTACTTGAATTTCATCCAATGTACGAGGCTCCTCATCCTACCCCAGAGAATTCTGCATGTTTCCTCTCATTCACCCTTACAGTATGGGCTTGGAAATCCAAGAGCCTGGTTTTGTATAACTACAGCAGTGATGGCAACAGTGATCACCACCTACTGACCCCTTACCATTGTTATTTTAGGTCCTTACCCGGAATAAATCACTGAAGAGTGGTCCCATCTCTACCACTCCATAATTGCATTACACTTGTAATTGTAATTGTAATCACTGAGCCTTACTGATGGAGAAGGAAATGGAAGCCCACTCCAATATTCTTGCCCAGAGAATCCCATGGACAGAGGAATCTGGTGGGCTACAGTCCATGGGGTTGCAAAGAGTCAGATACGACTAAGTGACTAACACACACACAAGCCTTACTGAGCCTGAGTTCTTGTCTGTACAGTGAGATGGATACTAAAATGTGCTTTGTAGCAATCAGGGGTAATAGCAGAAGGGAAAACACAGGATGTCACTCATGCTCAGTAAATGTGACTTTCTTTCCTTTTTCTTCCCCTAAATGAGGTTGAGAGAGTGTCTCCTTTTACAGATGAGGATACGAAGGCAGTAAAAAAATTGATAGGGTTCCTTAGCCATTGCTCAAACAATCAGAGGGCGCAAAAGCACTCCTGCGGACAGTCTGGAATCCATCCTATGCCTGGGCCCTGTGTTAGGACTTAAGGGAACAACCTCTGCTGCTGCTGCTGCATCACTTCAGTCATGTTTGACTCTATGCGGCCCTGTGGACAGTAGCTCACCAGGCTCCCCAGTCCATGGGATTCTCCAGGCAAGAATACTGGAGTGGGTTGCCATTTTCCTCTCCAGGGGAACAATCTCAGAGGCTAAGAAATGATCCCAGCCCTGAAGGAGCCTCCTACCTAGTTGGGGAGTAGTCTACCACTGCTGAAACAATTAACAAATCTCTTTAACAAGAGCCTCTGGGTAAATAGCATATCTCTCATCCCCAAGGGAGGCTACTTAAGGTTATTTATCTTCATCGGACTCTCCAGGGCATGCTAAGAGCTGCACAATTAAACTCCTTACATCAAGGAAGCAACTATTAAAACCCAGGATTCTAATGGACTTCTAAAAAGAAAGAGAAGGTAAACACAACTAAGATTGATTCTCAAGATATTAGAGACACTAGACCTGAAAGGTGATTTAAGGAAAAGAGTTGTAAGGTGCATACGTTCAGTTCAGTTCGGTCACTCAGTGTCCGACTCTGCAACCCCATGGACTGCAGCACACCAGGCTTCCCTGTCCATCACCAACTCCTGGAGCTTGCTCAAACGCATGTCCATCGAGTCAGTGATGCCATATGTAGTTGTCTCTATATGTGTGTGTAAGTTGCTCAGTTGTGTCTGACTCTTTGCAAGACCATGGACTGTAGCCTCCCAGGCTTCTCTGTCCGTGAAATTCTCTAGGCAAGTATCCTGGAGTGGGTTGCCAAGCCCTTCTCCAGGGGATCTTCTGGACCCAGGGATTGAACCCAGGTCTCCTGCATTGAGGGCAGATTCTTTACGGTATGAGTTACCCAGGAAGACCCTCTCTGAATGTGAAATCAGCTTATTTGCAGGACTTTTCCTCTAAGGGAGAGAGTTTGCACAGGTAGGACTGAAGGTGCTCAAGAATGCGAAAATTCTGGGAGTGCTGTCTTGGAAGGGGGAAGCATTTGAACAGAAGAAAGTATGTGGGCCTGAGAAAGTGTTCTAGGTTGGAAGGGCCCACAGGGTCACAGCATCCAATCCAGACCACTGGGTCTCACACAGAGTTGGGAACAGTCTCATAAGGAGAGGGATCCAAGGCTGAGTCCTTGGAGGAAGTTCTTCCTCTTGTTAGGTAGGTAGAATAGGGAAAAGGAGTCCAAAATGGCGGTGGCTAAAAGACAAGTAAGGTCAAAGGAAGATCCGAGGACCAGAGTGAAGACTTCAGGCAGAACAAACAGCACTCCTGGCTAAGCCCAATTTGCATAAGGCAGGCCCAGGTGGAGGAAAAAACATATAAAAGGAGGAGCCAAAGCGCTTTCTCACGGACTCTCTCTCCCGCATGCCCCCACTCTCTCTCTCTCTTTCTCTCTCCCGTGTGTGTGCACTCTCTCTCTCTCTCCCTCCCCACGCACTCCTCCACTCTCTTCTCTTCAAGTCTTGGATTCTCCTGCTATCTTCTAAATAAAATGGAGCTGTAACACTGATTTGTCTAAGAGCTGTAGCACGGTTTGTCCAAGACCCGAGAGCTGTGATGCACAGAGGGCTTTAATGTCCGTTGCTCCAAATCTTTGTTGTGACGAGACAAAGAACCGAGGAACATACACTCGCGTGACACTCTAAACGTGATACTCTGAACGTGATGGCTGCAGCTCCAGGGGAAGGATCCTTGGTGTTCTCTCTCTGAGTTTGCATTCTCTCCACAGTAAAGCTGGCTCCTCAGGAGTGATTTTTATGAGGACAGAGTTCCCTGGCCTGGGGCATCCTTATGTAGAGAGCAGATGGCCAACATTTTAGCCAGTGGGGGTTCATCCACAAAGAAAAACTTTTATTTACTGGTTTCTGAGGGATGAATATAAAACTGTTCTTTCATCAGACTTTTAAACGAGAAACAGGAAACCTAAAAAAAAAACTTTTCAAATAATTAAAACAAAATAATAAAATCTTCTGTTTCTGTTATGGATAATTGTGGAACAGAAAGGCGGGGATAGGGGTGGGGGGCCAAAGAGGGGAAAGAGACAGTTGGAGATAAAAACAGAAACAGAGGGCCACAGAAGGAGCCTACAGGCCCAGAGGGCATGGCGCAGCAGGGCATCACAGGCTTCCTTTCTCCACTCAGGGTGAAAGATGAAAATGAATACTCTGCAGAAGGACCAAGGAGTCCTAGGCTGAGCTACATACTCAGCGGTATCCAGAGACCCACAGTGGCTCAGTCATGCAAAGGGGGTGGTTGATAAATCAGGACACCTGCAAACATGAAGAATATCCAGCTGAAGAATGTGTCAGAGTGAGTGATAATAGGTTAAGAACCAATGTGAGGGAAATCACTTTATCCTCACTTTCTCTGGAGACAACCCTGAACTTTTCATCCTGCAAAATGGGTAGAATCACATCCCGTTTTAAAGAAAATCAGGTCTGTGTTAGAGTATCATTTCCAAATTTTGCTACTTTGCTTAGACTATCTCGGCTGACATCACAGAACTGACTGGGGTTTGCTCAGCCCTAGGTATAGATGGCAATTTCTTTTCTTGGAAGTTCTCCTGTGAGGCAGATTTGATAAGAGGTCTTGAGCCTTTGATGGAAAATTCAAGATTTTATACCGAACCATCCAGAGAGGTGGTTGGCCACCATTCAAATGAAAAATTTTAGACTAAAAAAATTTTAGGGTTAAACCCAAACTCCTCAACACCACACACAAGACCCTAAGGCACTGGGCACCCTCTCAGGGGGAGTCCTCACCCCCACTCCCCAGCACACATCTAACAGTGTGGCCATCCTGAAGGTCCCTTCACACCCCTGAGCCTTTGCACAGCTCTGGCACACCCCTCCCCACTTTGTCTTGCCAGACTAACCTACATTCTCCTTGGCACCTAGCCTGGGTCCCTATTATATCCTCATAACTACCTCTATTTCTTCTCCATAAGCACCTACCATCAATTTAATGAAATAATAGTTAATGTCTATGAACCCCTTGCAATTGTTGAGTTGTGGCTCAGACAGTAAAGAATCTGCCTGCAATGTGAGAGACCTGGGTTTGATCCCTGGGTCGGGAAGATCCCCTGGAGAAGGAAATGGCAGCCCACTCCAATATTCTTGCCTAGAGAATTCCTTGGACAGAGGAACTATCGGGCTGCAGTCTGTGAGGTTGCAAAGAGTCGGACACGACTGAGTGACTATACTTTCACTTTTCACTTAAATACAAAGGTCATGCCTGTCTTTATCTTGAGCTCCTACCCCAGTACCTCTCAACACTTGGTACTTGAATGTATGAATGAAGGTGTTTCTCTGCTATTTCCTCTGAGGAATGTCTCTGATCCACCTTGTTTCCCCACCTGTGGGAGGGGCCTCTTCCCTGCCTTCCCAGTGCAGTCTGTCCCCAAACCAAACACACAGCACTGTAGTTGTCTGGGTCTCTGCTGCTGCCGCTAAGTCGCTTCAGTCGTGTCCAACTCTGTGCGACCCCAAAGACGGCAGCCCACCAGGCTCCACCATCCCTGGGATTCTCCAGGCAAGAACACTGGAGTGGGTTGCCATGTCTGGGTCTCTAGGGGCAAACATTCTGCAGCGTTCCTTTAAAGAACCAGGCCTCCAAGACAACACTGCCCCCCTCAGGCCCCGGCTACCCAGTTCTCTTCTGTTCTTTTTTTTTTTTTTTTTTTTTAAGTATTTTTTAAAGTATTTATTGAAGTATAGTTGATTTACAATATAATATTAGTTTCAGGTATACAACACAGTGGTTTGCTATTTTTTTTACAGATTATATTCCACTAATAAAAGTTATTATAAGATAATGGCTGCAATTCCCTGTGTTATACAAGGTATCTTTGGTGCTTATTAATTTTATACATAGTAGTTTGTACCTCTTAATCTCATACCCCTAATTTGCCTCTCTCTCTTTGCCCTCTCCCCTTTGGTAACTACTAGTTGTTCTCTATACCTGTGAGTCTGTTTTAATCATCCTGTCTCTTGACCAGAGGGCAGCAATCTATGGCCTGAAGCCATATCCAGCCCAATATCTGTTTTGTACAGCCCATAGAAAAGGTAAGAATGCTTTTTATAGTTTGAAATGGTTGAGGGGGCAGGGAGAATATTTTATGACACATAAAAATTGTATAAAATTCAAATTTCATCGTCCATAAATAAAGTTTTGCTGGGACACTGTCTTGCCCCTTTACGCCTTGTCTGTGGACGCTTTCATGCCACAGTGACAGAGCTGAATGGTTGCAACAGAGAATGTACAGTCCCCAGAGCCAAAAGTATCTACTTTGTGGCCCTTTATAGAAACAGCCAACTCCTAATCTAGACAGAGGTATAAAGCAAAAGCAGGATGAGGTCTCAGCTCTCATGGCTGGACTTAGAGGAAGGAGACAGGACACTGGCAAATAAAAAGTGAGAAATGCTATGGAGAACACTTTACGATGGTAAGGAGGATAAATTTGATGGGTAAGGGTGGGTTTGAGAAAAGACCTCCCTGGTGAGTTGGCATTTGAGCAGAGACCTGAGGGATATATAGGAGAAAGATCTGGATGTATGGGGGAGAGGATTTCGGACAGTGAGAAACTCGTGTCAAGGCCTCACGGGAGGAGAGTCTTTGGCCAGAACCTTCCATTTGGATACCTTCCCTGCAGCCACCCTTGACGCTGGTGCAGAGCCAGCAAGCACCTCTGTTTCTTATCTTGAGGGACAGGAAGTGTGGTGCAGAGGTCACAGGACCTCAGCTGTGCTCAGGGATTCGCTCTTGGCATTCCATCTCCCTGAGCCGCCTCACCTTTAAAGCGAGTGGACACCTCCACCCCTGCCCCATGTTGAATAAGATGAACATGAAGTCTCTTTCTAAATGGAAATGCGCATGAAGGGGTTAAGTATCCTTACCATGGACTTCTATTATACCTGCCTGCCTTTTTGGTGTTCCCTGCTTTTGATTGTAAGCCCCCCTGGGTTGGCTACCATTTATCTTGAATTTTCTGGGACAGCTTTGACTTCATGTGTGTGGTCCCACTGGCTCTATAAACTATTGAAATGTCCTAGAAAGTCACATATTTCAGCCTCCAAACTACATCTCCTGACTGCTTCTCACATGAAGTGCCTGCCCCTTTGCAGACCCTTGTTAATGAAGATTTGGTGCAAACAGCCTGACCTCTGGGAATAGGGAATAGGGAAAAGTTCCCTAGAATTGCTTTGAGGTCAGTGCTTCCACCATTGTTTTGGGGGGTGGGGGGCAGTGCTACACTCTTCTCTCAGGTACTGCTCAGGTACTCAGGAGCTTCTTATGGGCCTGTGTTTTCTGCTCTGGGAAATGGGATGATGATACACAGGCTTACATACCCCCTTTCCTAAAAGGATGCCCGAGGGACGACAGTGAGCTGCTGCAGTGCCCTTTGATGGGAGATGCCGAGAGAAAAGGAGAATGCGTAAACCAGGTGTTACATTATTAATACCCGTTCTTTGACAACTTCAGAGAATCCAGGCGGGCACAACCAGGGGCATTTCAGCTGCAAATGCAATTCCATTTCCTACTGCAATTCTCCTCTGAGAGCCTCTCAAAATCAAATTCCAGTTCTCATTGTGAGAACTTTGTTTGTGATGAACTTCGATTCACAAAGTGGCCACTCTAGGTGAAAATTTTTATAGGACTGAATTTAGCCAAATTGATTGTGGTTCGTTATAAGAGTGAGCGGGGGAAAAATTCACGACAGGACACCAGCAATGCCAAAACAACTCTTGAGAAAACCACCCAAATGATAGCTTTTTGCTTCTTGCAAGATTCCATCGACACCGCCTTCCTCAGATGCTCATTTCATGGCAAGCAGTGAGTGTTTTAACTGTTTTGATCAGTGCTCATTCTTACTCCTCTAAGTGGTGGCTGAGGTGTGACACCAAATGACAGCCTCCCCACCCCCACTGCACCACTCCCAACAGACCAGTCTCCTAAAGAATCCTGGAGCTTTGTGACATTTTAATTTGCTGGAATGAGACAGGATGTAAGCAGGAAGGCTTGGGTCTGTGCATTTATCTTGCTTGGGAGAAATTAGTGCCGGCGCAAGAGCACACCCATTGTATACACCAATGAAAAAATACAATTCAATTTGTGTTGGCAGCTTTAGGAGAGCAGGGCAACCATTTGTTAAGTGCGGGGTAATTCAGTGCCTGTTTTGCAGAAAAGCGGCGCTGAATCCCCAAGTTGGCAATTTTGCCAGCAGATAAGTGAGTTCCCAGCCTTCTGGAAAGTTTCTGGGCAGAAGATTGCTCTTTTACAGTGCAGTGGCCCTGGAGTGGTGTTTCTGTCAGCCAAGTCTGCCTAGCGCCAGGCTCGCCCAAAACGCAGGCAGAATGGAGTGCAGGGGGCTTCAGTGATGGCACGTTGATGTGCTCCTGAAAGGCACACCCTGAGAGCTACAGAGTGTCGTGGGGGCGGCAAGGGTGTTTTTATTTGAGAATACCTTTTTTTCAGCCTCCCTGTTCAAGACTGCCTATATTTTCCTGCCCGTCTCACTCCTGAATAAAGGATCAGGAGCTGCAGGCAAGAGCCAGCAGTCGCTTCTTCTGTGAGAAGGTAGATGCACAGGGGTGTGGTTGCCTGATTCTCTAAAAGTACATTTCAGAGAAATTAATGAATTTCATTTCACATGAAATGAATGAAATGGAGAAATATGTTGTATTGATAAAAAGGGAGGATGGCCTATATATCCCCAAATAGTCAAAGTGTATTCAGAAATGGCCCAGTTCACAAGTGTGCTTTGTGCTAGGTTCACCTGGTCTTCAAGATCTCAGAAGCCAGGAGCAGAACTCCAACTCCTCCTGCCCTGCCTCCTCCAGGGCCATGGCTGCAGGTCCCGGTCTGGATAGAGCTCTTCATTACCCGCCCCCTCAGCTCCCCTGGGACTGCAGGCTACCCCTCAGCCCCCCTGGGACTGCAGGCTAGCTTGGCAGAACCCCCCTCTCAGTGCCAGTGCCAATGTGGTGAGGGAGGAGCTGGCGTTCTTCGCAGGTGCTCTGTCAGGTTTGCCCAGGAGGACCCAGCCCTCGAAACCTCCTGGTTCAGATCTCTTTTTGTGCACCCAGTGCCTTCAGGAGAGCAACCTGCTGATTGCAGATGCCCTAGGCAGTCCTTTCTCTAGTCCTCTGGAGAATTTCCAAGATACCTGTCAGCCCTCTCAACACTCCTCAGAGCCCAAGACTTCATACTCTTGGGTGAAGTGACACTGAAGTTCATCAAACATACTCTGGTGTGTCTGGATTCAAATTTCGGGCCTGCTCTTTATTCTTTTTGAGTCATTATATCCCTCTGAGCCTCAGTCTCCTCACTTGAAAATAAAGATATCCACATCAGATGAGCTTAAAACAGATGACTGTTCATAGCAGTCTCTATATGCCCTGTGCTGGCACCCAGCAGTCACTGAATAACTTGCACTTCCTTTCCTGAGGTGTGAACAAAAGCAAGAAGGGACTTGGTGAGCAGTCCGGTGCTGGCAGTGCATCTAACTGCCTGACATAGATAACAACACATGGATAATACCATGGGTGCAGGGGCTGGGTGGCTAAGTCCACATAGAGGGACTTTGGGGCTGACACGGTGAAGAATTAGTAAAAGCAAAGAGAGGTGATGAGGGTCCTGTCTGAGGGGATGCTGCAGCTTGTGATCCCTGCCCATCGTGGGACCACCGTTCTAGCACGTGCTGTCCACCCTCAGCTCTGCAAATACAGGAGCGTGTCTCACAACCTCCTTGTTTCCAGATGGCTTTGAACACTGATGCGAGAGCAGTGCATGGACTTGGTGAACCTCTGCCCCAGTTCTCATGGGAACTGGCAGGGGACAAGTCTTTCCCAGAAACCTAAACGGACAGCCTAATCCAGTTTTCAAGACACCTCAGGTCTTTGTTCTTGCAGGATAGGATCTTCAATCCTTGAAGTTATGCTGCTTCTGGGATCGGGGAAAAGCTGAGAGAGATGCACTGGGTACCAGGGAGGTAGGCAGGCCCAGGGCAGCAACCCCTGGCTGCATTGGGCTCTTTCGCCTGGTCAAGGAAAAGCAAGAGAGGATCTTGATCTGTAATAGCTCTGGGAGGGTCCATAGGGTATCGTGCCCTGTATTAATACCATCTCTGTTCAGACCCCTGAGTCCTGACCATTAATAAAATCATAAACTGCAGAAGCTGAAAGGGCCTTTGAGGCAGTTAATTCCAGTGATTTCTACCCATGCTCTGCAGA
Source organism: Bos indicus x Bos taurus (assembly GCF_003369695.1). NCBI lineage: Eukaryota > Metazoa > Chordata > Mammalia > Artiodactyla > Bovidae > Bos > Bos indicus x Bos taurus. Next base: position 69,963,925 of record NC_040086.1, on the reverse strand, counting down.
GCCCTGCGCTTCAGAAGGGATCTCAGGGTCTGCTGGGGTGTGTGGAGGGTAGAAAGAAGGCACATGTTTCTTCCCACCTTCAACCAGAACCACTCGACTCCATCTCTTTCTTAGTGCTTGGGGGTGTGGCCAATGAAGGGTTCACCTGGTATAAAAGGATTCCACTGCAGCAAAACAAAAACTGCCACGGAATCCCCAGGGATAGCTTATTCCATCTCCACATTTCACAGCAAAGGAGCCTGACTTCCCCAAGGCCCCCCAGCTGGTTAGTACAAATCCTGGCTAGTTAGTCAAGCTCTTCCCCTGGCCTGCCCTGCAAGCAATCTGAGTGCTCTCCAGACTGGTGATGCCAGGAGGTACAGTCGTGGACAGCAGAATGTGGGAAGTGGAAGGGGTTCTGAGCAACATCGACAGGGAACTGCACAATCTGGAGGAAGCAGCAGCTATCTGCTGTGAGATACTCTGGGGAGTTCTTGGTTTGCCAGGCCCTTTCTATAGCATCTGTAGGTAGCCCTGCTGAATGGGCCTGGGACTCTATGGGACATGGAGAAGCACCAGAGAGCCCAACACCCAGGGTTCTAGCCCTGCCTCTGTAGCCAATTTGCTGTGTGATCTTGGACAAGTACTTTTGTCTTTGAGTCTCCTCATCTACAGATGTATTATTTCTAATATCATTCCAGCTATAGAATTCTAGGCTCTCTCTGATCTTTAATGATGAGCTCATCCTTGTACCGATGTCTATATTTAAGATCAACTTGCAGTGAAAAATAAGTCTATTCCTCCGTTCTGTCCTCACAAGCTTTAGGTGTCTTAAAGATGCTCATGGCTTATTTAATCTGACCTTTAAAAAGGTGATATTCTGGTCCACATGGGGGTGACATGAGAGAAAATGCTCAGCCTAGCTCTGATGAGAACCTGTGTGGGTATCTGCACAGAAACTCCAGTGGCCTCCTGCACAGCCTCCTCCATGTCCTCAGTGCTCTTTGCTGAAATTTTGCCCTTTTCCTCTGTGCCCTGCAAATGGACTTAGTGTATGTGAGCCACCCCAAGGCTTGTCCAAGAGCACCTGCCACGTGCCAGACTTGGAAAACTGCATACATCCAACTAGTCAAACTATGAACCAGCTGCTCTGAGGCACGGGAGCACCCCTGTGGAGCTCTTAGGACTGTGGAGACGGTGCACGTGGCAGACTGAAGGCAGTTCTGTGCGCTCTGGATACTGGGTCTTTAGAGGAAAGGTGAACAGACCCCTCAGCGAAGACTCCAGTCTTGACCAAACAACGCACATGGATAAATGGCTCCCGAAGAAGGCATAATTCTAGGATTCAACAGCCCCAAGTTCTTCACCCACAAGAGCCCAGCCTCACTGTAGGAAAAATACTGATTCACTCTGCGGCTTCAGGATGGTATTAAATTACTTGTCCATTATTTTGTGATTTATGCTGGGATCAGTCTGAGAGGTCCCTGCATTGCTTTCTCCTCCTCACCCCACCCACCCCCATCTCAACCACTGCCTAAACATCCACAGAATTTATAACACTGGAACTGGCTCTGAGACCCAGCGATGTGGCATTTTTCTTTCTGAAGGGGTTTTTGCGACTGTGTGGGTTTTATGCATATATCCAGATGATTCTTATATTAAGCTGCAGGAAAAAAAATTCAATTTGTTTTTTATTAAAGTCCAACCGCTGCCCTGCCAGTCAAACCCATTTATCTCACTGAGCATGGATTGCTCATGTCAACCCATGATTACCGTGCACTACCTCGATAACAGCCTGCTGATTATCCCAACATCTGAAAAGCTGCCTTTTGTAAATTACATTGCAACTAATGAAGCCCAGATGTACTTGCTTCCGTGTCCTCTCTCGCCCTCCCTCTCTCTGTCACGCACAGTAGCCAAACCTCAAGGCCAGCACTGGCATCTGAAAGTCATTATAACCTAAGCCTGAGATTTTAGGCCCAGTCACAATGGAGGTCTCCTTTGCTGCGGCCACTTGAAATCAGGTTTACGTAACTCCCCTCTGATTCAATACGTCTTCTCCCAAAGTTAGACTGGGATTCAGACTAGAGCTCCATTATTATGGTCAATGCAGAAAATCCAGACACCAGGCAGTGCTTTAATTTAGGATAATAAGGAAGATGAACAACATGTGGTGCCGATCGTGTAGGTGCAAGGGCTGTGATTTTTAAATTACGCTAAACAGCTGTGGAGGGGAAAGTTGCCATCCATATGACAGTTTAGTTCAGCCTGAACAAAGACAGGCCCTGACGTGGTTCGGGGCTATTTATGCCGTCCTGCTGCCCAGTGGCAGCAAGTCAAAGCGCTCGCCCGCAGGCTCCGCAGTGGTCAGCTCTGTCAGGCTCTGCTGAGTGATGGCATAACGGCCTTTCTGTCTTAGTTTCCTCGTGTCTCAGGCAGAGAGAAACAAGTATCAAGGCCAGGACTCGGGGTGAATTAGTATTGGTGAACATATGGTGTCTCTTTCCCCAAGGTCGAGTTCTTCTCCGCCGCTCTAAGTCCTTACCAAGAACTGCCTGGTGCAGAGCCTGTGTGTAGCAACAGCTCAGAGGAAGGGCCTGCCCTGGTGGAACCCACCTGGAGTCCCAGAGCTAAGGGGACAGTTGCAAGGACCCCTTCACTGTGCCCACATCCCACCAGGCTCTGCTCAGCACTCCCTATGGTCAGAGCACTGGAGGAGGAGACAGGCAGAAGGTGACACATGGCTGATGGGTGTCTTGTGGTCTAAAGATTGCAGGTCAAGACCAGAGGTGGGAATCACCTGGACCAAGAGCCAGAACTCCAGGAAATGATGACCGTAAGAGATGAGTAGGGTAGTGTGGGTGAAGCAGGGACCCCAGCCCCTGGTTTCCTTAGTCAGGAGGAGTTTCCTTCTCTCTTTTTACTTCCTTTCAAATTAGAATAACTTTTGAGAAGATTGGCATTTGGCTCTAAGTTTTTGCCCAGTGATGGCTTAAATGCCCATCTTGCCTCATCTCCTCATCTCTTAAGCCAAGAGAAAGCAGAGTCAGGATAAGGGTAGTGTGGGCCTAGGTGAATATATGGGACCTCTGCAGAGTGGACTGCAAGGTAATGGTCATGGTGCAATTCTCTCTCCCCTGTCCCTGAGTGTAGACTCAAGCTGAACATTGACTCAATAAGCATTTATTAGGCTCTGTCTGTTTGCAAGGCCTGATCATTTGTTGTTTGCACTGCTTATACAGGAGAAGATCTGCATGGACAGAACCATATCTGGAGGAGAGAGATGGACAAGAGCCTAAGAGTGTTAGAAGCAACACACCATGCAGGTGAAGCCGAGGGGAATGGCCTTCTAGCTAAGGCAATCTTAAAGGCTCAAGGAGGAGGGAGATTTGACTAAAGCTTAGGAACTCCATCCCAAACCCTGAAAAAAATGGGAATCTCACTCACTTTCCTTCTATGTGTTTTTATTTTTTCTAAATGAAGAATGGATTTTTTCCCCTCTGTATTTTAAATAACAAGGCCCAGAGAGGGAATTTGAAGCAGAAAGCTTATAGGCTCAGTCTCATAATTAGGACCTAAAATTGAGGCCTTGGGTTTGGGTAAGAGCCATGAACATTTCAGATTGTTCAGAAATCCCATCCTAGACATTCTCACCTGTCTTGTAACTGCCAGTTTTTCCAGGGCTAGAGAGTCTTACAAATTAAAGACACTGCAATGCCATCTCATTTTGTTAGTTCCTATGCTGATGCTCGAAAGAATGTTCACTTGCACAGTAATTCTAGGGAACAGGCTTCTCGAAAGTCTGGCATCAAGATTCCCTTCTAAGAAGTGGTCACGTTTGTTTCATAGACACAACTAGAGAAATAGAGTACAAGAATGGATACAAAGAAGGACAGGCAGGCTGAATCAGAGAGAGGCAGATTTTTTTCCAACATCGTCTTCGCACAGAGAAAAGAATGAAAAGTCAGAATTCAAGGCCAGCACTCTTCTTAATCCAGAGAAATCGTTTTTTTCCACTACACTTTGCTTCCTGCTGTTATTTACATAATGTTATAATAAAATGAAACATTTGCATCATGCTTTACAATTTGTAAAACATTCCTAATCTCACTATCATTTGGTGATTCTTCCACCACCATTAGTCTCTATTTAGAGACAAAGAAATTAAGTCACACAGACATGGGGTGATCTGCTTAGGGCCACACCACTGGCCAACAGGAAACTCCACCTCCTGTCTCTCTAATTCAGGGAAGCTTCTCCCATGAAACCAAACATCCTGGCCCTCTGTAGATCTCCAGTCACAGCAGAGCCCTGAGCAGAGAATAGGTCTTGATTCTAATTCCAGTCTCTCTTGACCTCAGTTTCTTGATTTTTAACACCGAGATAAAAATGCTCCATCTGTTCTCTTCCTTTACCATGGCAAACCTGCTTCCTTCTGCCCTAAACAACAAACAAACAAACAAACCTTTCTTAGGCGCTATTCTCTGGTTTCTTCTGTGGCCATAAATTGAAGGACAGACTCCATGTGTACCAGCATGTGCCTTGCTTGCTGTCACTTGTCCCTTTTCCTACAGACACAACCACTTGATGAGCCGGATGAGCCCTCTGTAGAAAACCTTGGAATGTTAACAGGGTGATAGCTGGCATATGCCTCCAGGGCATTGCACGGCCTCCAGTAGAAATCTCATTATCTGCCTAAATTTGTTTACTAAATAAATGAGACAACCTATTTATTTATCATGTAAATTTAATTAGAGGCCTGATGTATTTACTCTGTGTCTATCAGGGTCTCACCACCTTCTCTGCATTCTGGCCACTCTAGCCACAGCACGCAACGAGGAAAATGAGCTCTGTCTTTCCTGGATCTTGGCTCTGAAGCAGCAGGAAGAAGAGGACTAAAGCCAAAGCCAAGATGTGATGAGTGAGTGGGGGCGGAAGCTCAAAAGACAGAGCTCATTGCCCCTCCCCCAAACTTCCAAAGTCACCAAGTCACCAAATCTGAATGGGGTTTCTGTTGAGAATGAGTCTCTAGGAAGACTCCTGGAGTCAAATCCAGTAGGATTTAATGTAAGGTCATGGAGGTAGTAAATCCATAAGAAACCACATTTACAGTTACTCCATCTATATAGGGAGGTTCTGCTTTCATTATCTGTTAAATGTTGTTCCTCTACTTTTAAAAGCAATAAATGTTCCCTGGGAATTTTTCCAAAGCAAAATATGACAACTAATGGCTGGTTCATCAGGATCTCAACAGGGATTTTGCAAAGATATTAGTCAAATAAATTTGGGCAAACCTGAATTAAACAAAATCTGGTGTAGTACTCATGCACCGGGACTCTCAGAAAGGCACACAGAGTACACAGGTGTCTTTATATTCCTATGATCATGGAAATGATTCTTTTTCTTACAGAGAAATGTGGTCATCAAGGATCTGCAGAAATCCATAAACATAGTATGTCTTTTCATCTGTTTGTCGTCTTCAATTTCTTTCATCCACGTCTTACACTTTTCCAAGTACAAGTCTTTTACCTCCTTGAGTGAGTAAGTGAAAGTTGCTCAGTTGTGTCCAACTCTTTGTGACTCCATGGACTAAACAACACATGGAATTCTCCAGGCCAGAATACTGGAGTTGGTAGTTGTCCCTTCTCCAGGGGATCTTCCCAACCCTGAGATCGAATCCAGGTCTCCCGCACTGCAGGTGGATTCTTAACCAGCTGAGCCACAAGGGAAGCCCAAGAATACTGGTGTGGGAAGCCTATCCCTTCTCCAGGGGATCTTCCCAACCCAGGAATTGGACTGGGGTCTCCTGAATTGCAGGTGGATTCTTTACCAACTGAGCTGTCAGGGAAGCCCTTTATCTCCTTAGGTAAGTTTATTCCTAGGTATTTTATTCTTTTCAATGTGCTTATAAATCAGATTGTTTCCTTAACTTCTCTCTCTGATAGTTCATCATCAGTGTATAGACATGCAATAGATTCCATATTAATTTCATATCCTGCAAATTTATTAAATTCTTTGATGACCTTTTGTTGTTTTTTTTGTGACATGTATAGCATTTTCTATGTATAGAAAATTCATGAGGTCATTGATGGCCTTTAGTAGTTTTTTGATGACATCTATGGGATTTTCTATGTAATCTGCCAACAGTGATAGTGTTAATTCTTCCTTCCAAATCTGGACTCTTTTTATTTCTTTATCTTGACTGATTGCTAGGACACCCAATACTATGTTAAATAAAAGTGGTGGGAGTAGGCATCCTTGTCTTATTTGTGACCTCAAAGAAAATGCTTTCACCTTTTCACCATTGAGGATGTTAGCTCTTGTCTTATCACATATTGTCTTCATTATGTTGAGGTATGTTCCCTTTAAGGCCACTTTGTTGAGAGTTTTTATCATAAACGGACGCTGCATTTTGTCAAACGCTTTTCCAGCATCTATTGTGATGATTATATGATTTTTTTCTTTAACTTGTTACTGAGGTATACATTGATGGATTCTGAACCATCATTACATCCCTAGGATAAACCCCATTTGATCATGTTGTATGATCATTTTAATGAATTGTTGGATTCTGCTTGCTAATATTTTGTGGAGGATTTTTGCATCTATGTTCATCAATGATATTGGCCAGCAATTTTCTTTTCTTGGATATCTTTGTCTGGTTTTGGTAACTGGGTGATGCTGGCCACATAGAATGAGTTTGGAAGTATTCCTTCCTATGTAAGTTTTTGGAATAATTTAAGAAAGATAGGTGTCAACTCTCTTCTAAATGTTTGAAAGAATTCATTTGTGAAACTATCTGGTCCTGGATTTTTGTTTGTTGGGAGGGTTTTTTGGTTTGTTTTTAAATTATGGATTAAATTTCATTACTGGTAATTGACCTGTTCACATTTTCTATTTCTTCCTGGTTTAGTCTTGGAAGATTGAACACTGAATTTGTCAGTTTCTTCTAGGTTTTCCATTATATTGGTATATATTAATAGTTGTTCTTAGTAATCTCTCATGATTCCTTATTCTTCTGTGATGTTGGTTTTAGCTTCTTCATTTTCAATTCTGATTTTACTACTGTGGACCCTCTCTCTTTTTTTCTTGAAGTATCTGGCTAAAGGTTTGTTAATTCTGTTTAGCTTTTCAAAGAACCAGCTTTGTTTCTTTGATCTTTCCTCCCCCCACCCCTTTTTTTTTTGAGTCTTATTTTCATTTATTTCTGCTCTTATCTTGATGATTTCTTTCCTTTTACTAGCTGTGGGTTTTGTTTGTTCTTCTTTTTCTAGTTCCTTTAGGTTAAGGTTAGGAAGAATTAATATTGTTAAAATGACCATACTACCAAAAACAATATAGAAATGCAATGTAATCCTTATCAAAATACCAATGGTATTTTTCACAGAACTAGAACAAATAATTTAAAAATTATTTAAAGACAACAGACCTTGAACAGCCAAAACAATCTTAAGAAAAAAGAGCAGGGTTGGAGGTATCATGCTCCCTAACTCCAGACTACAAAGCTACAGTCATCAAAATAGTACAGTATGGGTACAAAAATGGACACACAGATCAATGGAACAGAATAGAATGGAACAGAACAGCCAGAAATAAACCCAGGCTTATATGGGTAATTAATCTACAACAAAGGAGGCAAAAATAGACAATGGAAAAAATAAGTGGTGCTGGGAAAATTGGACAGCTTACATGTAAAAGAATGAAACCAGAACATTTTCCCATACTATATACAACAATAAACTCAAGATGGATTAAAGATCTAAATGTTAAACTGGAAACCATAAAACTCTCAGAGGAGAACATAGGCAGAACACTCTGACATAAATTATAGCAATAATTTTTTTTTTTTTGGATATGTCTTCTAAGGCAAAGGAAACAAAACTAAAAATAAACAAATGAGACCCAATTAAACAAACCCTTTTGTACAGCAAAGGAAACTATCAACAAAACCAAAAGACAACTTACTGAATGGGAGAAAATATTTACAAATGATATGAATGATAAGGAATTAATTGCCAAAATATAGCTCATATAATTCAATGTCAAAACAGCTCATACAACTTGATTTCAAAAGAAATCAAACAACCCAATTAAAAAAGGGTAAGAAAATCTGAATAGACATTTCCCTGAAGATATACAGGTGGCAAATAGGCTCATGAAAAGATGCTCAACATCATTAATCATCAAAGAAATGCAAACCACAACCACAGAAAGGTATCACCTCACACCTATCAGAATGGCCATCATGAAAAAGACCACAAGTAACAAATGTTGGGGAGGATGTGGAGAAAAGGCAAACACTGTACAATGTTGGTGGGAATGTAAATTTCTGCAGCCACCGTGGCTGTATTATGGAAGTTCCTCATAAAACTAAAAATAGAACTACCATATGATCCATCCAGCAATTCCACTCCTGAGTATAATCTGAGGAAAATAAAAACACCAATTTGAAAAGATACATGTACCCACATGTTCATAGAAGCATTATTTATAATGTCTAAGATATGAAAGCAACCTAAGTGTCCATAAATAGATGAATGGATAAAGAAGATGTGGTAGATAGAGACAGATAGACAGAGAAATACTTCTGGTTGTTTGGTCACTAAATTGTGTCCGCCTTTTTGCAACTTCATAGACTTTAGCATCTCAGGCTCCTCTGTCCTCCACTATCTCCTGGAGTTTGCTCAGATTCATGTCCACTGTGTCAGTGATGCTATCTAACCATCTTATCCTCTGCCACCCCTCTCACTTTGCGCCTTCAATCTTTCCCATCATTAGGGTCTTTATCAGCTCTTTGCATCAGGTGGCCAAGTATTGGAGCTCCAGCTTTAGCAACATTCCTTCCAGTGAATATTGAGTGTTGATTTTCTTTAGGATTGACTGGTTTGATCTCCTTCCTGTCTAAGGGATTCTCAAGAGTCTTCTCCAGTACCACAATTTGAAAATATTAATTCTTTGGCTCTCACTCCAGTGTTCTTGCCTGGAGAATCCCAGGAATGGGGGAACCTGGTGGGCTGCCATTTATGGGGTCGCACAGGGTCCGACACGACTGAAGTGACTTAGCAGCAGCAGCAGTCTTCTTTATGGTATACCTCTCACATCTGTACGTGACTACTGGAAAAAAGATTTGACTATATGGACCTTTGTTGGCAAAGTGATATCTTTGCTCTTTAATATACTGTTTAGCATATACTTGAATACTACTCAGCCATAAAAAAGAATGAAATTTTGCCATTTGCAACAACACGGATGGATCTGGAGGGTATTATCCTTAGTGAAGTAAATCAGATAGAGAAAGACAAATACTGTATGCTATCACTTATATGTGGAATCTAAAAAATAAAACAAACTAATGAATATAACAAAAAACAAACAGATTCACAGACCTAGAGAACAAACTAGTGGATACCAGTGTGGGAAGGGAGTGGGTAAGGTACAAGATATGGGCAGGAGATTAAGAGATACAAACTACTAAGGATAAGATAAATAAGCTACAAGGGTATATTGTATAGCAGAGGGAATATAGCCAATATTTTATATAACTTAAATGGAGTATAATGTATAAAAACTTTGACTCACTATGGTGTACACCTGAAACTAATGTAATATTGTAAATCAACAGTCAGTCAGTCAGTTCAGTCGCTTGGTCGTGTCCAACTCTGCAACCCCATGAATCGCAGCACGCCAGGCCTCCCTGTCCATCACCAACTCCCAGACTTCACTCAAACTCATGTCCATCGAGTCAGTGATGCCATCCAGCCATCTTATTCTCTGTCATCCCCTTCTCCTCCTGCCCCCAATCCCTCCCAACATCAGGGTCTTTTCCAATAAGTCAACTCTTCGCATGAGGTGGCCAAAGTACTGGAGTTTCAGCTTTAGCATCAGTCCTTCCAATGAACACCCAGGACTGATCTCTTTTAGGATGGACTGGTTGGATCTCCTTGCAGTCCAAGGGACTCTCAAGAGTCTTCTCCAACACCACAGTTCAAAAGCATCAATTCTTCGGCACTCAGTTTTCTTCATAGTCCAACTCTCACATCCATACATGACCACTGGAAAAACCATAGCCTTGACTAGATGGACCTTTGTTGGCAAAGTAATGTCTCTGCTTTTGAATGTGCTATCTAGGTTGGTCCTAACTTTCCTTCCAAGGAGTAAGCGTCTTTTAATTTCATGGCTGCAATCACCATCTGCAGTGATTTTGGAGCCCATAAAAACAAAGTCTGACACTGTTTCCACTGTTTCCCCATCTATTTGCCATGAAGTAATGGGACCAGATGCCATGATCTTCGTTTTCTGAATGTTGAGCTTTAAGCCAACTTTTTCACTCAAATCAACAGTACCCCAATTAAAAAAAAAGAACTTGCAAAACTCATTCTAGAATGGCTGGTTTAGGTCCTGGAGTCTACTCAGGGATTTAGCTAAATGATCAGAATCGCTTTTCTGATTTACATTTTGATATGGTGACATCAGCTTGTATTTAAAGGTTAATGTAAACAATGCTGCATAAAATGCACCTCTTTGGTTATTATTCAGATGATGTTGAGTGTTTTCATCTCTCTTTAAGAACCCATGTAAAACATTTCTCTCTGGTCATAGTTTCAGACTGGCAATTGGTTTGATTTTACTATAGACACACTGTGAACTTGTAATTAAAAGCATTTCATGCTTCACATGGGCTGCTAAAAGCCTACAGCCAAGTCTGTGGTTTCCTCTACCAGTATATTATAATATATATGGTACGGTTTTTGTACTGGGGATATTCTAAGATACATGGTAACATTTTTATCCACATTCTCTCCTTCATCTTAATTTCTTATTTTTAATGTATTCTATCTAGCTCAATTATTCATATTTTTAAGACCTAAGTTCTTTTTGGAATAAGGCAAGGCATAAATGCATAATTAAAAAATTTTTAAAGCTCATTTTAAGTGATGATACAAAGAAAAAACATCAAGAAAATCAACTGTAATCCTAACATCTAGATAAAGTTCTGCACTGCTAATATTTTGATGTATTTTCTGTCAATCATTTTTACAAAATTAGAATCATATACTATATACAACTTTGTGTCTTGCTTTTTCCACTTATAGAATCATGAGCATTTTCTTATTACTTTAAATAGTCTCTCTATATTTAACATTTCCCTATTTGCAGGCATTTAGCACGTTTTCAGGGGGTTGTTTTGTTTTTTGATGTTATAAATAATACTGTGTTAAGATCTCTCTAGAATATATCTCTGTTCAAGTTTTAAATTATTATTTTAGGATAAATTCCTAAGAGAATTAGTAGTCTAAAGGATACAAAATGTTTTTTACTGATGTAGAGATGATTTAAAATATTATATTAGTTTGACATGTACAACATGGTGATTCAAAATTTTTATAGATTATACACCATTTGAAGTTATTATAAAATATTGGCTACATTCCCTGTGCTGTACAATAAATCCCGATAGCTTATTTATTTTATACATAATGATTTGAATCTGTTAATCTCTGATCCCTATCTTGCTCCTTCTCCTTTTCCCTCTTCCAGCTGGTAACCATTAGTTTGTCCTCTTTAAGAATATAAACATTTTTAATGTTTTTGATAAATATTATACAACTGCTTTCCAAAAATATTGCATCAGTCTGCATTCCTTCTAGCAGCATAGGAAACATGCCTATTTCATCCTGACTTCACTGGAATTATGTTGTTATCATTAAAAAATGTTATTAATTTTATAGTTAAAAATAATTTCTTAATTTGTATTTTTTCATTGTTTAACATCCACTGCCATACAGTGTTAAAAATTTAATTTTCACTTTTGATTACTAGAATCTAAATCATCTTTCATCTCTTTATTAAGCTTTTCCATGTGTTTTTCTTTGAATTGTTGCCCATATTTCTTTTCAGGGTATTAACACTTTTCATTTTTATTTACATGAGGCTTTTTACATATATCTAATACATCAACTATTTTCCAATGTGTTTTTGGAAAATATGCTTGTGTTTCCATTTTGTTTCTCATTTTTGACTGCCATTTTTTATTTCTTATGTAATTATCTCAACAGATCTGTTCAATTTAATTCTTACCTACATTTGAGGACAAGATAACTATCCACACATAGTTTTGTTAAGTTTTGAAAAGTGTTTTGCTCTTTTAAGTTTAACTAAATTTAGCTAAATTTTAGAATTTATTTTGGTATATTTTGGGCTTCTGTTGAAGACTCAAGCCCTGAGCCCATGGCAGTGCATCAGTCCTCTCTAAGATGTTCTCAGCTAGTGGTTTTGCTATCTAACCTGGCAAATAAGAACACTTTTAATGTTCATTTAAGCTGGCCTCCTTTTTTTTTTTTTAATTTTATTTTATTTTTAAACTTTACATAATTGTATTAGTTTTGCCAAATATCAAAATGAATCCATCACAGGTATACATGTGCTCCCCATCCTGAACCCTCCTCCCTCCTCCCTCCCCATACCCTCCCTCTGGGTCGTCCCAGTGCACTAGCCCCAAGCATCCAGTATCGTGCATTGAACCTGGACTGGCATCTCGTTTCATACATGATATTTTACATGTTTCAATGCCATTCTCCCAAATCTTCCCACCCTCTCCCTCTCCCACAGAGTCCATAAGACTGTTCCATACATCAGTATCTCTTTTGCTGTCTCGTACACAGGGTTATTGTTATCATCTTTCTAAATTCCATATATATGCGTTAGTATACTGTATTGGTGTTTTTCCTTCTGGCTTACTTCACTCTGTATAATAAGCTGGCCTCTTTGAAGAAAGTAATGCAGGTAACAACTTATACACTGGTTAGAAGTGAATCAGGATGATCTCCCCCCACAAGCCATTGTCACATACAGTATATTTAGCATCCAGGGACAAAACCCAAATTTTCCCATTATACACATATTCCTTTTCTTTCTAGTAGGATACAGCAAACAAACGAAAACCAAAAACCAGGGAAATAAAATCCTTGAGACAGTTCCCAGAGTTAGGGGTGATTGTTTTCCGAGAATTTTAGCCAAGAGTTCCAGGTTCAACAGGACAAAATCCAGGATGAAGGAGCATTGGGGTGGGGGTGGGCACAGCCTTACCTGCTTGTGAGGGTGGGGCCTAAATCTGAGTCTTTGTATCTGAGTCTTCCTGCTTCTTAGTCCCCTTTTAGCCTGAGAGTTAGCTCTGTTCCTACAGTGGGCCTTTTTCCACTCTGAATTAGGAGTCATCCCAGTGCAACTGGCGGGAAGGCAATATAATTCCCCTATATGTGGAAGCGGGATGGGATGCTCCCAAGTTTCAGACCCAGCCACAGACACCAAGTCCCTGGTCTCCTGTACAGCAGACCCGTGATCCCTGGCTGCTACTTGATGTGTTATATCTATCTTTCATAACAGGCTGAGGTTGTGGGCTTATTTCTAAGCACAACTCAAAGCTCTTTTAAGTTTAACTAAATTTAGTTATTTTATTTCACAGTGAAATATAAAGTCCCAAGTGATATGGCCCTGGATTTTTCCGAGAGATCACTTCTCCTTCTGCCCCTACCAGAGTCAATCAGGTTTCCTTCTCCCCTGAGATGGATTAGTTGTAGGAACCAAAGGTCTCAGCACTTGAAAACCACTTCTTATTTCAGTTCAACCACAGACTCCTGTGTCAGTTCTCTGGCCTGGGGCAAAGACTTAGCATTTTGCTTTTGGTTTTCTGGAAAAAGCCTAAGTGACAGCAGCTTCATATTTCTTTCTTTAACTTCTTTCATTCCAGATTTCTCAAACAACTACAGGATGGGTGATAGCTATTAAGTTAATTTCAAAAATGAATAAAGGTAAGAGACTGCATTTATGTTGTGTTCAATATTCTCTTATGTACTAAAAAAAAGAAGAAGAAAATAAGTAGCTTATCTCCTCAAAAGCAAGAATGTATAGAAATACTGAAATATTTCCTAAACAATGAGGGTGTGGGAGAGAGGAAAGAAGTAGGTGGGCAGAGTAAAGAGAAGTCAGCTGTCCCAGGTCCAGTCATACTCTACAATCCTGAACAGAGATGCTTCTTCTAGTTCAGGAAGCCAGAGAACAAATCCCTTAGAGTCTGGGTCACCAAAGCCTTCTGTCCCCACCCAAGACAAACTTACTCTAGAGAGATTTTTCACACCAAGGATTTTAAGTAGGGTGCCCATGTGTCCCAGCTTTCCCAGGTCTGTCTCAGTTTACACCACTATTCCTTTCAGTCTCTACTGTGGTCTGAATGTGTGCTGAAATTCTAATGCCCTGTGTAATGGAAGAAAAGTTATGACACACCTAGACAGTGTATTAGAAAGCAGAGACAACACTTTGCCTACAAAGGTCCTTCAAGTCAAAGCTATGGTTTTTCCAGGAGTCATGTATGGATGTGAGATTGAAAGTCACTCAGTTATAAGTGACTTTGCGACCCCATGGACTATATAGTTGATGGAATTCTCCAGGCCAGAATACTGGAGTGGGTGCCTTTCCCTTCTCCAGGGGATCTTCCCAACCCAGGGATTGAACCCAGGTTTCCTGCATTGCAGGCGGATTCTTTACCAACTGAGCTATCAGGGAAGCCCATGGATGTGAGAGTTGGATCATAAAGAAGGCTGAGCACTGAAGAATTGATGCTTTTGAACTGTGGTGTTGGAGAAGACTCTTGAGAGTCCCTTGGACAGCGAGGAAATCAAACCAGTCAATTCTAAAGGAAATCAACTCTGAATATTCACTGGAAGGACTATTGCTAAAGCTGAAGCTCCACTACATTGGTCACCTGATGCAAAGAACTGACTCATTGGAAAAGACCCTATTTCTGGGAAAGTTTGAAGGCAAGAGGAGAAGGGGGTGTGAGATGGTTGGATGGCATCACTGACTCAATGGATGTGAGTTTGAGCAAACTCAGGGAGATAGTGAAGGATGGGGAAGCCTGGTATGCTGCAGGTCATGGGGTCGCAAAGAGTTGGACATGACTCAGCAACTGAACAACAACAAATGGTATTAGGAAGTGACCCTTTGGGAGGTGCTTAAATCATAAGGGTGGAGCCCTCACCTGATATGCTGGGACCCTGATCTCAGACTGCCAGCCTCTAGAGCTGTGAGAAATAAATTTCTATTGTTTATAAGCTACCCAGTTTGTGGCATTTTGTTACAGCAGCCTGAACGGACTAAGGCACTCTCACAAAGGTCTTAGTTTGGACAATAAATTATATAGTTACCCTAATTATTTGTAGAGAAAGAGATTAAGTATGAATTAAACTCTCATTCTCTCTAGATTTGGGATTGAAGTAAGACAAGTCACACTCCGTTCCAGGAATTAGTGAACACTGTTCCAGGAGCTGGTGAACATTTTCTGTAAAGGGTTACATAGTAAATATTTTAGGCCTCATGGGCCAGACAGTTGCTATTACAGTTAACTCAACTTGGTTCTTGCAGGGAAAGTGGTCACAGACAACATGTAAACAAATGTGCCTGGCTGTGTTCCAATAAAACTTTATTTATGGACACAAACACCTCAATTTCATATAATTTTCCTGTTACAAAATATTTTTCTTCTTTTGAAGTATTTTTTTAACATTTGAAATGTAAATGTCATTCTTAAATCCAGGGCCAGATTTGGCCTGCAGGTCATAGCCACCCCCTGTGCTCTTCTGTCACCTGTGTGAACATACTCGGGTACTGGTAGACAAACCCCTTGTTCTGCTCTGGGAAGGGCTCTGTTGGATCTGTTGTCTGTATACATTTATTATCATCATAGTCAACAATTACATTTATAGTCTGGACACACGATGAGGCTTGAGATCTTAAGAGGTAGAAAAATCTTATTATCTCTTCAGTTTTCAAACATGGAGTGGTGATAGGTGAAGTGTATCATAATTTGCTACCAGTAATAAACTACCAAAGCTTGCAAGTGATTAATGCCTACTCATAAATTAGAGCACATTTGACATTTTCATTATAAGAGTGCTGTTCTCTCTCACTTCATCCTGATCTGCTCTTAGGGTACTAAGAGGGGTTCTGCCGAGGGGTTCTGCCGACACATGAATGACCAGGACCAACTGTCAGGGATGCTCCACAGCTGCATGATGAGTGAAGGTGGAAAACCTCTGACCTAGTCCAATCTCATTCTTTTTCAGATGGGTAAAGGTCTTCACAGCAGCCCTGCATAAGAAAGGGTCCAGGAAAAGATGTCATGGGCCTGAGTCTGCACACAGAGCAACTGAGGGGCAGAGACAAAGCAAAATGCTCAAGGTCACACAGCTGATGAGCAGCAGACCTGGAACTCTAATGTTGGTCTTTAGAGTCCTAAACTTTGTAGGCTTTGCTACAGCACACAGTTTTCAGTGTCACAGGGGTCAGAGAAACCTCAAAAACTCAGTCTGCTGTCTTCAGGCTCTGACTGCAACAACAATATTCCAAAGCACTGGGTAATCCTACCCCTATTGTACAGAGTCCGGGCCTTCTCCCCTCTGGCACTAACATGGAAAGTTCACTATTCCCATTTTATGCATAAGTAAACATTTTCAGCACATGACCTAGATCAAAAGAACCCAATTGATATTCAGAAAACTGGTATAAAGTACTTCTGCAAAGACAGAATTGGTGACCAAAGAGTGGTTATCTCTGTGCCAAGTGGGAGATCCTTGATAGAATGGAAAGTAAACAGTAAAGAGCCCTGTAGTAGGCTTGTCAAATCGCCAATCTGGAAGGACTTTGGGGTCACCATGTCAAACTCTCTATGTCCCAGGGAACAGGACATTATTAAACACATTAGGGAAGAGTCATCCCTGAAGGCCATCCAGCCAAAGCCGATTTGTCGGCTTATCGTCCAAAGGAGTCTTGTTAGCCAACCTGAGCCCACATCTACAGGGTAATAATGACCATGTGCATAATGATGACTAAGAGCACTCCAAGAAGGACACGCGCATCCTTAACCATGAAACCATTTAATTCTTCTAAACATAATGTTATCGGTAATTTTATTATGTTTTAATTCCTTGAAAATTGGTCACTAATTTGCATTGCATTGAACCATAAAGGCTGAGTGTCAAAGAATTGATGCTTTTGAATTGTGATGCTGGAGAAGACTCTTCAGAGACTGTTGGACAGCAAGGAAATCAAACCAGTCAATCCTAAAGGAAATCAACTCTGAATATTCATTGGAAGGACTAATGCTGAAGCTGAGGCGCCAATACTTTGGCCACCTGATGGGAAGAGCCGATTCATGGGAAAAGACCCTGATGCTGGGAAAGACTGAAGGCAGGAGGAGAAGGGGGTGACAGAGGATAAGATGGTTAAATAGCATCACTGATTCAACAGACATGAGTCTGAGCAAACTTCAGGAGATGGTGAAAGACAGGGAGCCTGGTGTGCTGCAGTTCTTGGTGTTGCAAAGAGTCGGACATGACTTAGTGACTGAATAACAAGCAATTAGTCTACAGTGAAATACCCAAATCATGCATGGCTCCAGAGTTTGTTTTCAGCTGGTTACTTTTAAAGGCTGAATTTTCTACACCCAGGCTCATGTTCTTATTCAGCAGCCCCCATATTAAAACCAAATGGTCCAATGCCACCTAAACAATTTCCTTTACTAGGTCCTTTGAAGTTCTTCATTCTGACACTAAACGTTCCTCTCATTCCTTTTTGTCACTAGGGAGAAGTTCAAAGAGTTAAAGCTCCTCTTAAATGTGGGATCTCCAAGAATATCAGGCTCACCAAAGCATCCAGCCAGCCCCAGCCAGTATGGCAAACAAAGGGAAGCACAGAAAACAAGACAGAGGCACATGCAGGAGGGCTGGACTTTGGCAAGTGGGCCTCTTCCACTGAACCACAACGCCATGAATGATTAATGCTGAAGGCTGGAGAGACAGGGGAGTATAAGACACCAGAGGAGCACAGGCAGAGGATGGACTCGGCCAGAATTTAAAGAGATAGAAATAAACAGAGAGCACTAAAGCAACCCCTGGGAGACTGTGTTTTGGCTTTTTCTTCCTTACGGTCAGATGGAAAAGGGAGGCAGGGAAGGAAAGCAGCAGACAATAGGATACCTGGAAGAAGAGGAAGAAGAGGGCAGGAGAAGGGAGGAAAACAGGAAGGCTTTTTTAAAAAAAGGAATCAGTGCCCAGGACCTTAGGTATGTATATTACATTGTCTTCCCCTCGTTTTCAGTTATCAGAGCTAAAACAAACCTGTTGGGCTGCCACTAGCATTTTTCAGGGCCTGAACTCATTTTGGGTTTTAGTCTTTCCACTGTCCTTCTCACAGGTCCATCTTTGGCCTTTTGGCTTAAGATCTCTTTTTGCCGGTCTTTTTAAGATCCCTTTTTACCTCAGGTACAAAGCCAAGGCTACCAACTTTTAAGGATTAGGAAACTGTCACTGGGGAACTGACCCCAAGAAAGCTCAGATGACAAATTCTCAGTTAAGGGCCTAAGGGAAAGGAATGAGAATGGGGAAGGGCCCAGGCCCCCCTGAGTCACTACAGCTGATGGCTCCTTGGGTGTTCAGAGGGATCTCAGAGCACCTTCTACGCCCTCCAGGGCTCCTCCCATTTCCTTTTCCAGGAAATCTTCCCAACTCAGGGATTGAACTAGAGTCTCCTGCATTGGCAGGTAGATTCTTTACCACTGAGTCACCTGGGAAGCCCCTTCTTTTCCTTATACCCCTCCAAATCCCCAATTTCTGTATTATCACAGGCTCTTTTCCAGTCTTGGCCACATCACCCCATCTCTTTGCTGATCTGGGCACTGGCTGGTGAAACAGCTGTACCTTGGGGTCTAGTTTTCTGCTTCTTGCAGGTCAGGCCAGTAACGCTGCAAGCCTTCTCTGTTTCTTTAATCTGCTCTGTTTAAGCAGACAGCTAGGAGCTGGAAAGTGTTCCTGTTGGCTGAGCTCTCAGGGCTGTTCCCTGACATGAAGCTGGCAGAAGAAAGAAGCAGTGCAAGGGTATTTCATCTCTCCCTACACCCAGACAGAAGGATCGCAGGAGGCCACGGCTTCCTTTTGCTCGCTTCCTGGCTAGGTTGAGTGTTGGGTGGAGCAGAAGAAAGGACCCTCATACCCAATCTCCTGGCAGTGGGTTGAATAGTGTTCCTCAGGTAGATGCGTCCTAGTTCTACAGTCCAGCACCTGTGAAGGTGCCCTTATTTGAATATAGGATTTTGCAGATGATTTTAGTTTTGATGGCATCTGAATCCAGTGATGGCCTCCTTACAAGAGACAGAAAAGGGAAATCTGAGACCCAGAGACATAGAAAGAAAGACAAGTGATGATGGAGGCAGAGATTAGGGTACTGATGTGAGCTAAACAACACCAGGAGCCACCAGAAGCTGGTAGAGACAAGGAAGGACTCTCCCCTAGAGACTTCAGAAGGCACCTGGCCCTACTGACACCTTGATTTCAGACTTCTGGCCTACAGACCCGTAAGAGAATAATTCCTGTTGGACTGTAGCCTACCAGGCTTCTCCGTCCATGGGATTCTCTAGGCAAGAATACTGGAGTGGGTTGCCATTTCCTTCTCCAGGGGATCTTCCCAACCCAGGGATCAAACCCGGGTCTCCCGCATTGCAGGCAGATGCTTTACCCTCTGAGCCACCAGGGAAGCCCCTCTTAAGCCACCTAGTGTGTGGTAATTTGCTATGGCGGCCCTTGGAAACTAATATATCTCCCTAGGTAAACTCTACCAAGAGTAGAATAATTTCTCTTGACACAAAAAGGATCAGATCAGATCAGATCAGTCGCTCAGTCGTGTCCGACTCTTTGCGACCCCATGAATCGCAGCACGCCAGGCCTCCCTGTCCATCACCAACTCCCAGAGTTCACTCAGACTCACGTCCATCGAGTCAGTGATGCCATCCAGCCAGCTCATCCTCTGTCGTCCCCTTCTCCTCCTGCCCCCAATCCCTCCCAGCATCAGAGTCTTTTCCAATGAGTCAACTCTTCACACGAGGTGGCCAAAGTACTGCAGTTTCAGCTTTAGCATCATTCCTTCCAAAGAAATCCCAGGGCTGATCTCCTTTAGAATGGACTGGTTGGATCTCCTTGCAGTCCCAGGGACTCTCAGGAGTCTTCTCCAAAACCACAGTTCAAAAGCATCAATTCTTCGGTGCTCAGCCTTCTTCATAGTCCAACTCTCACATCCATACATGACCAGAGGATAAACCATAGCCTTGACTAGAAGAACCTCTGTTGGCAAAGTAATGTCTCTGCTTTTGAATATGCTATCTACGTTGGTCATAACTTTCCTTCCAAGGAGTAAGCATCTTTTAATTTCATGACTGTAGTCACCATCTGCAGTGATTTTGGAGCCCCCAAAAATAAAGTCTGACACTGTTTCCACTGTTTCTCCATCTATTTCCCATGAGGTGATGGGACTGGATGCCATGATCTTCGACTTTCATCAAGAGGCTTTTTAGTTCCTCTTCACTTTCTGCCATAAGGGTGGTGTCATCTGCATGTCTGAGGTTATTCATATTTCTCCCGGCAATCTTGAGTCCAGCTTGTGTTTCTTCCAGTCCAGCGTTTTGCATGATGTACTCTGCATAGAAGTTAAATAAGCAGGGTGACAATATACAGCCTTGATGAACTCCTTTACCTATTTGGAACCAGTCTGTTGTTCCATGTCCAGTTCTAACTGTTGCTTCCTGACCTGCATACAGATTTCTCAAGAGGCAGATCAGGTGGTCTGGTATTCCCATCTCTTTCAGAATTTTCCACAGTTTATTGTGATCCACACAGTCAAAGGCTTTGGCATAGTCAATAAAGCAGAAATAGATGTTTTTCTGGAACTCTCTTGCTTTTTCCATGATCCAGCGGATGTTGGCAATTTGATCTCTGGTTCCTCTGCCTTTTCTAAAACCAGCTTGAACATCAGGAAGTTCACGGTTCACATATTGCTGAAGCCTGGCTTGGAGAATTTTGAGCATTACTTTACTAGCGTGTGAGATGAGTGCAGTTGTGCAGTAGTTTGAGCATTCTTTGGCATTGCCTTTCTTTGGGATTGGAATGAACACTGACCTTTTCCAGTCCTGTGGCCACTGCTGAGTTTTCCAAATTTGCTGGCATATTGAGTGCAGCACTTTCACAGCATTATCTTTCAGGATTTGGAATAGCTCAACTGGAATTCTATCACCTCCACTAGCTTTGTTCGTAGTGATGCTTTCTAAGGCCCACATGACTTCACATTCCAGGATGTCTGGCTCTAGGTCAGTGATCACACCATTGTGATTATCTGGGTCATGAAGATCTTTTTTGTACAGTTCTTCTGTGTATTCTTGCCATCTCTTCTTAATATCTTCTGCTTCTGTTAGGTCCATACCATTTCTGTCCTTTATCGAGCCCATCTTTGCATGAAATGTTCCTTTGGTATCTCTGATTTTCTTGAAGAGATCTCTAGTCTTTCCCATTCTGTTGTTTTCCTCTATTTCTTTGCATTGATCGCTGAAGAAGGCTTTCTTATCTCTTCTTGCTATTCTTTAGAACTCTGCATTCAGATGTTTATATCTTTCCTTTTCTCCTTTGCTTTTTGCTTTTCTTCTTTTCACAGCTATTTATAAGGCCTCCCCAGACAGCCATTTTGCTTTTTTGTATTTCTTTTCCATGGGGATGGTCTTGATCCCTGTCTCCTGTACAATGTCACGAACCTCATTCCATAGCTCATCATGCACTCTATCTATCAGATCTAGGCCCTTAAATCTATTTCTCACTTCCACTGTATAATCATAAGGGATTTGATTTAGGTCATACCTGAATGGTCTAGTGGTTTTCCCTACTTTCTTCAATATAAGTCTGAATTTGGCAATAAGGAGTTCATGGTCTGAGCCACAGTCAGCTCCTGGTCTTGTTTTTGCTGACTGTATAGAGCTTCTCCATCTTTGGCTGCAAAGAATATAATCAGTCTGATTTCGGTGTTGACCATCTGGTGATGTCCATGTATAGAGTCTTCTCCGATAGTGGGTTACAAATTGGTTCTCACAAGGTGGGATGAATTAACTCACAGGTTATGCTACCCCTGTGCCTTGTTGGCATATACAGTGGAAGCTTTTACCCAAAGGTAATTTTGGTCTGTGAAGGGTCATTGGGTATTTGGTTAGAGTAAAACCCAATGAGGGCATTATGAGGTCATGAAAATCCCAGAAAAGAAGATGGTTGGAGATGACTTCAAATAACTACAAGGGCTAAACTGATTGCCTAGAGACAGGAAGGGTCCCCTCCCTCAATCCCCGTGCTCCCCCACCCCATCCTGGCCCCCATAGATTGGCAGAGCTCTCAGTCACATTTTCACATTCCAACTCCCCCTTGTCCTGGAGTGGAGAGTTGGAGACAGACTAGAATTTCTTATTCCAGGACACAGTCTCTCCCAAGACTGGGAGACCAGGCCCTTCCTCACCTAGATCACTGCCTATCACTGCCTTAGCGGCTCATCCTCCTTTCATTCTCCAAGCCTTACCTCCCACTCCAAAGCTGGCTTCCTTGGAAAGCATATACAAATCTAGGCGAGGTTCTTGAGTTTGGCTGAGCAGAAAATCACATTCACTTAGAGGGAACTCTGGGGCTGTGTGCAAAGCAAAGTCCACTTTGGAAGAAAACTAGACAGTCAACCAAGACACTCTTTAATTCATAGAAATGAAAGAAAGATGTTGTGATGCTTGTTGGTATGGGACAAACCAAGTGGTTAAATGCAGAAACCAAAAGTGTCAGAGAGTGTAGTTGAATACTCCTCTTTTTATTTCCTCTGATATACTATGTGACCATGGCAAAGCAGTACATTGTCTGGACAAGCTTCTCTATGGGAGACAGAGCAGTGAGCGAGCAACAGCTGATTGCTTAATTTTCAGGGATTTTGAGAAAATGTTGTTCAGCACAGCCATTATTAAAATTAAAGTATAAAACTTACAATTAAAATCAGTGCTTCTTGCTGGGGGGTGATTTTGTACCCCAGGAGACATTTGGCAATGTTTGGAGAGGTTTTGATTGTCACACTGAATAATGCTACTAGTCTCTCGTGGGTAGAGGCTAAGGGATGCTGCTAAACATCCTATAACCACAGGCCAGATCCCTAATAAAAAATTACCCAGCCCCAAATGTCAACAATATCAAGGGTGAGAAATCCTGAATTAAATAAATTAAATAAAAAACAGGTAAACAGCACATCAAATTCATCACTTCCTATTTACTAGTATCTCTCTTTTGAGGCGACAGATCTCTGCATGTATTGCATCTGCATGGTAGAAATACTTTATTATGGTGTGAACTGTGTATCTCTTCCCAACTCCACATTCAGTAAATCATGTCAGTACCTTCAAACTAGCCATGGTGGGTGGATTTACACCAAGGAAATAGGCAAACATTACCTATAAGGTCTCCCCTTGTTTTTGGAGATCCAGTTGTTAAGTATTCTACAGTACACCACTTCAGGTATATATAGGTATAGGGTACCTGAATTGTGGTGGGATCTTCTCCTTCATTTTTCACTTCTCTCAAAAGATCACAGTGAAATGGAGATCTCCGTTTTTCTAAACAAAAACTGGGAGGGGGTACAAAGGTGGCTGGAAAAATGAAGTCTCATATAAAAAGGCAAAAGAAAGAAATGGAAGAAATAAGGTGTTTACAAGAAACAACTGTTAATGGAAAGTAAGTCATGCATCTAAATCTATCTTTTTACACTATTAGAACATCTGGGTGAAAACTGAAAAATCAATCCTTCACCCAGATATCTTTTCTGAGTGATACCGGTAGACGAATACTCGAACATTCAGAGTCCATGAAGCATAATATCAAAATACTAGGAAATAGTAGGATGAGTTTCCACTCTTTTTCCTGCTGTTTAGATATGTGAAAGCAGTTTCATTTTTACTAAAGTAGAACTTGACTTCAGGATGACCCACACTAGAAACCAGCGAGGGCACTAGACAAATTTGCCTATGTGGCTCATGTAGAATTTGAGATTACTCTGCGTGGTAACAGACTTAAAGAGCCTCCCTCAATAAGAAAATGTGATGGGGTGATAGGGGAAGACAACAAGAAAAAAAACAAAACATTTTAAAGTAAAGGAAAATTTGTACGAATTTTAAAACCAAGTACATGAACGAAATAAGTCTGGTGAATAACATGGTGGCTTTGAGAGCAAAGCCTGGGGGAAGTTTCTCTGAAGCTGAGAAAATTCTGAACTGGGCAGAGAGCCAGGAGAGCCCCGGACACTGACAGGTGTGGGCTGTGATTGAAGATGAGTTATCTTGCAGTCCAGGAGCTGGGAGTTGGCCAAACAGTGAGGGAATGGGGCTAGGACTGTGTTTGAGGAGGTGTGGGTAAAGGAGAATGTCCACTCAGATCCTGTGAACCCAGACAACCGACCCTAGTTCTTGTTCTCCAAAAGGTGGAAGTAGGTGGAGAGCGCACCAGTTCCTGCTGGGCATCTCAGATGTTGGGTTACCAATGGTCAAGTCAGCTTCAGCTTGAGGGGCTACATGAAAAATTAGTTTCCTAGAAAAAAGACAGGAGGGACCATTACAAAATATAAAACAGGACATCTCCACTAGCTAGGGCTATGGGTAGCCCCTATTCTCTTCTTTCTACAGTTTTGTATTTCTAAAATGTTCTATCATAAACAGTGGCTAATTTATAACCAAAAAGAAAAAAGTTGGTTCTAAAAGGAGAAGGTGAACACAGTCAGTATATGTAAAAGTGTCTTTTTACATATGTCTTCCCAGTTTGTAGTATAATCCAAGATAGTCAGCCTGAAACAGCCCTGAACTGTCCTTGTTGCAATTTGGGTTTGTTTTCCCTAATTTCATGATCACTGTCTAACTAATGATACTTTGGCTATTTAGTAAAGACTCAGATTGACTTACATCTATCTGATTTTAATACCTCAAAGGCAGAGCAATTTAGACCAGTGATTCTCACACTTCTTTGCCCAGCTCCTCAATTTCAACTCTAATTCCCACTGTTTTCTAACTAGAATGAAAATATATTTGAATATTCACTTTATTTGAGTGAAGTGAAAAAGTGTATGAAAGTATTAGTTGCCAAGTCATGTCTGACTCTTTACAACTTCTGGACTGCAGGCCTCCAGGCTCCTCTGTCCATGGAATTCTCCAGGCAAGAATACTGGAGTGGGTCTCCTGTACTGCAGATCAGTAATTTTTACCTGTTATTCTTGAAATTTGAATTTTAATATACTGTCCTAACTATTCGAGTTCTGAAATGTGATAATGCCTATATTTTTGTTTTAGATTAATAAAAGATACATATCTTTTATTTATTGTCTACTGATAAATATTTATTATCTATGTTTTAGGTATAGTTTTATGTTCTGTGGACACAACAGTGAACAAAATAGGCAATGTTTCTGCCTCATATAGCAGTATATCTGGTGTGTATATTTCCTGTAAAATTCACTGAGATAGGATTATGGATTCCAGAAAGAGTTGGAAGGCCAAATCCTTTAATAATGTATCCCATTTCATAGTCATGAAAAACGAAGTCAAATGCATTCGTGACTTAGCTAGTTAATTGAAGAATTAAGAATAGATCCTCTGTATTTCTAGTTCAGTCCATCTTCTATTATACTTCAAAGATGATAAATACTAATAAAAACTAGACCTTATACCAAGGGTCTCATCTGTTAATAATTATCAGTGACTTCCTTAGCTTGATTTAATGACAGTTTTCAACCTTTATCCTACTGGTCTCTGCAATATTTGGCACTGGAATCATCTCTGGGGTGAACCTGAACTTTAGGTTTGAGTTTCAGCTACGAGTGTACAAATCAACCAATACAGAGTTGGCACTTACAACAAATGTTAGCTCTCCTCTCTTACTTACAATAACACACTATTATTTTATTCTCACCTCTGATGTCACCAGTTGAACCTGTTTCTACCTCACCCTTTTGCTAGATTCTTCTTTCCTCAAGCCCCACTAGAAGCTCTGTTCTGAGACCTATGCACTTCTCCCTATATTTCCACTGATGAGTTTAATCACCCTCTCTTTGAAAATGACTTTTAGATCCACAGCTTGAGTCTCAGTCTCCTGTATTCCCTGTGTCTTGTATTTTGTGTAGCCTGTAGGAATCCTGAGTATTTTGCTGTCAGCTTCATTCAACATGTGCCAGGGACTTCCCTCGTGGTCCAGTGGTTAAAAATCTGTCTTCCAATGCAGGGGATGCAGGTTCGATCCATGGTTGGGGAACTAAAATCCACATGCTGCAGGGTATCTAAGCCCATCCACAAGTAGAGAGAAGCCCACACACCACAATGAAAGATCTGCATGCTGCTACAAAGACCTGATGAAGCCAAAAACAAAAAAACAAACACATTTAAATGTCCCAAACAATTCATTATCTCTTTCTCCAAACCATCTTTTCTTTTCTAGGCAACATCTTTTTGTGTTTTAGGCAAAGGAAGAAATATATCTGAAGACTGAAAGAAGAGAGGAATGTGTATCTCTAAAGAAATGACAGAAATTCAGGATGACTGGAAGATGGAGATGGGGAAGCAGAGCCTGGAAGGGATGATCAGGACCAGATTCTGAAATCCTGGAGCCACATTAAGGATTTATGAGTTGCTCATGAAACCTAGCGGGGACCTCTTAACAGTAAGAAGCTAGCTACTGACAAAAGAATCTTTGAGAAAACAGACTCCAGAAGAGTATTGGCATGGCAGCAAGGACTCTGGCCACCTGAGAATTTCCTTGGGCACACTAGGGCAGATCTGACTCCTAATAAAGAGCATCAAGAGCATGTATGGAGCTTCCCAGGGATATTTTTGGAGTGCATACTGACTACTGCATCCTGAATGAGGTCAGACCTCATAAAGTGGTCCATGAGGTCTTTCATTTTTTTGGTGAGAGCCAAAGGAGCCTGGAAAATCCCATGGACGGAGCAGCCTGGTGGGCTGCGGTCCATGGGGTCTGGAAGAGTCGGACACGACCGAGCGACTTCACTTTCACTTCTCACTTTCATGCACTGGAGAAGAAATGGCAGCCCACTCCGGTATTCTTGCCTGGAGAATCCCAGGGACAGGGGAGCCTGGTGGGCTGCCATCTATGGGGTCGCACAGAGTCGGACATGACTGAAGTGACTTAGCAGCAAAGGAGCCTTGCTGGTAAAGAATTTCTCCCCAGTGAGGACATTCCAGCCTGTGTCATTGGGTCTAGTTTGTATGTCTGTGGATCAGTAAGTCCCTATATGTCTTAGCACCTCCAGACTTCAAAGTAGACATGAAGATGCTACCCGCTCCAACACTGGGAGTAAGATAAAGTCAGTGAAATTCTTGAAGGCCACAGAAAACTGCCTGGTAAATATGAGACTATTAATAAAAAGTTAAATGAAGAAAATCTGAAGAAAAGAGACAATCTTTTGGAAATCCAATCCCGACTGGCCGTGACAGAGGTAGTGGACAGCAAGCCTGGCCAACCTCACAAATCAGACTCTCCTTAAGTAGCTACTGTCAACAGGGTGGTGAGGGAGAGATTTAGTGCTCATCCCCAGACCATCACATCTGTTGTGCTTCAGAGCATGTGAAAGATGATAAATCATATAGGAATATGAATTGATGCTGCTAATTTGGTGCTGAGTCCCTTCCATTTGCCATGGAATCATCAGAAATACCTCAACAAAGCCAGGTGCCCTTTTCTTAAAATTACATAACCAATCAAACAATAAATTTATTAATTCCTAACATAAGAGTGACTCATACAGAGTTTTACATTAGGGAAAAAAAAATCTGACAGCCAAGAGGTCTCACTGGTTCTAATGATCTAATGAGTAATTCTGTCCATTAAGGGAAGATGTGGCTTCCTGATTAACGTGGAACCTTAGCAGTGTTTTTAATAAAAGTTTTAACACATACTGCTGTTCAGCTGGTGTCATGTTTAATTAAAACCTTGAAAGCTCCTAGAGAGCTCTCTCTCCTCTTCACCAGATAAGGAGATGCAGAATGCCTCTGGGGGATAGGAAGAGGACAGGGCAGGTAGGGGACGCAGGGCTGAGGAGGGTGGAGAGGAGAGTGGCCAAGCAGTGTTCACATGAGGGCTCTGCTGGTGCCAAGGCCAGTTTCTGCCAAAGGTGGCTGGGTCAAATTTTATCAGCTCTCCTATCTCCTCACTGTAATGGAGGGAAAAAAAAAAAAACAGAGGACAGAGAGTACTCTTAAAAAACACACACTCGTGTGGTTTTTGTTTTGTTTTCTTTGCACTTGGACTAGTGTAATAGGACTCAGCACAGAAACCTAGGGGTGACACTAGGCAGTGCATGACCCTAAAACACATTGCTCTCATCCTAATACCTTTTATTAGGGACACCATGAATGTGCATGGCTTCATCGCTTCATGAAAAAAGGAAGGGAGGGACTTCTCTGGCAGTCCAGTGGTTAGGACATCTCGGTTCCACTGCAGGCGGCATGGTTGAGATAACTGGTCAGTGAACTAAGATCCCACATGCACAGTGTGGCCAAAAGAAATGAATTTTTTAAAATTGTTTTAAGTTTACAAAAGGAAGAGAGCTGCAAGAGATCTAGAAAGCAAAAGGCAGCTAGCTCTTGATTTAAAATTATATGATACTAAGTGAAAATAGTGCAGAATAAAAGTGATACATATGTATATATAGGCATAGTGTGCATATACATGTACTGATTCCAGTTATGGAATATATAATATACATGCACACTTACATACATTCAAAAAAAGCTAGAAGGAAATGCTCCCTATTGTTAATAGTGATTAAAAGCCTTTGGTTGATAGGAGTATCAATAAATTTTATTTTTTTATTTTATACATTTAAATATTCAATGAATAGTCTACAATGAGTATGAATTGAAAATACTATAAACATATCATTTATATTATTCAAATAAGCATTGTTTCAAATTATAAGGCAACTTAAGCCATACCTCTGTTCTCAAAATACAGGAACAAAATACAGGAACACCTAAAACTACATGTAAAAGGACACATAGAAAATCACAGGTCAAAAAAAGTCTCTACTTTAAAATAACAATGTCCAGGCACTTAAGTTGCATGGTGTGGAACACTGTAAAAAGATATAGCTGTGTCATCAACAGATAAGATACCCTCAGAGGTAACTTAAGAAACAGTGGCTGGCTTTAAAATGACTAAAAAGAAAACCTGACAATAAAATTCACTTAAATATCTGACTCTGCAAAAAAAAAAATTACACTCTGTCCTAGAGGAGTACTATGTAATTGAAAAGCCTATGGTGTAACAAGAACATCCTTAGTATAAGGGACAATCCCAAAAGTGATAAAATAAAAATGTGAGCTCTTAAGTACTTTTTAATGTTTCAAAGGCAATGGGGGACTGACTGCTAGGAATAGGATGGTGGCTGTTTCACTTGATAATATGTTTTTAAGCTGAAAAATCCCTTAGCAAGAGATGAGAAGTTGTCATTAAGGAAGCTGGAGGCTCAACCATCAGGTACCAAGGGGGCTTTTAGATTAAGCTGTTGAATCAGTCTGCTTTTGGGATATAAGAATGTGACCAGTGCTTTGTTGGCAGGAAAATGCAAGCTCCCAGGGATCTGCTGGGACCATAAAGGTAGTATTTGAACTTGTGCTTTCTGTTCAAGATGGGAAATTGAGCATAGTCTATACCTTATTTTTGCACACCAAACATAGGAAAAGATAGAACAATCTTTGAATAATCAGACTTAACTAACATGTATCTCACACTGAAATCCAAGAAAGAGACTTCTCACTAGACAAATAGTGATTCCTTAAACCTTGAAAGAGGTAAATAAAAAAGAGAATCCTTAACGGGCAATAGGGCCAATGCTTTCACCTACAATGAAGCCAAGACCACCCTCAGGTGTCTGGAAGTTGGGTCATGGTGCTCGCTGGTATTACAGAACTAAACTGTTCTGCATCCCTGCCATCAGCCAAAGGTTGGGGTTGGGGTGGTGTTGAGCTGTTCATCAATGTCAAGGTTAGGAAGTCTTCAGTCATACGAGACCAGAACTGAGAGCTGCCCTGCACCAGTGAGGATGGGCTTGGAACCACACCACCCATCCAGGAAGGGGTTAAACCAGTAACCAGCACAGGCCTGACCTGGAGCCATTTCCCTTCAAGCCTGGAGCTGAGACCCTGCAAGACTGTTTTCCTGGGGTATCACCTTAAAATACTCAAGAGGTGAAATCTCTGGTGGAAGACGAGTTCACAAACCAAAAATCCTTCAGCCTGTGTGGGAGAATAACACCTTGAAAGGGAGACAACAAACAGAAGAACTTATCTGAAGTGAATAGAGATACTAGAATACCCTGATGAGCTTTTGACTATCTTTAAGAAACTCAAAGAGATAGAGGAGGCAATAGCATTCGTGGAAAAGAATGTAAGATATGGAATAACAAGAGGGGGTTCCAAGAAAGAAAACCCTTAGAAATTTTGGAAATGAAGGCTGCAAGAAAAGAAATTAAATCATTGTTTATGTGGAAAATGAAACGTTGAGGCTAAAGACGTAGCTCCTGGCATCAGAAGAAAAGCAAAGAAGACAGAGATGAAGGAAGTAGACTCTCATATAGGCAGGGAAACCAGGAGAGATGTCCTGCTGAGACCATGGAGCTGCCTGGGCACAAGGCATTGCTTGTATGCTACGTTGGTGGCATGATGTGGTAGCCCTGAGAGCTCAGTGAATTTTGTGGGAGGTAGATGGTAGGAAGAGATGATTCAAAGGGAGGGGCTAGAGGCACTTTAACAGCTGGGCTAGTGAACAAACAATAAAATAGAAATTAGAGCACAGAGGCATGGTGCTGGGTTAGTGTGAGGTAGGAAGGAACTCAGGTCATATATTTGGAAATAGGCAGCTTAGCTTGGAGAACTAAGAAAGGGCTAAGTGTCTCCACTGAAGCTTACTGGCAAATTCCTTAACAGGCAAGCCCAGGGGACATCCATCTAGGTGGAAATGGAGAGGGTTGCTTGGGTCACTGACCATATTTGGTTAAAGGTTTCAAAATTGGATTTGTAACTTATTTATAATTCCTCAGAAATCACTCAGTTCTGGAGCTCAAATTTGCTGTAAAATCGTAAAAAATAACCAAAATTGCTTTTGCACATAGCTCTGCCTGTATGCAGAGAAATTTATTCTGTCTGATGCTTCTTCTACAAGTATTCAAACTAGCCAATTCAGAGCTTGGCAAATGGCCTTTGTGAACAGTACAGAAATATCAGGGAAGACCAGAGAGGGGGAGCCTAGGGTTGAAACAAGCCCCCAGACTGGTTCTAAGTACTTTACGAATATTAATTTCATACTTAATCAAGATCTTGGGTACCAGTCATAGTTCCATCCTGATTCAATGACTCGATCCTGGTGTCTCAGCTTCCCCATGGGTCCCAGTAGATAATCGTAACTCCTCTACCTACTTAATGAGGGTATTTGGAATATCTATTGCAAGGATATAGGACTTCCCCAGTAACTCAGCTGGTAAAGAATCCACCTGCAATGCAGGAGACCCAAGTTCAATTCCTGGGTCAGGACAATCCCCTGAGAAGGGATAGGCTACCCACTTCAGTATTCTTAGGCTTCCATGGTAGCTCAGATGGTACAGAATCCACCTGTAATTCAGTAAACCTGGGTTTGATCCCTGGGTTGGGGAGATCCCCTGAAGAAGGAAATGAATGGCTACCCACCCCAGTATTCTGGCCTGGAGAATTCCATGGACTATACAGTCCATGAGGTCACAAAGAGTCGGACACAATTGAGCGATTTTCACTTTCACTTTGCAAGGATATAAATGAAAAGACTTTATTAACTGTGATGTAAAATCAGGGTAGTGACTTGGGGGGACATTCCCAGGAGAAGGAGGAATTATAACCCAAGGCCTAGATTATAGACTTCATTCTTCTCAATGGGAGCATCAAGAGTAACTGTAGATTTGTGTGATGGCTGTACAGGAGGGCAGGACAGAAAAATGGTGCTCCCTCAGCTTCTTTGAGTGTCCTGTAGAATTAAGAGAGCCATGGGAAGAGATTACCAGAAGTAAAAAAAAAACCAAACAAACAAAGGGGGCAGGAAAGTCATACGAATAAGCCTGAAGAACACGTCCAGGGGAGCAGTATTGGGTTCAGGTGACTCAGAATACAGTTTGGGCAGATTCCAACAAAAAGGGTCCCGAACCTCGCCGTTGCATTTGTGGCCTGGATGGCCTTCAGCAGACCCAGATGCAAAGCTTACCAAATCACCAGAGCCGAGGGGCAGATAGATGTTCTGATGGGAACAGCCTTAAGGTGACACAGAAGGAAGCTGGACAGGGCTGGCCAGAGGCCCTGATGTTGCCTCCTATGACACTTGAAGGTGTGAGGGGGCAGGAACTCAGTCCAGCTCAGCATGCTCTTGGGTGTGAGCCTCTCGTAGTAGGATGCTTATTTACTGGGACGTTAAAGGCCTGCTACCTAGTTTATGTTACCAATTGCCTGTGGTGCCACTGAAATGATAGCGATCTGAAACAACCTCGATATGAATCATATACTTTTGTTTTTTTCCTGATAGTGTGCCAACAAGATGCAGTTATCATTTTCCTGAAGAAAAGGGCTGGATTTTCCCCTGATTCTTGTTAGGGAGGGCTGGGATGGAAACTTCCACATTCCATTTGCCTGGGAGCAGCCAGACCTGGGTTGCCTCCTAGCTCAGGATCCAACACAGACAGGTCTGGAGAAAAAGACTCTTCTCACAGAATCACTGAGAGCCAGGCCTGGGGAGGACAGCAGTCACCAAGTCCAATGGCCTTTCTTGGAACTCTATTTTTGAATGAATGGCTCTGAAGGGGCCTGGAGTCACCTGCCTGGACTCTTGATGTATAAAAGTACTTTATTTTTTGGTTTAAGTAAGGTTAAGCAATGTGCCCAGGACCACATGACAAGGGATTAGCAGTACTGAATCCAGAACTCAGGGTGCCTGACTCTCAGTTGGGGAGTCCCTGTTCTGCTTCATAATGTCACTGCCTCTCACCTGCCTCCCAGCGGAGGAAAAATAGCAGCATGAAGAGGCCAGAACCTCTGTGAAAACACAGAATGACAGTAAGGAAGGTCCAAGAACTCCTTCTGTGTCACGTTCGGAGAAGAGGTGGTTCCCTCACACTGTCCCCAACACACCAGGTACCACATTCTCTCTGAAAACTTCCTGGAGCATTTGCTTACCTAATAGGACTGCGAAGGATAAAACCCACCATTCAGTTTATCAGTCTGACCTTATAATTCTCCTCTTCCTGGAAGACTTCCTTTTTTAGCCACTCTTTCCTGGCTAGATATTACTCATCTTTAGGTCTCTGTTCTCATTTCATTTCCTGATTCACCAATTTAAATGATATTTCCCTGTTATAATTCCTAATTAACCCTTTATTTTCCTTCCTATGCAATTAGCAATTACGTAAAAACTATTCAAATTATTTCTTCAATATCCATCTCTCCCATCAACAGTAAGTGGCACGAGGCCAGGACTGTGTCCATCATTGTAAGGTCAAGCACAGAGGCTGGCAAACTACAGCTTGTGGGCCAGATCTGGCTTGCCACCTGTTTTTGTATGAACCAAGAGCTCAGAATACTTTTTACACTTTTAAATAGTTGGGGAAAATATCAAAAGAAGTGTATTTTGTGATGTGAAAATTATATGAACTTCAAATTTCAACGTGCATAAATAAAACTTTATTGGAACACAGCTATTTTCCTTCATTTACGTATCAACTCTGGCTGCTTTCAAGTTACAGTGGCAGAGCTGTAACATGAGAGTAGTTACAACAGTGAAGAAAAGCAGAGAAAGGCCATGCTAAAGTTCAGACATGTGTCAGGGATTAAACTCAGACCTTTCAAACTCCTGCAGTGTTTCCACTTATTGGATTTCTCCAAACTGACAACAAGGACTGCAAAAACCATGGCCCAGAATCTACCCGGGCCCACAGCAGGTTTTCTAGATATCCATGATAGGTAAATATCCCTGAGGACCTGGGATAAAAGGTGCTTTGTTAAAAGCCACTTTAAATACCTCCCTGAGAAAAGATACTTACAGGGATAAAAGCATTTCTGCTGAAAAGAGGTCTGATGTGTTCTGTTTATGCGGAAGTTGAGGTTTCTTTCCATTCTGTTACAAAATGCAACAACCCCAGGAGTTTTATGTTCTGATGCCACATCGCTCTGCTTTCAGATCTTGCTTTTGTTCCTGCTCACATTTCCGACATGGGAACAAAGCCACAGGCTTGTGCAAACAAATGTCCCTGGATTAGAGTGCCCTGCTCGAGCCAGTTATATTAAGATGGCAATACTGGTATTAATTTCAGTCTCTTGAAAGTCAATGAATCCTCCCTTCAATCATTGCTGTTGGAATATTCAGGCATATTTCATCCCAACTAATAAATATAGGTGATGTTTAAAGACAATGAAAATTGTTGGAAGAAGCTAGGCAGAAGAGAATAATCTACAGCCCAGAGGAAACCATGTTTGAATTGATAGCTTCAATCTCATAAACTCTCTGGATTGGAAGAGGTCTTAAAAGATTGTCTAGCTGTAAAAGACAAAATATTTATGTCTTCCTAAAATTCATGTTTTGCAGCCCTAAACCCCAAAGTGATGGTAAAGGTAGGGCCTTTGGGAGGTAATTAGTTTAGATGAGGTCATGAGAGTGAGGCCCCCATGATGGGATTAGTGTCCTTATGGAAGGAAAGTTATGACCAACCTAGATAACATATTGAAAAGCAGAGATATTACTTTGCCAACAAAGGTCCATCTAGTCAAGGCTATGGTTTTTCCAGTGGTTATGTATGGATGTGAGAGTTGGACCGTGAAGAAGGCTGAGCACCGAAGAATTGATGTTTTTGAACTGTGGTGTTGGAGAAGACTCTTGAGAGTCCCTTGGACTGCAAGGAGATCCAACCAGTCCATCCTAAAGGAGATCAGTCCTGGGTGTTCATTGGAAAGACTGATGATGAAGCTGAAGCTCCAATACTTTGGCTACCTCATGTGAAGAGTTGACTCATTGGAAAAGACTCTGATGCTGGGAGGGATTGGGGGCAGGAGGAGAAGGGGACAACAGAGGATGAGATGGCTGGATGGCATCACTGACTCGATGGACGTGAGTCTGAGTGAACTCCAGGAGTTGGTGATGGACAGGGAGGCCTGGTGTGCTGTGATTCATGGGGTCGCAAAGAGTCGGACACGACTGAGCAGCTGAACTGACTGAACTGAACTGAAGAAGAGGAAGTGAGACCAGAGTTTTCTCTTTAACATGTGATGCATCCGAGAGGGAAACTCTGCAAGACTATGCACCTGCAGGTCGGAAAGAGAGCTCTCACTCAGAGCTGGATCTGCCAGTACCTTGATCTTGGCTTCTCAGCCTCCAGACTGAGAGAAATAAATGTTTATTTTTAAAGCCTCCCAGTCTCAAGATGTTGTTATAGCAGCCCACAATGACTAAAAAGCCAGCCCATCCACGATCTGAATATTTTTTTTCTTTCTTTTTTCTTTTTTAACTTTACAATATTGTATTGGTTTTGCCATATATCAACATGAATCCGCCATAGGTATACACGTGTTCCCCATCCTGAACCCTCCTCCCTCCTCCCTCCCTGTACCATCCCTCTGGGTCGTCCCAGTGCACCAGCCCCAAGCATCCAGTATCGTGCATCGAACATCCATGATCTGAATATTGACCGTCCTCTCCACCACTTCTGCTTGAATATGTATGTGATGCTACCTCCCACGCCTCTGCCAGAATCAAAATGGCAGATCATCAGTGGAAATTTGTGCCCTCTAAGTCTGACCTCATGTTCTTGGTTCATCCCTTGGATTACATTTCCCTTTCATGAATCAGCCCCACAACCATGCCGTGTCCCTACCTCTCACCCCCATTGCCACATACTCATAACTGTACCAGCTTTCTCTTTTCTAGGCCCAACAAGCTAATACTTCCTGATCATTCTTTATATGACATGGTTCCAAAATTTGTTTTTCCACTGAAGCTTTCAACTTCAGAAAATAAGCAGCCAATATGGTAGATGCTCACTTCATTTCCCTTCCCTGACTCCTTCCCAGGAGTGAGGAAATGAGCTGCAAGTAAGTCAAAGGCTTACTGGATAAGGTACAATGTGGATCATGAAGAGTTGCTCTCAATTTAGACCCAAAAGGTTGTCTAGTTAAAATGGCATAAAGAGTGGATTTTCCTGGTGTCAATCATGGAGAAAAGGGACAAGACCATCGGAAGGAAATGGGAATCCAAATGGGCCATTACAGGTTTTGGGCCCCTGTGCCAAACTTCAAAGAATTTAAGTGTATTTGAGAGTGCTTTTAAATATAAGGAAAAGAAACAACAGCCCTTGTCATATAGAGGTAGCTAGAAACTGGGCATTCCTGTGGGCAGTTAGGAGAATGAGTTTACCTCTTGATGCAGATTATCTGGTTCAATGGTTGGCCTAATCTGACTTGTTGCTTATTTTTGTAAATAACAGAGTCACACCTATGATTTACCTATTAACTATGGTTGCTTTCGTGCTACAATAGCTGAGCCTAGTAGTTGTGACAGAGACTAAGGCTCATTGAGCCTAAAATATTTATTAGTCCTTACAGAAAAAGGGCTTTCCTGGTGACTCAGATGGTAAAGAATCTATGTGCAATGCAGGAGACCTGGGTTCGTTCC
Organism: Bos indicus x Bos taurus; assembly: GCF_003369695.1. NCBI lineage: Eukaryota > Metazoa > Chordata > Mammalia > Artiodactyla > Bovidae > Bos > Bos indicus x Bos taurus. The sequence goes on along the minus strand of NC_040086.1, from coordinate 69,927,338 downwards.
CTGGGTTAGGGACAATCTCCTGGAAAAGGGAATGGTGATCCATTCCAGTATTCTTGCCTGGAAAATCCCATGGACAGAGAGCCTAGTGGGCTATAGTCCATGAGATCACAAAGAGTTGGACATGACTGAGTGACTAGCAAAAAAAAAAAAATACAGAAAAAGTCTGCCACCAGTGATACAGTTCCGTATTTCCAGTATTGAATGCCTCACCACATTAATCTTGAGTGACTAATGTGGTGAGGCAACAAATCTGGGGGGTAATTCTTCACACCAGGTGCCCCTCTTGAAAATTCATGGTGTTACTAATTGAGTAAAGGCTTCCAGAAGCCCTGCAGCACACATGTCTGTTTAACTTTGTTTAACTCAGCACTCCTCAGACTCACTTGACCCTATCAACATTCCATTGCAGCATAGGAGCACACTCGCAAAATACCAATCTTGTTGCTTATTACTGTTCTTTGAATTGATTTTGTATTTTTTTCCCCAAGCCCAGGGATGCACCTTGCTTAGATTTTCCAGTCTAGTGACAGTTATGTTGATGAGATCTGAGGGAGGGCTGAGGTGTTTCCTTTAGGCCAGAGTGGTACAGTGAGTAGTGCCTCTCAGCCCGAGGAAGTGGCAACACTAGAAATTTGGGAGAACCCCCAGTGGCCTGCAGGAGTCCCCGTCCAATGCCATCATATTTTCCTTCTTTATTGGATTATTTCTATAAGCAAAGAACATAATTTTTTTCATCTCAAAAAACAAACCAACCCTCTCTCGAATGCCATCCCTATGCCACTACACCCATGCCTCTGCTGACATTTGCATCAGAATTCCTCTAAAGCATTGTCTATATTCATCCCCTCCAATCCCCTCTTCCTACTCTTTCTTGAATCCACTCTAGTGAGACTTTCTCCCCTACCATTCCCCTAACATGGCTCTTGTCAAGATCACCATGACTTCTGTGAGGCTAAACCAAAGGTCAAGGCTCAGTCACTGTACTCGTAATATTTGCAGTATTCTGTACAGATAATGCACAGAAGGCAATGGCACCCCACTCCAGTACTCTTGCCTGGAAAATCCCATGGACGGAAGAGCCTGGTAGGCTGCAGTCAATGGGGTCGCTCAGAGTCGGACACAACTGAGTGACTTCACTTTCATTTTTCACTTTCATGCTTTGGAGAAGGAAATGGCAAACCCACTCCAGTGTTCTTACCTGGAGAATCCCAGGGACGGGGGAGCCTGGTGGGCTGCCATCTCAGGGGTCGCACAGAGTCGGACACAACTGAAGCCACTCAGCAGCAGCAGCAGCAGCATACAGATAATGACTCTTCTCCCCAAACACTTCCTTCTCTAGGCTTCTGGGATCCTGCTCTCCTGTGGCTCTTCTTCTACCTCACTGGCCCCCCTTCTCAGCCATTCCCTGGGTCACTATAATCTCCCTGACCTCCAGATGCTGGAATTCCCCAAGGCCCCCACTAGAATGCCTCCATCCATCTACATGGTCTCTACATGAGCTCATCCTGTCTCATGGCTTTTGATGCCAATGACTCCCACATTTCTATCTCTATCCTCAATTTGGAATGTCCGTTACCCCCAAAATTTGCTTGGCTCACTTCATGTTTTTGCTAAAATACTACAGTATCCATACAGTGCTCTCTGACCACTCTATAAATATATGTATAAATAACACCCTCACCCCTCACTCCTGCCAGCCAGTGTTCCCTTAGCATACTTTTTTTTCTCCTCAGAACTTACCACTATCAGAAATATTTAGTTATTGGAACATAAGCTTTATGAATGCAGGTACTCTTTTGTTCTCCAAAAGAGTTAACACAAGGGCTTAGATCCCTGGAAGACACATAGTAGGCACATAGTAATGTTGTAGGATGAATGAATAGAGGTGTAGTTGTCTATGTTGGGATTCTAGGAGTCAACATGATTTCATAGCTGGGGGAGCTAAATTTAGGTCTTTTTTGCCTCAAATCACATAGCTTGCAAGTGGCAAAGCTGATATATGAATCCTGGTCATGTGATTGATGGGGGGTAGACACAAGTTCCATTTCTGCTCTCATGGAGTTTTTCAGTGGTTTTTCAGTTTTTCAGAGCTGTTCAGTCTGACTTTGAACAGACAATGGCAACTCACCCCTTGACCTCTAAGCCAGGTTCTTTCCATTGGCTTCTTGTTACCACCATCAAAATGACCCTTTGAGACTAAGGTCTTTATTCTTAAACAGCCATTACTCCTTCTCAAGGTATAATCTTACAGGATTCTGAGGCATAAAATGAATTTTTACCTCACATTTAAGATAACTTTTTCATCTCTCTAAACTATGACTGTTATTAAGTGTTGAGTCTCATCTTATGTGGTTTGTGAGGAGTCCTTGTGTCTCCTGGCTTGTCTCTCATATTTGTACTTGTAGTTTTTAATGATCATTGGTTATCAAGGTGCATGGTTTTAATCTTGTTACCTTCACCAGAGTCTAGTCCAAAGTACTGTGATTTTGCCCTTCCCTTCGGAGAAGATTCTGCTATACGGTGGCAAGTGGGAAATGGCAGGGGCTCTGTGAGATCTTTAGCCCAAACTGGTGGCCCACACAAGAAAAATGTTAAGAATTATTGTTTCAAGGTCTTCATTCACTCATCTTTCCTTTCAAAGTGAATAACATCTTATAATTCAGAATCTTAGATCTGGATGGAATCTCAAATGTCATACTGTCCCAACAGTTAGCAACAATCAGTGATCCCTGAAACATCTGTGACATGAAGGGCACCTCTGCTTGAGCCGCTGTATCAACAAAATATTTTTACTCTCATACAACTTTCCTTAGGTTGAGTCAAAACCAGCCTCCCTAAAGCCTCCGCACATTGGTTGTGGTCTTTGTCTTTAGACCTAGCTCCTATAAACCTCACTTTTTATTTTTTTGCCAGGTTTTCAAATAGGCCTGTGAGCATAGAAAAATACATCCGACCCATTCGTGTTGAACCTAGATACCAATATAACTTTTTTGGCTATTAAAATAAATACAGGTTAATAAATCTTTCTATATATCCCCAGGCAGCAAGAGAGTTAAAAGTACTGCCATTACCATGGCGCGGATGGAGAAACCAAGGCATACGGATGGCAGATGACTCACTGTAGGCTCAGTGGACAGATGATTCAGGATTCAAGACTGCTTGTCCTTTGCTCTGACTTGGATTCCCTAATGCAGTACATACTCCAGAGAAAGCTATTATAATAACAACTCCAAGAACATTAGAATTCCTATTACTGAGAAAGATGTACTTTCATTTAAAGGGTTTCATTCTCCTTAGATGAGTTCTACTTTCTGCTTTCCCTTCATTCAAATTCCATGTTTATTATTTCCACTCCAGTGATGGCCTGCTAAAGCTAAAATTCCACTCACACGAGCCAGCAAACGCAACTCCAGGCAGCAGCAGACGGGCACTTGGTCTGTTGGAGACAATGGTTTCTCTCCAGTTTGGTCAGCAAGCCGGATTTAAACTGACAAGATCATAGCTCTACAAAAACAAGATTTATTAATTGTCCTGAGGAAGGAAAAGGTCACTGGGCAAATGGTACCTTGTATCTCATTTTTCAACTGGGGTCTGGGCATCAGTGTCAAATCATTTCTCTGTAACTAGATTCTGCCTCTCAACAATAATTAAAAAAATGACCCGATAAAATCATTCTGTAGGTCTGCTTGTGTATTTCGTTACTTGAATACATTTCACTTATACTGAAATCAGTCTGGAGTTGCTGACACTGGAGTTTCTTCAGGACCCCACTGAAAAATGTGTTTGAGGGACCATTTATTTCTTCTCCCAGACCCCTGCTGTAGTCCATTTCTCAGGCTTCAGCTCCTAAGGAAGGATAGAAGCTTCCTTCACGTGATCTGGGTCACTAATAATGGCAGGGCATGGGAGGGGGCAGGCTGGGTTTCTACCCATCAGACCAATTGCAATTCGCCTGACAGACTCCAGGGATGGCTGGGCTCAGGGAATGGCAGCAAGAACACCACCATCACAGGTGCAGGCCTTGAGGGGCTGGAAGGTGTGCAACATTGTACAGGGAAAGGAACTCGCACAGGGTATTTATTTCTCTAGCTCTCCTGGGCTCCGTTGTGGGCAAATACCCACGATGCCTTGCTTCCCTGGGCTGTGGAAGCACATTTTCAGATTCAACAAACATTTACCGAGTATATACTATGTGCCCATCCAAAAAAAGTAAACATTCTCATAAATAGGACTTCATTTAAGCCTCATTACAACCCTGTGAATGAGATGGAGTTGTAATGTCCTGGTCTGGGGGGTTTTGCCTGCTTGTTTGCTATTAAGTGATTTGATTAAATGGCTATGTCAGCCATCTTAAATCTTACTGGGAGGAAGGTTGGATAAATAAATGAACAAACAGCTGACAGACACATAAGTTCTCCTCTACAAAACGAATCCTTACCAGAGCAGACCCAGGCAGGATGACTTGCCCAAGATCACATGACCTGGAAGTGGCAGAGTTGGGACCTGACACCAGGGCAGGCACCGGGACCCACACTTCCTCCTCTTCCCAGCCCTCTGCCCTACATGTTAATGATCTGTTTAACACCTTGGTACTCAAGAGGTACCCTTGTAATCCCATCTCAGTAGTGTTCTAGCAATGTTTCAATTTTAAATGTGAAGAAAGTAAAAAAGTAAGCCTTTTCAAATACAACTTGCACCTATTCCCTTCTCTTTTAACTTCAAGTTTGCTGTTTTGCTTTGACCCCACTGCACAGCCTGTGGGACCTCAGTTTCCTGCGAGGGACTGAACCCCGGCCATGACAGCGAAACCATGGAATCCTAACCACTAGGCCACCAGGAACCTTTCCCAAGTTTGTTTTTCATTTTTACCTGGGTAGTCAATAAAGTCCCTGATAAGTTTCCTTTCACTCTGCTTTCCTGGTCTCACTCATTCCTGGCAGTCATGCCCACGTCTCAGGGTTTCATGCTTAAGACAAATGTAGGAATTCTGCTTCCAACCTGGATAACTCCTCTCCTGTCCCCAGCGTTATCACGAGATCAACCCATGGTGAGTCAGCTGAGGAGAGTTCTCTCTGGAGGTCATTCTCTTTCCAGCCACTTCTCTTCTGACCTCCTCCTCCTTTTCTCTCAGCTTCAAGCCCTGCAGACTGGCCTGCTGTGGCGGAATCCAGGGTGGTTACTTCTCCAGGTATTTTAGCTCACCAAAGGGATGGAGTGGGAGTGGTAAGGCTACATGGTGCTTACTGAGGGGTTGGGCTATTAATGTGAAAGTGAAGTGAAGTCACTCAGTCGTGTCTGACTCTTTGCGACCCCATGGACTGTAGCCCACCAGGCTCCTCCATCCATAGATTTTTCCAGGCAAGAGTTAATGTTAAGGAGGAGGTGAATGTGGGAACAGGCAGTTTTGCTGTCTCCCCTCCTATCTTCTGAAAAAGACTTTCAATCCTCCTGTACCTTGACCTTCACTGTCCCTCCTTGTAGGTCTACACAGCCCACATTTAGTAAGAATCCTGTCAGGTCAGTTTATCCAGATCCTTACCCTTGACCCCTTGATTTTTGATCAAATTACTCATGACTGCTCCCCATCCAGGTTATAGCTGGTCGCCCCAGCCTGCCTTCAGCAAGAATCCTGTTAAAACCTAATAGGATTTAACCTACTTTCCTAGCAATTTTCCACTCACCAGATACTCTTTGGCAATAAGTGCCCACCTTTCCTTGTCGTATTCAGAATCGAGCCCAGTTCTGCACTAAGGTTTCTTTTATCCTACTGCAATTCTTCCTGAGTAAAATCTGTTTTTACTGCTGTCACCACGGTCCAGCTCTGGTTCTCCTTGATGTGTTTATAAATACCCATCTCCCTCAGAATAATGCCAGACCAGTTTGGGAAGAAAGAATTCAGAGCAAACATAAATCTTCGAAGGCATGGCTTCCTCTCACTCTGGTGTGCTCACATAAGGGGTGGTTGGAGTGAGTATACATGTTAAGGTATATGAATGGAGAGCAAGTTCATGAATTCTAGTTCTATTCACATTTCAATACCCAAATTAAATGTCTAGTCATAAGTGTTCTGCCACAATTGTGGTCATCATCAGTAGCTTTCTGTAAATGAACCTAAAAAACTTTATTAACCCAAATTATTTTTTGAATGCTTGCGCCAAAAGGAAGCCTGGAGCTAAATTTAGTGTTCAACCGCAATCATAAATTTATCCCAGATGCCTGGCATTTCTCATTCTCCTCTCCTTTTAATTAGTTTTGGCTTCCTTTCCATTTTTAATTGTCAAGGTTTATTTGAAATTTAACATAATAAATCACCTCAATCCCTTTCTCATTTCTACTCAGGAAGTCAAATTAGCTAATATTTTCAGATGTTGACATTTCTTTCAGAGGATAACCCCTTCCTGTAAAAAATCATCTTTGGAAACAGAAGGTAAATGGAAACACAATCCACAGGCTCGCACACTGCTCTTCCTTGCTGTGGATACCAGTAGACATCTGGGCTCCAGTTGGACATGTATCACATAGGAACACATGCATCTTACACATCTGTATCTCCTCCACCAAAGAAATAAACCCTCTTCTCTATGGAACAGAGGCTTTGAACACCAGGGGGTAGGCCTGATTTCAGTGTTTTTCCATAACAAATAAATAGCATTTTGTACCATTAAGTGAACTTGCACTGTCCAGCAGAATGGCTTTGCATACTGCCAAATGTGATTATCAAGACTGATTTACTTCTGCCCTATGGTAACCTAGCTACTTAGCTTTGTGAAGATTCAGCTGGACTTGCTTCTTCTTTGGCTAAGCAGAGACAGGGCCACTTCCAGCAAGTCAAGGAAAAGAGGAGCTCCACAGCATAGGGCCTAATAGGCAACAGAGCAGAGCCATTGTGCTTCCTGGCTCCATCATCTTGCTTCCAACTATAGCAGATCTGGTCCAGGCAGCTCAGACTATAAGAGACTCACCAGGGATGCCAAGGAGCTTAAAAAGTGAGGAGGAGCCAGGGGCAGGGTTACTTTCGCTCCACCATTCCTGTCATTCCTGCCCTAAACCAGTGCCCTCCTTTTCTTGGATCCCTGGGTCCTTGGACACCCGATGGCCAGCTCCATTTGCCTTCTTATCCTCCCCTTGACAGCACCCCCGCCCCCTGCAGCTAGTTCCAGGGGTGCTGGCGCCCCTGGGACTTGGCTTGTCACTCCAGCTCTGCCACTTGTAGCTCTGTATCACTGGACCCCTTGAACTTCAATTTGCTCAACAGTGAGACTAATCCCCACCTCGTGATTAAATGTTAATGTATTTCACAATGAAAACAGAATATCAAAAGGATATCAGCACCTCCAGGTTTGTTGTAGTGCTACTCACAATAGCCAAGAAGTGTAAACTCAAGTATTTGTCAATGGATGAATGGATGAAGATGTGGTATGTATGCATGCATGTACATATGTCTGTATATACATACATACAATGGAATATTATTCAGCCATGAGAAAGAAGGAAATCTTGCCATTTTGTGACAATATAGATGGACCTTGAGGGCATTATGCTAAGTGAAGTAAGTCCACTTGAGAAAGACAAATACTGTATGGTAACATTTATATGTGGAAATTCAACTAGGCAAACTCAGAGGAACTGGGAGTAGAACGGTGGTTGCCAGAGGCTGGGGGACGGGGGAAACGGGGAAATTTTGCTCAAAGGGCACAAACTCATACTTATTAGATTAAGAAGTTTGGAAATCTAATGTACAGTGGTGATTGATTTTAGCTAATAACGCTGTATCATATACTTGAATGTTTCTAAGAGAGTAGATCTCAGATGCTTTTACCACAAAAAAGAAATGATCACACTGTGACAGGATGGAGGTGGTGACTAAAGCTATTGTGGTAATCATTTTGCAATATATAAGTATATAAAATAAATATATTTTACACTTTAAACATACACAATGTTTTGTGTTAATTATATCTCAATAAAGCTGGAAAAATTTTTTTTAATTTAACCTGTTTCAAGTGACTGACTAAATATTGGGGCACCAGTAAAGGGTCAGTTATGGTTAGTTTCCCTCCCTCTCTATCCTCCAGCCCTCACTCCCTGCAGACTCACCTAGCTTGTCTCTCCTCTTCAAGGTTCTCCCCTCTAGACTGATAATACTATCAGTCTATTCACTACAAATGATTCAAAGACTGACAAATATTCTCTTTTTGACCAAACTTTAGTCAGGACCTCTGAGTTCAATGAGGCCTCAACCTCTAAGAGCCCAATTTAGCAAGAATTCTGTCAAGATGGTTTATCCAGAATCGTTCATTCTCAATATCTGATCACCCTAGCCTGCCTTCAGCAAGACTCCTATTATGCCCCTTTAGTCAGAATTCCTCATGTTTTCTCCTGATAGTTCCTCTCTCTAATTTTCCATACCCACCCCTCCAATCCTTGGCTATAAATTACGACTTCTCCTTACATTCAGGACTGAGCCCAATCTCTCTTTTGTACTGTAGACTCTCTATCACAATAGTCTTGAATGAGGTCTGCTCTATCATTCTTTAGAAGTGTCATGAATAATTCTTTTCTTTAACAAGACCTCATGTATCTGTGCTCTCGCTTGTGACTTTGAGAAAGTCGGTTTCCTGTTCTTGTTTTGCCTAGTTGGTTAAATGATATTCACTTTTATAAATGTCAGCTTCCTTGTGCAATTTTCAGTGGACAACCCCCACCCTCTACTGCCACATCCTGTCTAGTACAGGACTCTGGAACCAGACAGCCTGGAGTCAAATTCCAGTTCTACCTTTCTTTAATTTTTGACCTTGGGAAAGTTATTTAACCTGTCTGTACAGTTATTTAACCTGTCAGTTCCCCCATCGATAAATGAGGTTAATAATACTACCCACCACATGGACTGTTGTTGCATTACTTCTATTAAGTGCTTGGATATAGTATTTGGCTCATAGTAAGTGCTCAATAAATTTTACCACTGTTATTATCTCTTCTCATGTTTTATAATGATCATTGTTATTAATACTATCTGCCCTGCCCATATCCTCAATCCTTGACAAGGAAGATCCTTAATAGCATATGTGGGTCTCATTTATTTTTGCAGTTTCCCTCCAGTTTCACATCATCATGGCTCACAATATGTCACTAAATCCCTGGGCTGATAACTGGTTGGATAAAGGATTCATAGCAAATGTTGATGGGGGCCAAAAATGATCTCTCTGGCAGTTTATTTGTATTTTTTCCAACACTTTCACTGAGATATCTTCGATATATAAAAACTATATTCTTAAGGTATACAACTTGATGTTTTGATATACATTGTGAAGACATCACCACAATCAAGCTAATTAACACACCCATCACCTCTATAAATTTACCACTGTGTATGTGTGTGTGTGTGTGTGGTGAGGAGATTAAGATCTATCCTCTTCACAAATCTCAAGTCTACAGTGCTGTGCTGTGCTGTGCTGTGCTTAGTTGCTCAGGTGCGTCTGACTCTTGCGACCCCACAGACTGTAGCCTGCCAGGCTCCTCTGTTCATGGGATTCTGCAGGCAAGTACTGGAGTGGGTTGCCGTTTCCTCCTCCAGTCCAACTCTTTAGAACCCCATAGACTGTAGCCCTCCAGGCTGCTCTGTCCATGGAATTTTCTAGTCAAGAATACTGGACCGGTTGCCATTCCCTTCTCCAAGTATACAATATGGTACTGTTAAATACTATCCCCATGCTGTACACTATATCTCTAGAACTTATTCATCTTACATAATTGAAACTTTGTGTCATTTGGCCATTTCCATCTTCTCCTGGTCCCTGGTAAACACCATTCTACTCTCTGTTTCTATGAGTTGAACTATTTAAGATTCCCCTTACAAGTGAGATCATACAGTATTTACCTTTCTGTGTCTGGCTTATTTCACTTAGTATAATGCCTTCCAGTTCTATCCATGGTATTGCAAATGTCAGGATTTCCCTCTTTTTTAAAGTTGTGTATGTATGGGTGTGTGATATACATTTTTCCTTTATTTCTGTATCACATTTTCTTTGTCAGTTCATCTGCCAAAGTATAGGCTGCTTTTCTGTCTTGGCTACTGTAAATAATGCTCCAGAGAACATGGGAGTGCAAATGCGTCATGATTCTAGCTCAGCTCCTTCAGATACACATTCAGATGTGGGACTGTTGGCTCGTATTGGTCTTGGCAACAATCTTTTGGACACGACATCAAAATCACAGGAAACAAAAGCAAACACAAATGAGATGACATGAAACTAAAATGCTTCTGCATAGCAAAGAAAACAAGCAACAAAATGAAAAGGTAACCTATGCAATGGGAAAACATATCTGCAAACTATGTATCTAAAATACAGAAGTTTACCTGCAGTTTAACAGGAGCCTTCAGACAGTGCTTGCACGACTAGGAACACTTTTCGCATGTCACCTCAGATGTCAAATTATCTAATATTGAGAAGGACGAGACAGACACTTTTGAGCCTAACCTCCAAATCTAATTTACTGTATGACCGGATCATCCACGTGAATGCCAGGGCTTGGGCCTCACCTAAATGACTTTTACTTAAAGACAGTTTTTCAGTCAGGGATGGAGGGGTCTGAAGAAGCTGTGAGACAACTGTATCAGGTCATCCCTCCTGTCTGCATTGAACAATCCAAACATGCGTCTTCTCTTTCTACAAACATTTCTGAGGAAGGAGCTGTCCACCCATGATGTCAGGAACCATTATGCGGAGAGAGCTTTGGGCTTGGGTAATCAGAGGACACTGAAATCAAATCTAACATCTGATTGGCTATGTACCACGGACAATGGATGTGCCTGTTTCCTCTTCCTATTTAATAAGGTGGTCTGATGATTGATATCAAAGGATATAGCCCCATGCCTGGCACTGGGTGCGCACTCAGTACTGACAAAGACTCTCTTTGACCAAACTTTGGTCAGGCTCCCCTGAGTCCACTTCTCCACTCAGCCTCCACCTTGAACCCCATCCTGTCTACAGCCTGCCAAGCTCAGCTTTAGCAAGAATCATGCTAAGTCAGCAAGAATTCCTCTACTTTTGATGTCTCCTCTTAGAACTTTTTATTCGCTGAACCCCTCCCCACACCTTGCTCCTTGACTGTAAGTCTCCCCTTATCTTTCCCATATTTGGAGTTGAGCCTGATCTTTCTTCCCTATTGCAATAATCTTGAACAAAAGTCTTCCTCACTGTTTTTCACAAGTGTTAGAATCATTCCTCTTTAAAAGTACATGCCAATGATTACTGCCATTATCTTTCCTCCCTTCCAGGGATCAAGAGGTTGTGGAATTTTTCTATCTAGTTCCTAGTTAAAAAGGCAGCACTTCCACAATCATGTGGAAACTCTACCTTCTTGGCATCACTTTTGGACTGGGGAGACCTACCCTGATATGGTAACTACAGGTAGGTGCCTTGGGGTCAAAGAGAGGGGCAGGTACAGAGCCTGCGTCAGCACATTCCTCAATCCCTTTCCTTGGGGTCAGCATGGTAAACTTCCTGGGAGGGGCTGGGCCAGTTCTTTAGAAAAGCTCCTAGTCTCTGACCCACGTTCAACCAAGTTCATTGTAATCAAATCGGCCTTTTTTCAGGGAAAGCCTTCATCTTAGAAAACCAATGTTTCTGATCAAAGGTCAACCTCAAAATCCAATCCAGAAGCAATTATAGTAGTGTTTTAAAAACCACAGTTGAGGTTCAAAATTCAACCTTTTATTTTTTTTCTTTTTCCTAAAACAAGTTGCCTCCACCCTTTGACAAACAGAGTTGAGTCTCAGGGGACTATAATACAATTCTAGTTTAAAATCTAAAGCTCTGTGCTGCTTTCAAGCTGTCATCAGTTTGCCACACCGCTTTGTTGAAAAAACTCAAGGTGAGTGGGCATGAGCTCTGCCCTCTTCTTTCAGCTCCATTTCAGTGTTGCTCTGTCCCTGAACCCACTTGCCCTCATTCTGGGGGAAGAAGGTCCCTTCTCTCCAGAGATAACCCCCTCCCTGTGTGCTGTCAACCTGTCCACTCTCTCTCTTCCTCCAGGATTTGAAGGTACTGGCCCTGCGCCTAGTGCTCCTCTCCCCATCACCTGCAATCTCCTGGTGCAGAGTTGCCCAAAGTTTGAACAGGTGGTTACTACCAGTGATGTGCAAGATGATTAAGAATAAACACTTCAAAATAGTTATGCATTTAATTTGAATTTGTATTAAGAAAAAATTATATAACTAGCACATCAAACACATAGTTTTGCAGATATTATTGCTTTAAGTGCAGCTAAATATATGTAAGTTTTTTAAAAAGTAGATTGACTTATAATAATACCAAGTAAATGACAGTGAGAGTGATGTGAGGCTTTGGAAACAATGGACTGAAGTTTGCAGGTCTGCACAGTAGAGAGCCCTGGGCTGGCAGCCAGGAGTCCCCGCTCTGCCACTCATCCTCCATGTGGCTTCAAACACATACCTCAACCTCTGTGGGCCTCCACTGGGATTGTCTGTGATTTCTTGGGGCTGGCTCCTTTCCTGATTTTCAAATGTACTCGGGTTTTCCCAGTATGTTTACAAACAGTCTCCCCAAACTGTTCCTAGGGTGTGCTGAACCCTCAAGTTCTAGCTCTCTGGGTTCTCTCCCTCCTGTTTTACTGTGTGAATTCTGAGGTATTGCACTCTTCATCCTTTCCCTTTCTTAAAAGCCCCACAATCTGCCTGTCAGCCTGATAACCCCACTGAAAGAGCCTTTCAATGTTACTGTGACTTCAAAAGTAGGACTGCTAGTATGCAGCTTCTCGAACAATACAACTCAAACAGACTTTGTGGACAGGCTTAGGAATCCATCCTAATGCACAGTCACTCTATCCCAGGAGAATGATTTCTGAGCTGCCAGCATCTCATTTACAAGAAGACTTTCAGAACCTATCTCCCTTCATTTGTGCTTAACGACCCCTCCTGGATTGTCAAACAGCATGCAGCAAGGGTCCCTGGGCTTCTGCCCTCACTTGGCAGTGCTGCTGCCTTCTGATGGAGTGAAGGATGTTGGAGGAATGCCAGGAAGCAGTTCCTGGGGCACTGGCTTATGTGATGGGCTGACTCGGGTGCCTGCACCCACAGTGCGGGCTTCCAAGGGACATCAAGCAAGGGTGGCTGCCCAACTGCAGCAGCCCCAAGAGAAGTCTGGGGTGAGTGAGGATAAGCAGATGGGCTTCTGGGTTTGACAGGGCCAAGTGATTCCCTTTCTTCCTGTCTCAATCTCCTAAAGTGCTAACCAGCAATGATTAGTATTAAGAGTAGGAAAGTCTTTGTGTGAGTTTTCTAGGGTTGCTATAAAGAAGTACCATAAGCTTAAAAATACAAAAGTATTGTCTAACAATTTTGGAGGCTAGAAGTCCAAAATCAAGATGATGACAAAGTTGATTTCCTCCAAAGCTGTGAGGTAAGGATCCCTTCCAGAACTTTCTGCTTGGTGTTGAGACTGTCTTCACACGTACATGGTATTCTCCCTCTACGTATGAAAACTGAAAGTTGCTCAGTCATGTTCGACTGTTTGTGACCCCATGGACTGTAGCCCACCAGGCTTCTCCGTGCATGGAATTCTCCAGGCAAGAATACTGAAATAGATAGCCATTCCCTTTTCCAGGGGATCTCCTATGTGTGCTTGTGTCCAAATTTCTATGTCTATAGAAATGAGTTTGTCCGAATTTGTGTCTGTGTGTGCTTGTGTCCAGATTTCTCCCTTTTATAAGGACATCAGGCAATTGGATGAGGGTCCCAACCTCCTCCAGAATGACCTCATCTTAACTAATTACAACTGCAGTAACTCTACTTCTAAATCAGACCACATTCTGAGGTACCGTGGAGTGAGATCTTCTATATACGAATATTTGGAGGGGCACACTTCACTCCATTACAGACTTGAAGAACTGAACAAGCAGTCAGGACAGCTAGATTCCAGAACCAACTTTGTGGTACAGGGTATGCTGAGTAGGTTCTCTAGGCCTCAGGCTTTTCCTCGTCCCCTAAGTCTAAAGATTTAAGACCAGACCATCTCAAAGGCCCCTCTTGCTCTAACAGCGAATAGCTTCATCATCTAATTGAAACGGATCCAAATGTTAACAAAGCATTTAAAACTTCTCACGTGGAAGATACAGTATAAACACTAAGAAATAATAACCTGGAGCCTCCATAGAAAAAGTGCAGACAAGTTCAAAGTGGTTTTCAAACATTATTTCATTAATCCTTACAAATCCCCTGTGAAGTAGTATTATTAAAGAGCAAACTGACAATTGTGCTATAATCTGGTCAAGTAAAAGAACAATATCTCAGACAAGATAATAGCAGACTCATCTGCCGCAAGAGAGGGCTGAATATTCAAAGGCCACGCAAGTTGGAAACAAATAGGAGATTTCATCTCAGGTGGCTTCAAAATAGGGGTTGGAAATGAGGCTTTGGCTGCCATCCTGGGGGACTTTCCAAAGGAGGGAGGGGAGATTTACGAGCAGAGTTTCCAGAACACATGCATCATTCATGGCCTCTAATTTTTCATGCATAAATGTTTGAGCTGATATTTAAGATCTAGGAAATCTTCCGGGAGGGAATTACAATGTTTTCCTGAGGAGTGAAAAAACACTGTCCTAGATGATTTTTTTTTTTGCTTCCTAGAAGGTGGAGAAAAGATGCTATTTTTTTATACAGGGCTAAAAAGGTAGGTGTGGTTGAGACTTGGAAATGTGGCCATTTCACAGATGCCCTCCCCCTCCCAGCTACTGGCCATCATCCTGATTCTGACTGGCTTTCAGAGATAACTGACCACACCCTCTACCCCAGGACACTGATCCCACAGTCCATCTAGAAGGCAAGAGGAAGCAGGCAACGGAGTGAAGGAAGTCAACCTTTGGTCATGGGACAAACGGTTACATCCAGCTTTGGACTTGCACAAAGACCCTCTGCTATGCTGGATGATGGAGGGGCTGGGGAGACACAGCTTGATCAGCCCAACCTTAAATCGTCCCTTCACTGGCCAGCCTTCTGGCCTGATATTCCAACACTAGAGATTTTTTTTGGTTGCAAGAATTTCTATCTTCAAGTGACTCCCTTTAAAATCCAAAATACCTGTATCCAATCTCCTGTAGTTCTTCAAATAAGCCAGCCCCCTCACACCTCCCCTGCACATGCTGTTCTCTTGGTACGGAATGCCCTTCATGGCCCTTTCCACCTGGCTAACCATTATTCTTTATTCAAGACTAAACTCAAGCCCACCCCTTCCAGAAAGTCTTCCCTGATTTCCCAGGCTAGGTGAGGGTCACTTCCCTGCACCCTGTAGCACTTGTAATTGTTAGTTTTCCATTCTTCCTTGAGAGCATAGCCAATGGTCTCCCTCCTGACATCCCTGATGGCAGACCCAGTTCCTAGAACCTAGGAAATGCTGAATAATATTGATTGTGAATGAGCCTTTTTTTTTCACCTGTCAAATTTGATGATTTTTAAAAAGACAGAACTCAGCTCTGCTGAGAATGAGCTGAAACACTCATTTTCTACTTTGTGGTGGAAATTGACGCAAGGCCCTTGGAAAGCCATTTGGCAAGACATATCACAAACAAGAGTGACTTCATAGCATTTGACCCTGACACTCCTCTTCTGAGAACCTCTCTTTAGAAAATAATATAAACTATGAAAAAGTGACCACCATGAAGACATTCAGGGCAGCATTACTTAAAGTAGAAAATATCTGGAATGAACTTGCACGCTTGCTAAGTCGCTTCAGTTGTATCTGACTCTTTGCAACTCTATGGACTATAGCCTGACAGCCTCTTCTGTCCATGGGATTCTCAAGGCAAGACTACTCAAGTGGGTTGCCATGCCCTCCTCCAGGGGATCTTCCCAACCCAGGGATGAAACCTGTGTCTCTTATGTCTCCTGCACTGGCAGGTGGGTTCTTTACCACTAGCACCACCTGGAAACTTAAATGTCCAATTATCAGAGAAGAGGCTAAACTGCAATCTGATGCAATATTTTCCATCTACTGAAAATCATGGAATAAGCCAATCAAAAAATGGGCAGAAAACCTAAATAGACATTTGTCCAAGAAGACATACAGATGGTCAACAGTCACCTGAAAAGATGCTCAAGATTGTTAATTATTAGAGTAATGAGAATCAAAACTATAGTAAGGTACTACCTCACAAAGGTCAGAATGACCATCATTAAAAAATCTAGAAATAACAAATGCTGGTGAGCATGTGGAGAAAAGTGAACCCTCCGACACTGGTGGTCAGAATGTAAGTTTGTGCAGCCACTATGGAAAACAGTATGGAGGTTCCTCAGAAACCTAAAAATAGAATCACGATATGACTCAACAATCTCACTCCTGGGCTTAAATCCTAACAAAACTCTAATCCAAAAAGATACATGCACCCGTATGTTCACAGCAGCACTTTGACAATAGTTAAGACCTGGAAGCAACCTAAATGTCCATTGACAGATGAATGGATAAAGAAGATGTGGTACATGTATACAAATGGACTACTACTCAGCCATCAAAAAGAAAGAAAGAATGCCATTTGCAGCAACAAGGATGCAACTAGAGATTAAGGGTGCCTTACTTTCCTTCCAGGTTCATCTGATTTGTGGTCTTTTATAAAGGCAAAATCAATCCTGCAGAGGTCTTGCACAAAAATATTTCTGGGTAACAGAGAGCGGTTTAATGTCTGTAGATGAGTAAGAGCAATTCTAAGGAGAGTGAGGACATGAGAGAGGGGAAATATAGACATGAAGGGTAGGGAAGAAGGCCCATTTCCACTCTGGTGTTCACATCTGCAAGAAAGGTGAATGGATCTTGATTTGGAGGAACTATTCCCATGGACTAGCCTGAGGAGGAACATCAAAGACAGGGTCACTCAATACCTAAGACTCACTGCTTCTGCATTCTGCCCCAGGCACTATAAATAAGCACATTCATTTAGCTGATATCTAGGGAGAGGTACTCACTGTGGGCAGAGTCTGGGGCTAGATGAGCTAGGGTGCCTCATCTCCAGAAGTCTACCAGCCATTGGGGAAGTAAGATTAAGACTTGGGGGAAAGGTAAGTGCTAGTTTTGTGCTGTGTGGGATTCACCATGCATGAGCAGTGCAGACACTAGCAGCGCCAGGTCAGTGACACTTGGGGTATGAGTGGGAAACAGGATGGGCATCTGGACAGTCTGCAGGCACCATGCTGGGCAATTCCACTTTTTCATATTGTGTTAGGGTTAGCAAGAGAGTTCCAGAAAAACATCTATTTCTGCTTTATTGACTATGCCAAAGCCTTTGACTGTGTGGATCACAATAAACTGTGGGAAATTCTGAAAGAGATGGGAATACCAGATCACCTGACCTGCCTCTTGAGAAACCTGTATGCAGGTCAGGAAGCAACAGTTAGAACTGAACATGGAACAACAGACTGGTTCCAAATAGGAAAAGGAGTACGTCAAGGCTGTATATTGTCACCTTGCTTATTTAACTTATATGCAGAGTACATCATGAGAAACGCTGGACTGGAAGAAACACAAGCTGGAATCAAGATTGCCAGGAGAAATATCAATAACCTCAGATATGCAGATGACACCACCCTTATGGCAGAAAGTGAAGAGGAACTAAAAAGCCTCTTGATGAAAGTGAAAGTGGAGAGTCAAAAACTTGGCTTAAAGCTCAACATTCAGAAAACGAAGATCATGGCATCCGGTCCCATAACTTCATGGGAAATAGATGGGGAAACAGTGGAAACAATGTCAGACTTTATTTTTTGGGGCTCCAAAATTACTGCAGATGGTGGTGACTGCAGCCATGAAATTAAAAAACGCTTACTCCTTGGAAGGAAAGTTAGGACCAACTTAGATAGCATATTCAAAAGCAGAGACATTACTTTGCCAACAAAGGTCCATCTAGTCAAGGCTATGGTTTTTCCTGTGGTCAAGTACGGATGTGAGAGTTGGACTGTGAAGAAGGCTGAGTGCCGAAGAATTGATGCTTTTGAACTGTGGTGTTGGAGAAGACTCTTGAGAGTCCCTTGGACTGCAAGGAGATCCAACCAGTCCATTCTGAAGGAGATCAGCCCTGGGATTTCTTTGGAAGGAATGATGCTAAAGCTGAAACTCCAATACTTTGGCCACCTCATGTGAAGAGTTGACTCATTGGAAAAGACTCTGATGCTGGGAGGGATAGGGGGCAGGAGGAGAAGGGGACGACAGAGGATGAGATGGCTGGATGGCATCACTGACTCGATGGATGTGAGTCTGAGTGAACTCTGGGAGTTGGTGATGGACAGGGAGGCCTGGCGTGCTGCGATTCATGGGGTCGCAAAGAGTCGGACACAACTGAGCGACTGAACTGAACTGAACTGAACTGATATTGTGTTATCCTCACCAACATCTTATTTTTATTTTCTTGATTTTACAAATGAGAAAGCTAATTATTAAAGATTACATAGTTAGAAAGGGACTAGAGTTCAACTTCAAAATTAACTGTTTGACTTTCAAATCCATAGGTGGAAGGAAGGAAGAATACCCCTGCATGTATGTGTGTGTGTGTGTGTATGTACATATATATTCCAAAAAAAAAAACCTTCCAAAGGTTTTAAATCAAACAATATTTTACCATTTACAAAGATCTTCTCCTCCAGGTGTTTAATTCAATCCTCTCAATAGCCCAGAAAAGTAGCAATTATAATTACCTCAATTCAACAGATAAGAAAACTGATAACCAGAGAGTATGAGGAATAAGTAAATTTGGTTAAGTGGCAAAGTAAACATGTAAACCCACTTTTTCTTACTATTAAGCTCATACTTACTACACTCACTCATTCAGCCACCAAGACTTCTCTGACTGCTGCTGGTAGGCCAGGCAGGGCCCGGCTCTGGAGACACAAAAAGTTATCTGACTTTCCCTCCCTCTAACAGACCCCAACTCTCCACACCCCTCCCTGTAAGAAGTAGATCCCGGCACTTTGTGCTCCAGTGGGGAAGTTAGACCATGTGCTGGGTTGGGGCATGTATTGGGGTGTTTTATGGTCTACCTGGGGAGCTAGGATAAGGCTGGGAAGCACTTCAAAAACTCCTCAATCTGCACCATAAACATGGGTTTGCCAAGAGAGGCAAGATAGACAAAGGTATTTCCATCAGAGGAAACCTGTACAAAGGCAAAGAAGTGAGAAGCAGCACAGGGCTCTGAACAACGGTAATGATACGTGTAAGGAGCCGAACATTTGCGTCCCCTCAATTCATATATTGAAGCCCTAACCCCCCAGTGTGGTGGTATTAGGAAACGAGGCTTTTAGGAGGCAATTAGGTTTCAATAAGGTCATGAATGTGGGGCTCTCATGACAAGATTAGTGTCTGTACAAGAAATGGGAGTTCCCTCTTTCTCTACCATGAGAAGACATAGCAAGAAGAAAACCACTGTAAGTCAGGAAAAGGGTCCTCACCAAAAACATGACCATGCTGGCACCCTGATAATGGACTTCACAGACTCCAAAATAGTGAGAAATAAATGTTTAGCCTCCCTGTCTAAGGCATTTTGTTATAGTAGCTCGAGAAGACCATGACAGTATGCTGTTTTCACTGTATTTTTCTGTTTTGACAATTGCCTTCTAGTAAGACAGGCCTCTATCTCTGCAGAGATGATGATGGAGGTCCAAGGAGTAGGAGAGACTTGCAGTGCAAAGAAACCTCTGCTTATTCCTTCCCCAGGGCCTCCTCCAAACCACCTGCCACCTACCCACTGCAGTTATTAGACCTGCTTCTTAGGAGCCTGGCTGCCGTTTCCAAAAGAGAAAGATACCCGTGTCAGGCAATCGTGCTCATCATCCCCTAATGATGCTTAATGCCAGGCGCCAAGGTGGCTCTGAGGCCCGGCTGACGCAAGGAGGCTCGACTGTGCACAACGCACTCCGGAAGGCTAACAGCAGGCTTTTCCAGACCACCACGGCCCTGTATTATAAAAGATTTCTCTCTAGCCCAATTATAACAGAAAATTCTCTTCTGTTCTCCGGCCCCAGCTGCCCTCTACACAGAACCCGGAGAGAATAACACATCATTTCAAGCATTCTAAAGCAGGGCTTTTTGCAAGGAAGAACACTTGCCTGCTCTTCACTCCCCCTCTCCCCAAACACTGCTCACTGTTGATGCTGCAAATTTCTGCGTTAGATGGCAGGTAGCCCATTTCCGTTCCCTAATTTAGCAAATGAAGATGATTATTGTATTTAGGTTGTGTGAACTGCAGTGGGCCAGGGAACTGTGAAGCATTTGATTCATCCAACTTAAGTCGCGTTTCTCGCAAACGTGTCTCTGGCTGGCTTACTGCTAAGACCCCAGCAGGAGAGAGGAAGGAGAAGGCATGAGTCACGTCTTGTTTGTTACAACACGAAAATGTCCCAGGACCTTTTGAAGCGGGAAAGAGGGTGGAATGATGAATACTTCAAGTTCTATGAATCAAATATGAATTGAACTGTAATCAGGGCTTAAAGTAGATGGCTGCATAATAAGTGCTAAACAATTCATCTTTCTGTCAGGTAGCAGAAAGTAATTTATTCATTACCATTTAAGCAAGAAGAGAGCTTATGTGTTTAAAGACAGAAAAGTTTAGCGTGCTCCATTTTTGATGGCACTGCATAGGGCCCAAGTTGAAAGAAAGTGCTGAAAAAGGGAAAAGGAGTGAAGTAATCTTTAGAGTATCAAACTTTGATTTGGCTTGGGAAATATCATTAATTCTCTTTCAGCATTCAGTGGAGAAATCAACAGGGCTTAGTTTAAGAATTCTTCAGCTGAAGAATTAGTAAATTCAGTGAAGCTTCATCTTACTTTATGCATCTCAGGCAGTCCCCAAACATCCATGTGTAAAGTTAAAAAGTATGTATTAAGCTATATTCTTTTCCCTTTGACTTCCATTATGATTTCAGAGATATGTTTCCTTGAGACCCCAAAATACAATAAAAGCATCATTTAGTCCTCTTATGATTCACTGCAAGCATTCTACCTTTGTCAACATGCAATCTATGAGCATTAAGTCGTCCTACAAAACTGTAAGAAAAACATATGCTTTTCTATATAATCTTAGTACATTCAGGATGAATCACATGTATTCCCCATTAAAGCATGTTATATAGCTAATTTTCACATCATTGCAATTTTTCATGACTCCATGGGACTTAAGTGAATAAGCAGCCATAGTTACCAGGAGAATGCTTCAGGATTTCAGCCAAACTTATGAGCTAGAGGAACCATATGGCAGAATTTTCTTGGCCAGAATTCAGTTGCACTACTTCACAAGTATTGTACTATATTTATTTGCTATTGCATAGCAAAAACTTACTATGTTGTTATAAAGAAGCTGGTGTACAGTCTGACTTAAGACAGTATAGTACTGGCACAAATACAGAAATACAGATTAATGGAACCAAATAGAAAGCCCAGAGATAAATCCATGCACCTATGAACACCTTATCTTTGACAAAGGAGGCAAGAATATACAATGGAGAAATGAAAATCTCTTTAACAAGTGGTGCTGGGAAAACTGGTCAACCACTTGTAAAACTAGAACACTATCTAACACCATACAGAAAAATAAACTCAAAATGGATTAAAGATCTAAATGTAAGACCAGAAACTATAAAACTCCTAGAGGAGAACATAGGCAAAACACTCTCTGACATAAATCACAGCAGGATCCTCTATGACCCACCTCCCAGAATATTGGAAATAAAAGCAAAAATAAACAAATGGGACCTAATTAAAATTAAAAGCTTCTGCACAACAAAGGAAACTATAAGCAAGGTGAAAAGACAGCCTTCAGGATGGGAGAAAATAATAGCAAATGAAGCAACTGACAAAGAATTAATCTCAAAAATATACAAGCAACTCCTGCAGCTCAATTTCAGAAAAATAAATGACCCAATCAAAAAATGGGCCAAAGAACTCAACAGACATTTCTCCAAAGAAGACATACAGATGGCTAACAAACACATGAAAAGATGCTTAACATCACTCATTATCAGAGAAATGCAAATCAAAACCACAATGAGGTACCATTTCACGCCAGTCAGAATGGCTGCTATCCAAAAATCTACAAGCAATAAATGCTGGAGAGGGTGTGGAGAAAAGGGAACCCTCTTACACTGTTGGTGGGAATGCAAACTAGTACAGCCACTATGGAGAACAGTGTGGAGATTCCTTAAAAAACTGGAAAGAGAACTGCCTTATGATCCAGCAATCCCACTGCTGGGCATACACATGAAGAAAGCCAGAATTGAAATAGACACGTGTACCCCAATATTCATCACAGCACTGTTTATAATAGCCAGGACATGGAAGCAACCTAGATGCCCATCAGCAGACGAATGGATAAGAAAGCTGTGGTACATATACACAAGTAATACTAAGGAGTATTACTTAGCCATTAAAAAGAATACATTTGAATCAGTTCTAATGAGGTGGATGAAACTGGAAGTGAAGTAAGCCAGAAAGAAAAACACCAATACAGTATACTAATGCGTATATATGGAATTTAGAAAGATGGTAATGATAACCCTGTATGTGAGACAGGAAAAGAGACACAGATGTATAGAACAGTCTTCTGGACTCTGTTGGAGAGGGCGAGGGTTGCATGATTTGGGACAGTGGCATTGAAACATGTATAATATCATATGTGAAATGAATCACCAGTCCAGGTTCGATATATGATACAGGATGCTCAGGGCTGGTGCACTGGGATGACCCAGAGGGATGGTATGGGGAGGGAGGTGGGAGGGGGGTTCAGGATGGGGAACACAGATATACCTGTGGTGGATTCATGTTGATGTATGGCAAAACCAATACAATATTGTAAAGTAATTAGACTCCAATTAAAATAAATTTATATTAAAAAAAAAAACTTAGTAGAATTCTGTTTAAAGTGCTTGAGTCAGAAAAATATGTCTGGCTACCTTAGTGACTAAAACCAAACCTTTGGCAGAGACAAGAACGCAAAACCTGTTTGTTGATTAGTTCCTTTATAATCCCAAGCAATTCAATACAAATAATTTTTAAATTAAGGAAGCTTTGAAGAAGCTATCCATATATCAAAAAAAAATTATAAGAAAAAAAAAGGCCATAATAAAAGACCTACATAATACAGCTTAAGTATGTTCAAGACTCAATGATTTGCCTCTCCACAGAAGCTGGAGCACATTACCAGAGAATGACCCCATACACAGGGATGTCATTCTCTCTAATGAAGATTCAAGGAACCAGATTAAAAATTGGGATGACACCTGCCATGAGAGCATTCAGAAGGCAAAGTTACATGCTTTCTATTATAAGCTGCAAGTTGTTATGTAAACCGGGCACACAGAGCTCTGCCCAGTTACATGTGTGCCAGAGCAATGGGATCAGATCTAGACCTGGGCACCCTGGGAGAATTTCCCTCTCACCCATGTTTCTGAGTGCTTAAGAAGCCCTGCATTCAAAGTCAATCCACAGGACTATTGCCTATAAACTATGGTTAAAATATCTGTCATCATATTTAACAAAGTAACCATATGCAAATGCTAGAAAGTTCAAGAGTCTAAGGAAAGAATGGAACAAGTGGAAATTGCTTTCTAACCAATTATCATAGAAAATTGGTATCTATGATAATGAACAGATATACAGTGGCCTACAACAGGAGTTTTCTTTGTTTGAATCTTTCTTTAAATGGAGTATTGATTTGCCTTATATAGTAGTCAGAGTTTTCTTTTAGGATTTTTAAAGTTAAGGTATTGCATACAGGAGAATCTTAAATTGAATAATCTTAAATTGTTCTTGTAATCCTTTCTGTTACATCAAGCAGAGATTATAAGAAACCACAGTCCAAGGCATTGTTGTCCACTTAATAACCACTATCTATCTCTCAACAGCAACATTTAACATTATTGAGTTGCCAGGCTCTGTGCAGTCCTTTACCTACATGATTTCTGTTAATCCTGATAGCCACCTCTGAAGTGAGTGCTGTGATTATTCCCATTTTATAGATGGAGTCTTAGAGCAATAAGTCACACTGCAGCAGGTTATGGGACAGGAACTGAATGCAGGTCAGCCTGACCCCACACCCATAGTTTTAACCATTAAGCTAACTGAAAACAAGCTGATCCTGAAGAGGTCATTTCATATTTCTAGATCTATAAAATGATGGGCCCTACAGGCAGTAGTGTACCCAATAAATGCAGCTCCCATTCTATGCTCCATCAGTACCTATAAAAGTTCTTTAATAATAAATAGTAAAACATTATTTTTTAGGTAGTTTATGTCAGTTGACTTCCTCAGGCACCATAGCTACAATTCAGAGTCTAGACAGGAACCGGACTGAATGTTAATAGCCACACGTACCTTCAAGTGCTGGCAATGCCACGGAAGAGGGTGAGGTGGAAGGCGCTTGGTGGGAGAGCAGTAGCTGTGGATGCACAAGGAAGGCACCCTAAGTGGATCATAGATATTCCTCCTTCTATCAAAGCCAGTGGGGAGAAAATGAAAGCCTCTCTTCTCAAAGAGGGAGGAAAATAAAACAGTAGCTAAAAGGGGATGTTAGGGATTTTCTAGTAATAGAGCTATCACAGATAGAGTTTTATTTAATTTTTTTGAAAGTGATATTAAGCCTAAGTACAGGGTCTCTAATTCCAAGCACTGGGGAGTTATATAGTAGCTCAGGGACTCTGACACTCAAACTACCATAAATGAGAAGAAAATGCTTTCATTGAAAGCAGAGAAGGAAAAGAGAGGTGGAATTAAGGTTGTCATTATTGAGTGCCTGAGTGGACTAGGTATTTACAATTTCAATAAAATTTTTAAAATGTTATTCTTAAGGGTATCACAGTAAGTGTTATAGTATGCAATGTTCCTAGATTAATGCTTTGCTATCTTAGTAAACACATTCAGTTCAGTTCAGTCATTTCCGACTCTTTGCGACCCCATGAATCGCAGCACGCCAGGCCTCCCTGTCCATTACCATCTCGCAGAGTTCACTCAGACTCACATCCATACAGTCGGTGATGCCATCCAGCCATCTCATCCTATGTCGTCCTCTTTTCCTCCTGCCCTCAATCCCTCCCAGCATCAAAGTCTTTTCTAATGACTCAACTCTTCGCATGAGGTGGCCAAAGTACTGGAGTTTCAGCTTTAGCATCATTCCTTCCAAAGAACACCCAGGGCTGATCTCCTTTAGAATGGACTGGTTGGATCTCCTTGCAGTCCAAGGGACTCTCAAGAGTCTTCTCCAACACCACAGTTCAAAAGCATCAATTCTTTGGTACTCGGCCTTCTTCACAGTCCAACTCTCACATCCATACATGACCACTGGAAAAACCATAGCCTTGACTAGACAGACCTTTGTTGGCAAAGCGATGTCTCTGCTTTTGAAAATGCTATCTAGGTTGGTCATAACTTTTCTTCCAAGGAGTAAGTGTCTTTTAATTTCATGGCTGCATCACCATCTGCAGTGATTTTGGAGCCCAAAAAGATAAAGTCTGACACTGTTTCCACTGTTTCCCCATTTCCCATGAAGTGACAGAGGAGGAAATATATACTATAGTTATCGTAGGTGATCTTTTGAAATTTGGTTACCTATGTCTTCAGGAAATTTGAGCATTCACCCCACACGACTCATAGCCTAGTTACACACTGATAATCTATTTTTTCTTGTGGCCTAACTTTACAAGCTGCAGAATCACACTGGCCAAAGTGTGATTTGTGTAGTGCATGGCACTTTAGGTTCTTTGTGAAAGATGAGGATATAAAAACGAACACTTTCAAGTTAGCCTAATAAAGTCAACTCAGTGGGTCTATAGATGAAATTATCAAAGTGAAAACTGTACTAAATATATGCAAACTACATAAAAATTAAAGAATATCAAGCTCTTACAGCTATATAGACAGCTTTAAGATTTATAAAGCATTGATGCAATCTTTGCATCACAAATGTTTATTAAGATTCATTTAAGAAAATTTTTCATTAATAGCTGTCAATGAACAAGTGATGATTTTGGCCCCTGGGCCATATCTCATGATGAGGGTGATAAAGACTAAGTCTAAAACTCTAAAACAAATCAAAGTAAACCTAGCCTTTATCATCATTCCAGGTAGGAGTCTAAGCTGTTCATACATTCAAGTGAATTGAGATCAGTTAGGGAAATCTTGGATTTCCCTAACAAGGATTAGCCTCTACTTTTGGCTCTGCTAATATATGTGAATCTCTGAGAATGAAAATGGGCTTTAATTCCAGACCCCATGCAGGGAATGGTTGTGCATTTCTACGGTAGCTGGCAGGACAATAGACAAACGACTAGAAGCGGAATCAGAAATCCCAGCTCTGCCAATGTGACACCTTGGCAAATTAACTTCTCTGATTTTTTTTTTTTTTTTAATGACTAAAACTGAGAAAATAGTATCTGCTCTGCACATTTCAAAGGATCATTTGTACATCAAATGAAAATGGATGTCTGAAGATCTTCTGAAAGTTGTAAAACAAGCACTGAACCCCACAGGAAAGCTGCTTAAAGAATAAAACTCAGATCTTGCAACATAGCCTCCAATGCCCTACACCATCTAATCCCATCCCATGTATTCTGCCTCAGTTTCCTCTCTCCTGATGAACATACCTTCAAAAACCACCATTTTCTCCCAGTGGAAACTTTGCAAAGTTTTTAATTCTGTTTCCCATGCATACATCATCTGGTCAGCCTAATGGTTTGAGGCAGATAAAATAGGGATTGTCTCTAATTAGCAGATAAGGTGGAAGTAAGTGAACTGCAGAGGTCTCACACCACTAAGTGGTGGAGTCATGAGGTGAGTCTGTCTCTTTGAGCTGCCTGCTGTAGAGAATTTCTTCAAGTCTCTTCCTGGAGTAGGCAGTAAATTCCTAAAGGTTCAACTCCTCCTTCTCCACCTCTGTGCTTTCTAGTGCAGAACTTTGCATGAAGTATGAAGTCAACAAAAAAATTAAAATGAGAAATGCTGAACAGAACCTGTGACAGCTGAGAGCACAGGTTGTCTCCAGGGTGTGGGGCTGGTGGGAACGGAGGAGTTATGCACTGAATTGTGTCACTCACCCCAAATTCATACGTTGAAATCCCACCCACCCCCACCCCAGTGACTATATATGGAGATACAGCTTTAAAGAGGTAATTAAGGTTAAATTCAAGTAATTTAGGAGATAAATAAGGTTAACATTAGAAAGCAATTAAGGTCAAATTTAGGTGATTAAGGAAGTAATTAATGTTAAATAATAAAGTTTCAAATAAGGTTGAATAGGGTTAAGATAGAGAAGACTAAGAAAGTTTAAATAAATAAGGTTAAAAAGGGTAATGAAAGGTTGGGCCTCAATCCAATAGAGTTGGTGGTCTTTTTAAGAAGAAGGAATCTCTCTCTTGTGTGAGGACACAGTGAAAAGATGACCATTGAGAAGCCTGGGAGAGGGCTCTCAGCAGAAACCAGCCATGCTGGCACTCTAACCTTGTACTTGCAACCTGCAGAACTAGGAGAAAATGAATTTCCATGGTTTAAGGCCCCCCAGTCAATGATGCATTGTTATGGCATCCTTAGCAGAAAACAGCAAGAGTACATACTGCACCTTGGGCTGGAGGTGAACTGAGTCTACGATGACCTACTTCATGAGTTTAATGGGCTTCATTTCTTACTTCTTTCTCTGATAGAATCTGTTTCATCATAGTCATGACAATGATCATGTCAAAAATTATCTTTTGGAACATGAAGAGGCTCCATTTTTGAATATGTGATCAGAAGGTGTGGGGTAGCTTTATCATGTCAAAAACTACCAGGGGGTCAAAAAATTATTCTCAAAGGAAGCCTAAAAATACATTGAACTGAACAAAAATGAAGGACAAAATAACATAAATAACAAAAATAATATATCAAAATTTGTAGGACACAGATAAAGCCAATATATTTGAAAGGGAATTATATATCACCAAATGCTTGGATTAGAAAAGAATAAAATTCTCAAATCAATAATCGTCAATCCTAAGTCAAGAAACCAAAAAATAAAGAAAAATAAAACCCAAATAAACCCCAAAACAAGCACAATAAAGGGCATAATAAATCTAAGAGCAGAAATCAATAAAATTGGAAACAGAAAAAAAATAGAATAATCAATAAAACAAAGAGCTAGTCCTTTGAAAAGATCAATAAAACTGACAGACTTTTAGTAGAAAAATAAAGGAAAAAAGGCAAGATGCAGATCATCAATAAGAGGACCAAATCAAAAGATCCTACAGATTCCAGACATCAAAAGAATAATAAGATTATATTACAAACAATTTCACATATATCAGTTTAATAATGAAGATAAAATGGACCAATATCAAAACCACAAACTACCATCAGATCAGATCAGTTGCTCATTCGTGTCCGACTCTTTGCGACCCCATGAATCGCAGCACGCCAGACCTCCCTGTCCATCACCAACTCCCGGAGTTCACTCAGACTCACATCCATTGAGTCAGTGATGCCATCCAGCCATCTCATCTTCTGTCGTCCCCTTCTCCTCCTGCCCCCTATCCCTCCCAGCATCAGAGTCTTTTCCAATGAGTCAACTCTTCACATGAGGTGGCCAAAGTACTGGAGTTTCAGCTTTAGCATCATTCCTTCCAAAGAAATCCCAGGGCTGATCTCCTTCAGAATGGACTGGTTGGATCTCCTTGCAGTCTAAGAGACTCTCAAGAGTCTTCTCCAACACCACAGTTCAAAAGCATCAATTCTTTGGTGCTCAGCTTTCTTCACAGTCCAACTCTCACATCCATACATGACCACAGGAAAAACCATAGCCTTGACTGGATGGACCTTTGTTGGCAAAGTAATGTCTCTGCTTTTGAATGTGCTATCTAAGTTGGTCATAACTTTCCTTCCAAGGAGTAAGTGTCTTTTAATTTCATGGCTGCAGTCACCATCTGCAGTGATTTTGGAGCCCAGAAAAATAAAGTCTGACACTGTTTCCACTGTTTCCCCATCTATTTGCCATGAAGTGATGGGACCAGATGCCATGATCTTCGTTTTCTGAATGTTGAGCTTTAAGCCAAGTTTTTCACTCTCCACTTTCACTTTCATCAAGAGGCTTTTGAGTTCCTCTTCACTTTCTGCCATAAGGGTGGTGTCATCTGCATATCTGAGGTTATTCATATTTCTCCCGGCAATCTTGAGTCCAGCTTGTGTTTCTTGAGTCCAGCGTTTCGCATGATGTACTCTGCATATAAGTTAAATAAGCAGGGTGGCAATATACAGCCTTGACGTACTCCTTTTCTTATTTGGAACCAGTCTGTTGTTCCATGTCCAGTTCTAACTGTTGCTTCCTGACCTGCATATAGGTTTCTCAAGAGGCAGGTCAGGTGGTCTGGTATTCCCATCTCTTTCAGAATTTTCCACAGTTTATTGTAATCCACACAGTCAAAGGCTTTGGCATAGTCAATAAAGCAGAAATAGATGTTTTTCTGGAACTCTCTTGCTTTTTCCATGATCCAGCAGATGTTGGCAATTTGATCTCTGGTTCCTCTGCCTTTTCTAAAACCAGCTTGAACATCAGGAAGTTCACGGTTCACATATTGCTAAAGCCTGGCTTGGAGAATTTTGAGCATTACTTTACTAGCATGTTAGACGAGTGCAATTGTGTGATAGTTTGAGCATTCTTTGGCATTGCCTTTCTTTGGGATTGCAATGAAAACTGACCTTTTCCAGTCCTGTGGCCACTGCTGAGTTTTCCGAATTTGCTGGCATATTGAGTGCAGCACTTTCACAGCATCATCTTTCAGGATTTGAAATAGCTCCACTGGAATTCCATCACCTCCACTAGCTTTGTTCATAGTGATGCTTTCTAAGGCCCACTTGACTTCACATTCCAGGATGTCTGGCTCTAGGTCAGTGATCACATCATTATGATTATCTGGGTCATGAAGATCTTTTTTGTACAGTTCTTCTGTGTATTCTTGCCATCTCTTCTTAATATCTTCTGCTTCTGTTAGGTCCATACCATTTCTGTCCTTTATCGAGCCCATCTTTGCATGAAATGTTCCCTTGGTATCTCTAATTCTTGAAGAGATCTGTAGTCTTTCCCATTCTATTGTTTTCCTCTATAATTTACCCAATATGAAACAATTTGAACAGCTGTATAACTATTCAGATAATTGAATTTACCATCTAAAAACTTCCCCCAAAGAAATCTCCAGGCCCAGATGGTTTCATTGGAGAATTCTACCAAACATTTAAAGAATTACTACCAGTTCTACACAATCTCTTCTAGAAAATAGAAGAGGTTCACTTCCCAATTCATTTATAAAGCCCAAACTACCTTGATACAAAAACTGACAGAGACAGTACAAAAAAAGAAAACTAAGGACCAAAGTCCCTCCTGCATATATGCATATATGTGCAAAAATCTTTAACAAAAATATCAGCAAAAAAATAATCAATATATAAAAATAACTATGCACCATGACCAAGTGGGAATTATTCCAGAGATACAAGGCTGATTCAACACTGAAAAAGCAATCAATTTAACTCATCATATTGGCAGGTTACAAAAGAAAAATCACATAATCGTATCAGTTGATGTAGAAAAAGCAGTAGATAAATTGAACATCCATTCATGACAAAAACTCTCAGGAAACTAAGAACAGAGGGGAACTCCTTTAACTTGATAAAAGAAGTCTACAAAAAACCCAGTTAATTCCATATTTAATGGTTAAAGAAAGAATGCTGAATGCTTTACAAGTTAAGAACAGGCAAGATGTCCACTTTAAACAATCGCTAACTAATATAGTACTGAAAGCTACAGCAAGGACAATAAAGCAACAAAAAAAAGAAGGGGTTGGGTAGAATAAAAGTAATACATATCAACGAGGAAGAAATACAATCGTTCTTATTTTTATACTAATGGAACTTTTATTAAAAAGTGTAGTTGATTTGGGCCCCCCTGGTGGGTCAGCAGTAAAGAATCCACCTGCTAATGCAGGAGATACAAGAGATGTGGGTTTGATTCCTGGATCAGGAAGATCCCCTAGAGAAGGAAATGGCAACTCACTCCAGTATTCTTTCCTGGGAAATTCCATGGACAGAGGAGCCTGGTGGGCTACAGTCCATGGGGTCACAAAGAGTCAGACACAACTTAGCAACTAAACAACAAAAACAATAGTTGATTTATAATATTTTATGAGTTTCAGCTGTATAGGATAGTGATTCAGTATTTTTGCAGATTATACCTCATTGTAAGTTATTATAACAACTATGCTATGTTATTATATAGCTATATATACATAATATAGTTGTTGTAACACTTTTCTATGTTATGAAGTATATCTAGTCATTTATTTTATACATGGTAGTTTGTAACTATTAATTCCACACCTCTAATTTGTCTTTCTCCTCTTACCTATCCCCTTTGGTAACCCCTAGTTTGCTTTCTATAAATGTGAGTCTGTTTATATTTTGCAAATACATTCAGTTGTATTATATTTTAGATTTCACATATCATTGCTTTCATGCAGTACTTGTCTTTCTTTGACTTATTTCAAATTTCAATAAGCATAATATTCTCTAGGTCCATCCATGTTGCTGTAGATGGCAGAATTTCATTCTTTTTTATGGCTGAGTAATATTACATTGTCACATCCCACATCATCTTTATCAATTCATGTGTTGATGGGCATTAGGATTGCTTTCATACCTTGGCTACTGTAAATAGTGTTACTATGGACATTGGGGTACATGCATCTTTTTTAATTAGTTCAGTTCAGTTCAGTTGCTCAGTCGTGTCCAACTCTTTGTGACCCCATGAGCCATAGCATGCCCGGCCTCCCTGTCCATCATCAACTCTCAGAGTTTACCCAAACTCATGTCCATTGAGTTGGTGATGCCATCCAGCCATCTCATTCTCTGTTGTCCCCTTCTCCTCCTGCCCTCAATCTTTCCCAGCATCAGGATCTTTTCAAATGAGTCAGCTCTTTGCATCAGGTGGCCAACGTATTGGAGCTTCAGCTTCAACATCAGTCCTTCCAATGAACATCCAGGACTGATCTCCTTTAGGATGGACTGGTTGGATCTCCTTGCAGTCCAAGGGACTCTCAAGAGTCTTCTCTAACACCACAGTTCAAAAGCATCAATTCTTCGGCGCTCAGCTTTCTCCACAGTCCAACTCTCACATCCATACATGACCACCGGAAAAACCATAACCTTGACTAGATGGACATTTTTAATTAATGTTTTCATTTTTTCCCGATATATACTGAGGAGTGGAATTGCTGGTAGTTCTTAGCAACTAAACAACAATAACAAATGTGGGTTCTTGGCTCCCCAACCAGGGATTGAATCCACATCCCATGCACTGGGCCACCAGGGAAGTCCATATGCAGTATTCTTGAAATTATAAAATTATAGAAATGAAGAAGAGAATAGTGGTTGCCAGACTAAAGGAAAAAACGGGGATGGAAGGGAAGTGCTGTGGCTATAAAAGGACAATTATAAAACATCTTTGTAATGTTGAAACTGTTCTGTGTCTTAACTATGAATCTCATCATCCTGATTGTGATATTGCACTTCAGTGATCCAAGGTATTACCATTGGTGGAAACTGGGTAAAGGGCAAATGGAATCTTCTACATTATTTCTTACAACTGCATGTGAATCTATAATTATCTAAAAATTAAAAGTTTAATTAAAACTATATAGTTGCTATTAAAATTCAATATGCATGTCACTGAAGTGAGTGGAGAGAACTTGTATTCAAATCAGAGCTTTACGGAGGTCTGTGAAATTCATTCCTCTTTATTGACTCCATTTTCCCTAAAGGGGTACACCTCATCCTTAATACTTAGAGAACTCTCCTGATCATAGTTAGCATCCCAGCAATGATGGAAAATGAAGGCAGGAAACTGGGGCATCAGTTTCTTTGCTTACAGCATGACCATGGACAACCTCTGTAATCATGTAACATGTAATATTGTAACCAGGTACATGATTACAATGTAATCATGTAACGATCTCACGGCAATGCAGAGATAATAATGTCTACCATGCTAGGTTTTTGTGAAGCTTAAATAAGGTAAGGCCTCTAAAGGATCCAGAACATGATAGTACCTCAATACATAGCAACTTTTGCCAATATCAAGAGTCAGTGATTAGTATTCACCTTCAAAATGCATCTCCTCTCCAGAAGAATGCTGTGGATATATCTATGTGTTTGTATGTGTCTATATCTATTTCTATCTAATTTCTAAGAGGCAAGAATGCTTAAAGCCAGGATAGCCTAGAGTATCGGGGAACTTGTTTGCAGCAACAGCAGTATACCAAAGATGACAGAATGGAGGAAGGAGATGGAAGCGGGTTTGGGTTGGAGCAGTCTTGAGGCCAGGGTCTCAGCGTGTTCTCTTCTTTTCTCTTCTGCCTGCCTCTGAGTCCTTCCTCAGATCTGTGTGTGACTCACCCATTGAGCAGTCTTTTTTTCTGCCCTAAACATATTCTGCTTTCACGTGATCTTCCCAGTAGACTGTAGAAGGTCAGCCTTGTTGGGCTCAGAAGGTATGACTATAATCCTGGCACCATCTTCCATTATCCAGGTGACACTGGCCAAGTCTCTCCAAGCCTTGTTTTATCCACATACAAAATGCAGATAACGAGCCTAGTGCACAGGGTGGATACAGGAGTTAAAAGAGCTCCTATGAGGTACATACATAGTACCCAGCATACAGTACATGTACAACATATGCTCATTCCTGCTTCCCTTAGACACAGAAATGGATTCTTATAGAAAATGTTGGGCACTAAAGTAGAATTGGAAAGTAGGTGAAATTACAGTCTTCCCTACAAAAGTGTTCTAATTCAGACTTCATAATAGAAGACTTATGCCAATGAAAATCTAGCTCTCATATAGAATTTCAGAACAGATTACAAGGCTTATTCTATTTAGTCACTCTCCCCAAAAGGATTCAGACTCCAAGGGGAGGATAGGGCCACTCACACTTCTGGGTCTTTTGAGGATAGCTTTGGCAAGAGATCAGAAGCAAAATCACCTCAATAAGCTGTTTCAAAAGGGTTCCCTCTCCCAGAAGCTCTGCCATGTCTTTGTATGGCAAGGAACACCCTTGCCAGCAGGACTCTTGCTATTCACGGCTCCTGCCAGTACCACCTGTAGAAAGGAACCCTCTGGACTTTAAAGGGAATGTATCTCAGAGCCTCATGAATTTCTTTCTTTCATATATCTCCCTGCCTCATTCCACTAAGGATTTGAGGAAGCCTACAAGACTTCATACTCTAAAATAGAAAGCTGTAAATATTTAATAAATCAAGAGCAGAGAAAATATATTTAGAATAGAAAATCAACACCAGGGCAAAGTTATACCGCAAGTACATGTGCCGCACCTGCGCATGCTCAATTGTGTCCACTCTTTGCGACCCCATACATTTCCACACTTAACGAAAGTTGAGCTGAGAATGTGACTTTGAGCTTCTTGGCAGAGAGAAAAATATGGTACAGAAATTCAGTGGACATAAGGAAAACACTCATCAGTTTCCCAAGGATGCAAGACTCTTCCTGATATTAAATCTAAACGAACCATTTCTTGAGTAGGTCTTTCCATAGGGGACACAGAGTGCTGTAGCTAATGGCATCCACACCAGTATCTCCACAGAAGTTCTGGGCTCTGCAGAGCTTCACCCACAAGTCCTCCAAGAGGAACACTGTGACAGAGCTTCTAGGAAGTGAGATCCAGCATGCTGCACTTGATGCTCAATTTAGGAATAAAATATTCTACTCATTTAAAGTATTCAAAAATGTACTGGCAGGGGCAGGGTAGATATGGATCTGGGAAAGGGAGGGCAGTCCTTCACTCAGAGAATTAGACAGGAGGAGGCCCAGCGCCTTTGTTTCCCCTTAGATCTCCAGGATTCTGCATGGTCAGTTCAAGAGCCTGGTGATTTTTTTTTTTTTTTTTTGCCATGCTGCACAGTATGTGGGTTCTTTATTCTCCAACCAGGGATCAAAACTGTGTCCCCTTCATTGTGAGGTGGATTCTTAACCACTGGACCACTAAGGAAGTCCCACGCATGGTGATTCTTACACTCATTCCTCCAACAACTATTAAACAGGTAAGTGTTGAACAATGAGGAATTAGCTTTGAAAGGACAACCATGTCCTTTTGGGGTTTATCATGAGTGAGGGAAGAAAGATACTGAACAAGTAATTACTGGTATAATCTCTATTACCAATGGAGAAGCACCAGGTGTTAAGGGAGAGAATGACTGTGGGTGTTAATTTTGTCAGATGTTTAGGGAAGGCTCCCTGAGCAACAGAAATTTAAGCTGAGAGCTGAAGGGTGAGGACAGGGTAGCTGGGTAAAATCTTGCAAACGGAGAGAAAAGCATGTATAGAGTTCCTAGACGAGAGATGTTAAAAGCTTCCAAAAACTGGAGATGTTAGACTATCCCAGAAGCCCAAAACAGTGTGGCAAGAGGGAGAGGAAGACTGGCTGGTAATCAGGCCGCTGAAAGGAAGTGGGACAGTTTATTAAGGGTCTGGGAACTCTCGCCAAGGATTTTTATTTTATCCTAGAAGAAACTGGCAACAATTGGCAAGTTTTAAGCAAGGGGATTCTAATATTGGTTCAAGTTCTGAGGATCACTAATCGCGGTGTGGAAGAAAGGCTGGGAGAACGACAAAGGTGAATACCAGGAGACCACAGGCTTCCTCAGATCAGGTTGTTTGAGGGTGGAGGAAGCAAGAATCTTGAGTGAACAACAGGTCAGCACCAGGAAGGAAAAGATGACCACACTGGATTCTGAAAACTAATCCAGTAGTTTACAAGTTGAGCACTGCAAGTACGGTACGCGGTGAATCAGTCTGCTGAATGCAATAGCCCCTGGGAAAGGCAGGGGCCCTGAGACAGACACTAACAACAATGCCGAGTCATTCACGCTTTTATTGTTTGATTATAATGAGTCCACTCATCATGGTAATAATAATAATGATGTATTTGAATTGCATAATTGCTTAATGGCCATTCCTTACCACCACCCACCACCACCCCCTACCATTAGGATGAAACTAAAATAATCTAGAGTATTTATCACTCTAAAAATGATTGAAAACATTGGTTTTCTATGTTGGTAGCATCTAAGGAATAAATTATATGCAGGATCCAGTTATTTCTGTGGCTTTAAAGGGGAGCTGTAACAAACTGCATAGGAGTAATTGTTTTAAGGAATGTTACTGTTCAGATGCTAAGTTGTATCCTACTCTGCGACCCTGTGGAATGCAGCATACCAGGCTGCAGGTTTTCAGGAAAACCCCTTTCAAATGGAAAAAATCTTTCTTCATGGAATTCAAATAGTCTTGGTCCTCAGTTTTGCCATCCCTATGTGGTAGTGTGGGTCAGACAATATTTGTAGTTCTCAAACCTAGCTGTAGTTCTCAAACCTAGCTTTACATTGGAATGAGCTGGGAGCTTATTAAAAACTCAGCTGTTTGGGCCCCATACAAGCCTCTGGCTGGGGAGCCTGGTGAGAGAGTCAATTCCTAGGCAGGTTGATAAGAAGTCTGCGGTCCCCAAGGAGGAGAAAAGGGTCTGGGTCTCTCAAGGAGAAGATAGGGGCCTGGAATTCTCAAGGAGGAGAAAAGGACAAATGTCTTTTTTCTTTTCTCTACGTTCCTTAGTCTTAATCACAAAAAAAACATTTTTTTTTTTTTCTTTAAGCCCGGAACTGATAATTACACAGCAAACGACTCAGTTTCAACTCCGTTCTAAGGATTATAGAACAATACTGTATCCTGCTTGAGGACAGTTTTTCCTTCCTGAAAACCTTCTGGCTAATCCTGTTATCTTAAACTGTAAATTATGGGAGTGGGTGGAAAAGGAAATGGCAACCCACTCCAGTGTTCTTGCCTGGATAATCCCAGGGACGGGGGAGCCTGGTGGGCTGCCATCCCTGGGGTCGCACAGAGTCGGACACGACTGAAGTGACTTAGCAGTAGTAGTCTTTACAACCTTGAGACATTCTTTTGATTTATTGTAATAACTAATTTAAAAGGTATATAACCCCCTTACTTAGACTAGTGAGAGGGACACTCCCCGTCCCCCTTCTGATGTCTGTGTCAGAAGCTTTCTCTGTCCCTTTTCTTACTTGAATAAAACTCTGCTACACAAAAGCTCTTGAGTGATCAAGCCTGGTCCCTGGTCCCGAAGCTACAATCTTCTTCTTTGGAGATCACGAATCTGACATCATTCCCTGGAAGCTATCACTGGTATCTGTATTCTTAGATGCTCCTCAAATTATCTCTGAAGATGACTTGGGGCTGTGAACAACTGGCTTGGCTGATCTCTAGGGTTTCTCCTGTATTCAAAAGGACCCTGTTATTAAGTGTGGTCCATCTGTGAGTTTGTTAGACATAAAAGTCTCAGGCCCCAGCCCAGACCTACTGAAACAAGACTTTTTTAACAAGTATCCCAGAGATTGAATGCATATTAAATTTTGAGACCTCTGGTCTAGGACTCCAGACTAGAGTGGTCTAGATTTGTTATAGATTTGCTATGACGTGGTCCTTATTTGCTATAGTTCAGAAAACTTGGCAGCTAGGTAAGAAAGCAACTTTCTAAGAGTTGTACGGCAACTAGGCAGCTAAGCCTAGAATACAGTTCAGTTGTCCTTTATCAGCAAGGACACAATGCCTCTCTCGCAGCCATAAATAAGTTCAGAGAAAAGAAGCCGAATCAGCAAAGGTAAATCAAGTCCAGGATTGTGCTGGCTCATGCATATATAGGGAGACAAACAAAGCAGCACTAAAATCTGGTGCACATTTCTTTAAAATATATAAATAG
This sequence comes from Bos indicus x Bos taurus, assembly GCF_003369695.1. NCBI lineage: Eukaryota > Metazoa > Chordata > Mammalia > Artiodactyla > Bovidae > Bos > Bos indicus x Bos taurus. The sequence goes on along the minus strand of NC_040086.1, from coordinate 69,889,505 downwards.
TAGATAATCGGAGGTTGACTCCAAATCTGGGTCTGCATAAATTTCTTCTCAGGGGTACCGTATATCCTTTCCCCTTTCAGCTTCCTTTTTCACTAGACCCTTCTCATCCTGGGCTATGTTCTGCAGTTTCCCTGACTCAGACCTGGATCTCACCTGTTCATCTACCCTTAAAAAATAAAGCAGCAGCAGCAACCATAAAAACCTGCGTAATTCTCACCATCAATAAAATATGAAAATACCCCAAATTTTTTTCCATTCCTACCTCTCTACTTCATTCTAATCCAATTTGTCTATTGTCTTCAGAAATTTATTTACTAATATTCACTTAGTCATTCACTCAATTAACATTTATTGAGGACCTACTTAGCATTTTATACCCAAGTATTTTACTAGGTAAGATTAAGTTAAACCCATCGCTACCCTCTGGGGGTTTATAATTTAGGAGGAATTTAAACTTCAGGAATAGTAATAGCTAACAGAAAGTGAAAAGTAAAGATTTCTAAAGAGCTGTGCTGCTGCTGCTGCTGCTAAGTCGCTTCAGTCGTGTCCGACTCTGTGCGACCCCATAGACGGCAGCCCACCAGGCTCCCCCGTCCAGGCAAGGACACTGGAGTGGGCTGCCATTTCCTTCTCCAATGCATGAAGGTGAAAAGTGAAAGAAAAGTGAAAGTGAAGTTGCTCAGTCGTGTCCGACTCAGCGACCCCGTGGACTGCAGCCTACCAGGCTCCTCCGTCCATGGGATTTTCCAGGCAAGAGTACTGGAGTGGGGTGCCATTGCCTTCTCCTTCTAAAGAGCAAAAGAGATAAAATGGTGAGAAAGCCAAGGAAGAGAATCCTTTTGTCTAGAGAAGAATAATAAAAAAAATTTTAAGAGTTACAGTGGGTTTGAAACACATATTCAAGAGTGAAAATAATAATAATATGGGTACATATTTAATGTTCCGGGCTGGCACTAGAAAGAAAGACATCACCAGCAAAGAGAACAGCATGTGGCAAAGGCTTACCACATTCATAGGGTTAGTGGATAACTGAATCTAGCAAAGTCAACTTCAGTGTAAAGTAATGGGAAAATATACTGCAACAATGACACTGAAGGCTTTCTCAATAGACGAGTGACACAACCAAGTCAGATTCTGGAGTAAAATCCTGATAAAAGAGTATTAGACATTGAAAGTCCAGAGGAAGGCATCATCAGAGTCTTGGTACAGGCAGTGAAGGCGTGAGCTAAGAGCAGGCAGAGAAGAAGGGGCAGGAACAAGAGATGCAGTGATGATGGCATCTAAAAAAAGGTGAATGTTAGTTGCTCAGTCATGTCCAACACTTTGGGACCCTGTGGACTGTAGCCCATCAGGTTCCCCTTTTCCATTCTCCAGGCAAGAATACTGGAGTGAGATCTTCCCAGGGGATCTTCTCAACCCACAGATCAAACCCAGGTCTCCTGCATTATAGATCGATTCTTCACCATCTGAGCCATGAAGGAAGCCCTGATGGCATCTAACTAGATTGCAATTTATTGGGATTTTCAAGGAAGAGAAAGAAGTAAAAATATTGTTAAAAGTTTAGATCTGGATGTCTGGGAGGAGAATGGTACTAATCAGGGAACCAAGACAGATATTTTGAAGGAAAGGTGATAAATTCATATTGGGCATCTTCAGTCTAAGATCCTAGTGGGAATCCAGGAGGAAATGTTCAACAGGCAATTGGAAATATGGAACTGGAGACTGGAAGAGACTGAATGAAGTGATTTGGGGATCATTTATCTTAGAGATGGGAGTTGAGGTCACGGGATTGAACGAGACGGGAGAAAGAGAAAAAAGAGGAAGGTACCAAGGGTGTTTAGTTGGATATTCTAAACTCAATATGATAGCAAAGCTAAAGATCCCTTCCTACCCTCCCTCTACCCTTCACAGGAGCTTTCCTTGTCCATCTCCAGCAAAGTTCCCCATTCAGAAATATCCCTTAAGGTTTAAACTTCACAGAGGGCTTAAAGATGTCACTGGAGCATTAGTCTTGGTTCTGCTGTAATTCCCTTGAGCCTTGAGTAGATAATTCTACTTCTCTGATCTTGACTTTGCATCTAAAATACAGAGGAATAAACCAGAAGATCCACAGTCTATGAATCTTTCCACTGTGACATGAAGGAGTTTATGAAGACCAGATGTTTCACTCTTTATGATATCACTCAACTATACCACATTTTCTCCTTTCCAATGCCCAGTCACTGATCATTTGACACTTCTATTACTAAATTTACTTGGCCTGCCCACTGCTTCAACTAAGATCATTTCAGGTTCCCAATGACTTATTTCTTCCCATATCAAACTATAAAATTTGGTTTGTAGTATATAGTAGGTCTGTTAATAATGACCCATCATTAGTTGGGTCCTCCCTGTTTCCTCCCATTTTCTACCATGATTAGCGGCTCAATATCAAGTAGCACAATTTAAAAATTTATGCTATACATTCTGAAGGAAAGTTACATGGCTCAAAATAGCCTGGAGTTAAAACTCCCCTCCAGGTCCTCCCCACCATTCTATGCAAAACAAAGAACTCCCTCACCCGAAAAAAAAAAAAAAAAAATGGACATTAGGTTGATTATGCCCAGCTCCCAGCTGGTCCAGCCTCTGGCAGATCTCCAAAATTCCTTGCCCCAGCCATTTAAGAGATAACTACTCTGAACAACCTTGCAGAAGAACAGGCCCCCTTAAGACAGTAGCTTTCCACAACATGCCTATATATACTTACTCTTTTCTTGGGTAAGTGAAGCAGCTCACTAATCTGACTGCTGCCTCTTCTCGCCTCATTAAAGGTGATCTGTTCCTGTAAAGTGCCGGGCTCATTCTAATTCTGAACCTTGCTTTCTCTAACTCCCTTACTCTACACATTCATGCACAACTATTTCAAGAAATAAACATCCACATAAAGTTATCCTTTCAAGTGATCTTAAATTCATATGATATTTAATTTTTCCTTTATTAACAGAAACTCCAGCATTTTTATCTTACTCATTTGATTTGTTATTGAATCTTAGGGTTGTTCAGGAGCAATATAGACTTCTTCTGGGAGAATCTATCTTCTCGGTGTCACCCACAACTCTGGCTTCCTCTGTCTTATAACTCAGACTCTCTTCTCTGAGCTGACTCAAAAAAATCAGGGGAGGAGAGGCAGTGAGGTTCGACAGCGATAGAAATCCTGCAGTCCCCTGTTATCTTTTTTATTCCTTGCTTAAAGTTGCTCTCTGCTTTCCCTGCAGTTTCATCGACTCAGAGATTATAGCCACGTTGGGTGTGTCTTTGTACTAGCAGAATAAATGCCAGTAACTATTTTTTTCAAATTAAAGGGTTTTGTTGTTGTTGTTTTGTTTTGCTTTGTTTTTGACCCTCCAGGGATAGCAGAATCTTTTCCATTCATGCAGGAATCCAGTTGTTAGCTATTATGTTTACTGATAATTTAAAGAAGTTTATATCCTTTAGCAACCAGGTATTCTCACAGTTTGTCTCTGACATGAATGGAAGACATTAAATATACAAAACTCAACTTCCATTAAAAACAGTTTTCTAAGAGTACTTCTTCAAAAAGGTAATTTTAAAAACAATGCTTGAATAGATAAGTTCTTAAATAGGGAGATGAAGTGGTTTCAGAAAACCAGGATTAATTTTGAGGGCCTTCATGTACTCGGTTCATTTCCTCAGGAATACTCTGATTATTCAAGATGTCTAGGTTTCACTGGCTTTGGATATAAGGAACCCATGACAAGTCCCAGGTGTCAGGTCTCCATAGGGTCATGCAGATTCCCACAGCCTTGAGGGCCTTTAAGACCTCATGAAGTCATAATGCCTGGAAAGACCTAGGACCAGTCCTTGGGAGCAGTGAAATAAGAAAGTCTCAGTTTTTCCTCTTTTCCTTTATTTTGTAATATTTTTGCTACCACCAGGTGGTAGTAGGTAAGTGCATCCATGGCAAAGGTGGAGCTATCAAATGCTCTCTTTCAGGAAATTACCAAAACAAACTCTATTTAATGAGAGTCTGAAAATCTTAATTAAATGGGATCAATATTACACACAGAATAAAAACAAACACACAAATGCAAATGAGGTGTCTTTCCTTGTGGGAAAAGTCAGAAAACGTGTGTGTGCATATGTGTTTCATTATCTTGAAATAAACTACAAATTAACTTGGCTTCTATTACATTAGACCCAATGGTCAGTTTGCTGAATGTCTTGCACTTCCACCCACATTTTCTTTGCTCTGAGGAAGGAGAAGCCTCATAGGCAAGTTTCAGATTCCAAATACTTTCGGGGTATCAGTTTTATGGAAAGAATAACCTGTTTTATTGGAGTCATCACAAATCTTTTAATTTTAGAGCCATAAGAGGCTTTAGAGATCTTCAGACACCCTCACTTGACAAATGAGAGAACTGATTCCAGAGAAGTTGCATGATTCATCCAAAATCATCCAGCATGTTGACTCCAACCAGAGCTCAGCAACTATGATTCCAATCAGGCTTTGGTCCCTACCTCCCACTAAGATGCTCCTCTCAAGGTCACTGGTCACCTCCCTGTTATTAAACCCAGTGGTCAGTCCTCAGCCTCAGATGCTCCTCCTGGACCATCAGAAGCATTACCATGACTGATCATTCCCATTCCCACACTTTATTCGTGTGACTTCCAGGACACAGGACCTTCTTTGGTTTCTTCCTACCTCACTGTCCTCTCTTCAATCTCTTTTGCCAGTTGCTCCTTATCTCCCCAGCTTGTTGGAGTTCACCAAAACTCAGCCTTTGGGTCCTCTTGTTGGAGTTCTTTTCTCGCTACATGTATTCTTGGCTAATACCATCTCCCTACTAAAGACCCCGAGTTGTATCTTTAGCCCAAACCACTTCCCTGAATTCCAGGTCCATTTTATCTCTCTGCCTTCTTAAGATCACCACTTGAATATCTAACAGATGTTTCAAATTTTTAATGTACTGATACCATGAATTCAGTTTTGTCATAAAAAATTTATTCTCTTCTAACACATTGTATGCTTTACTAACTTATTTTTTCTGTTTCTTTCTACAAGAATATCAGTACCAGGAAGCAGGAACTGATGTCAGTTCTGTTCACTGCTGGCTCTCCAGTTTATAGAACAGTTCCTCAGTATACATATTGAATAAACAGCTATGGTATGAATGGATGGACAGAGTGAATAAATAAGTGAAGGAGTGAATGAATGAATGGCTCCAAGTCTAGTCTGCTATTATAGCATATGGTTCCTCTTCTACTTTCATATTCTTTTGGGCTTGGAAAAATCAGTGTCTAATACCACTGCTCCTAATACTGTAATTAATGTTGGAAGATTCAAAAAAAGCAGTAAACTTCTTCCATAACTTCTTTATTTGGGAAGATAAAGTTTGTTCTCTAAGAACTATGTATTTCTTCATAAGTGTATCCTTGCAATTCAGATGGCCTGCTGCGAGGTGGAACACTGGGCCTGCAGTCAGGAGCTCTACCTCTCTAATCTGTCTCCTCTCCCTACACTATCTTAGACCAGGCCATAGTCTCCTCTTGGGTCACTTGCAGAAGCTGCTCTGTTTGTCTTCCTCTTCTTCAGGCTTTCTTCTTTAATTCTCTCCCTGCCTCACCTCCAACCAGAATGATCTATTTCAGTGGTCTTCAATCTGTTATTTTTTAATGGCAACTCTTTTGTTTTTTACTCATAGAAAGGCTTCAAGAACAAAGAGTTGTTATTTGAAGCTCTAACTTTCACCTTAGGACCACCTCTGAAAATGTCTCTAGGTCTTAAAGATCTGTAAAAGGCAGTTCATATTCTCTGAATTGATATGGGACTCAAAACTCAGCCTGCACACGCTGCCTCATTCAAATAACCAAGGCCTTTCTATCACTTCAAAAAGTGTTTCCTCTACTTTGATCATCCACGTGTCACCTTCATTTTTTGCCACAACTGTGTGTCTCTTATTATTAATATTAACATTTTTCTTAAAACCAACTCATATTTACAAAATTAATTTAGTTTCGGGAATTTGTATCACTATTACCACCACCATCAACTAAAAGTCAATGTCATTTGCTATGAATAGAAGGCACTTTAAAAGTAAATACACAACTATTCAAATGACAAAGATCATCAGGTAAGTGCACATGACACTGAAAATGTTTCCCTAGAAAATAAAGCTCCAGTTCCTTCCCATGGCCTCTTTTAACACCCTCCAGGAAGGTACAACTTCCTATGGTTCTTCCCATGCTGTTTCATGCCTTCTTGACTTTGTTCATGCAGTTCCCTTTGCCTAGAAAGCCTATTGCCTTAATATTTGCGTGTGTGCTCAGTTGCTAAGTCATGGCTGACTTTTTGCAACCCTATGGACTGTAGCCCACCAGGCTCCTCTGTCCATGGGATTTTCCAGGCAAGAGTACTGGAGTGGTTTTAGTTAAAACATTTTTTATTAAAGTATTACACACCCATATAACAGAAAGCAGTTTTCCCTTCCTTCTAATTCCCACTTTTCAGAATAAACACTTTCAATTATTTTTTTAAATTGTAGTAAAATATACACAACATAAAATTTACCATTTTAACTATTTTTAAGTGTAGAGTTCAGTGGCACATTGTTGTGTAACCATCACTATGATCTATCTCCTGAACTGTTTTCTTTTTATCACAAACTGAAACTCCATACCCATTAAACAGTAACTCCCCATTTCCCCATCCTCCTAGTTCCTACCAGGCACCACTCTACTTTCTGTCTCTATGAATTTATTAATCTAAGTACCTTATAGAACTGGAATCATACAGTATTTGTCTTTTTTGAGACTGAGTTATTTCACTTAGCATAATGACTTTGAGGTTCATCAATGTTGTAACATGCTACAGTTGCAATTCACCGCAGGTATTTCTCCAAGCCAGGCTTCAGCAATAAGTGAACCATGAACTTCCAGATGTTCAAGCTGGATTTAGAAAAGGCAGAGGAACCAGAGATCAAATTGCCAACATTCGTTGGATCATCAAAAAAGCAAGAAAGTTCTAGAAAAACATCTATTTCTGCTTTATTGACTATGCCAAAGCCTTTGACTGTGTGGATCACAATAAACTGTGGAAAATTCTGAAAGAGATGGGAATACCAGACCACCTGACCTGCCTCTTGAGAAACCTGTATGCAGGTCAGGAAGCAACAGTTAGAACTGGACATGGAACAACAGACTGGTTCCAAATAGGAAAAGGAGTACGTCAAGGCTGTATATTGTCACCCTGTTTATTTAACTTATATACAGGGTACATCATGAAAAACACTGGGCTGGAAGAAGCACAAGCTGGAATCAAGATTTCTGGGAGAAATATCAATAACCTCAGATATGCAGATGACACCACTCTTATGGCAGAAAGTGAAGAAGAACTAAAAAGCTTCTTGATGAAAGTAAAAAGAAAGCTGAGCACAGAAGAATTGATGTTTTTGAACTGTGGAGTTGGAGAAGACTCTTGAGAGTCCCTTGGACTGCAAGGAGATCCAACCAGTCCATCCTAAAGGAGATCCGTCCTGAGTGTTTATTGGAAGGACTTAGGTTGAAGCTGAAGCTCCAATTGTTTGGCCACCTAATGTGAAGAGCTGACTCATTGGAAAAGACACTGATGCTGTGAAGGATTGAGGGAGGAGGAGAAGGGGAGGACAGAGGATGAGATGGTTGGATGGCATCACCAACTCAATGGACATGAATCTGGGTAAACTCTGGGAGTTGGTGATGGACAGGGAGGCCTGGAGTGTTGTGGTTCATGGGGTTGCAAAGAGTCAGACACGACTGAGTGACTGAACTGAACTGAACTGACTGGGTATGAAAATTTAGGTTGAAAATTATTTTCCCCTGGGATTTTGGTTGCATTTATCAATTGACTTCTTGATATTGTGAAGTCCAATTGCAGATGTTAAGGTAGATACTATTCTGATTTCTTATTATTTATATACGATCTATATTTTTTCTTCTGAAAGATGTACAATCTTTCCTTATTCTCTAGTTTTTAAAAATTTCACAATTATGTGCTATTATGTATACCTTTTGTATCTTGGAGCTAATTGTCACAGTTATCATTTGTGTGTGTGTGTGTGTAAGTTTTATTCCTGCTCTCCACATTGATTCTGAGAATCCTCTCCCCATCTTTGTTTCGCTTCTTGGTTTTGGCTTTGGTCTCTATTTTTTCTTTAGAACTCTATCACCAAAAGTCTGCTGGTCTTTGGCTGTCATTTCTAACTTAAGATTGAGAGAAATTTAAAGCCAGTCAGAATCTCTGTGTGCATGGATGGGAGCCACTGCCTTGTGAACTTCACAGGATTGTGTAAACAATCCCCCTGTCACCTTTTGCTTTCTTGCCTGGCTAAGAAGCTATAAGCTCGACTCCCACTCTTCTTAAATCTTATCATTCTAGGATACAGAATAAGCTAGGGAATCCACTGTTCAGGATACAGACTCTCCCTTAATCCTCTAGTAGGTAGTATGGTTGTAAACCCATGACGTCACCTCTGCCTGTCTCCTGGACTCTCCTTAGATTCTGTTTTGGGTCCCTCTGTTCTTTCCCTCAGGTCACCCATTTCCACCCTTTAGCCTTTACATATGGCTCCCCCATGGCCTGTTTTCCTCCCCTGCCAGCCTTCAGTTCTGACAGAATATCCCCTGATATCTTTTACTAAACCCCCAATTTTTATATTTCACATAAAAATAGAGCCTATGTGTAGACCCCTAAATCTAGGCAGGGGATGAAGATTCTTTGGAGTCAAACTCAAAATGCTTGGAACCACAAGGAAGGGAAGGAAGAAAGGAAAATACCCAATTCATTTCTTTCAGAGTTTCAGATCCCCGACTCTAAGATATCAAACAACAAGAGATTGAAGATGATCATCATGAAATATTTAGACTGAAGCAAGTCTTCAAGTGACTATGCACATCGTAGATGCTCTATGGAAACATATTAAGGTGAATTTAACACATGGGTAGGGTAGTAGGTATATGGTAGCTTCTTACCAAAACTAAGATTTGGGGTCTTCAGATGTCTTGGTGCCTCATCAACAATTGGCTTCCTTGTTCGATGATGCACTGCCTCTTGTTTAACAGAGACTTTAATTTCTAACCTAATCTTATTTGTCATGATTCTCTGAGACATGCCAAATAAAGCTTTCAGGTCTCTATGTATTTTGGTATCTGGATATGTCTGACTCACTTAAGGGCTTTCATCCAGTGACAGTAACCATACCCAGTGAGGTCTCCATGCTAACAGGGCTTAAGTGTTTTCTACCCCTCAGGCTCTTTGGGTGATGATTCAACCAAAGAGAAAATGGGAAATGAAAGTTTGTACCCCCTCCTTTTCTGACTCCAGTGCACTGCAATAGGGCTACTTTTAATGTGCTTAGCAACAATTAGCTCTTGAAGCTGCAACAGCTGCACAATGCTGATGCTCTCCAGATGCAGCCAACGAATTAAATCATGTGATAATTCAATTGGAAAATTGGGTGTAATTATGGAGAATGCAGAGTCTGCTAGTGACTTGGAGCTCTCGAAACAACAGTGGTGTGGGCTGTTCAGAGAGTGTGTGGCCTGCACAGAAATTGATATGGGTGTTTGCAGGAATCTAGGTCCTCTCTCTGACAATGACAGCATTACTCAGTGCTGTGCTCAGTTAAGAGTAAGCTGAGTGCCACCAGAGTAAATCTTTTTAACTTCAAAACCTTTCACAGACCACCCTTCATGACATAATCATGTCTATACTTTGAGTATCTGCTGGTTGAAAACACATAAAGCAAATAAAGGCTAGAGTCCCCAAGGACTAGCAGTTCATATATTAATCCCAAAAGGCAGCTAAGTCAGAGAATTGTAAAATAGGATACCATAAACATTCTATTTTAACTAGAAAACATGTACAGAGTTTCATATACTGATCTTGATGTTGGGCCAAGGGCAAAATCTTGGGTCCTCCATGTCATCTTTCTTACAATCACCACATCCATAACTTATTGCCTATAATTTCCCATTTGGGTTTATATAAAGAAGAACAGAAACCTAAAAGGATTTGCAGAGAATTTTGAATGCAGACTTCTTAAAGATACTCATACTCTTCCTTCAAACTTTTATAGTCATCTTACTCCTAATGCAAAGGCTCTGTGCACTGCCTTGATGTTATGCCCTATGCAATCTGAGGGGGTGTCATTAAGAACGTTCCTCAGAACTGCACTGTGACAACCCGCAGAGCCTTTCTCAGTGGCCTTGCATCATTTGGCAGCAACTTCTTTTTTAGTGGCTTGCCTTTATTGACTCTTTCCAAAGCATTCAACTGAATTTTCATAGAAACAATAGCTCTCTTCTTGCATTGTAATTGAATTTTGTAATTACCATAAATATCTTTGAGAACAAATACAACAGGGGACTCTTGGGAAGCTAACATCTTAACTGATGGCCACATAGAAATGCAGGTATGCTAGAGAGTAGCCTGTTGACCTCGAGTATTCAGGACACTGCATCAATCAGGATGTTTTACAGGGGGAGCAGTTATTATAGCGGGTTGGTAAAAGTGGAAGTTAATTAAGAGAGCTTCTACTGTCCTGTGGATTAAGGGATGCTCTTAGATGAATTTATATTTTGTTTATTCTATTCCTTCTACATAGTTTTGAAAAATACCATCTAGAGGGGTGAGACATTTTACCTCTTTAGTCTACAAATGGATTTTGAGATTCCTTATCATAGCTCCTCAGCAGAAGGGTCCTCAAGTTGGGACCACCTTCCCTGGCTGAGAGTTTCCTGCCCATAGTAAAGAATGACTGAGGCTGGTTAATGAAGTGGTAAGAAATTCTCTGTGTCTAACAGTGATTTAAAGTCATGGGGAGAAGGACAAAAGTATTCTACCATGAGACACCCTTTACCATAATGAAAGTTTCCTGAACAGTTTGAATATCACAAGAAACATGGATCTCTAAACAGGAAGAAAGTCATCAATTTATCCATTTAAGACTTTCTCCAATTCCTGTTCTTTTGGCTCAGCCTTTGAGTACACCATGTCTTTTAATCAGATCAGACCAGGAAATAGCAACTTCTTATACCTGAGAAACACTGTTAAAGAAAAGTGCCCTAGAATCAGACAGTCTTCTGCTCAAATCATGACTCTACCACTTGCTTACCCAAGTTCACTTAATTTGAACATCCGTCTCCTATCTGTAAAAGGTCATGGCAATAAGTACTCCACCGAGAGAATGTGAGGATTAAATGCTTCAATGTATGCCAAGGGACCAGGAATGAGCAGATGCTAAGTAACTATCAGGCAAGAGCAAAAGGTAACCAAAATTTTATTGGAAAGTAAAGGAACTGGGAAAGATGTAAGGTGTAAGAAACCAAAGATTCAAAATAAAGAGAGAAAGAACATGAGAAGGAGTAGTAAAAATAATATACAAAGTTTTACAGTTATAGAACATATTTATGCACACCATATCACTGGCATATTCCCTGGTGGCTCAGCAGTAAAAGAATTCACCTGTCAATGCAAGGGATGCGAGTTCAAACCCTAGGTTGGGAAGATATCTTGGAGAAGGAAATGGCAAACCGCTCCAGTTTTCTTGCCTGGGAAATCCCATGGACAGAGGAGCCTGTCCCATGGCTACAGTCCGTGGTACTGCAAAAGTCAGACATGACTTAGTGACTAAACCACCACCACCATCAGTGGCATATCCCAACAACCCTGTGAGACAGGACAGGCATTAGTACTCATTTTATGGATGAGGAAGCTACAGTCCCAAAGAGTAAGAGTTGACTAAGTTGGAAAAGAGTTGGAACTAGACCCAGTGTCTCCTTATTCCCAGCCTAATACTTTGCTCATGAGTCCGCATAGTCTTCAAATTTCTATCTTTACCACACCACCTTGAGGGATTTTGTGATGAATCCCATACTCCAGATGGCCTATTTCTGGTTTAAGGAGAACACATATGAGCAGAATCGGGACTCTAGGAAGCTGCTTTGGGTTTTCCAAATCTAGCATAGCTTCAAAGAATTATTTCAAGAGACACAAAGATGAAGAGAACCTATGAAGAAGAAAAGCTTTGGCCATGATGTTATTTGCAAGGGAACACTGAATATGAAAATTGAAACTGGAGATCACTTGATATTGAGAGCCAGATAAAAGTGATGTTATAAGTCCTGAGTTGTTTTATTAGTGGTTAGAAAATTACAGGAAGTGATATGTTTTGAGGATGAAAAATTTAAAGGTCTAATATAACTCTCCAGGCATATTAAAAGATGTTATTTCCATATTCTTCTTGGATAATCAATCATGCCATAGCAAATTAAGAGTTCTTATTTTTAGCCCTATTAGCTACACAATGATAATGAAAATTGATTACAGTCACATTCTACTCCTTAAGACATTGTCAGTAAATGAACTGAAATGCCCCAGAATCAATCCATTTCAACAAATGTATCAGAGATTGAAAAAAAGTCCTCATCAATTACTCTGATGTCTGTTAATAAAGAAAAGATGATAAACCAGCTGTTTCTGTCATTGGTAACTTACTGTAGGCCAAACAAGTTCTTTTATTCTACCAACTAGAGACAGCTTCAAGAAGCTAAATGGATCAGAGCTGCTGAAGATCAGATATTGATTTCCAGAAAAAAAATTCAGAGAAATATCCAAAAACACTATTTGGAATATGCAAAAACCAAAGAGAACTAGTCATGTTTTTCTCTGACTTATCGACCTTCAAAATCTAAGAAAGTTCTGTGTGTCTGGACTGGAGAAAAGTGATCTCAAGATACTCCTGCTGGTGGAAAAGTGGCAAGTTTGGAATATTGTAGAAATGTTGGTAGAGATTGAATGTGGTGGGATTGATAAACTAGAAATTCAGAGAAAGTGGGAAGTGTGTATTTTGTGGACCTAATCGAATGGTTCTGAGATCCATGATTTTGGAAAGATATCAATTCCAATGGAATAGTAAATTATAATATACCAGTTCTCTATCGTGTTTCTCCAAGCCAATCTTCTGGATGCTTGGAAAGATACTGAAAAGGGTATCTTAGGAGATGTATGTGTGTGTATGCTAAGTCTTTTCAGTTGTGTCCAACTCTTTACGACCCTATGGACTGGAGCCCACCAGACTCCTTTGTTCATGGTATTCTCCAGGCAAAAATACTGGAGTAGGTTGCCATGCCCTCCTCCAGAGGATCTTCCTGACCCAGTGACTGAACCCGGGTCTCTTCCATCTCCTGCACTGGCAGGTGGGTTCTTTACCACTAGCATCACCTGGGAAGCCTGTAGGAGATGGACACTAACACTGAAATCTTAATAACAACAGATTCCATAGGAACTCATCAAGTTCTCCTTCTGATTATTCTGAGCTATGTCCAGGGAGGCCTAGAAGGGCTCAGTAATGAACACATTGGGCTGAAAGATAACCCTTTAGTTTCTAGTCTTATGGATCTCTGGACTCTACCATCTTCACCTTGTTTGTAACTTGTGTCTAACTTGATCTCAGTTAGTTCCAGAGGTCAAGTTGCTTAGCAACAGGGCTAAGGTGGGAGGAGGGGAATGTAAAAATCTGGACTGTAAAGATAACACAGGCAAACAAGGGACCAAGAGACAGCTGTGATAGGTTAGAAAGAACACTTGACTTGGAGTCAAAAGTTTTGGCCTTTATACCAGTTGCATCTTTCTATAGAAGTATAATTCTGGATATTTTACCTCCATGAGCCTCAATGACCTCATCTATAAAATGGGGATAGCACATAAGGTTTTGTGAAGACTAAAGATGTCTTTGAAACTGATGTGAACATTGTAAATCACATAGCAAATCTGAATTAAAATAGCAGAGTACCAATAGCAGAGGCCAGGGGAGTTGGAAGTATGGACACGGATCAGCCAGAATTACCGTCTTTCCAACAAATGCCTGGGATAACAGACACAAAAAAGCTCTGCTGTCAAGATAAAACAACAACTATAAGTAGATATATTTGAAAGTCATTTCTGAAAGACACCTTGAAGAAAGGATGGAGGATGTTGGGGGTGGAGAGAAACTCCTCCCAGCAAGATGATGAAAGAGGATAAGTTAGGTCACAGTGATTGCGGAGGAGACAGTGATTTGTTGTCTATCTCTCCAGCCACGATGGGACTGTAACTAATGAGGTTATTCTGGTTACAAAGGAAGCATTCAGCCCCCTAATGGAAAACTCTTTGGTGACTGGTGTTAGGGAAAGAGAAAACAAACCAGCAGCTTATTAGTTCCACAGCAAGTTAATTAATTTTTGCCAGTCACTTCAGGTCACTTGCCGGCCAGAGCATCTGTCTCACTCAACTGAACAGCTGGAGGGATGGCGGGCGTGTCTCCAAGACATTCATTTGTCCTGGTTCTGGGAGTAGGAGGTGTGGCCAAACACAAGGCTGAAAAAACAAGAGCTTCTGGGGTTCTTCCTGCTCCCACCCCCTGCCACTGCCCACTGCTCCGTAGCTCCACGATCTACTCAAGGCGAGTCAAGACTGCAGTAATTCCACAAGAAACAAAAGAAACAAAAATACTTAGAATGAGGTTATTCCTGCCTCAGTACATCATTTAAATGCGGAACAGAGTGCTAGCAGAAGTTCTAGCCCAGACTACAGGCCCTCCTCTCCCACCAAAGAGCTTTAGAGCCATGATAAGGTTGCTTAACTTCTCCAGGCCTCCCTTAGCTCACCTGAACTGCCGACCTGCATGCAGAGATGTTCATTTTGGCATCTCTTATAGTGTTAGGAAATTTGAGTTAATAAACACATCCTTTCTCAAAGAAATGTCAAGCCTTTGGAAGATACTGCTCAATACCCTTTCAGAAAGACATCAACAGCTTGGTAGAGCCCCTCTTCGGAGATGGGCAAATGAGGGTGAAGAAAGTGCTCGAATAAAATAACCACATACTTGTACAGAAGTTGACCTGGCCTCAAAAAATACTAACAATTTTTTATTTAAAGATGTGATATGCAAATACAATGAATGCTATTTTGTTGAGCATGCATATTCATGCTAGTATATTTACTTTCTAGGGTGGATTAAGTGATACAAATTTTCTTAATTATATGCTTTACATAATATATAATACACATATATAATATTTACTGTACACTCACCCCCAGAATAGACCAAGATAAAGAGGCTCATAAACTACACTGAAGCAGGGCCCATAAGTTTAGTCCCCTCCTTGGGCCAGAAGCTACTGTTTAGCTTCTGTGGTTTTTAAATCTTTTATATTTTAAGATTATAAAGTTTTCACTAAAAAAAAAAAAATCAAATTGGGGAGGGGCTAATTATCTCAAGTTCTCACATTCATTTTATCAGGCTCTGAAATTAAAGCCAGAGTTTTTGCTTTGTTTTAAAAGTTTTTCAGGTCATTGTTTATTTGACAAATAATGGTATCTTTTTATAAATAAAGCCCATGTTTTAATGTCTATCTAGGTGCTCAGGAACTGTGGAGTCCCCCTCCTGCCATCTCCCAGCATGCACATTCACTGTTAAGCCTACTGCAAGTAGTTAATAGGAATGCTTGGGATCCTCTAAACCCACTGTTGGAAAAGACCCTGGTACTGGTAAAGATTGAAGGCAGAAGGAGAACAGGGTGAAAGAGGATAAGATGGTTGGATGGCATCACCAACATGAACTTGGCAAACTCCAGGAGACAGTGAGGGACAGGGAAGCCTGGCATGCTGCAGTCCGTGGGGTTGCAAGAGTCGGACACAACTTGGTGACTGAACAACAACAACAAACCCATTCAAACAAAAGAATTAGTGGCTGATAGGGAGATTTGCAATTTCATCAGGAACAATTCTACTTAAAGAAAGAAGCATTGCATTTACAGACAGCACTTCATGTCCTGTGGCAAATTAGCTGGTGAGGGTCCCAGGTAGGCAAGCGTATAGGATTGACATCACTGCAACTGGGAGCAGGCTCCTCTGCCTTGGGCAACTGGGCTGAAGAGATGGGATGGAGTCTCCTCTATGAGTTGCCACTGATGTCTACTGTGACCTAGCACTTCATAGTACCTGGACTACTCAAAAGCTTTCCAGACACTTTATATGAGCAGGAAGATGAGACATTCAAGTTGTGTTCTACATCAGGAGACTGAAAATTAGAGGAAATAAAGCAAATTACCTAGTCTCTCAGGTCTAAGACTACACTCAATATATTAAAAAAGCAAGCAAACAAGCTGCACAAATCTTCCAGGCAAACAGATCCCAAAATAAAAGCCAACGCATCTTCACATTTATAATATTTGTCATCAGGGGCCAGAAACTTCTAACAATTCACTCTAACTCAATATTTACCTGGAAAGTGAGTATAGATGTTAGTTTTAAAAAATTGAATCCATGTATTTATGTATGTATGCATGAATGGGTGCATCTATTTTTATTTGGGAGTCTTGGTGTTCATAACAAATTTAATATAAGTAATTTAACCAGCCTCTTAGGAATATGCTTTTCCCCTTCGTTCTCTTCCTATCTGCACTCTTTATATTCTTTTTCATCTTCTCACTTGGTCTCATCTCTCCTATCTTCTGCCCTATTCTTTGCCCTAATATGACCCTTTCTTATATATCCTTATTTTCTGTATTATTAGCTAGAATATATCTTTTGAAAAGATCAACACACCCTTCCCAGGACATCATAAAATAAACAAGCCTTTAATATTAATATATTGGAAGGAAGCCTTGACCTTAGTAAGCAAGTCCCTGGTGTAAGGTGGAAAATGGAGGTGAGATGTGTCCCTCTGAGGCCAAGGCCCAGACAGGGCTCTGCACTCATAGACCCTCAGATATCCTGGCTGACTGGTTATGTGATTAAACTCTGGTCTAGGAGATGCTGTGCCAGCTGAATGAGGAAAGCACATGAACTAACTGTGAACACAGACCAAAGAACACTTTAAAGCTTGAGTCATCTGCGTCCAGCGTGTTCAGAGGAGTAGGGAACAAATAGTCCAAGAAGAGTGCCCAAGGTGGGTCTGAGCTGTTCCTCTGAAGGTCACTCTCATCTGGAAGCCACCTATGAGGCTGGGGCCACCCTGGATGCCAGCTACCAAGCTGTCAACCCTCATACAAGTGCTTAATGCTGTCCCCTCTTTCCAATAGATGGTGTGTGATGAGGCAGGAAACAAGGAAAGATATAAAGGAGGAAGTGAGGGCAAAAGGGGGTAAAGAAAATCAGGAGAAAACTGGGAAGAAGAAAAAGAAGAGAAATAGAGATAGGGCCAAGGGAGAAGGGAGAAAAAAGACAAAGAGGGCTGGTAAGAAGTATGGATAGTGACAGCTGCAGAAAGTCGGGAAGGCTGGAACTTTCCTTCTAGTCAAGAGTGCACACAGCTGCATCAAAGTGCACTGCTTTTCTCTTTGGGATCTTCATGTCCATTATTTTCTGCAGTTCTTGTCTCCTGCTAAATATGATTACACAGTGTCCCCCCCGCCCCAACCTGGAAGTACTGCTTTGACCATAAAGGCACAGAAGAATTAGACGGCACATTGCCCTGACTAAAACCCTGGTGCTCACCCTACTCATTCATTTGGTTGACTTCTCCCATGAACCCCTCATGGTAGGCATCTTCCTATGTGATCAAATGCACTCAGTGCACCTTGATCCTCTTTATCTCCTGGTGACACAGTTATGGAAAGAAAGGGAAGACATCAATATGCACTTGGTATTAATTACTGGGCTAGGGATTTTATATTTTAAAATACATATTTTATATATTATATAGATATAATATATAATATATTATATATATAATTATATATAATATATATTATATAGATATATATAATATCTATATTATATATAGATATAGATATATAATCTATATAGATATAGATCTATATATTATTATCTCTCTATATATTATTTATCTATATATAGATCTATATCTATATATAGATATAGATCAAATATATAGAGAAATAATATATATATTATATATATAATATATATATCTATATATAGATATACAGATATAGATTAGATATCTATATCTTTATATAGATATATAGATATAGATTATATATCTATATCAATATAATATATATCTATATAATATATATAATGTATCTATATATCTATATCTATATAATATATATATTATATTTTAAAATCTATATTATATATAATATAGATTTATATCTTTATTATATATATAATATATAGTTTGACTCTGAAATCTCATCATAGTCCTACAAGTAGGTATTATTATTATTAGGCCTATTTTACAGATGATAAATTAATTTTATCAACTAATAAATAAATTAACAAACTAATGTTTCCATTTCTATGATTGAGATAAGAATAGTTTATGGCAATGTTGTGAGAACACGTGAATATGAAATCCCTCTGAACTCTAACAACAGAAAGAACAATGCTTGTTTAGGACTTAGAGGTGTTATTCTAAGGCCTTGCCATGTAATAACCATTTAATCCTCACAGTAACCTTGTAAGGCAGACTCTATATTTGCATTGTGCATATAAAAAATAAAGTGACCTTCCCAAGGTCATACAGCTAATAAATATGGAGCCAAGACATGAAGTCAAGTAGTTTGACTCCATGGTCCCTGTAACCACTCTATATTTACACACTTACTGAAATAGCTGTTCTACATCATTTAGAATCTGCATAACAGAAAACGGGCCTCTGGTTTAATGGGGGCCAATGTAAGGAAAGCCCTTATCTGTTAAATGCTCATTCGTGCAGCAGGTTTCACACTAAGTCTCTTACAGCTGCCTTTTCAATGCACACGCCATAAAAACGTCAACTAGGGCCATCTTTCCCATCCTTTGAGGTTTAGGGAAGATGAGCTTAAACTTTCAATTCCACACCTTGTGGAAGTTTAAAATTTTCAAATTCTCATTAAGATTTCCAAAGTTCCCAGGTGCCCATGACCATTTCTGGTTTCAAACTGGATTGTCCATTTGTGCCAATGTCCTGCCTGCTTTATAACAAGCTGTCACCAAGGTGAGACTTGATCCCTTCCTTGAAATCTATCAGAAAGGTCACGTATACACTAACTTCCCACTAGATACCTATTTTAAACATGGTCATGTATATATTTCGATGCTATATAACTTGGAGCTCATCTTGGAGCTCTGTGATGACCCAGAGGGGTGGGATGGGAGAAGGGGGAGGGAGGCTCAAGAGGGAGGAGATACATGTATACTTGTAGCTGATTCACATTGTTGGATGGCAGAAACCAAAACAACATTCTAAAGCAATTATCCTCCAATTAAAAAAAAAAAAGGCCACTTATATAGGGCAATGTGTGTATTTACTATAAAACAATCGTTTTGCTGGCAGGGACAGCAATAATTTCAGAGAAAGCATTACGTCAGAGGAACATGAATAAGCTCGAAATGAACATTAGGAACGCCAGCCCCCACAGTCCGTCAAGCACTCCTTCAGTAGAGACCATCAAAGGTGGTTTCACCGATCCTCGCCCCTCTCTCTTCTTGCAGGAAATGTCTTCTCATTATTTTCATCAGAACACACAGACATCCGTGACTTTGTATAAATTGCTTGAGGGGTCTGCTGCTTACCGGTCAAGCAATTTATATGAAGATGTTTCTTTTTCCAAATAAAGACAGTTTCTTCCCCAAAGGAAACTGTGTGCCAACTTTTACAATACACTTAAATCCTTGCCACAAGTGTGTGACATCACTTTCATCAAAGTGTAAGCTCCTTGGAGAAAGTAACATACCTTTACATGCCTTATAGTATTTCCCACTGGGACTAGAATAGTGTCTAGTGATACTAAGTGCTTAAGAACTGTTTGATGATTGACAAGAAAGCAGAGATTCACATGTTCAAAGAAAGGTGGACTCACAAAAAATGTGACTGTTAGTTTGACTAATATGCACTCCACATTCTCTGAACAACACTGACTTTCCATAAACCCGTGTTCAACTATCACTATATTTCCTTAAAGGGCAATTCATAAATCAGAGCAGACTAAACTGTGTGCCTAACTTCTCCCCTTGAAACTCATAATATTCATCTTCCTAAGAAACCATAAAACATGATTCTAAAATGACCTAGTGGTTATGTCTTAGGGACACTGAAAAAGTTTAAGTAAAAATGTCTTGATTATGCTGACACAAAATTTTTTCATGAAGCCATGCTCTTATTAATCACTTCAGGTGAGTCAAAGTAAACATAATCAGTCAAAGCTTTAAGAGAAGAAATTGAAAGAAAATTCTTGGTCCAAAAATGATTGCTCTCCCTCTCTTTCTCCTTCTCATCATCTTCCTGCATTCCCTCCCCCGTTCTCTCAGCAACTTTTACCCAGAGAAGAGCACAGACAGTGATGACAGCTGTGCTGGAGCAATTTCCCTTCACGGAGTTAAACCTCATGAGGTCCATTTCAAGAGGACTGGATTATATTTTGGGTGACTCACAAGATGTGTCATGTGTCTAAGACATATTGAATATCTTCTCACAACAGGGTTCAATGAATCAGGCATTCTCTTCTGCTATTTTTCATCCTTGTCTGTTTAATGTTTAAGGGAAAGCATAGGACAAAATCTAACACTGGATTTCACATCATGGGCTGTGAAAGTTTAGACTTGGTTCCACATGTAACAATGCAGAGAAATTACAGCAAATAGACCTAGTCTATACATAACCTTACATGTTTCAGGTCAGGATATAATGTTTCTCTCTTTTGTTTGCCTATATGTCAAATAGAGAAACAATGAAATGTTTGGCTCTATGCTGAAAACACCCTGAGAGGGATTTTTGAAAATGTTTTTTTGTTATGCTGAAACAAAAAAATAAGGGGGGGAAAAAAGAAAGAAGGTTAATCTCTGGGAACACCTTTGTTTTCTTAGTTCCTCATTTATTTCCTCTTGATTAGTATAGTTTTTCCAGTTCTTCCCCAGGTAAAACCTCCTGAGATGTTTCTCTTATAACACCACCCCACTGTCAAATACTGAGACCTGGGAGAGATGGCTCAGTGTCAGCCTATTAAAACTTCACTTCTATAAGCAAGGTAGTAATGATGGAAATGCATTCTCACCACAGTTCTGAGACACAATTTGCATAAGTCCACAGAAACTTTCCATGGGATGACAGAAAATCAAATTCATGATCCACTCTTTCCATTTCTGAGCCCCATTTTTCAGATAATGGCATTACAAAATATCTAGTTGCTGAAACCATATGATCAAGTTAATATTGATTCTCTTTCCTTCAGTTATTAAGACAGACCTCAGATTCACAGCCTTTTTCCATCTCCCAGTGGAACTGCCCCAGTTTGGATCTTCATTTGTACTTGAGTAAGTAGCCTCTTACCTGGCCTTGTTTTGGCCACTCTTTCCTTGTATTCTTCTTCCATCACTATCAGACTGATTTTGGTAAAACAAGGTCTGGCCAAGTTGCCTCCTCTGTTTATAAGCCCATCAATGTTCTCCTATTGTCTACCTTATAAAGTCTGGATTCCTTAATGTGACTTTCAAGATCCTTCTTTACAAGTTGGTTCTAAACATGCCTTTCCATCCTTGTGTCCTGCCGAACCCCACCCTTAACCATCAGCAGCAGCATAATGCTTCCAACTGTTGAACCTCTATTCTGTGCTCTGCTCTATACAGACAACCCCTCACTTTATCCTCCCCACAACACTTAGGGCTGAAATGATTACTGTTAGAATTACACAGATCAGTTATGGAGGTTGGGTAACTTGTCTCTATCCTCAACCTGAATTTCCCTTTCCTTCCCCATCTTGCTGCTGCTACTGCTGCTAAGTCGCTTCAGTCGTATCCGACTCTGTGTGACCCCACAGACGGCAGCCCACCAGGCTCCCCAGTCCCTGGGATTCTCTAGGCAAGAATACTGGAGTGGGTTGCCATCTCCTTCTCCAATGCATGAAAGTGAAAAGTGAAAGAGAAGCTGCTCAGTCGTGTCCGACTCTTCACGACCCCATGGAATGCAGCCTATCAGGCTCCTCCGTCCATGGGATTTTCCAGGCAAGAGTACTGGAGTGGGGTGCCATTGCCTTCTCCTTCCCCATCTTACATAATATTTTTTAAGACTCTGGTCAAATAGTACCTCCTTTTAGAAGTGGGCCTCAACAGCCTTTTGGCTCTCCCCAATTTCCCTTCTCCTCCATCTAACGTTACTCTTAGACTTCTATATTTTCCATAGAATGTTCTTTAAATTTGATTACTGCAGTGATTATTATCAGTTTAATGTGTCTGTCACCTACTGTAAACCATGAACTATCCTTTCTGTCTTTTGCATTTATAACATTCTTTATCCTTTATATCTACCATGGTCCTGGCAAACAGTAGATACTGAGGGTTGATTTTAGGGTTAAATGCTGGGCTTCAAGATATTAGGGGGTTCCCAGGTATTTAGGGGTTGAGAGGAAGTCTATGAAGGATAAGGGCATGGTGACAAGGATAGGTAGGGCTCTTGGCTAAGACTTATGTTTAACTCATCATTCAGAATTAGAAGGGCTTCCCTGGTGGCTCAGATGGTAAAGCATCTGCCTGCAATATGGGAGACCTGGGTTCAGTCCCTGGGTTGTGAAGATCCCCTGGAGAAGGAAACGGCAACCCATTCCAGTACTCTTGCCTGGAAAATCCCATGGACGGAAGAGCCTAGTAGGCTACAGTCCAAGGGGGTCACAAAGAGTAGGACTGACTGAGTGACTTCACTTTCACTTTACAGAATTAGAACTAAATTTCATTACAGGACCACACTGTATGATATTTCTTGCATACACAAGGCTTCTTCTGGGATCCAGACCAAGGCTATACCTGGGACTGGAAACCAGGTAGACTTGCTAGCTTTCAAAGGATTTTTTCATGAAAGCACAGAGATAAGATATAATATAAATTTCACTCACGTAAGAGCTGCCTCCTCTTCTTCCTGAGAAGTAATGAAATAATTAAATAGAACTGACCCCTAACCTGGACCTCCCCGCCCCACGTCTCCCCACTATGATACATCGCCGTTTCTCATTCCCTTCTGCTGTCCTGCTACCACTCTGAAGTTCACGCAACAGTGCTCATCTCTAGGCCATTTTCAATTAATTTCCTGAGTAAAATTTCACGAGACACTATCAAACCTTTTGCTAAAATCAAGATATATTACATCTACTCTATTCCCTTAGTCTACTAATCAAAAAAGCAATCAACTTTGTCTGGCATGATTTGTTCTTTTAAAACCCATAATGCTTATTGCTCATAATTCCATTATCTTAGATAGTATTTTTTTCCTCTTAATATTTGTTCCACTATTTTAACAAGGATTGAATTACTAGATGGTCATTTCTAGGATTGCTACCTTGCTATTTTGAAAGTTTGCTACCTAATTTGATACAATCAGCGTAAGGGTATTTCCTTATTTTGTTATATCACAAAAGAATAAGAAAGGGCCTTGCAGAAGTCATTTGGTCAATGCCTTTTTCTTCACAAGGCTCTCATCACCTTCCTGAACCATTTCAGAGCACTATACATTTTTTAGCATTTCCCAAATAGGAGAATTTGAGATCTCTACTGATACCTGAATCAGTGATTCATAACTTTATGCTTAGGAAGCACTTCCAAATTTCTCATCCAATTTCCTTCTAGAGGAAGTTATGGTGAAGAAGGCATAGATCTGATACTGAGTTCAAATCCTGACTGTGCCATTTACTAGCTGTGTGACTTTAAGTAACTTTCTTTTTTTTAATGAGACAAAAATAAGAATTTTAAAATAAAAACATTTTAAAATATTATATTTCTTTAATTACAAAAGAAATATATGAGAAATTCTAATTGACACAGAAGTGTATTATCCCCTTGGCTCTCCAGTCAAGATCTTACTCTCTAAAAGTAACCAGTGATAATGGTTTTATATGCATTTTCCAGTCTTCCCAGGTGGTGCTACAGTAAAGAACCTGCCTGCCAATGCAGGCAGCATAAGAGATGTGGGTTCGATCCCTGGGTTGGGAAGATCCCCTGGAGGATGGCATGGTGACTCACTCCAGTATTCTTGCCTGGAGAATTCCATGGACAGAGGAGCCTAGAGGGCTACAGTCTGTGGGGTCGCAGAGAGTTGGACATGACTGAAGAGACTTAGCAAGCATACACACACACATACATGCTTCTAGGATATTTTCTATAAAAAATAAATGCATATAAATCAAAATGAGGCCATAATATTCACAATGCTTTACAATCTACATTTTTCATTTAACTATATATCAAATGTATTTCCATGACAGTACATACACCTATCCAAATTTTTTTCACAATAAGTATCTATTAGGTTTGTAATTAAATTTGTTATGGTTAAATCATAGTTAATTTGGCCAGTCCTTACTAACAGACATTTAAAGTAGCTTCCAAATTTTTCTCTATTCCTACTACTAATGATAATAAACTACAATAATGTCTAAACAATTAATGAGAATTGAGGGAATGAGTGAGAACTGTGAAACCATGAGGGTTGCCCAGTGAAGGCAAGCTGCTTCTTCCTCTTCCTCTCCCCACAAGCTCCCCTAATAGCAGAACTCTATGGAACAGGGATACTGGAGGTGGAGCATCCTTGGTCACCACGAATGATGGGATGGTACAAAGGAACACCTTTTAATCACCTAATGTGAAGCTCACTCTGAAATTTTCTGAATTCTCCTGGGTACTGCCAGGTAGAACCTGGTTCGTGCTATTGCTTATACCCTGAGTGTCCTAGGGCAAGTTCTTTACCATCTCTGGAGTTCAACTTGCTTATTTATAAAATAGTGATAACTTTTCTAATCATAACTATCACTGCCATATATTATTCACTATATGCCAAATATTGTACCAGAAGAGAGCTTCAGTGCATAACTTGTTTAATTTTCACTAAATCCCTTTGAAGTGGATGATATGAGTCTCATTTTTAACTGGATTTTCAGGCTTATTATTGAATTGCAAGAGTTATACATACCTTTTATGTAATATATAACTTGCAAATATTTTCAACCAGTCAGTGGCTTATTTCATTTTTCTTAATGGTGTCTTTTAAACACAAAAGTTTTAAATTTTGATGAGGTACAATGTATCAGGTTTTTTTTAATTGATTGTGATGTTAGTGTCACAGGGAAAATCTATTTTCTCAATTTAGAGTAAAAGATTTTGGTCTTTCTTTTTCTCTAGAAACTGTAGAGTTTTAGTTTTCATACTTAGGTCTGTATTTGTTTTGAGTTAATTTTTGTATGTGGTGTGAGGCTGGGGTCTAAGTTTTTGTTTTTTTTAGTATGGATATCCAATTATCCCAGCACTGTTTGTTAAAAAGACTACCTTTCCTTCATTGAATTGCCTAGGAACCTTTGTCAAAAACCAACTGATCATAAACATTAGGGCTCTCAAATATGTTCTGTTGATATATATGCCTTTCGCCCCAATATCACACTGTCTTTACAAAAAGTTTTGCAAGAAGATAATGTAAATCCTCCACTTTTTTCTTCTTTAAAAAAAAATTGTTTTATATATTCTAGGTCCTTTGCGTCTTCATATAGATTTTTAGTAAAGGAAGGAAGGAAAGGAAAGGGGGGAAAAAAGCCTGCTGGGGTTTTTGAAGAGATCAGGATTGCACTGAATTCACAGAGCAATTTATAGAGTAACACCATCTTACACTATTGAGTTTTCCAATGCATGAAAATACAATGTCTCTCTTTTTATTTATATTATCTTTTTATTTATATTATCCCTTAATTTCTTTCAGCAATGTTCTGTAATTTTCAGTGTGCAAGGCTTATATTTTTGTTGAATCTATTCCTAAGAATTTTGTGTTTTTCTGACACTTTTATAATTTGAATTGATTCCTTAATTCCCTTTGGGGAATTGTTTTTGGTTAGAACATAGAAATATAATTAATTTTTGTATATCAATTTATATCTTGTGATCTTCCCAAATTCATCTTTTTTGTTCTTTTAGTTTTTTCTTTCTCATGTGAATTCTCTTGAGTTTTTCTAAATAAAGGATCACGTTACCTGGTAATACTAAAATTTCTTTTTTCCCTTTTCAATCTGTTTGTCTTTAATTTCTCTCTTCTCTCCATCCCTTTCTTCCTTCCCTCCTTCTTTCATCTTTTTTTCATGTCCTTATTAAACTGGTAAGGTTCAATGCTGAACAGAAATGATGAAAGCAGATATTCTTGCCTTTTCTACAATTTTGGGAGAAAGCTTTGAGTCTTTCATCAAGTATGTTGCTAGGTGTGGGTTTTTTCATAGATGCTGTTTATCAAATTTAGAATATTTCCTACTACTACCATTCTGTAGAGAGATATTATCATAAATGGATGCTGGATTTTCTCAAATTCCTTTTCTGTTTCTATTTAGATAGTCATGTCCTTTATCCTGTTAATATATTATATTGATTTCTTTGTGAAAGTTAAGCCTTGTATTCTTGGATAATTTCCAGTTGGTCACAGTGTCATCCTTTTCATATGTTGCTAAATTTTGCTTGCTTATTTTGTGAAGGCTTTTTCTATCTATGTCTATGAGGGATAGTGGGGTTTTGTTTTTGCTTTTTCCTTGTGATGCCTTTTTCTAGGTTTAGTATCAGGGAAAAGTCCAAACCTATATGTCTTCACTGGTAAATTCTATCAAATATTTAACAAGCAAATATTGTTAATTTTTCATATACTCTTTCAGAAAATAGAGGAAGGAACATTTCAACTCACATTATGAGACCACTCACTTTTTCCTGATTGTTGTTGTTCAGTCACTCAGTCATGTCCTACTCTTTGCGATCCCATGTACTGTACCCCCAGGCTCCCCCATCCATGGGATTTTCCAGGCAAAAATACTGGAGTGGGTTGCCATTTCCTTCTCCAGGGGATCTTCCTGACTCAGGGACTGAACCTGGGTCTCTTGCATTGCAGGCAGACTCTTCACTGTGTGAGCCACCAGTGAAGCCCTCTTTTCCAGCTTAAAAGTTACTTTTGAGGAAGAGAATTTGCAAGTAGTGACTCAGAGAGTAAAGAAGCTGCCTGCAATGCAGGAGACCCAGGTTCAGTCCCTGGATTGGGAAGATCTCCTGGAGGAGGAAATGGCAACCCACTCCAGTATTCTTGCCTGGGAAGTTCTCAATAGACAGAGGAACCTGGGGTTATAGTCCATGGGGTCACAAAGAGTCAGACAAGACTGAGCAACTAACTCTTTCTTTCATTTGGTCATACCTGGAAATCCTGCCTCACATTATTTCTTTGAATTTTATTTTATTAGTCTGAAAGATGGATATTCATCTTTCTAAAACTATTTTATGGAACTATTTTGAGAATCATATAAAGCATAGTATTATAAGGCTACCTACCCTAGTATTCTTGCCTGAAGAATTCCATGGAAAGAGGAGCCTGGCAGGCTACAGTCCATGAGTCACAAAGAGTCAGACATAACTGGGTGACTAACACTTTCACTCTTTTCATGATAAGTGCTTGGCATAAAGTAAGTTCTTGGTAAACACTGATAGAGCCATTGTATGCAGTCGGGTGGACTGTGCCCCGTACAGATGTGTTAAGCGAAGGGGCGAGTGAGGCTAAGCATCAGTCCATGTTCTGCTTGCCAAGCTACAAGTTCTAGCACTGGCTGCACCCAGCCAGAAGAAGCATCTTTTCCTAATTCCTTCACCCAGAGGAGGTAATGCTTTCAAACTCACACAGAGGTGCCATATAGTCTAGTTGGTCTCAGGGTCATCATATTCCCTCTCGTCAACCTTAGTCCTTCACGATGCAGGCTAAGTCCTTTTTCCTGAGCTGGCTCAACATGTTCACAGGAAAGCTCCTTATCAATCTCATGCCTCTTGGTTGTTTCTCCCCTGTTTTCACTTTATTTTCCCTTTTCCTTTTTCAGGGTAAATGGTTTGAATGACTTTACTCATGCATTTATGGAAACATGAATTTTAAAAAGTTGTGGGCTGCTCCTGCTGCTGATAG
Organism: Bos indicus x Bos taurus; assembly: GCF_003369695.1. Classification (NCBI taxonomy): domain Eukaryota; kingdom Metazoa; phylum Chordata; class Mammalia; order Artiodactyla; family Bovidae; genus Bos; species Bos indicus x Bos taurus. Next base: position 69,861,600 of record NC_040086.1, on the reverse strand, counting down.
AGGTGTCGGGGAAAGTACTGCTAATTACATTTCCTGCAGAAACTCAATCTCTAAATCCTCCTGAAAGACAGGAGTCGTTAGGAATCCTTCTTCCACTCCATCTAAGCACCTGGTTGCCTTTTGAAGAACGCTGACTTTCCATCTTGACTTTGACCTCAGGGGTAAAGAAGCCAATTGACTCAGCTTACTTTTTTCTTACATGAGGTTTTAATTATAATCATTTCCTCATGGAGCACAAGACTTCCAGAATTTGATAAACGTTCTTGTTTCTCTAGCAAGCAATATTTCTTAAATGTATGTTTGTACACGTGCCACAGGAAAGACAATAAGTCTGAATTAATCTTTATTGGCAGGGGAAGCCCACTTCCGGTCTGTGTGCTGGCTTGTCACGCCTATTCTGCGTCCAGAGTTATAGATGGGAAGGACGCATTTGCTTTTAAGGAGAAAATAGAGGTTGAGGAGGGAAGAGGGCCACTAAAACAAAGATAGAAGGCAGAGGGAAAAGCAAAGACAGAAAAAATGAGGGAATGAAGCACTTGTGTGAGGGCTCGACAACTGCACTGGAGGGCTGCCAATCCCATAGAACTGAAACTCTTACCTTCTCTAAATTCTTCATTTTGAAAGCACTAATTATTTTGGTTACACTATTTTTTAATATGCTCAATGTTTTTGATATAATTTACAGTTAAGGAATAAATAGGGAAGAATCAGTGTTAAAAGCTTGGATGAAGGAAGAATAGCAACAAATGCACTGATTCCTCCCACACTCGGCAGCTCCCAGAATATACACCACTGTTGGAATGGATACTTTTGGGGTATAAACACAGTGTCTTAGTCAATGAAGAAAAATAATTCTTAGGCGAAGCAGAGTATATGATCTGAGGAATGATACTTGAACAATATTTTCTATTTGTGTAGCACAAGCAATTGGAGAAGGCGATGGCACCCCACTCCAGTACTCTTGCCTGGAAAATCCCATGGACGGAGGAGCCTGGTAGGCTGCAGTCCATGGGGTCACTAGGAGTCGGACACAACTGAGTGACTTCACTTTCACTTTTCACTTTCATGCATTGGAGAAGGAAATGGCAACCCACTCCAGTGTTCTTGCCTGGAGAATCCCAGGGACGGGGCAGCCTGGTGGGCTGCGGCCTATGGGGTCTCACAAAGTCGGACACGACTGAAGCGACTTAGCAGCAGCAGCAGCACAAGCAATATTGAAGGTGAAGATATTAAACAGGAGCATTCAATGCCGTTGCTACAAAAGTGAATTTAATTTCTATCTACTTCAGAATAAAAAAGCCACTCTCATTTGAGACATTCTCATTGTAGACCATTCTTGTTTTATTTATGAGGAATAAATAAATAATTCCTTATTGCCAGCATAATATCTCTTATTGCCTTGTCCAATGCTTCCTGGTGAAGCCATACCAACATATCAAAGAGAAGACAGTTGCTGAAAAGAATACAAGTTCAGGTCAGGGTACCACAACAAAGACACAGGGAGCTTCCACACCATGTATGCAGCCAGTTTCATTAAAAGTAAGCCTAGTAAATCGAGTAAATCCAGCATACTTCCAAATAATAACAGCTTCCATAAAAATTAACTAACAGCTGATATCCAATCATGTGTTTTTATTAAGTATGACTAGCAAATAGTACTAAGAATTATAAAGCAAGAATTGGAAAGAGTCAAAATTGATTATAATGCTTTAGGTAAGAAAAACTAGACTACCACGATAGCACCAGGTAAAAGGTCCGTATGTATTTTTCAATGGGAGAACTGGACCCTGGATCTGAACCCCCACCTGATGCACTTCCACATGTAAATGTGCTCAGTCCTTCTCAGCGAATTCTTTTGTCATGTCCCCAAAGCCCTAAATACGTTATGCATGTATACCTAGGCCAAGTAAGCCTCCTGTCTTTTAGGGTCAATATTGCCTATTTTTAAAGTTTTTTAAAAAAATATTTGTTTGTGCATTTGGTCGCACAGGCTCTTAGTTGTGGCACATGGATTTTTGATCTTCCTTGTGGTATGCTGGTCTTTCGTTGTGGCATGCTATCTCTTAGCTGTGGCAAGTGGGATCTAGTTCGGTGACAAGGGATTGAAATAGGGCCTCTGCGTTCAGAGCACAGAGTCTTAATCACTGGACCACTAGGGAAGTCCCAGAGGGTCAGGATTCTTAAATCAAGAAAGAGCAGCAGCCCCTGCTTCAGACTGCTATGGCTGGGAAGGCCACTATCAGACTGCGCCTTGTGTTACTATGCTATGCTGTTTCCCTGTTTACAGAGTGGTCTCTTGTGCATTATTTCCACTGATTTTTATAACAAGTCAGGAAAAAAAAAAAACACAGAAGTAAAATGACCCCCAGATCTCTCTTCAACTTATATCAGACCAGTCTTTCTCCATCTTAAATGAGTAAAGATTATCTTTCCACTCTAAGGAGAATTACACTGTAGTTATCTCCACTCAAAAGAATTTTATTTTATTCCTCTTTGCAAGGTCCTGGCTTTCCCTCAACTCTCTTCAAACATAAATTCCGAGCGGTTCATAGCTTTTCTTAAACAGAACCCATATTTCTTTAAGATGTGTCTTCTCCGAACCATTTGATATATAGAAATCAGTGAGGCTAAAAAATCCAGATAACAGTAATAAAAGGTATTAATAAGAGGAAGTAGGAAATCAGAAAGACAACCTCACATACTCTTGGAGCCTATCTAGTCCCTACCCACTCAATTTACCAATTGAAAAACTTAGGCCTCGGTTCACATGGGCACCACTCCCGGTCTCAGCACAGCGCTCCCTATATTTCTAAAAGGGCAATTCGAGTCACAATAACCTGACTCCACACTGACTGCCTTGCTATGTCGCCCAGATGGCAAGCTTCATGCTGTGGCTGCCTTAGGCAGCACTCCTTGACCTGGCCATCTGCAGAGAAGACATGGGTGAGAGTAGGCTTCCCAGGATCCATCCGAAAACATTGCCCTTCCCAGATGCCAGGGGATCTTCCCGACCCAGGGGTCGAACCCAGGTCTCTGGCTTTTTCTGCATTACAGGCAGATTCTTTACCATCTGAGCCACCAGGGAAGCCCCACAGGTACCAGAGTGGATATAATTTGGTTGTGTTATCGAACAGAAGGAGTCCCCCAGCATCACTGGTGTGAGGACGATGCCCTGAATTTCTGAATACTGCCAGACATCTAATGAGAGTCTTATGTAGGAGAAACCTGGGAAACACTGTGTTTCACGAGTTTGATATAATGGAAAGAACATAAAATTTGGTATTCAAAAACTAGAATTCAAGATTTGACTCACATTCTGGCTTTGTAGACTCTGTAGATGAGTAACTTACTTCATCTCTCTAAGCTTCCATCTGTGGGTCAAGAAATATTTAGTGAATGTCTATTTTATACTGGGCATTGGGCCAGGCTCCTGGGACAATCACAATGCAAGACCCAGTCTCCTCTGAGTAAACATGGGACATCATAATGAATGAGAAAGACCCATCTTCCTCTTTTCAAAGCCTACTGGTTAGCCTTAGTTTACCAACCTATACATTAGGTACACTAACACTACCTGTCTTGTTGTTTTATGAGAATCAAAGGTGATCATGAATAGAAAAGCACTTCACAGACTGTAGCTCTTTCCAGTTTCCCTTGCTGGGCCTGACTGGCAGCCGCTCACCACAGGCCCTGTATGTGCACTTTCACTGCATCACCCAGCCACCTTTAGCAAGACTTCATAGATACTGTCCTGGGAGGCAGCACAGCTTCCTTCCACAGGTGACGTCACCTCACCCAAGCTCCCCCATTTTGAGCAATGACCCTCCCCAGACCCTTCTGTTGGGTGCTTTCTATCCTCCTTACCCACAGGAGCCAGACCCTCAGATGCAGCTGCATACTTCTAGCTTCAGCTCCTGCTGCTGCTCTTTCTGTTCTATTTCTGGTCCTGTTTGCCTGTTCCCTGTGCAGGAGGAAATCTGTAGACTGCCCTCCTAGGATTAAGTCAAAGGATACCTACAGTAACTACAAGAAGTGTGTCTCTGAGGCCCAGTCAGTCCTCTGAGCCCTGCCTTTCTAGAAAAGTGCCTTAATAACATCAGTTTTCCTCCAGACTTGCTCAGGACCAGCAATATTAATGTCTTATGGCTACTCTTACAAATTATCAGAAACTTAATGGTTTAAAGATCTTCTCAGGTGATGCTAGTGGTAAAGAACCAGCTTGCCAATGCAGGAGACGTTAAGAGATGAGGGTTCGATCCCTGGGTAGGAAAGATTCCTTAGAGAAGGAAATGGCAACCCACTCCAGTATTCTTGCCTGGAGCATCCCCATGGACAGAGGAGCCTGGTGGGCTACAGTCAATAGGATCACAAAAAGTTGGACATGACTGAAGTGACTTAGCAAGCATGCAATGGCTTAAAACAACATAAATTCATTATTGAACAGTTCAGGAGGTCAGAAGTCTAAAATGAGTTGGGGACTGTATTCCTTCTGGATGAAAGTTGAGGAAGAATCCTTTTTCTTGCCTTTTCTGGCTTCTGGAAGTGGCCTGCATTCCTTCTCTCACAGCCTCTCCAACACCATCAGCTGCTATGCTGTCACTTTACATGGAACTGTGTCCACCCCCCTGATTTTGGATGTTCCCTTGACTTAGATTTTAATATACAGTGCATTGCATTGAACTGTAGATTACAGTAGGGAATTACCAATTATTAATTTAGTGAGGAAATACACAATTTAAAGAATAAATGGAATTTTTAAATTGATACAAATAACATGTAATTAAATGATCTTCAAATCTGTTTCTCTCTGACCTCTGATTCATCTGGAGTCATCATCACATTTTCTCTGACTCTGGCTCTCCTGTCTCCCTCTTTCACTCACTAGGATCCTTGTGATTCCATTAGATGCATCTGGAAAATTCAGGATAATCTCACCTGTGAAGTCCCTTTTGCCATGTCAGTTCAGTTCAGTTCATTTCAGTCACTCAGTTGTGTCCAACTCTTTGTGACCCCATGAACTGCAGCACGCCAGGCCTCCCTGTCCATCGCCAACTACCACAGTTTACTCAAACTCATGTCCATTGAGTTGGTGATGCCATCCAACCATCTCATCCTCTGTCATCCCCTTCTCCTCCTGCCCTCAATCTTTCCCAGCATCAGGGTCTTTTCAAATGAGTCAGCTCTTCACATCAGGTGGCCAAAGTACTGGAGTCTCAGCTTCAGCATCAGTCCTTCCAATGAATATTTAGAACTGATTTCCTTTAGGATGGACTGGTTGGATCTCCTTGCAGTCCAAGGGACTCTCAAGAGTCTTCTCCAACACCACAGTTCAAAAGCATCAATTCTTAGGCACTCAGCTTTCTTTATAGTCCAACTCTCACATCCATACATGACTACTGGAAAAACCATAGCTTTGACTAGACAGACCTTTGCTGACAAAGTAATGTCTCTGTTTTTTAATGTCCTGTCTAGGTTGGTCATAACTTTTCTTCCAAGGAGCAAGCATCTTTTAATTTCATGGCTGCAGTCATCATCTGTAGTGATTTTGGAGCTCCAAAAATAAAGTCTGTCACTCTTACCACTGTTTCCCCATCTATTTGCCATAAAGTGAGGGGACCAGATGCCATGATCTTGGTTTTCTGAATGTTGAGTTTTGCCACGTAAGGCGACATATTCACAAATTCTGGGGGTTAGGACTTTTTTTGGTGGCCTCCGTTTTATCTGCCACACCAACCCACAGGCTTCCTTGCCTCTCAAGGAGCTCTTCTTTCAACCTTCCAGGTGCCACACAGGTTTCCAGAGGCAGTGCCCCATCTTGATGCTGTGGTCTGAAGAGCGACTTGAGCCAGGAAACCATCCAGATTCCAGAAGTCATGGCTAAATTTTGGGGAGTGGGTATATCTGTTAAGGCTGATGAGGATTTCTGTGGCTAACAATTTCTGTGTCAGGTACATGGCTATCCTTTGTGTTGGATATACCTACACACAGTCGTGTATCAGAGTGGGAACGAGCCTTAGTGATAATCTAGTCTAAAACACTGACCTTACAAATGAGGAATCTACAGCCCAGAGAGGTAAAGTGACATCCCTTATGGCAGAGTTGCAATGAGTCCAGGTCCCTTTTCCCTCCAATTCTTGTCCTCCTTTCTTACTCCACATGCTCCATGGGCATGACTGTTAGATTCAGCTAAGGAAGGGCATAATCATCACCAGACAACCACAATCCATCCCTTCCCAATGAAGGCTTCCCATAGACGGCAGAAGAAACACCCTGGAAGAGGCCTATACTGATGGGGAGGCAAGAAATACTTCACTAGATACCCCGAGAGCATACCACCTCATTAAGGCAAGTTCTTCTCTGGAGCTCAAGTTCCGGCTGCCAGGCTGGCACCAGAATCTCATTAGGATGAAATAATCACAAGTCACAGCTTGTTGAAAGGTCAAAACCAAAGGCCCAGTGACCTCACTTCTCAGGAGACGAGGGTTACATTTCTGTAGGCAGAATCAGGGAACCAGTGTGGCCTCTCATGGTGAGTTCCAGGGGAAGGGCAGGGATAAGAGGCCACAAACAGCACCACTGACTTTAGTATGATAAGAAGTGTGTTCAGATGAAACACATGAGAATTCCCTGGTAGTCCCATGGACAGGAATCTGCCAGCCAATGTAGAGGACATGGGTTCAATCCCTGGTCCAGGAAGATTCCACATGCTGTAGGGCAACCAAGCCTGTATGCCACAACTACCGAATCGTGTACTCTAGAGCCACGCATCACAACAAGAGAAATCTGCATACTACAGCTAAAGAGCATCCCCCATTCACTGCAATAAGAGAAAGCCCACACACAGCAATGAATGCCCAGCTCAGATAAAAACAAATACATTAATTAATTAAAAGTAAAGTTTAAAATCCCATTAAAAAAAAAAAAAGTGGGTGTATCAATTTACATTGCAACAGGGTTCCCTTTTCTCCACTGATGGCAGTAGTCAACACAACATTGTAAAGCAATTATTCTTCAATTAAAAAAACAAAAAACACACAAGCACCCGCAATCCTTCTGTTACATCTGAAGGGGCAAAGATTGAATTGAAATAGGAATGTGAATTGAATTGAAATGTGTTGATGTCATTCATAGTTTTGTGCTGCACTTAGTCCCTGGGTGAATTCCTGAACCTTATGCGCAAGTGATTACCCTTTGTAACCCTCCAAGCATAAATCAAGCACAAATAGGGTCCAGCAGGGGTGCTCTGGATTTGTGAGCTGAAGCCAACTGTTGGTGCCCTCTACCATACCCAGCAGGGCAGGTTTGCCCATTGGTTTGTCTCACTCCAGCCAGCACCACAGGCTTTTTTGGTGGTTGTTGTGGCAGAAAATAGCTAACATGTTCCCTCCCCCAGGAAAGTCTAAAATAATTCAATAAGACATACCTTCAAATGAGAATTTTTATCCCCTTATATTAAAAAATAATGATGCTTTATCTTATTATAAAAGTAATACATAATAATGGACTCAAATTTGAAAATACTAAGAGTACACAGAAGAAAATAAAAATCACTGAAAATTGAGTCATCTAGAAATAACTTCTGCTATGTTAGTATATCTCCTTATAGACTTTTTTCTTACGTACATATACATTTTTCTCTTTTACAAAACAATTTATGTAACATACATTGGTTAATCTTTTGAAACAAATCTAATAATAGGCCTTGAATATGTTCCCATGTTATTGTTTTTACATGGCATACATATAATGGCTGCATAATATTTAAGTATACTGCCTGCAATGCAGGAGACAAAGGTTTGATCCCTGGATTGGGAAGATCCCTTGGAGAAGGAACTAGCAACCCATTCCAGTATTCTTGCCTGGGAAATCCCATGGACAGAGGAGTCTGGAAAGCTACAGTCCATGTGGTTGCAAGAGTCAGATATGACTTAGCAATTAAAAAACAATAATATTTTATTTAAATCCTTATTATGTGAGCATTTAAATGAATTCTAGTTTTTCACTACCAAGATACCTTTTTAGATAAGCTGTAGAAAATATTTGGTTGCAACCCTGTTCCTCAGGTCTTAGAGTAATCTTAGAGAAAAATATCTTTTGATTCTTGAGGGTGAGTTAGTATGTTAATAGTACTTAGACAGGAAGTGACTTCTTCCTCTTCAAACCATATTGATTCTGAAAAAAGAGACTAAATGGTCTTTGAAACTCAGAGAGACCACAAGAGCTAAACCTATCTGTAAGGCCTTCTTGATGGAGAGTACCCAGCCAGCATAGCTCAGGAGACAGGGAGAAATCTGCCCAGGCAACTTCCTAAAGGACTGGAAAGGGACAGATTCATCAATGACTCGGGCTGGGTGACATGTCTTAGCAAATCCTGAAGTTCAGTTCCATTTATAGAGGACAGATGTCCTGCTCCAAAGTATGTGCATGATTACATTTATTTTAAAGAAGTAAGAAGCAAAATAAGCTTTACCAATAATATTATATAGCTAGAAAAAATATATATGCATATAATTGATGAATACACACATAGCAAGAGTGCTCAGAAATATTTTACTAATGGGGAATATAATAAAATAAAGTTTAGAAACCACTGCCTTAAAACAGAAACTCCATAGTAGACAGAGGGAACAGAATAGGTGGGGAGATTCTGGGAACCACTTGGCATAGACAGTCCCAGTTTGGACCACCGCATTTGACACACGTGAAAAGAAACATCGTTCTATTCTGGAATGTGTGTGTGTGATTCCAATTACATTCTTCTAGTCCAGTTTGCCTATCTCTCTTGACTACTCTCCCAGCTTCAACAAACTGCTAAAACCAGAGGTCTTTGCTAAAGACCACCCATAGAGACGAAGTGAGGGGAGCAATTACTGATCATGGGAGGGATTCTCCTGCAGAGCCTCCAGAAGGTGCCAACCACGCCATCACTTTGATTTCAGACTGCTGGCTTCCAGAAGTGGGGAAACATTAATTTCTGTTGTTTTAAGTCACCCAGTTTGTGTTTACTTGTTGCAGCAGCTACAAGAAACTAACACAAAAGGGTAAAACAGGAGTGAACCTAAAGACCAGATGACCCCATCTACCACTGTGGCCCCGTCACCCGCGGCAGCTTCGCTAGGCATCTCAGAGCTCAAGAACGGTATTCCTCAACCTTTTTGAAAGGTTCTAGATAAACAGAAAAATCTCAGGAGCAGAGTTTCATTCAGGCCTCACACACAGAACAAAATAAAGCAAAAGCCTGAGAATCAGTGCCCTGGAGGAGAATTCAGTTGATACAAGAAGAACGTGAGCCCCTCCCAGCTGATTCTACTCCTGGTCTTACTGTGTATGCATCTGGATACATATGCATATGAAGGGCTGGGGAGGCGTTTGGGAGGGGGGCTGCTAATCTGCTTCCCATTTTAAAGCTAGGATTTAGCTAGAGATCAAAATCTTATCTTGCTGAAGAAGAAAAATATGTTCCCTTGACTGCATTCCAAAATACCGGAAGGAGTAGACATTGAACATGCCCCTGGCACTTCTTAAAAAGTCATAGAACGCCTCAACCTGATGATTCCTCAAGATTTTATTAATTTATAATATTATGTTCCATCAAGATCATCACTTTTTATTATCTTGCTGCTCTGCATTGTATCTCCCTTATTATTCTCAGCTACAGGGGCCATAAATTAAAATCATTCAGAATTTATACTCCTACAGTTCATTATCTATGATTGGTATTATCTCACCGCCTTCTCTGGCCCCTCTATATCCCCTGACAAGAAATATTGCAATAGAGTCTAAATACCATCCAACCAATAAATGTTGAGTTAAAAAAAAGGAGGGGGGGGGAGTGGGAAAACCCTTTATTGAAGGGTACTCCATCACTCCTTCTTATCTCCATCAACAGCAATTCTTTCTGTCAAAATGACAGAGAAATAAGCTTCTAAACAGTTGAGAGTTAGGTCCTTGCTTTGCTCCTGTCTGGACTGGACATGTAATTTTCTCTTCCTTTACCTTCTTCTACTCTTTCCCTGCAGGTCAAGGGACTGATGCTTCACGAGAAGCAACCCTACTTCAGGGAACAAGCAGGTAGCAATGTAATCAATTGATTTCAAAAACAACAGGTGGTCCAAAAGCTACAAAAGCTGGGAGGCTGGTCTTTTGTTTCTAAGACTGATCAAGACAGAGTATAGATACCTCCACTAGACCCCAGGAAGAATAAACGCAAGTATCTGACAATGGTGAGATTCCCCCAAATTACATTTGGATGTGTTTGTTCACTAAAAAACTTGATAAAGTAAACTGGTGTATCCACAGAAGCTTTTGTCATGGTTGTTCCATCAATATCTTCAGAGATGTGAGATCCTGCCACACTAGGAAGAGCAATAATTTTTCAGAGAGATGGAAATTAGCAACACTTGCTAAAAAGTGGATATTCAAATCCTGACTGATCCTGAAAGAAAGCTGAATGCCAAAGAATTGATGCTTTTGAACTGTGGTATTGGAAAAGACTCTTGAGAGTCCCTTGGACTGCAAAGAGATCCTACCAGTCCATCCTAAAGGAAATCAATCCTGAATATTCATTGGAAGGACTGATGCTGAAGCTGAAGCTCCAATACATTGGCTACCTAATGTGAAGAACTCACTTATTGGAAAAGACCCTGATGTTGGGAAAGACTGAAGGCAGGAGAAGGGGACAGCAGAGGATGAGATGGTTGGATGGCATCACCGACTCGATGGACATGAGTTTAGCAAGCTCCAGGAGTTGGTGATGACAGGGAGCCTGGCATGCTGCAGTCCCTGGGATTGCAAAGAGTTGGACACAACTGAGCAACTGAACTGGACTGAACTGACTGATTCATATAATGGAAAAGTTCACATTTAGTGTATGTCCTGGCCTTGGGATCTAGCTTTTTAGAAACATAAAGCCCTCAATATATATCCACTTTCAGGACCACTGCAAAGTCAGTATTTCTTCCTCCCCTCCTCTCCTTCCTTTTTTTTCCCCCTCTCACGACACTCAGCATAACATGCAGATGCTAAAGATCATAAGACAGAGCATGCTGCTGCTACTGCTAAGTCGCTTCAGTCGTGTCTGACTCTGTGCGACCCCATAGACAGCAGTCCACCAGGCTCCCCTGTCCCTGGGATTCTCCAGGCAAGAACACTGGAGTGGGTTGCCATTTCTTTCTCCAATGCATGAAAGTGAAAAGTGAAAGTGAAGTCGCTCAGTCGTGTCCGACTCTTAGAGACCCCATGGACTGCAGCCCACCAGGCTCCTCCATCCATGGGATTTTCCAGGCAAGAGTACTAGAGTGGGGTGCCATTGCCTTCTCCCAAGACAGAGCATAGGGGAGGAGAAACAGGTCAGAGTGTGGCAAAACACAATCTATTGGCACTGCTTTAAAATTGTTTAAAAATGTAAAAAGCATTGATTTTCAAAGTTATAAAGCCTGACACCACCATATCTGTGGATAATTGCCACTTGTCCTTCTCTCCTCACTCAGTGAAATTTGATCATAATTCAACCTATGATCAATCATAATTAAAAACCTATGATCAAAAAACATGTTTACACAGGACGACTTCAATGGGTTAGGAATTGGGATCCAGAGACATCACTAGCAATGGCTGAATGTGAGTAAGCCTGAAAAAGGGTCCACACCAATAGTACAAGAAACCTAAGAATCACCTGAGAAACTTATACAATCATAAAATAAAACAGAGCCCCATGGAAATCAAAGTTGCGATGACATACTGTATTTCATCTGCCAGATGACCAAAAATGACAAAGTCTGGCAAAACCCAATACTGGTAAGGATGTAGAATCCTGGATGCACTAATACATCATTAAAGGGAATATAAGTTGGTGCCACCACTTTGGAAAATACATTGGATTATGTATTGAAATGGAAGGTGAACCATGTTGACCCAGAAATTCCACCCCAAGTTCTATGCTCCAGGGAAACCCTTGGACATGCACACACTCTAAGAGGCATGTAGTGGCGCTGTTGGTAATAGCATAAACTCAGAAACAACCCAAATATCTAATAACAGTGGAAGAGACAAACTGTGGTATTTTCATGTAATGGATCCAATACAAAACGAACCACAGCTATATGTATTAAAACGGGCAAATCACAAAACACTATTCCATTTATACAACAGGTTGCAAATCTAATCAATATGCTGTTTGAGGCTATATACATAAGGGGTAAGGCCATAGAGAAAAGCAAATGCATGATTAAACACAAAGTATGGGGTAACGGTTACCTCTGGGGAAAAGGAGAGATTTTTGATCTAGGTGGGAGAAGAAAAGGTTGTAAAGGAATTGACAACATTCAAATTCTTACACTTGGTGATGAGAATACAAGTACTGATTATGTTGTAATCTTTAATCCACACATATATATTATGTCTACTTTTTTGTAGATGCTTGATTTTACAATAAAGTTTGAAAGTCTATAGATTCCTAGGCTCTACTTCACATCTACTGAATCAGAATCTTAGGTTATAGCATTTAGACAGTATTTGTATAAGTTCTCCAGAAGATTTGGATGCACTATTGGGTAAGAGCCACTCACTTACACACACACACACCCCACATTACACATCGGTATCCAGGTGAAAGCAGCTTTAAATACAAATCATAGTCAAGAAATTTCAAGAGTGTCATAAAAATAGAAAAGGTCATCCTGGGAGAGTGTGTATAATAGAAAGAGGCCTCACAGGTCAGGGCTCCAGGCTGAGGGGGAAGCCTGGGAGCATTAGTTACTAGTTTTTAGTCCTCACCAACTTCCTTGAGCCCTGTTCCTGTGTGCTTCCCAGGAGCATCTGTCTGAGATAATCACCCTAAGAACTGGGCCCACAGCAGCTCTCACCACAGCTTTTGCTATAAAGACAGAGGCATGATAAGGTGGAGAGTATTCCTGTCTATGATTCATCAAGGCAGACATCTAGACCTGTAGACCCACATGTATAAGCTGATCGTCAGCAAGTTGCTTCCCCTCTCTGAGCCCTGGTTTTCTCATCTGCCCTGTTGCCCTCGCAAAATTGGAACCCAACGAGACAATGCAGTTGGAAGGGCTTTGCAATTGGAAGTACTACTCTGCCATGCCCAGTAAATCCAGTACTATGTCAGTTATTATTTCTTCCTAAAATCTAAAAATACAGGCTGTCAATGCTGGATCGGTAGAATTTTCTGGGTCCAAGGAATTGGGAGCTCTAAGATTTGCCTTAGAGAGACCTGAGAAAGGATTAGGTCTTAGTGCCTCTGTATCTCTTTCTAAAAACCCAGCAAATATTTATCAAGCATCCATCACTTATCCTGAGCCTATCTTTTCCAGTACTGATAATTCAGAAGAGGATGTTCATAAACAGCTCAGAACTACTGGAAGCACCTTACAGAACCAATATGCAGTCTGAATAGTCATTAATGGCTTTGAAACTAACATTTAACTTAGTTATACAACATACTCCAAATTAGGATTGCCAGATTCAGCAAGTAAAAATGCAGAACACAATAACATTTGAATTTTTTAGGATAATTGGAATAATTTTTCAGTGTAAGTATGTCCCAACTACTTACATGAGACACACTTATACTAAAAAAATCATCTGTTGCTTAAAGCTCAAATTTAACTGGATGTCCCATGTTTTAGAGATGACACCATTCCAAATAAACAAACAGGTTAACATTTTTTTCAACATCTTACATTGGGAAATCTGCGTGAAAGAGAGCTATGAAATCCTATTTCTAAACCCTTCAATCCAAAGGGTTGGATTGATCTTGAAACTGAACTTGTAGCCTCCTCTCCCTTGTATACTCGAAGGCATGGAAAGGCACAGATATTAAAAACAGGTTTCAAAGGAAACAGGACAGAACAGGGATGGAGAAGTCACAAATTTCAAACAGAAACAGACATCCCATCCTCATCCTGGACCACTCAGGACACTTTGCATTGTCCTCTACCCTTACCTCTGGGCATTTCCTTGGAATGCTCCGCCTCAGGCCCATCCAACAGGTCCATCTGAGAGGCCTCCTCAGAAGAAACATGGCGCCAGGACCAGCTCTGGTTCCCGAGGTTGTGCAGTGGGGGGGAATACTCCAGCTCACAGGGGAAGTCAAAGCTGCACTCCAGACCTGCAAGGAGCAGTCCATGGTCAGTGGAGCAAACTGTCTCCCAGATGTGACCTTCCAGCCCCACTCCACTCCAGGAAGTTGGCCTCCATCTCATCCAGGTGTGAGGAGCTATAAATTTCACAGGCAGCTTAGCTCCATATGGATGAGAAGGAGACTAAGAGATAAAAATAGAGTGCTTTGTATAACTCGGATTATGAGAGATGTCTTCAGAGAAGGCAAGTAGAAAAAAAGAGCTAAGAGGTTGAACCATGAAAAGATTTGCATCCTGTCAAGTTACTTGGCGACATGAAGAAGGCTTGAGGTCAACAGGTTAGAGCTGGGCTTTGCAACCAGAAAGGTGTGAATCTAAGTCAGGCAAGAAAATTAACCTCTCTGGCTTCAACCATCCTCTCTTGTACATTAGGGATGATAATTTCTACCTCTGGAGATTGCTGTAAGAACCAGCAGGATAACACAATATCTACACACACAACTGGTGCACAACTGATGCTCAGCAAAAATTCTTATCAGGTTCCTAAATAAGAAGAGGAGGCCAAAGGGAACTTAGGCTTCTCACAGCCCTGTTTGCCAACCATATCATCTATTCTTCAACCACCCTCCAGGGAGGAGCACAAAGGCTAGAATAGCTAATCTGAGTTCTATTTTCTCTTGGAGAGGGAATAGGGAAGGTCACTGATTTGGGAGAGAGAGAAGAGGCAAGAAGAGGCCGTGCTCTGGGACTTTGTATCATCTTTTCTGGGCTTCTTTGCAAGAATCATCACTGTGTCCAATCCTTTCACATCTGCTGCCCTACTTTTAAGATATACTCACCTTCTATTTCCCTTGCCTTGCTCATTATTTTCTACCCAAAGTGGCTGAAGGCTCTCAATGCTTGCTCATGGATCAATAGAATATGTGTCAGAAAGCAAATTAGTCATCTACTCTTTACTTCATCATCTCCATCTCCTTTTTGCCCTGGAGATGTGAAGAAAGGGAAAATTTGATATAAAGACCATTGAATGGGACTTTGGGAAATTTTGTTGGTATCCAGGCTTCTCACATTTGGTTGGTATCTTCTTCTCACATGTAGAACTTGGTGCCCTCATTCATAAATAAGAGGTTTAGACTCAATGATTCTAGAAACAATTACCCAGAGAAACCTAGGTTCCAGCTCCAACTTTGCTATTGATTTGCTGGTTACCTTGAATAAGCCACTTTACTTTTCTGGGCCTTAAGTTCCTCAAATACAGAATGAGACCCACACTAGATGTCTTCTAAAGTTCCTTCTTGATTTGACTTTTTTAAGATTCCAAAGTCCCTACTCTTTGAAGCGTTATAACTAATTTATTAAATCAATCTGTTTGGTGGTGCTAATGGGTAATTTTAGTCGCTAAGTTGTGTCTGACTCTTGAGACTGCATGGACTGTAGCCTGCCAGGCTCCTCTGTCCATGGCTTTCCCAGGCAAGAATACTGGAGTGGGTTTCCACTTCCTTCTCCAGTGGATCTTGCCGACCCAGAGATTGAATCTGCGTCTTTACAACTGAGCCACCAGGCAAGCCACTAATGGGTACTAACTCCCAATTATCACTGTGCATTTTAATAGCTGCTTCTGGAGCTACTGTTACCTTGATCTCCAAGACAAGTTCTCTGTTGGGAATTCCAGAAGGCAGAGGAGGAATAGTGCCAAATCTAGTGCAGATAGCCAGTCACTGGAATGGCCTTTAGTAACACCACAGAAGCTGGCCCTGCCCTGGAATCTAGTGCAGATAGCCAGTCACTGGAATGGCCTTTAGTAACACCATAGAAGCTGGCCCTGCCCTGGAGTAGGAGTGAAATAATTCCCAATGACACTGGCCAAACTAAGTTTAGGGGGGAAGAAAAAAATCCTTCAATTACCCTTCTATTAAGTATCTTTCTACTCCTCAACCAGCAGAGATTTATGTGCCAGCTGCTCTCCAGAGCTGCCATCCTCCTGGTCCTAAGGTTAATACCATTCGCCCTTTCATGATTCAGACAATTCACCTTTATAATGTCAAGCTGAAACAGGCAGAGCTAGGCTTGTTTGAGTTGACATGCCACTTGCTGCCTACATATTTTATCAGCCTTGAAGACTTTCTACATGCTTCTGGGGGCTGAGCTACTGCTATGAGCTAGTATCCATGAATTGTAGGCTGCCTTAATCTTCAAGACTTGCTTGCTAGGTCCCCAGTTTCAATAACAGAATGCAAAGAGAAGGAAAAAAAAACCAACATTTTGTACTTTGTAGCACAAAATTATCCTTATAATGAAATGTATCTTATAATGAAAAGTATAGCCATTAAGCCTGGCTCCTCTGTGGATGATCAAAAAGACCCAACCACATTAGTGGAAGATCAAGTCAGAAGGTGGCCACCTCCACCCCACATCAACAACTATCGGTGCCTTTCCCAGAGCTTCAACTTCTGAAGCCCATCTTCCATCTTGACTTTTCTTCTCCAATTAGAGTCATCCTGCTTCCACGTGGAACAGAAGGGTGGCATGCCAGCTCAGACACTGCCTAGCAAACATGCTCTGTGCGCATGTTACACAAACAGATAACAGAACATTCAATTCCAGCCTCAAGTATCATCAATCCTTGAATCTTTGAACTCTGGAGAGACTGATGATCAGTTGTGTATGGATCAGATTCTGCCTAGTAAAACAGGCCAGGCAGATACTCCTATTATCAAATAGGTTTGTTTTGAAATTCATACTCTGAGGCAGCTTCTCTTCAGCTGTCAAAGATGTACTTTGTGCTTTAAATAGAAATGGAGCCAACATTATTGCTTATTTGGGGTGAAATTAGATTGGGCTTTTCTACATTCTGATTTAATTTCTTATAAAATTTCAACACAGGTTTCTTCTGACCTAGCTTTAGTGCCTTTTGAGCAATAATATCTGGGACTTGTCTTCTCTAAAAATGGCAGATTAAGTCTCATTTTCCTAAGCCTTTTCTGAGTTTCTAGATCTAGGGTGTTTCTTGGATCTCTCTCTTCAGCCCTCCTTGACTCTGTCCCCAGGAGATAGGTGCTATAGAGTCTCTCTTACAAATAGGACTCAGAGGAACTAAGGGCTTCAGTGAAGTGCTCAGCCTTAAGCAACCCAAAATGGCTGAACAGGCCCATACCCAAGGGAAGGTGTAGAAACAAACATTCAATAACCCCAGTTGTCGGCCAGGGACTGTGCCAAAGAGATTTCTTATATCACTATATTTAATCTGCTGAACAAATTGAGAAGTGAATTGTGTTTTCTCTTTAAAGCTGAGGAAACTGAGACTCAGAAAGTTTACTCTACTTGTACAAAGATGAAAGGACTGCCCTGAGGCAGAGCCAGAATGTGACCCAGGGCCGACTAACGCTGAAGAGCTCACACCTCCACAGCTTCAGAATTTTAATCCAGGGCCAACAGATCAAATTAAATAATATATGAGAAAGCTATGAAGTGCTATGTTTTGGTTATTATTAGATACTATGTCTGTAACTTTGTCATATCCATAAAGGCTGCTATACTACCCTAAGGGGACAGAGCTATATTTCATCTGTGTCAGGTCCAAAACTGTACTTTTCACATATCCGTTTGGAACCAGGAGAATCTAACCACTGAGAAAGAGCAATGAGAAAAAGACTTTCCAGAACCTGCTAATCACATAGTTGAAATCACTGTGACCAACAGAAAGTCACTTCCATCATGGAAGAAAGATAAAGTAATGGAATCTTCTGGAAATAATTGGCCTGCTGAGAGGAGTGTCAAGTGCTTTCAAGGGAAAGGTCTTGGTAGAGCAGTGAGGGTGACTCCAGGCTCACTCCTGCACACAGCAGCTGAAGGGCCTCAGAATGTCCATTCCTTTTTCTGCACCTGGCTTTCTGCAATTTGAAAATGATGGAGCATAGTCCCTCTCTGATGCTCTCCATTTCTGAATTCGGTGATTCTATAGAGCTCACCGTGAGCCAACACAACCTTACAGACTGTTGGTCCCCTCACTCTGTCTGCCTCTAAATGAGGGCCTGCTGTTATCCCTAATGGGTTCCCCAGGAAAGGAGGTGGAATGTGCATCACACTCCATAGGGACTCAGTTTGCCTCAAGATTCTCAAAGAATTAAGAAGGAGAGTTCAGGCAGATTTTACAGATGACTGCCAGGGTGAGTGTGTGTGTGTGTGTGTGTGTGTATTCACACATTTTTATCAGTCTGTACCCATATTCTTAAATCTTCCAGGATATGAGTTACATTTCTAAAACTGAATTAACAGCTTCAAGAAATTGTTCTAGTATAAAATACAGCCATTCAGAAGAACTGTTCAGTAACCCATCAGAAAAACCCTGTGGTGGCCCTTCCCAGAGAGATGCCCAGTTCCCTTGGCTGTGGTGAGTTGGCAGTGACCAAGCACTTTGAGACTGAATCTGGACTCTGGGAATGTGTGTGATTACCACAGCAATCTTGCTCAAGGCCTGAGCCTAGGAAGCCAGCTGTGGCTACTCTGGCAAAGGTGGGAATCTTCCCAGCCTGAGCCACAGGAAGGAGACTGCATGGAAGTTTCAGGCACTGTCCAAGCATAACAGGGATAGCAGATGTACTTTGAACTCTAGAGTCTTCTCTTGAGTGGACTTAGAAAGTCCCACAGTCTTCCTTTATATCCAAACTGACCTCAAGCTTCCCCAAATCCCTTAGATCAAGGTCCTTTGTACCTCCTTCACCCCAACCCTATAAATGCAGAGACCCCCCACTAGTTTCTTAAGTCTCCTTTAGACAACCCAAATTAAGGGACCAACAGCCTCCTTTAGACTTTAAGACATGTCTTCTGAGGCTGGCTGGTTTCTAGAGGCCACAGGTGGCAGGTGCCAGCCTGGGCAGGTTCATAGGAGCCCATTGGATGATGTTGCCCAGCCTCAACCCAACACAAGGAGTGAAAGCAAAACCACAGAGTGAAAAGCAGAGTCATAGAAAAAAGAGAGAAACAGTATGTTTATCAACCTCGTGATACTTCACCCTTCTTCATTTTGTCTCTTATTACAAGTGTCCCAGGAGTCAAGCTTGGACTTATGTTCTCGACTCTGGCAGCAAGGAGTGTATGGTTATAGAAGAGCCCCAAGTAAGGGATCTCCCTGGGGGAGATGGAGAATAGTTCCAATGGAGGAATTATGAAATTCCTCCATTTCATAATGGATAGCATGTACTGAGAGTTTAACATGGTCAGGCACAATCCGAGGCACCCTATATCATTATCTTATTGAGTTCCTATGAACTAAATGGGATTTGTATCTCAATTTGATAGAGGAAGACACTGGAGCTTAGAGAAATGAAATCACATCTGAAGTTACTTGCTCACATAGGAAGTGACTGACTTGGTTTCCACTGACCTGCTTCCTCCATGGGACCCCAAGGCCTTGACATCAGTAGCTCACTAACAGGGAATTATGAACTGAAAAGGCAGCAGAAAGACTTCCCTTCGTTCAGAGCCACAGACACCAATAACAGTCAAGACCTGCAGTGAGGCAAGACAGGAACTGGGACAGGCAGGGTCAAGACAGGAAGCAAAGCACTGAGCTGTCCTTGAAGAGTGTCCTGCTCCCCCCTTCACAAAGCCAGACCTGGGATACCCTAGGCGAGGACTGAGTCAGTGTGTCCATCCCCAAGAGCCAAGTCTTACTCCCAGTGGGAATGACTCAGAAAGTCAAACCTACAGCGGCATTGAAGTCTGGGACTCCATGTTCATGTCTGTTTTTCCTGATATCCTCTGTGGTATCCTTTGTGGTTCTTGGTAGGCTAAGGGTCTCCGTTAAGGGAACTCAGAGTGGGATGGGCAAGGTTTTTGGACTATCTGGGGCCCACAAGAGAGTTTATTCAACTGTATACTCAGCCCTGGGATCTGCATCTGAAAACAGAATTAACAGGTTTGCTACTAGTTTAACATATGGCAACATAATTGTGATTTTTGCCTCGGGGTTATTTTCCTCTCTCTAGTTTTCTTGATCCAGTGCTTAGCTGCCAGGATGCTGACAGCCTGACAAGGGGCCTGAAATCTCTCATTTGCTGAATGGTGGTCTCTATGGTCCCACCCAGCTCTGCAGTCTTTTCCTATGCATACTTGCCCATAGGTCTTATTAAGCAACTTAACACCATCAGGACTGTTTCTCAGGGATAGAGCACAAGTCCTGAGATTTGACTCCAGTCCTGCTACTTGTCAGCTGTGCAGTGTGGGGCACTCTCTCCCTCTCTCTGAGTCCCAGCCATCTCAGTGATAAGACTAACTTCCCAGGACTGGTAGGAGGACTCAATGAGAATGATGCATGTCTTTAGAATGGAGAAATTCCTAATGCACATTAGCTGGTTCAGAATTTACTCATGCCCTTTTGAACACAGCTTTCTGTTCACCACGAGAAACAGTATTTAATGGGGCAGTCAACCAATAGCACATGACCATTTCCTCAGTATTTTGTTGTACCACAGGAAGGTTGGTGTTTCTGCCTTAAGGTGATATTCGCAGTCAGCTGTTAGAACTTGAAGCAACATTTAAGGTTGTTTTTCCCATTGGACAGGTGAAAACACCAAGACCCAGGCCAGGGAAGATTTACCCAGGGTCATATGGCTGGTCAGGGAGTCCTTCACATACAGAGTAGAGGGCATCTCTCCTGGCTGTGGAGGCCTTTCCGAATGGCATCCTCTCCAGGCAGCACCAGGCCTGAGCTAGGTTGAAAATCTGTTACTGAATCACCAGCTCTCACCTCCTCAGGCTTGGCTTATTGGCACATTTAAACTAAGGCTGTAATGATTCATGGGTGGCCTTACAAATGCCAATGTATTCCTGACAAGCCTGATTTGTGTATTCAATAAAGAACCATATGAAGCACCATACACATGTGGCAATTTTCTTGTAGGTGACCTTTAGAGGTCATAAAATAGAGCTTCATATTCGAAACTTCAGTTCATTAGATAAAGCTCCAGGAACCAGCAGTCTTGAAATACTGTTAGGCCTTAAGAATTGTATCCAGCTCAAGAGAACTCCCTTGGCTGCCACCAATCCTGGGGCACAAGGTGGGGTCTCCTTTTCTCAAGAGATTTCCCTGAACTTTCCAAATGTTGACCTCAAGATCATGAAAGACCCTGAGGACCATCTTAGAGGAAGACACTGAATCCAGAGACATAGAGGAGCTTGCCAAAGGATGCACAGTGGGTGAGTTTAGAAGTGTTCTAAATTCCAGCTCCTAACCTGGTAACTTTTACTATTATCACTCAAAGCTGTGAGCAACAAACAAGTAAAATGATATCTTAAAACAATTTTTAAAATTCTAAAAAATCCATACTGTGTTTTTCTGGATAAGCTGGCAAAAGCATACATAGCTAGGTTTCAAATATTCCACAATGATTTGATGGCTAAAATAATCTCCAATAAGGCTTCCTGGCCTCTCGCATCCTAAAAGTCCTCTTCTCCTGCTTTTTGGTGGTTGCTGGACAGCAAGTCTAGGCACAGGCCAGAAGCTATGTGAATACAAAGGGAAGAGAAAAGGGTGGTCTAGGAGTCAAGTGGGAAGATCCTCTTTTGCCCTGTTTTATATCAAAGCCTCAGAGGGGCACCAGGGTGTCTGGGGAGTAAACAGAGACATAAGCTCCAAACTGGGGTCTGACTGCTCGAGGTGAAAGCTTGCCTCTGTCACTTACTGGCTGTGCTATCTCAGGGCAAATTATTTAACTTCTGTGTGGCTCGATTTTGTTTTCACTTTAAAGTGGGGATTAAAACAGGGGCCACCTCAGGGAATTATGAGGAGGATTAAATGCAATACACACATCAAGCACCTGGCATGGGGACTCACACACACAGTCTGATTCTTACTAAATGATGGCAAGCCTTGTTCTTGCTCTCCAGTTGGCTCCAGGCTCAGTCACCACAGAGCAGAAATAAAGGGGCGCATGTTCAGCAATGAAGGCAGAACTATGTGAAACTTTGTGGAAGCTCCTCCTCACTTTGACAGGCTGATCAAGCTTTCCTTTGGAAGTGAAGTCACGCTAGACCTTGAGTAAGAAGAGCTGGGTTCAAGCCCTGGCTTGAGATATTACTTCAAGAAAGTCCCTCAACCTCTCTAGGCCTGTTTCCTCATCTGAAAAATGAAGTAGTGGAATAAAATGATCCTCAGATCTCATCCGTCTCCATCATCCTAGACCAATTTCACCTTTGGGCATGGCTGAAACAAGCTTTCTAATCTGGCTCTAGCCAGCTGGTCAGCAGAATCCCAGGAGTCCTGACTTCCAGCTCAGGCTCCTTTCTCCTTTCTCCTCTGGGTTTTCTTCTTAAGGAGCACTTAGCCCACCAGTCATCTTCTATGTTAATCCACCAGCTACCGTCAACATTCTGGTCACACTCTTTATGAGATCTGCCCCCTGCTTGCCCTCCCCCACCACTGTTCACTTGGAGGGACCCCAGAACTGAAATCATTCACTTCCTCCCCACCAGCATCCTCCCTACAATGTATCTGGGAACCAACCACCAAATTTAAGACATCTGCTCGGCTCACTTATAATCAAGATGCAGCAAAAAAGGGCCAAGTCTCCTTCAATCAATCAATTATATAAACACAGCCTCGGAAGAGTCTCAGAGGAGGGTGTGTGTGTGCATGCATGCCCACAAGGGTGGAAGATCAGCACAGAAAGCTCAATTCTCATTTCCCTTATCTGTGGCCGTAACAATATTACAGATTGAAGAAATGGGACTTGGCTCTTCATTCCAGAACAGAAAATTAGAAATAATTTAAATTCTGAAGTTAATAGCCTCTTCATTTTACAGATAGGAAAACTAAGGCTCAGGAAGGTGAAATAACTTGGCCAAAGTGGCATAGCCCAGGTTCTGGAGAAGCAGAAAGCTAAGACTAAAGTCTAAATTGGACGTCTAGGCCAGTTTTCTGCCTGCAATTTTCAGGAAGCGTTTATGCAAAACATGGTATCTCTAACAGAATGAGGCCAGATCTGGAGAGCATGGTGAAAACATGCTCTTTGTACACTGCTCAGCATGGTATCCACCCAAATGAGATCATTCCTGAAACTAGATGGTTGGAGGAGATCTCTGAGTAGTGTGGCAGCCCCAACAACCGGAGAAGGCTGAGGGTCCTGGGAAGTCTTGACCTCATGCAAGGTGGCCCTTCCCACTCGCTCATCTGTCTCTGCTGGTGAGGACCCCCTGAGTGTTGGAGGTGAACATGAGGTTCCTCCCTGGTGCCAATCTCAGAACACAGGCTTCCCTAACACAGACTCTGTGACCTTCAGAAACTCCTAATCTGGCGGGAAAGAAAGACTTACTCACACCTGACTTTCACCATAAGCAGACCTGGGGAAGCCATGGGAACACAGAATAAGAGAGACCTGCCTGGAAGGATCACGGGCTCATGGAAGAGGCAACTTTTGGGCTGCAGTTTGAAGGGTGAAAGGATTTTGACAGATGATAAAGATTAACTAGGAAGGTTAAGAATAGAGGAAGGAATGAGGTTATTCCAGGGAGGGTGAGGAAGTAGTTTGCTTATTTTCATGGAGTCATGTGGATTTTGAAGCTGGACTTCTCAGCATTAAATCCCAGCTCAGAGAGTATCATGGTTCAGGATAAAGTGATCTCAGGTTCCAGAGGACAAAACAAGGGACTTAAAGAGTTTTAAGGAAAAATATTCTAGCAAATAGTCATGCCACCAAAATGCAGGCTATTGGCCCCTCACTGGAGCAGCTCTCATTCCTCTTCAGAGAGCACTAGGGAAGCAACTATGCTCCAGCACATGGAACTCTGTCCTCACAGCTAATCCTGACAGTGATGCTCTCAATTAGGAATCATGACCATTCCCACTCTTCAGATGACAAAGAGAATCAAAGACGGTGGTTGTCACTGATGGTAAAATAACAACACTCTTAAGAATCAGAGCTGAGAATGAAATTCACATCTCGATCCCAACTGAGCTTCTTCCCCATCATTCAAACAGAGGCTGGAAGATGTCTTGCTTCCATGTCACAGAGGAGATTTTAATAGGCAACTAGGAGGTGTATGAAAGATCTATGGTTTCTAAGCCCAATCCTACAGTCCCCACATCCCAGAATCTTGTTTTTAAGCTCTCCAGGGGACTTCCCTAGTGGTTCAGTGGTTCAGTGGCTCAGACTCCGCATTCCCAATTCAGGGAGCCTGGGTTCAATCCCTGGGCAGGGAACTAGTTCCCACATGCCACAACTAAGAGTTTGCGTGCTGCAGTTAAAAGACCCTTCATGACGCAACGAAGATCGGAGATCCCACTTGCTGCAACTAAGAGCTGGCACAGCCAAATACATAATCAAACAAATATTTTAAAAATTATTTTAAAAAGAAGCTCTCCAGGTGATGGCGAAGCAACTAGACTGAGCTTGTATGTGAGCTTACCCACATCAGGATGGTACTGACCCTACACTGATGTAACCTTTAGGGCAGCAAGAACCACCAGGCTGACAGAGACCCATAGAATTAAAGTGATAATGTGAGTAAAGCAATATTTGGGAGTAACATGTGAGGAAATGCTTTGTAGCTCAAGTACTGAGAAAATATCAACCACCACCCAGGGGGCAGGAGCAGGGGACAGTTGTAGGGTCTGTCAAGCAGGTGGCCTGGGTCTGAATCTCAGCTGTGTTACTAGCGCTGGGCAGATCAATGACCTCTCTGTGCCTAATTTACCCGCTGTAAGATGAGGCTATTTGATGAGACTGCTGTGGGCCCCGAAAGCTCACCATTTCTGTGAATTTCTCACAGACCAAATTATTCTAGTCATCTATTCAAATGAGCTGGTTAAAGTCTTGTTAATCTGAGGTCTGTTCTGTCATGAAGTTCTGCCCCTGAGGTAGCTCTTCACATAACATTTCACTTTAAGAGGATTTCCTCTCATTTTTATCACTGTTGATCAGTCATTTTCCTGCATATGTTTTGGACACATGTCTTTCTAGACTGGTTAGAAATGCTCTGTATACAATATCTCAGATGTCCCAAAGCTGTCAAAACAAAAATTCCTCAGCTCACTCATGTCTGCTGAATGTGCTTTTTCAGATTGAGATTTTTTTAAAAAAAGCCTGCCCTAAGTAGTTAAAGTCACAGCTTTTCTTTCTAAATGAAAATATGTCCAGCCTAGGAACTGTTCTCCCCTTACACACATGTCTTTCCTGATTAATACGACATTAGGAGTAACAGGGCTTAAGGGAACATCCATACCTTTTACTAAAATAGAGATCCCCAGGGGCAGAAATGGCTGGGAACTGAGGGACTTGAGTATACTCCTGGCTGGCCCCTGGACCGTTCAGCACATGCTGTAGTTTCATCCAGGGTATGTTTAAGAAAACACTGGGGATGCAGAGGAAACAGGATGTGGATTATTGACCTCTAAGAGCTTCCAGTTTAGGAATCAGGATGATTCAGGGTCATACATAACTAAGATATGAAGAAAGTGTGACACAGACATGCAAAGTGCTGCAGAAAGACATTATATAACCTTTCTTGCTGAGAAGATGGGAACAGTGAGGTCTACAACCTTGTAGGTTGTCCTAATTTGGGGTTAATTTGGTCACTAGCTGTGGGGTGTGAATGCTCACTACATGGTTTCCAAAAAGACACTCTAATAGGCAGACAGTATCTTTGCTAAAGTTGAAAGTCTTATTTCCCAAGTAAACCTTCCTATAGGTTTGACAGTTCATCAGATCCAGGGGTACAGATACAAAACAATCATACCACAAGTGTTTAAGCAGCACCATTCAGACGGATATTCAGAACCACCTTAGACCTGTGACCTATGATAAAAGTGAACTAGGCTAACTGATGAACCTATCTGCAGGGCAGCAGTGGAGACGCACACACAGAGAACAGGCTTGCGGACACAGTGGCGGAAGGAGAGGGTGGGGCCAGTCGAGAGAGCAGCACTGAAGCATACACATTACCATACATAAAGCAGATAGCCAGTGGGAATTTGCTGTGGGACACAGAGAGCTCAACCTGGTGCTCTGTGACAACCTAGAGGGGCGGTATGGGCTGGAGGTGAGAGGGAGGTTCAGGAGTGAGGGGATATATGTATACCTATGACTGATTCACGCTGATGTATGGCAGGAGCCAACACAGTATTGCAAAGCAATTATCCTTCAATTAAAAATAAATTAATTAAAAAGGAAATAAATAAATTTTAAAAGTAGGCTAGAATCTCTATGAGGGGCAGGAGCAAAGAGCTTGGCAAACTGTAGACACCCACTGTATGAATGAATGTACAATAGATAGATAGATGAAAAGTCATATTTAACATCTCTACCTTGGGTTGAATAAATTAGACCCATCCGTGACTGCTTTAACAGGTGACCTAGTTTACAGTTGGACCATAAAAAGGATGAAATACAAATTAGGAAAGTAATTTGGTTCATTAGAAACATCAGGAAAGCCCCAGGTTTTGTGGAGCGGGTATCACGAGATGGGATTCTTGGAGAATTTGGGATGCTCAAGAAAAAAACCGTTCCCTATACAAGTCAGAATCTTTTCAGATTTCAAGAGGGGGATGATGCAACCCTAGTATTATCAAAAATTTTCATTAACTTTCTCCATAAAAAAAAATTACAGGGAGAAAGAAACATCAGTGTAGCCTGGGTACTCAGAAAAAGGCCTGAGGTAAAAGCAGGGACTGAGCTGGGCTTTGCAAGCTAGAGCAGTAGGATCTAGGGAGACAGGTTCAAGGAAAGGAAAACAAATTAACCAGGGACAAAATGGAATGAGAAAGAAGGAAACACAGGGGAAGGAGGGGAATGTAAAAGAGAAAGGGTATTTACCGGAATGACAGTGCTTGTTCTCTAGGCAGCTTTGACACTGCTGGTGACTCCCGCATGTAAAATTCTCATCCCTTCGGAACCCGTGGCTGTTCCACCTTCTGGTTCTCCTCCTATCCTTTCAGTTTCTCCACCTCTGACTGTTTGTCATGCTCCTCTTCAATCACAGCCTCCATCATAGTCTGTGCTAACCACTCTCTATCACACCTGTCTCCTCAAAGCCAAGACAGATGTACAGTTCTCTACTGACCATCTTTACCTGGGTGTCCTGAAAGCACTTCAAATGTAACTGGTTCAATACAGGTCTCGCCATTGTCTCCTCTCTCTAGATGTAATAGTCCCCACCTCTCCTTGTCAAGTATTTCTCCTTCTCCATCCTCTGATGGTGGGATCTTCATCTACTCAATTACTCAAGCTGGACTCTCCTACAAGGGCAACCTAGTCATTCTCACCTTATAGCTGGAATCTCTCCTAGGTTCCCCTCCTGCCCTTCCTTTTCCAGCCTATGCCTCACACATAGGATCATATCTAAACACTTAGTATACCCAGAAGTAACTGTTTCTCCAGGCTCCTCTCTCCCAGACCATCTTTACCCTGAGTCACTGGGCTTGACCTGCTTCTCATCACCCCACTGCACATTCACTCCCTCTGCCTGCAAAGCCCTTCCCAGAGATCTCAGTGGCATCCAGGGTCCAGGGCCCAGCTCAGCAGTCCCTGTCTCCTGAACGTCTACCTTCCGAAGTCCTTCACAGAACTGGCTCTCCCTCCCTGTGTTCCAGGGAGCTTTGGACATGCCTCTGTTACTGCACCTGTCTTATAGCAGGCAGGTCTGCCTCATCCTCAAGACTTCTTGTGCTATTGGTATTTAGCATGGAAAGTTATAACCAACCTAGATAGCATATTCAAAAGCAGAGACATTACTTTGCCAACAAAAGTTCGTCTAGTCAAGGCTATGGTTTTTCCAGTGGTCATGTATGGATGTGAGAGTTGGACTGTGAAGACAGCTGAGCGCCGAAGAATTGATGCTTTTGAACTGTGGTGTTGGAGAAGACTCTTGAGAGTCCCTTGGACTGCAAGGAGATCCAACCAGTCCATTCTGAAGGAGATCAGCCCTCGGATTTCTTTGGAGGGAATGATGCTAAAGCTGGAACTCCAGTACTTCGGCCACCTCATGCAAAGAGTTGACTCATTGGAAAAGACTCTGATGCTGGGAGGGATTGGGGGCAGGAGGAGAAGGGGACAACAGAGGATGAGATGGCTGGATGGCATCACTGACTTGATGGATGTGAGTCTGAGTGAACTCCGTGAGTTGGTGATGGACAGGGAGGCCTGGCGTGCTGCAATTCATGGGGTTGCAAAGAGTCGGACACGACTGAGCGACTGATCTGATCTGATCTGATGCCTAGAGCAGAACCAGGCATACAGTTAGTGCTCAAAGATTGTTTATATCCATTATCCCATTCTTGTGTGTCACAGACACACTAAGGGGGAAATGATGCAGGCAGATAAGTAGGGGTGCAGAAACAGCTCTCAGGAGGATGATGCTCAAGATCAGAGAAAGCTTTGGGGAGCCACCTTCCCAGGCGTGAGAGCTGAGACTATGTTCACAGGAGCATGAATGCATGACCAGGAGACCACACAACACTGAGTGATGCTCTCCACATTGCTTATCTGTCAGTCTGTCCCTGTTCCTCACCCATCTCACTCTTTCCCTTTTGTTAATTTCTTTCCCACTCTGTCTGTGACAGTCATTTTAAATGGATCTCTTTTGATTTGCCTTTCTTGCTTTTGTGTCAGTTGGTCAATTATTCTTTTATTATTATTTTTTATTACCTTTTAATCTGACTTGATTCCTTTCCATTTCAGTCTGCCATTAACATAGAGGTAATTCGTTGGTATTTATTGAGTGGATCTATGTGTCCTTATTTTAAAGGCAAAGGATATGATCGAGTAGAGCATTTTAAACAAATCTCTCAAAACATCTAAGCCAACTACTTTCCACTTGATTTCCACAGACTGAGCTCATTGGTTCCCAGCAGGTCACTGGTCCTCATGGTGACACATGTTGCCTGCTCTTGGTCTTGTACGACGGCTGGTACTGCTTTTCCCTACAGGACTCAGTCTTTCTGGTGACGACATCCAGAGCCGTGTGCTTATCAAGTAATAGAGAAAAATACAGAGGCACGGACAAGGAATGAACTTGACTTCCTGGCTCAGTGGACTGGGAAGAGAACGGGAAAAGGCCTGGCCTCTCAGGGCAGAGGAATTGGTAAGAAAGCATCAGCTGTGACAAGGGCCCACTAGGGTCCCTTGTGGAGCTGCTTTTCACTGAAAACGCCAGGCTCTTGAGGGCAGTATGTCAGATCATGGCCAGCCACGTCACGTGTGTAATTTCAGAAATGTGATCAAACTGACTTCCTGCCAGAGCTATGAAGTGTATCCCACGGGGGGCTGGAGGGCTTTTTGTTTACCATTTTTTATTCTGGGGTAGGTTGATTTTTTTTTTTTTTTTTTTTGAGAAAGAGATTTAAATTGCTCAGTCTTTTCAATCAAAGAAATTGATACATTAACAAGACTGGTGATGGTGGTAGCAGCAGCAAGGGAAGTAATTAAAAAGTCTAATCTTTCTTTGTTTCCAAAAACACCAGTCCCTGAATTGGATGGGTCCCAATGCGCTTGAAAATAGACAAAGTTTTAATAGAACTTTTATTTAAAGTCCAACAATGACTTTGTTGTTCTCTGATGTTGAAATGTTGGCAGGAACCTTTCTTTTCCAGGATTCAGTGTTCTGGACATTGGAGGACTGGAGGGATGAAACACTACATTATTTTACCAGGACGGTTATAACAAAATACTACAAAATGGCTGGTTTCAAATAGCAGAGAATTATTCTCTCACAGTTTTGGAGGCCAGAAGTCTGAAATCAAGGCATCAACAGGGCCATGCTCTGAAGGCTGTAGGGGAGAATCTGTCCAATGACTTCTCCTAGTCCTGGCAGTTGCTGGCAATCCTTGGCATTCCTCGGCTTGCAAATGCATCATTCTAATCTCTGCCTCCATTATTACATGATGTTCAGCCTGCGTGTCTGTGTCTGTATCTTTGCTTTCTCTTCTTACAAGGACATCAGTTATATTGGATGAGGACCCGCTCTAATCCAGTGTGGACTCAACTGCATCTACGAAGGCCCTATTTTAAACTAAGGTCATACTCACAGACAGTGGGGGTAAAGACTTCAGTACACCTTGTTGGTATACTGAACCAGAGTCGATAGTAGGGGAGGCAAGACTGCCCATGCTCCTGGGTTGGGGGCGGTTACATTCACATTTAGGAAGAGGTGAATTACCCTAGCTTCCTAGGAATAGTCTCAATTTGGGGATATCAAGTCTTGGTCCTAGAGCTGCCCAGATCTTCGATATCAGATTGGTCATTCAGTCCCAACTAATGCTCACCAGCTCAGTAACTTGGTAACATGGTTGATAAATATCTTGAGCCCTCAGTTTACATTTCTACAAAGTGGGATATAAAATAATTTTCACCCACCACAATTTTTTAACACACTTAAGTGAGAAAGGGGGCTGTGGAAAAGTTTGGCAAAGTATCAAACTTCTTTTCCCAATAAATGAAAAATCTTTTTCTCATCCTCATTTGGGCAGAAACTTTGGTTACTTTGCTTTAAAACATCATCTGATTCTTCCTAAACCCAGAATGGCAAACATGAATTAAAGCTGGGGGGGAATATTATCTGCTTTTGTGGTTCTAGAACTCAAGGTGATCAAAACCCTGTAATCTCTTATTACCTGGAGCTTCCAAATGAAACAGATTTTTATCTGGGTAGGGAGCTGGAGCCCAGTCTTTTAACCAAGTCTATAAATAAGTCCTAAGGCATCAGAGCTGGATGATAAAAGGAAAAAAAAAAAATTGTTTCTTTATACACCACTCCCCCCCTTCTTCAAAGCCTTGAGGGAAGAATGTGCAGCTCTGTTTGTTGATGATGAAATTAGCAGGCTCCCATCATTCAGGACAAGATGAGAAAGAGCTGGAATCTGATACCAAATGCCATTGAAAAGAATATATTTTACACAACATAAAAGGCCCCAACGTAAATTAGAAGAAATATGGGGAGACTTCAAAAAGGTAGGTCAAACTTTTTCCTCAAGCAGATAATTACGGGCTGGGGTGAGTAAATCTTATTAGCCTCTATCCACCTCGTCTCTTCTCATAAAACACCAGTGGAGAAGAAAGCCATACTCAGTTCAGTCCTGGACGGCTTGCCTGAGAGGGCTGGCCACCACTGTCTGTCATGATGCCTGTGGTTGTGCTGCTGAAGCCTACCCCTGCCGCCCCCTCCTACCTCCCCACCAGCCGTTCCCTCCCACCTTCACCCCAGCGTGCAGGTGAGGACAGCCAGCCAGCACCAAGCTCCATCACTCAGGGCCCACACTGACTTGCTGAGTCTCAGTTGCTTCTTACTGTCTAAAGAACTATCCCTTCGGGCAGAAATTTTCCAGTCAAATCTCTCTGCCCAAGTTTGAGGTCTTAAAATTAATGAAGTTGTTAACATTTCTTAAAATGTCTTTCACAGCAGTTGAAAGTTGTGAATTTATAACCAGTGAGCCTGCTGGCCTCTTTGGTTCATAGACACAGGCTGAGCCCCACAAACATCCTTAAGGCGACAGGAGTCTCAGCCTTCGGTTTTCTCTGCTGTGTGTCTCGGGACTAGTCTTCAACCTCCGTGCCCCAGAGGTGCTCTTTGTGCAATGGGTTGAACTGCCTACAGAACTGTTTCTCTGGCCAGTGAACTCAAAGAGAGGAAGAGTAAGTCTCGCTCATGTTTGTTTTTGTATCACTTCTAACATGTGGCACGGGGCCAGGCTTACACAGATGGTGGTG
Organism: Bos indicus x Bos taurus; assembly: GCF_003369695.1. Taxonomy (NCBI): domain Eukaryota; kingdom Metazoa; phylum Chordata; class Mammalia; order Artiodactyla; family Bovidae; genus Bos; species Bos indicus x Bos taurus. The sequence goes on along the minus strand of NC_040086.1, from coordinate 69,829,808 downwards.
GAGAAAGCTAAGTCCTATGGTCTCAGCTGAATTAAATATGGGAAGAAGACAAAAAGGCTCTGAAATTACCACTGCACTCAATCAAGGAGCCACCAACCAAGAACATCTCTTCTCACCCTGTGAATCAATAGCAATGATGGTGCTGACTTTCGTACCTCATTGAGCATTTGGGCAATGTCTGACCAATGGTTTTGGTTCTCTCCTCTGCCAAGAAGGGAAATCCTGAGGATTCCAGGCTACAAGGGACATCTGAAAGGAATCTTGGGAATCACCCTTATCTGTTCCTTTCCCCCCTGGAGCATGCCACTGCACCCTCATTCTATATATGAGAAAGGGGAGGCCCAGGAAGAGGAAGTAGGTATATTAGAGTCAAATGGTGGAGCGCTAGCAGTTTAAATAAGCTCCAGTGGTTTTCTTCTCTTAACCTGAAACCTCTTTTCGGATGTTTCAGAGAGAATAAATGCAATGCTCTCTGTGTCATGCAAGAAGCAGACCTGACTTTTTTGGACATTACGTTTTTATAAAAATTGTGGAAATACTGAATGACTTTGAAAGCAAATACAAAAACATTATCCAAAGACTGCTTCTATCACAAATCTGGGTTTACAAAGCAATAACAGTACAAAGGACCAGATTTCAATTATTTATAAACACCTTTTCTTATCCTAAGATGACACTCAGTGTCTGGCCTAAATAAAATCAAGAAGTAATTTTTATCTGGAATCTCCGGAAAACTAATGACCTTCCCCTCCTACCAGGGGCGGCTTAGGAGTAGCAGGAAACATCCTAGAAGAGTACCATTCTAAACTGCCCTCGGGGTTTTGATGCATTTATTTTTTAAGTTTGAATTGAAAGTTACAGTTAATCTGAACCCAGACTTACTGCTTTACAAATGGAACACTAGCACATGGAAGATCTCTGTTAGGTGCACTTTAAAAAGCTCAAGCCCAGGGGCAGAAACCGGGTGGCAAGAATAGGCAAATATGCCCAGAAGGGAATCTAGAACTCAGAGTTGTACTAGGTTCATAAATATTTAATTGAATCAGGCCTGATGAGTGAATTCCATCCCGGAAGGCCTCTGCATTCATTTATCATGGACGATCCTCTATGAGTTTCTTCTTTGTGATAGGTTAAAATGAGAAGCAAACAGAGCTTTGTGCCTGCCCTCACAGGGTTCACCCTAGAGGAGTTCAAGAGAAGAAAAAAATGTTCAAGTAGAAATACATTAGTTCTCCTCCAAACCTTCCCTTTCCTCTGCAGAGGCCCAGCTTCTGTGAACTATCAGGATGAGGGCAGAGGATGAGGAATGCTACACCATGTAATTCTGGCCTCAGCCTAACAGTGTGAGTAGGTAGCTCCCTAGGAGAAAAAGTGAAGGGAAGAATTCTGCTTCTGTAGTTAGAAAATCCATTTTGTATGATCTTGTTATGCTCAGTTTCTGCATCTGTAAAAATGAAATGGGACCTACTTCCAAAGTTGTTGCAGAATCAAATGAACTGAAATAATATCTAGGAACATGTCTGGGTACTTTTAAGGAGGTACCTAAATGTCAGGGAATCACCTGAGGGGCCCCTGGTCTTCTGAGGGTCACAGGTCTTCTGGGGTCCCTCAAGTGATTCCCTGACATTTCAGCTCAGTTCAGTCGTGTCAAAGAGTCGGACACGACTGAGCGACTGAAGTGAACTGAACTGAAATGTCAGGGAATCACTTGAGGGGCCCCAGAAGACCTGTGACCCTCATAATAATCCTCTCTCAAGGGATCACTATAGAGACACTCATGGATTAGAACCATGTATCTAGAAAGCCACAGTCAAAATGCAAACAAGTATTACATCTCATGGTGGGTAAGGGGCAGTCAGGAATACCACACATGCATAAAGGCAGCTGGGATAAGATGTGGCAGCCACAAAGCCTTTGGCTTCCTTCAGGATACAGAAGACGGCTGTCAGTCTGGAGAGGCCAGGCCTGAGGGCAATGGTCTTATGGAGGTGGCTGTCAATGGAAGACTAAGGGCACAGAAAGGCTTCCTTCTTGACAGGCCATACATCACTAATTGCAACTCACAGCTTCTTTAATTATGAGATGGTGACTATACATTACAAATAACTATCAAAATATACTTACCATATCGGCTGCGATGAGACAGGAAAGGGAAGGAATCTTTCATTATCCAGGTCAGATTCCATGCAAAAGAATCATGAGGAAGAGAAGGCAGGTTTGTTGGTGACTCCAAGGAGCTCTGACCTGAACATAAAAAAGACAAAGAGAATACTGATCTTTGTGCTTGGGATGTGTCTTTTAGCTGTCACTCATATGGCTTATAAAAGAAAATTCAGAGGAGGCTTTCATGACATCAATTGGAAAATGAGGGAGAAAAAGACTGAGCCACTAGGAGATTGAATTGACCTCAGGACCTCAATCCACATTTTCTACCAAGGGCAGTAAGATCTAAGAAGTCTGAATCTTGTGACTAGGCCATGCCAAAGATGTCTGGTAGAAGAACTAGAAGCCAGGATACTTAATGGTTTGGTCTAGTAGTTCTATCCAAAGTCTGTTCTGCCTATGAGAATTTGAGCAACTTTACAGAGAATTTTAATTCGTCGCATTCAAATAATGCCTCCACTCTACTTTGTGTTCAGATTTGTAACTTCATCTAATGTTGTTTGCTTGGGTTATTGTCTTATCAATAAGAATGTTGAAACTGCACTCAGAAGTTATGAGTTTTGACAATTATGCTATTTTCAGGGGGAAAATGCTAGGTGATGAGTTTTCCTATAGCTGAGAGTTCAGGGGAGCCACAAAGGATTAATGTTTCTGATTTGCATGAGAGAAAGAAGGATTGAGAGAAAAAGAGTAAAAGTACCATTATTCCTTTGCTTAAAAGTACCTCAAGTGGGTTTCATGTGGTGAAAAGTAATTATAATATATCTACAAATCAAACGAACATAGGCTGCATGCTCTTATGCAGTTCTTCCCAGAAATCCCCAACCCAATTGCTATTTGCTAATGTCTTAAGGCAGGTAAAGCTTTTTCTGTTAAAGAAGGACCAGTTTGATCAGTCTGAGCCTATCTGTTTAGGAGATAGGCTGAGTGTGGGCAGGAGGCAAAGAAGGGAACCAGAATTTCTTCTGCAGCTTCCATGGATGAGGCACCATGCTGGGCTCTCAACTCACATAATTTCACAATGACTCCCTGAGATAAGCATTACCGTCTCAGTTTTACATATGCAGCAACTGAGGCTTAGAGGGCAAATGATGGAATCATGAACTGCAGCCAGATTTGCCTGACCTCAAGAGGCCATGCTCTACCATGAGTGGGCTGGCTTGCTACTCAAACAGAAAGTGTTAAACCACCTGGAGTGATTTCACAAAGAGGAAGTAGAGGAAGAAGAGAACAAAGAAAAGGAAGCAACAGTAGCAGAAGCATTTCTCAGCCTGTTTGCTTTGCAGATTCTTCCACATCACTTCCAGCATGCACTCCTCCAGGCCCTATTATGCCTTCAATCCCCTTATAGTATCAGTCCCTCTGCATATGTTTAGGAAATCATTGCTCTGAGTATTCCCAGCAGCCTTTTGTTTCCAGGCTGCTCCACTTTTTTATCTACAGGCGCTGCCTTTTCGTGAAGCCCACTTGTCTCTGTAACTAGAACATAATGGGCATTCTATACTCTCCTTCCAAAGAAACATTCTTCTTTCTACCTTCCAAAGACTGGAGTTGGAAGTGCTGGCCTGAGTACCTCAGTTCAGTTCAGTCGCTCAGTCATGTCTGACTCTTTGAGACCCCATGAATCACGGCATGCCAGGCCTCCCTGTCCATCACCAACTCCCAGACTTCACTCAAACTCATGTCCATCGAGTCAGTGATGCCATCCAGCCATCTCATCCTCTGTCATCCCCTTCTCCTGCCGCCAACCCCTCCCAGCATCAGAGTCTTTTCTAATGACTCAACTCTTTGCATGAGGTGGCCAAACTACTGGAGTTTCAGCTTTAGCATCATTCCTTCCAAAGAACACCCAGGGCTGATCTCCTTCAGAATGGACTGGTTGGATCTCCTTGCAGTCCAAGGGACTCTCAAGAGTCTTCTTCAACACCACAGTTCAAAAGCATCAATTCTTTGGTGCTCAGCCTTCTTCACAGTCCAACTCTCACATCCATACATGACCACTGGAAAAACCATAGCCTTGACTAGACGGACCTTTGTTGGCAAAGTAATGTCTCTGCTTTTAAATATGCTGTCTAGGTTGGTCATAACTTTCCTTCCAAGGAGTAAGTGTCTTTTAATTTCATGGCTGCAGTCACCATCTGCAGTGATTTTGGAGCCCCCCAAAATAAAGTCTGACACTGTTTCCACTGTTTCCCCATCTATTTCCCATGAAGCGATGGGACCAGATGCCATGATCTTCGTTTTCTGAATGTTTAGCTTTAAGCCAACTTTTTCACTCTCCTCTTTCACTTTCATCAAGAGGCTTTTTAGTTCCTCTTCATTTTCTGCCATAAGGGTGGTGTCATCTGCATATCTGAGGTTATTGATATTTCTCCTGGCAATCCTGAGTGCCTAGAAAAGATTTTTTGAATTTTCTCTCACAGGTGATCTAAATAGAAATGAGTTGAATTGGTTGGTACCTAGATACATCTTTTGTAACATTTCTCCAAAATGGCTCAGAGGAATGCACTGAAAGGAGTCAGATGTTACACTAGTAAGTTTGAGAGAGCAGCCACCTCATTTCACCCTCATATCAACTCTGTTTTACAGATGGGCAATGGGGCTGAGAGAATTGAGGTCCAAGATCACACAGGTCTACTTAAGAGCAGGCTTGAGGTTATTAGACTTTTAAAGAATTAATAATGCTAACTGAGCACACATGGAGTAGGCATTGTGGTAAGTGTTTTAAATGTGTGATTACACTCGATTCTTACAACAACCTTGTGAATAAATACTATTATCGGGCCTTATTTTGAGAACAGGGAAACAAAGCCTGAGAGAGGTTAGATGCCCTGACTGTGGCCACATGACCAGCAGGCAGGAGACCACAGAGTCAACAGATCAGGTTGGCCTGATGCTATAGCCCTTGCTCCTTATACCATCCTTCAGGGACTCCCACAAACTACTCCATGGTGATCAGTTCTCTATAGGGCCCTTCAGCATCCCCACTAGTCAATGGTTAATACCAGAGATAAGAGACTGCTCCAGAATGGGTCAACAGTGTGAGGGTTATGAGAAGGCTTTGACAATCAACTCCTTGCGAAGAACCCCATGTGAATAAAAATTGGCATCTCTGAGTCATCAGCAGAGCTCAAATTTTAAGTAATTCTGAAGCAACAGGAAGATCAAGTCTAGGTGATATTTCCCAGTTTCAGAATGATGTCATTTTTCTTAGCCATACAGTTTGGGAATGGTATTAACTTCTTCCTGGATGTGAAGCACCAAGCAAATGGGGCTAGACATCAGGAGGCATCTATGAATCTGTGCGTGGACATGGATGGCAGATTAAGTTAATATGGATAAGGGTCAGGTTATATACTCAGGGATAAAAAATATCTGAAATAATTCAAAAGGAGGGCTCTGAGGGTTGAGTCATGGCCTAGCAAGGAGCCACGGACCTCACTGTGGGTCACTCTTAATGACGTGAACTTAAACCATTTTACATCCAAAAGTGAAAGTGTGAGTCGCTCAGTCATGCCCTACTCTTTGTGACCCCATAGATTGTAGTCCACCAGGCTCCTCTGTCCATGGAATTCTCCAGACAAGAATACTGGAATGAGTGGCCATTCCCTTCTCCAGGGGATCTTCTTGACCCAGGGATCAAGCCTGGGTCTCCCACATTACGGGCAGATTCTTGACCATCTGAGCCACCAAAAATGCCAATAAATAGTTGAGCACCTTCAAAGTTGAATACTGGAGAGAAAGCACGCATTTTTACCCCACCCTTATAGGAATTCTCAGAATTTCTGCTAGTAGGCTGGGTTCACACATGGTCCCCAGAGGGGAGTGCATAATGATTTGCTACATGAGACTGGGGGAGCTAAAGGAGGTCAACCAAAAGGATGGGTCTCTTCACCTGAAAGTGTAAACACTAAGAAAAAGCACAGTCTACAAGAATGAAGTTGTTTGTCAAAATCAGAAGCACTGACACAGAAGTGGGTTCTAGTTAATGTTAATAGAATATGCATAAACATAGACTAGAAAGAACTGCATTTAAGTGCAGGGAAGAGGCTCTCTGCTCCCTTTACAATTCATTTCCACCCACTACCTACCTTCAGCCCTGGTGGGAATGGGGGTTTCCAGCATGGAGAAAAGCTATGCATAAGAAGTAATCCGTTTAAGCAAGAAAAAAGCTTGGGTTTTTGGTGCTTTCCTCTGGAAATGTGAGGATCCAGAGTGAATCTCACTAGCACAGACTTATGGGGTGAAAGTGTGAACTGAGACCCTCTGGTTCAAATGGAGTGTATCTTGGACCCTGAGGGAGGAGAGGGGTGGAAAGGAAAGGAGAGGAGAAAGTAGGAGCAAGGGCTTCCAGGTGTCCAAGTGATAGCCAAAACCACCTGAGGAGAAAAGTAATGTACTCTGGACTGAGGACATTTTTGATTGGCTACAGATAAGATTGTTTTAGGTTTTAGAGGGGATTAGGGGGATCTGGGGTGATATCCTGAGTCCTTTCCAGGTACCACAGGGTATCTAGGCACAGCGAAACCCCTAACTTCTTGACACTACTCTTTTCCTACCACGTGTCACCCCTCTTGCACCCTCAACTTAGATTCCAAGATTATCATTATAACAATTCCACTACAATAATTCCCTTGCAAACAGGTGCAACTCCTGTCCTTTCGTCCTTCACGGTTGTCCTGAGCATCTGAATGTGGTGGTAGGAAAGGAGGGGAGGAGCATACCAGATGCTTAAAAGTTTCACTTTAAAATTATAACCACAAACCTCAAGAGGACCCTCAGGACTGCCCAGGAATTCTTCTGAATTCCCTGATGGGCTCAATTCACCCTCACTCTTCTAGTCTTACTACTTCTAAGATTTTCTTACCCCTCAAGCCTCCAATCCCTGACCCGCATTCCTCCACTTTCTCAGCTAGTGAACTTGTTTTTTATTTTATTGAAAAAAGAGAAGCAAATCTACCAACTCAGAGGTATCAGTAACTTTATATACTACCTTCTGTCCTGCTAAAACAGGTTGACCACACTCTAAGCAGTGGCAGCCTCTCCACCTAGTTGCTAATCTCATCACGTCCCAAGAAATCCACTGGTCAGTAGTTTGCCCTTTCTTCTGTATCAACAGTTTCCCTTCCTCTTCCAAGTCAATCTCATCTGCAGCAAGTATATACATCTTAAAAAAAAAAAGAAAAAACTTCCCTGACCCGCACACTCTTCTTCAGCCATCCTCCCATTTCCTGCTCTCCTTCACAGCTAAGTATCTTAAAAAGATCTGTCTATGCGTCTGTCTCTACTTTTCCTCTTTCATTTCCTCTTAAGTTAAATTAAATCAGGATCAACTCCACTTCGCTGGGTCAAGGTCACCAAAGACCCCACGTTACAATGAATGAGTCTTGGCTCTTCTCTTACTGGACCACTCAGCAGCACTGGATCACACTGATCTTCCCTGCTTCTTAAATTCTTCACATCTCAGTGACATGCAGTCCTTGGCTGCCATCGTCCTCGTCTCCTACTTCAATGGCAGGTCTTCTCTACTCCTCTTTGCCAGATCTTCCCCATTTTCCAGGCTGTACAAAAGGAACATTCTCCATTTCCTAGCAGTAACTGCCCAGGAGATTTCACGGCTGAATATTCAATTTCATCACAGTAGTTTTAACCAGCTGACAATAAACTCTGACCATGAATTTCAAGTGAGCCCAGGACACCAGACCCTTAAACTTCACTAAAATCTCTTGACCCATGAACAAGGGATTTGCTTTAACCAAGCATGTTCAGACTTATGAATTCATTCTCTCCTATCTAAAGTGCTGATTTTCAATTCTGAATTAGCATGACCACCATATAACTCTTCTTAGGACTCTAAAAACTCTGAATTTTATTCCTTAGAGAACTGCTCAGTGAATTTCTTGCCTGACATGTAAATAAGCTCAGCTGTTTTTCTTTTTTAAAAACTTGATGGGGGAGGGAATTTCTGTTTTATTATTTTACAGGTGTTGAAAGTTGGGTAACTTGGGACATGTCTCTTCCCCATCTATACTCACTCCCCAAAATGATCTCATCCAGTTTCATAGCTTTAAATATCATCTATATATTAACACCACTAAATTTATATCTCAAGGCCCAAGTGCTCCCCGGAACAGCAGAACATATATCCAACTGCCAGTCTGAAATCTTCATTTTATTCCTGGGTCAGTATCACAAACTTAATACATGCAAAAATAAACACGTGATGTCTCTCCATCTAAACCCCAGGTGTTCTCTATTTCAGAAAGCGATGGCAATACTCTCCTGATTCCTTGGGCCAAAACCAAGGAGGGATCCTTGACATTTTTTCCCCATGGCCCACACCAGTTCATCAACCAATCTCAATGGTTCTACCTACGTTATGTCCCTCTCTTCTCTCCCACATCACCTCTCACTCTGACAACTGCTATGAGCTCCCAGCTGGTCCCCTGCTTCTCCTATTGCTCACCTTCAATATGTTCTCCACACAGCAGTTGGATTGGCACTTCAGCCCTGAAACAGCATTAACATTTCTTGCCATGACCTAGTCCTTTAATGTCCCACATGATCTGGCTCCTGGTCTCTTTCTGACCTCATTTCCAACCATTTTTCCCTTGCTCGTGGAGCTCCAGCCTTATAGGCCTCCTTGCTATTCCTAAACTCAACAAGCAGGCTCTCATCTCAGGGCTCTTGCACTGGCAGGTCTCAGCCTAAAAATTCCTCTGCCCTACAGGCACGAGATCATCCCATCTTTCCATCCAGGTCTCTGCCCAAATGTCACCTCCTCAGAGAGATCTTCCTAGTCATTCTATAGTCGCTCAGTCATGTCTGACTCTTTGCAACCCTATGGACTGTAGCCTGCAGGCTTCTCTCTCCATGGAATTCTCCAGGCAAGAATACCAGAGTGGGTAGCCATTTCCTTCTCCAGGGGATCTTCCCAACCTAGGGATCAAACCCAGGTCTCCCACATTGCAGGCAGATTCTTTTTTTTTTTTTAATGTATTTTTAATTTTAATAGGATTATCAGACTGCCTTCCCCAAAAGGCTGTCACAATTTCCAATTCCACTAACAATACATGAGTCCCCTTTCCCCTGTATTCCACCAATAATAGATATTAGGAACTTTATGGTTTTTGCAAGGATGTTTGGTATAAAGGAATATCTATTACTTGATTTTTCATATCCCTGACTATGAGTGAATTTGTACATCTTTTTGTGTGGCCTTCCATTTACTAGGGGAGGGGAATAGTGGTATTAATTTGCCATTCTCTAAATTGACTAATATTTTTGCCTATTTTTTGAGTTGTTTTCTCATTGTCAGTTTGAAAGATATCTTTATTGCAATAAAGATATATATTATAGCTATCATAAAAGTTATATATTACATATTGTAGCTATTAAGTTATATTTTTATTACATCTTTTTCCAAAGCTAGTATTTGATTATCAACTTTAAATTTTCTTGCTGTGCATTTTTATTCTTAAATTTTATTTAGAATATTTTTAAAGTTACAGAAAAAGTTGCAAAGATAACTCAGAGGCTTCCCATATACCCTTTACTCATATATACATGTATTCCATTTGAGCCATGAGGGAAGCCCACACACTCCATTAACAACTCTATATCACATTGATCTGCATTTATTATTTCTTATATTTATATTTGTCTGTTTATTGTGTCTCTCCTGCATTAGTCACTGCTATGTCCCCACGCCTGGCACATAATAGGCACTCAGTAAATATTTGTCAAATAATTAAACCAGAGTTTTGGAGAAAATTATTAGCTCTGATACTTATTAGCTGTTTAACTCAGGCCAATCACATACTCAGTGTCCTGAAAAAATGATAAAAACAAGAATAATGGATGCAAATTCTCAGGATTTTGTACAGGCCAGATGAAATAATGCACACATGATGTATCAGTCACACCACTATTGAAATTTTATGCTTTTATTTCTGTTTCAGAATCCAAAATGAATGAGAGTCTTGGTTCCTCTTCTATCTGAAGATCTAGGATACAATGTCCAAAAATCAAAAGTGCTCCAAAGAGCTGTTTCTCTGTTATTCACTAGTTAATTATTAACTCTGCCAACTGTCTACAATCTCTACTACCCCAATTTCAGCCAATTGGCAACGTCTCTATATTCAGTGTTTATTATTATACGTCTTACTGTGTGTCTATTTATCTCTAAGCCAATGTACATAATACAATGAATATATCATACTTGCATTGGCATAAATAATAAAGAGCTATGTGTGTGTGATGGTTATTTACATGAATGCCCTGGGTTCACTATCAAGCATGTTTTACAAACCTCCATCAATAAAATGTAAAAATGCTTCCCTTCTAAATGCTCTCTGGAACTGCTCCTGCCTTGCCTTGCACACGTTTTGCTTATTTATTTTCCTCCCAACAATAAAACAATCAGTGACTGCCTGCTAGTTTTTCTCCCTTATTTGAAAACACACTTAATAATGCATTCTTTAACAATGATTTTGTGTCACACGAAACAAAGCTTAATGTGGCCAAATAAATAGCCGTTCAGATGTCAAACAGTGGTGAGCAGGCACAGCAGGGCTGGGCACAGGGGAGGGCTCCCGCCTGGGATTGGCAGCCCAGGGAAATAGTTTCAGTATTCACAAGATTGAGCCCACACCTGTGCAGCCAAAGAAACCTCAGTGAATTTACATGACTTCTAGAGTCAGCAGTGATGTTGGAGCAGTGACAGGCAGTTCATTTAGTCTGAAAAACAGATGTGATTTTCAGACGCAAGAGGGAGAATTAGCAGATATGCCCTTTGTCCTAAACACACAGACCTCCCTACACCTTCTCCAGGCCTGGAAAATGAAGGGGCTGAACTTTCGGTTCAGTCAGCTCCTCTCCAGTTCAGGGAATCAACTCTTCTGCAGTTTGCTTTCACATTTCCTTCCAGTTGGCTCATTCAGAGAGCAGCTATTAGTGTCAGGGCAGAATCTGAATAGAACGAAAAGCTCCCCATTTCACCTTACCTTTCACTAAACTCCACTCCCCCTCTGCCAGGAAGGTTTGTGCTCTTTCTTGGTAGCTCGAGTCCTGAAGCAAAATTATTATTTCTCATAAAGTTCTCTTGTACCATTGAAAGTCATAGTTTCAACACATGTTCCTTGCCTCTCTCCCCAGTACCCAAAAGGACCTGTGTATAACTACCGAGTTCATTCAGTGGTGAACCCCATCTGTCAGTCAAATGAAAGCAGGCATTCCTTCCCAAGGCATGGCATTAAGGAATATTGATGCAACACAACGGAAATTGTCAGCATGGTCCCAGCTCTTGGGGATTGGTTACCTGCAAGGTATATTAGACCCACACATAAAAGGGAATTACAAAGAGGTTCCAGCAGAAATGGCTGAAATGTGTAAATATGAAGCCAACACACTTTGGCCACTACTTGCTTTTTCATTCTTATTTCCCACACAGAATCCTTTCATATTCTATCTCTGCCACACTTAAGTCTCCAAACCTTTGCCCAAGTTGATTTCTACCCAGAATGTCCTTCTTGACCTGCTGCTTTCCTAAATCCTACCCTTTCTTAAAGGGGCAAACAAAATCCCTCCTTCTCCAAGGTTTCCCATCTTTCCTGAGCTGCAGTCTCATCAGAGCAGCTGATCTGGGATTCAGAGTGGCCCAAAGCAAAACTGGAGTGTGCCTTCTTAACCACCATGGTTTACTGTCACTTCAGAATGTGCCATTAAACCATTTACCAAACACGTTGTTCAAACTACCTTGGTTGTTCATGACAATGAAGTAAACTAGTTTATTAATTTAATTCACAACCTTCAAGTGCACAGATTTAGAAGAACTTAGCAAAAGCTTTTCATAAGGGCTGCTATTCTGTCTCATATGGGACATACTGACATGCTTTCCAAGGTCAAGGCCAAGGCCAGATCAGGGGCATAGACCCCAGGGATACCACGTCTGTGCAGGCCACCAGTAACTCATAATTCAAGGCAAAGCCAGATAATGAAAGTAATAAGACATTCAATACTGCCCTTTAGAATTTGTGTCCCAAGTTGCTACATTTTGACCTATGCAGAGATGACCTCAGCATTCCAAGGAAGAGCTCCTGACTGGCCTGTGAGCCCTGCTGTATCTACAGCTCTGGAATCCCTGCTCCACGTGTGCTTGGTTACTGGCCCTACTTACCTAGTCCAGCTGGACTCTCTGGCTTTCAGTAGTGGAGGAAGGCTACTCGGCATTTATACTAATCCAAGAGTGCAATGGAGAGGATATCACTCTCCGAGTAGCCTGATGCTTCTCTCTCTCTGTGTGTCACACACACACACACATACCATGTCTGAGTGCTCCCATTAGCAGGGCAACAGGACTTTATGTTCTGGGTCCATTTCTGTGGCTTGCTTGTACTCTATGACACTTACTCCACTGTTATTTCAATCCTATCTTCTTGCCTCAAAATCTACTGACTAGAATAATAATCAAAAGGAAGACTTTGAACTACCACTAGGCCTTTTATCTTGTGATCTCAGAAAGCTTTACCAGGCACTAAATAATTAATGTACTGCAAGTGACACAAAGCCCAGGCAGCGGAGGGAACCAGTCCCTCAATGAAGGACTTTTCTCTTTCCAAGTGAGGGCATGCTGTGGGAACAACCCACTGGCAGGCCCAGTAGTCTCTGGGTAAGTTGGACAAGAAGCTACAGACTATCCAGAAACAAGTCTTCTCTTGACCTGATATTTCTAGTTAGAAAGTGACAGTTACCAGGGTGACCCCTGGGGACGTCATGGCCCACTTCTACCAGAAGAGGTGGCCTCCAGCATAGAAGAGTAGATGCTAACTATTTACACAATCACTGTGATTTATGACTTACTGATGCCTTTCAGCGGAGAAGGCAATGGCACCCCACTCCAGTATTTTGCCTGGAAAATCCCATGGACGGAGGAGCCTGGTAGGCTGTAGTCCATGGGGTCGCTAGAGTCGGACACGACTGAGCGACTTCACTTTCACTTTTCGCTTTCATGCATTGGAGAAGGAAATGGCAACCCACTCCAGTGTTCTTGCTTGGAGAATCCCAGGGACAGGGAAGCCTGGTGGGCTGCTGTCTATGGGGTCGCACAGAGTCGGACACTACTGACGCGACTTAGCAGCAGCAGCAGCAGATGCCTTTCAGAGTCATTCACTCTCATAATCCTCACGACGGTCCTATGGATTAACCTCTTTTACAGATGAGAAGGCTGAAATTCCGAAAGCACAACTGCCCTACCCAAGGTCACACAGGGAGAATCAGGATAGGACATTCAACTGAAGACCCTGATAAATGGACTAACTGGAAATGCCACTCTTCAGTACAACCTCTTGGAGATGATGTTGACTTCCCTGGAAAATAGTGACATTGTGTTTAATAAAGCAGAAAGATTCATCAGATTGCAGGTGCCTGAAGCATTCTCCTGAGGATGATCGAAGCCCTTCAGGTCAGCCAGGAAGGTGACCTAGAAACACACAACTTCAGTCAGGGTAGCTGGCTCTCCAGGGCCTCAAGCTCAGCTAGCACTGCTTCCATGACAACCACCAGGTCTGATGCTTGGCCTCGAATTGGGGCCTTGGCTGGTCCAGAGAAATGATGTGTGGGATGGAGAGATGGAGACGGACAGAACACTTTGTACTAACTTACAGGCCTTTCAACCCATCTTTATCTACTTGTCACCCCACTCATTCCAGCAAAAAAGAGTCTATCCTCCAGGAAACCACACTTTAAGTACTATTTTGCTCAGCACAAAGACCTCTCACCCATGGCTGGACACATTTCTGGAAACCAGAAGCAGAATGCTCTAACAGGTTGGTATGTGAGACAGAGACCTGGGTTCCTGGGAACAGTGATGTTGCTGTGAGACTTCGGGTTAGCTACTTAACCATTTTTGAAGTTTTTTTTCTCTGCATTTAAAACTGAACTCATCATGCTTTCCCTTCCAACTTTAGGAATGCTCTGAGAATTACTGCAACAGTACATACAAAGCCCTCAGGCTCTTTTGAAGAAAGATACACCAGCAATCCTGTGCAGTTACAGAGGGGCATTGTCATGATGATATATTTTAAAAACATTCTTCACTTGTATTACTAAAATAAACTCAGTTCACATTAAACTAGATCGGCCAATAACCTAATTTGCTTCTCTGGTTCTTGTGCTGCATTTCCCTCTTACCCCCATTCATCTTGCACTGTGAACAACAGTGGTCAGTGTCACCCTTGACTCCTATGCAGAGACCCATGGTGAGAGTTGGGAAGGACTGCAAAGACCATTTATCTACGTCTTCCCATCACATGAATGAAGCAACTGAAACACAGGGCCAGTGCTTTCCCCAAAGTCATCTCATTAGTGAAAACTCAAGACTGATCTTCCGACCCTTCATTCTGTGCCTCACCGAACCATGAAACAAAGTAATAAAGAAAGGAGGAGGGAAAAGAAATACAGAAACATATGTTTTTGTCCTTTAAGCCTTTCAACTACTGCTCTGTGCAATACTCGAGGATGAAAAAGAAAGTAAGGGAAAAACCAATACTTCATGAGTGCCTATTATGCACAGAGGCCCCATATTAGGTATTTTTTAATTAATTTATTTATTTTAATTGGAAGCTAATTACTTTACAATAGTGTGGTGGTTTTTGCCATACATCAACACGAATCAGCCATGGGTGCACGTGTGTCTCCTCATCCTGAACTCCCCTCCCACCTCCATCCCCACCCCATCCCTCTGGGTTATCCCGGAGCACTGGCTTTGAGTATCCTGTTTCATGCATCGAACTTGCACTGGTCATCTATTTTACATATGGTAATATACATGGGAGTTGGTGATGGACAGGGAGGCCTGGCGTGCTGCGATTCATGGAGTCACAAAGAGTTGGACACGACTGAGCGACTGAACTGAACATACATATTTCAGTGCTATTCTCTCATATCATCCCACCCTCACCTTCTCCCACAGATTACAAAAGTCTTTTCTTTACATCTGTATCTCTTTTGATGCCTTGCATTATAGTATCATCACTACCATCTTTCTAAATTCCATATATATGCATTAATATACTGTATTGGTGTTTCTCTTTCTGACTTACTTCACTCTGTATAACAGGCTCCAGTTTCATCCACCTCATTAGAGCTGATTCAAACATGCTCTTTTTTTTATAGCTGAGTAATATTCCATTGTGTATATGTACCACAGCTTTCTTATCCATTGGTCTGCCAATGAACATCTAGGTTGCTTCCATGTCCTAGCTATTGTAAACAGTGCTGCGATGAACATTGGGAAACACGTGTCTCTTTCAGTTCTGGTTTCCTTGGTGTGTATGCTCAGCAGTGGGATAGCTGTGTCATATGGCAGTTCTATTTTCAGTTTTTTAAGGACTTTCTACATTGTTCTCCATATTGGGTATTTTATAACCACTGTTCAATGTAAATCTCATAATTTTCTCAATGGGGAATTATTATCCCCATTTCTAATGAGAGACCTGAGGCTCAAAGAGAGATTAAGTAAATGGCCCAAGGTCTTGGAGCCAAATGGAATGCAGCTAAGATTAATTTCATTTGATGAATATTTATTGAGTATCTCCTACGTGCCAAGCTCTACCCTTGACAGTTAGGATGCATTAGTGAGCAGAATTAAACACCCCCCTTTTAAATCTCACAGGTTAAGGAGCTTGTAAACTGAGTGTGGTGGGGCAGCAGCAGACAGCAGTCCAACAACCTCACAAATCCTTATAACATCTCAGTGTTGGTGTGTGTTATAAAGAAGAGATAAATGGCCCTAACAGAATGTACAAAAGAGAGACTTGACTCATCCTTAAGCCCAGGGGAGGACTCCCTGAGAAACTGATGCTTGAGCCGAGGCTCTAAAGCAGAGAAGTAGAGTTAACTAGTGAAAGAGAGTGAGATGGGGTGGGGAGCCAGAGAGGGTCCCCTAACCTCTTCACTGTCTCTTCTATAAGATCGTCTAGGAAGGTCACCTAGAAACATACACCTGTAGTCAGGTATATGTTATGTCAGCCCTCTCCAAGGCCTCAAGCTCAGCCAGCACTCTTTCTATGGACACCAACACCAGGCCTGATGCCTGCCCCTTGAGACAGGGCCTTGCCTGACCCAGGAGGAGGATGCTTACTGTGAAATCTGTCAGAGGCCTGGCGGTCTTATGGAGGATGTGCTGAGAAGGAAACACAGTGGATTAGACCCTCAGAACTCAAACACACCATCATACACCAAAGGGAAGGACTGGGACATGGTATCTGGATTCCAGGCTCCCTCTCTACAGGAAGGTTGGCTAACAGGTCAAGCACTGGATAAAAGACGGGGGGATGACTAATGGCACAGGGTAGTCCTGCCAATGGGATGAAGTCATTCTAAGTGTCGATTCTAGGGGACCTCCCTGGGTGGCCTGAAGGAAGTCCTGTCCTCAGTTGGGAGAATGCTGCAGGTGTCTGTGATTTGATCAGTCTTTCTGCTGCATGTAATTCAAGGTCCTTGTTTTCCAGGATAATCAGCATCATCTCCAGGAGATTCTGAGTGGGACTGTAGAATCGCTGGTTGGTCTATACAGCAGGTCCTTTCTTGGTGACAAATAAGGAGCAAATGCTCTGGACTGAGACAGACTCGGCCCCATCGAGACCCCTACCCTCTCTGGCCACCCACCCCATCCCACTCTCTTTAACTAGTTAACTCCCCTCATTCACTTTAGGGCCACAACTGAAACATCAGTTTCCCAGGCCATCTTCCCTTGATCTTAAGGGTGAGAGCAAATTAAGATGTATTAGTTACAGGTCTGAAAACTGAAAAGTAAAGGGATGAAACTGCTTCTAGAACCAGTCTTGAAGCCACTGACCTCCTAATGATAAACTCATATTTACTTTCCCCTCACCACAACTTGGGCAATACCATCAAATCTTTTCTTTCTCACTACCGTGTTTTATTTTGCTTTAAATATTAAATGAAGAGAGATGAAACAGGGGGACTGGGCTGGTGCAGCAGGAAGAGACTGAAGAAGAGGGAGGAAGGTAAAGCAAAAGACAGTGAAGAGACAAGCAATAAGGAATGGGCAGAAACAAAAAAGAGAAAAAAGTGGAGACAGACAGAGAAGTCACCTGATATTTTCACTATTTGGAAGTTACCGAGAGAAAGTTATTCAAAGTACCTTTGTAAAAAGGCCATAAAACACCTTGGGGAAAACATGAAAGTCATGCTGCCACCATACAGATGAGCACCCTGGAATTAGCTGCCAGAGCAATGTCTGAAAAGAGGAAATTCAATGGCCCACATTGCTGCCTCCTCCCCCTGCCTCCTAGCTTCCATCGCCTCCAAATCGCCTGGCTCTGAAGACAGAGGCAGTAATTTGGAGCCAGCAAGTGTGAAGGAATGTTGGAGCTGTTTTTTGCCTTCATGCAGCACATCTTGAGTGCTTTTAGAAAGATAATTTAAAATACTCTTCCAGTTTCACTATAGAAAATCTGAAAAAAATCAGGAAGGTCTAAAGAAGAAAATAAATATGACCCATACCTCCATATCCAGAAAGCCAGTGTTAACTTTTTATGGTATATTGTTTTGTGATTTGGTTTTCACAGGTTTATCAAGGTAGCATTTGGCTTAAGTTCTATTGAGGAGAAGGAGAGTTCCTCCCTCCCTGTGAGATATTTGCCTGCAGGACTGAGAGAAGTCATCTCTGGAAGCCCTGTGGACCAACACCAGCCATCTCACACCCTGGAACACAGGTGCTAAAACCACAAAAACCTGAGATGCTCTCTGCCCAGGGCATGGGCCTGCAGTCAAGGGCAACACAGGCCAGTCTTTAGTGGTAACGCGGGACCCTGGCTTGGTAGACTCGACAGCAGCTGGCATGTGAATGTCGATAAGTCAGGAGATACTGTGTACCCTCAGCTCACTGGGCAGAGAGGCAAAGAACTTCTGTTCCAGTAGATGCTTCAAAGAAGTCACAAGAAACAAAGATTGTAGAAAATGTATTTCAGGGCTTGAACATCAATGATAGATGCGGTACGTTAATTTTATAACTTAGAAAAGATCTTTTAAAAGTGAAATTCCATCCTATTCTCAAAGGGACAATCAATGAACTAAAGATACAGTCTTATCTCTCTGTGGCCAGTGAAATACCCAACAAACATATCGTAGTTCTTAAAGCCTCTTTGTACAGGGCTTCCCAGGTGGCTGGTGCTAAAGAATCCACCTGCCAATGCAGGAGACACAGGTTCGATTTTCAGGTCAGGAAGATTCCCTGGAGTAGAAAATGGCAACACTCTCCAGTATTCTGGCCTGGAAAATCCCATGGTCAGAGGAGGCTGATGGGCTACAGTCCATGTGGGTCACAAAAGAGTTCGGACACAACTTAGCAACTAAACAACAACAATAACACCCCTTCATGTGTGTTCAAGCCCTTGATCCCTACAATGATCTTGTTAAGATAATTTTAAAAATCCCAACTTAGGAAGAAAATGAAAATCAAAGAAGTTAAGTCAGTGCTTCCTAACATTTTTCTATATCATGACACAGACAGAATGATATTAATAATCTGGGGTAACCAGATGGCAACTGACTTGGGTAGGGGTTAAGCTTCAGCATAGCTGGTCCACATCAGCCTCCCAGAGTGCCTAGGGCCTCAGCAGTTTGGTATCTCTGCATGCTGGTGAACTTCTGCAGCACATACATGGCATGGCACACTGCTGGGGAAGAAAAGCTGTGGGCCAACAGATATGGCCTCAGTCACAATTGTGAGAAGTGACAGACAGCAGCATCACCATACATCTCATCCTTGGGACATCTTGAAACAAAATCAGAGATGTTAGCCACAGAGGAATCTAGGGCTTACTCCACAGGCTGCTGGTGCTGCTGCTGTTGCTAAGTCACTTCAGTTGTGTCCGATTCTGTGCGACCCCATAGACGGCAGCCCACCAGGTTCTGCCATCCCTGGGATTCTCCAGGCAAGAACAATGGAATGGGGTGCCATTTCCTTTTCCAATGCATGAAAGTGAAAAAGTGAAAGTGAAGTCGCTCAATCGTGTCCGACTCTTCGTGACCCCATGGACTGCAGCCTACCAGGCTCCTCCGTCTGTGGGATTTTCTAGGCAAGAGTACTGGAGTGGGGTGCCATTGCCTTCTCTGACTCCATGGGCAGAGTCAGGAAAAGAGCAAGTGTGCCCAACACTGCATCATCACCTCCATGAAGCAGGTGATTCGGGTGAATAAAGGGTCTTAAAGTTGGATCTGACAGGACTGTAGAAAGTTCGCATTAAGTGTTTATAAGTGCTGAGATGCTTCACCAAAGAAAAGGGGCAAAATTTAGCTCCTTTCTGTACCCTGGGAAATTCAGAAAATAATTTCACAGGATGGTTATTGAACGGCCCAGAAGTAATGATTACAAATGACTGAGTTAACTGCTATACGTGGCCTCATCTGTCATCATACCAGAGTCTTATCAGAAGTCTCGTCAGGATTAGTGGCTCATCACGACTGATGACATTTGCCGACCAAGCTGGCTTGGCTCCCTCCCTTGCCCCTTCAATCAAAGTGGCAGGAGGAGTTTTCTATAGTTGGAGCATAAACTCTGAGAAATTGCCTTCAGCAATGACTCCAGGAGTGGCTTCTAAGATAATGGACTCTTTTTCTGTAAGTGAAACTCTGTCTCCCCAAGACTTCCTGGGTCTTGCTGTCAATGGAGATGCTGGGCAGCACTGGGACATGAGGGTACCAGCACCATGTGTATGAGAACCTAAACCCTGTGAACAGAATCCTGCTGAATCCAAGGTTATATTCAATAAGAGTAGTTACACTCAGGCAGCGTCTACACAACATTAAACTTCCAGACGGGAAATGAAAATACTTCCTCAGTTTCCTGTCTCCAAATGTAAACAAAGGTTTCCATTCTCGTCAGGATAGCGTGCCTTATATTGATCCAACCTGAGAGAGCAGCTGGGATTGAGTATTAAAAATATTTGGACCAGATGAATGAAACACAAGCTAAATGGGTAATCTTACTTACATCACTTATAACTGTGTAAAAAGAGGATGCCTGACTTCTAGCAAGGTGCTGTCCATGACCTGGAAAGGTGTCATAGGCAGGTGAAGTCAATTCCCTACTAATTGCTCACACAGCAATAGGATTCGCAGTGGGAGGGGAGGAGGTACCACTTTTCCCTGGGCTTTTACACATCACTTTGCACACAGGGTAAATAAACTCCTGTATTTTGGTGCTGGAGGCATCCAGAGACTTCTAGAATCCCAACATTTGTCAACTAGCAGCATATCATTTCCTCCATAAAATGTACTGCCACAATAAATGGGAAACAACAAATCACCCACGTCTAAATGAGTTGTAACCACACTTAGCCTAAGAGTATGAGGCTTTCAAATTCTTACCTCAACAAAATGATTTGTTACATATAGTGGAATTTGGAGACACTTGCAAATAGTAGAAACTGTGACTCTAAAATCTGCCACTACTAAGAAGTTGCTGTAGTCAGAATATAAAAGTTATGGGGAAAAAACATAACCAAAAGCTACTTTTCTAGGTACCTTGGGGTTCACTGGGGGGTATGTTGGGGTTCCAGACCCTGAAACAAGCAAGGGGAGGCAAGAATTGCTAGCACACAGAAGTTCTCTCTGTGGCATTCTCATTGTCCAGATTTGTAGATCTCTGCAGTTTTATGTCTAAGACAAGAAGCAATTATATCCACAATAGGGCTAACTCATTCGTGAGGTGAAAAGACTGAAGGAAGGCATGCTTGTGGGTTGCTAATTGTTAGAGAAACCCCTGAAACAAAGACATTGAGCTCCTGACATTTCAGGGTGGATATAAGTGGAATGAATACAAGACCAACAGGGAGAAGCTCTAGAATGTGAAGCAGCCTGCCAGCAAAAGCAAGAAAAAAGCTAGGAAGCAAGTAGAAGAAAATCTACTCACAGAGCGAATAGGAGAGCATGACAGCAAAGACAGAGAAATACAACTGACTAGTGAGGCCCTCACCTTGCTAGTGCAAGGGGGAACTGAAGAAGAATAACCCAGCCAGGCTTCCCAGAAGTCACATAGAAACTAACAAGCATGATCAGGGAGGACAAAAACCTGATGTCACCTAAGGAGAATGAAATGGCATCCAGGGCCTCTCCCAGCTTTGAAATTGTCATTGTTTATAGAGATATGTGATAGGAGGTGCAGGTTTATAAAAGGGGCTATATACTAGATTAGGAAGAGGAGGCTAGATGGGGAATCCCAGATGGTACCGTATCATCTTGGAGTTTAGAGCATGGGCTTAGACATCAGACTGACCAGAAATTAACTCACAGCCTCAACACCAAACTACCACCAGGGTGACCTCAGGCAACTTACTGAACTTTCCTAAGCTTTTCTTTCCTCACTTGTGATGTGGGAACAATGATAGAGCCAGATTTATATGCTCGCCTTGAAGATTCCATGAGAAAGTGCTTATGGACCGCTCAGCACAACGCCTTGCCTAGAGTAAGTGCACAGTAAATGCTACTTCTAGCACCACAAACAATAATGTATTATTATTAGAGTAAATAAAGGAAATGCTGCACAAAATTTGAGCCCATCCATTAAGTCTGAGTTCTAAAATTTCAGGGAGAGTCCATATGGTGCCTCAGAGGGAGAACATGAGTTTTGTGGGCAGCAGGCAAAGACATAGAATCCATACACAGCCACTTGGATAGGGCAGGTTTTCAGAACTGTATAGACAGTGACAGGAGGGTTGAAGGGATGGTCTCCGGAAAACGTGGCGATGAGAGCTTGGGCCTGCAGATTCTGGCAGGTTATTGACCAATGTCAGAGAGGCCAAGAGTCGATGGCCTTAATGTCGAGTTCTGATGCTTACAGAGAGTGGAGAGGATCAGATACATTGTCAGTCTGAGAGCCAATAAAGCATAAATGAGGTTGCCAAGGTGAGAACTCAGGCATGGAAAAACAAGTTAGGTACCCAATTACGAAGGAGACTTGGAGAATAAGCAGTGTGACAGGGCACAGAACCAACCCTCGACCCAGGTGTCAGCCTCTTTCTGACCCTGTTCCCTGGATTCGTTGACTGCAACTGAGTCATCTGTGCTCTCTACATTCATTCCCCTCACCCACATTCAGGTCCAGACAAACAGTTCTTTTGCAGACAGTCTCCATCACCATCTGGAAGCTCTGAGCAATCACAGAGATATCAAATTGTGCTAGAGAATAGGAGACTGGCTAATCTTTTCAGATTTTTTTTTTTTATTTGAGAAAAAAGAATGGAGTTCAGAGACCATAGACTTAAAAGTTTAACAATGCTCTTCTGGCACAATTCTAAAATGGGTAATTAAACAGATGGCTTGGAAAACTTTAGAAACATATACTGATCATAGGGAAATAAAACTAGTTCAGTAGGGATAAACCATGGTCAGACTAAGGATAACATTCTTACTATCCAAAGAACAACACATCTCCTCCTCACAAGAATAAAAGAGAAGTATAAAACTAAGACCCCTGTAAAATAAATAGATTCTGAGCTCTTTCCCTTCCTTACTCCCTCCTTCCCTGTGTCTGTTGTGCCTGTCTGTCTCCCCTTCCCTCCCCTTCCTACAGTCATATATAGTAATACAAATGGCTAATAAATATTTGACGAAAGTTCCACTCCAACAGTAATGAAAGGAAAGCAAATTAAAACACTGAAATGCTGCCTTTTACTTACTGAAGTAGAAAATATTTAAAGATACAAATAATTTAAATAGTTTGAGTTAAACTAAATTTAAAATAAATTTTAAAATAATTATGCTCAACACTGGGCAAGGAGACAGAAAATTTTATACTTTCCTGATAGGAGTATATGTAAAGAAAGCTGAGCACTGAAGAATTGATGCTTTTGAACTGTGGTGTTGGAGAAGACTCTTGAGAGTCCCTTGGACTGCAAAGAGATCAAACCAGTCAATCCTAAAGGAAATCAGTCCTGAATATTCACTGGAAGGACTGATACTGAAGCTGAAAGTCCAATACTCTGGCTACCTGATGCGAAGAACTGACTCACAGGAAAAGACCCTGATGCTGGGAAAGATTGAAGGCAGGAAGAGAAGGGGACGACAGAGGATGAGACGGTTGGATGGCAACACCGACTTGATGGACATGAGTTTGAGCAAGTTCTGGGAGTTGGTGAAGGACAGGGAAGCCTGGTGCGCTGCAGTCCATAGGGTCACAAAGAGTCGGGCACAACTGAGAGACTGAACTGAACTGATAGGAGTATAAATTATAGATTTAATGTTATTTGTAATAATAATTTAATGATGGCTATCACTGAGTATTTACTATATATAAAGTGCTATGTGTGTGTGTGTTAATCGCTCAGTCGTGTCTGACTCTTTGCAACCCCACGGACTGTGACCCACCAGGCTCCTCTGTCCATGAAATTCTCCAGGCAAGAATACTGGACTGGGTTGCCATTCCCTTCTCCAAAGTCCTATACACATGCATTGCTATTTATTACAACAGCCCTATGAAATAGATACTGATATCCTCATTTTACATATCAAGAAATGAAAAGGATAAGAGTTTCCAAATGCCCCAGAGATTCTGATTTCACATGTCATCCTAGAAAGAAAGGCTACAGATGGGTGCAGAGAGGATGAGAGGAGAGATTAAAAAGTCCCACAGGGGATCCTGTTTGGACATAACTATCTCTCTGATGAGAATAACAATACTGCATCACACTGTACATAAGCAATTTTGGCAATATTTAGAATCTTAACAGTGTTCCTAACAGTGTTCCTCTCTGAATTTGATTCTATTTTACAAAACATTCTCAGGTTATAAAAAGATTTGTGAAGAATTATACTCTACAGTAATTTTATAGTAGTAAATGCTATCTCCATGGGAAACAAGTTAAATATATAACAATACGTAGAATGATTAAGTAGCAATAGGAATAATAATAACTTTTATTGTATGCTCATTATGTGCCAGGTACCTGTTTAAGATTTACTTGAATTGTCTTATGTATTCCCTAAAGAAACTTTAAAAAATAGAGGTACTAATTATTTTCATTTTTGCATATAAGGAAACTGAGCCAGAGAAAAGTAACTCCTCAGGATCAGAACTAACCATGGCAGCATCAGACTAGAACCCCTGCAATTTTACTCCAGAGTTTTCACTATTAACTGTCAAATTCTATATATTTATTTCCATGATAAAATATTATGAACTCATTAGAGATAATGTTTTCAGAGAGTTTTTCATAGCAAGAGGAAATATTTACATTATATGCTTGAAAAATTGCCTATATAGTATGATCTTAGCTATGTAAAAAATATACAAAGAAAATGCCTGGAAGGAAATATGCCAATTAACAGTAATTGTCTTTGAATGGTTTGGTTATGAGTCATTTATTTTCTTCTTTATACTTTTATGAATTTTTCTAATTTGCTAAATAAGCTTGTGCTTTTTATATTTTTAATTTTTTTTAAATCTAGGGTGAAGAAAAAGGAAGTCATATGCATGCCAAATAATTCTTATTTCCATTTGGACAATGTATTTTAGAATTTGACAAAGTAACATATTTAGTGCATTAAGAAAGGGAACAAGTATAACAGAAGATATCTTGAATTATTTATTAATGGAACAATACTTCTTATATTAAGTAAATAAAAGAGGATCAAGATTAAAACTTACACACTCTTGAATTTCTACTCCCTTTACTCCAATATCTAACAGAGTGCCTTATATAGTGTTAACTTTTGGCGAATATTTGCCGAATGAGTGACATTGTCTTGTTTAGTATTTTTTAAAAAATCAGTGACAAGACATGGAAGAAATGCTTATGACACTTGTAGTGACAACTGACACAACAGAAAGCAGAGTCAAGATCTGAAATTATCTAAGCCAAATGCAAGACGAAATGTAATACTCGTTTGAAGTTTTCGGTATATCGATCACTTATGTATCAAAAGTCTTAAAATGATTTAGCCATTGATTTGCTTCTAACTTTAGAAACATCCCAAGAAAATAAAGAAGAATATGCACAAAGACTTAGCCTGAGAGATGTCCCTTGTAATACCTGGAAACATCTAAAGATTAGAAACATATATAATAGTGATGATATGTTGCATATACTACGGGCCTCCTTAAAATAGAACATTATTCAATAAAAGGATATTGTAGAAATTTAAATTGTTGATTTAGAAATATTTTCATAATATGTTAAGTAAGAAAGGCAAGTTATTATATAACAAACAGTGTAATTCTAATTTATAGATAGCTATAATAATGTGATAGATACAATAATATTATTAATATTATTACTGGTAATATATAATAAACATATAATAATATTAATACATAATAAGTGATAGATAGCTAGAGATAAATGCATAGAATACACATCAGAAGGCTATACATGAAGTTTCCATGAAGGAAACTTCATCACATGGTATAACTATGGGTAATTTATATACTGTATTTTTTTCATCTTGCTCTATTGAATGTGAGTTACTTTTTTAAAAAAAAAAGTAAAAATATCCTCATACAACTATAGAATGTGTTTTGGGGTATTGTAGTTGGTGCTGATTTTACAATATTTCATGTACAAAAAAAAAAAAGCCAGGATGTATGATTGCCCTAAGCTCTTACATAGCTAGCAAGGCAGCATAGTAGCTAAAAAGACGTTAATTCCAATCTTAAGTGACACTCCTAGAAGACAAACCTCCAAACTCTAGGCAGCAGTGACTCCCCTGGGCTCTGTAGTGAGCAAAGCACATTGGTAATAACTGTATTCAGTTCCTGCATTGTTTTAGGGAAAAAAACCAACGAACCAGGGAGTCCAGAGCAAAACAAGCAGGTGGCAGGAACATCTGCTGTGAGCAAGGTTTGTGCAGGAAAGAGGAGTCTGTTGAGAGGTGTTACCTCTGCCACCTTTCCCAGCTTGGTATCTGTTCTGTTTTACATAATCCTCCTTGAGTATCTACCACTAGGAACCATCCTGGGCTGATTCCCAAGAATAACATACTATGTCTGCGAGGAGGTCAGGCAATGGTTGGAACTGAACTTTAGACCCTGGAATTTAGAGCCAGGAGGAACAGAGTAATCCTGATGAGAGTATCTGAGCTAAGCTGAGAAGGAAAAAGATAGGAACAGGAGGGGACAAGAGTAAAAATACAAGCCTGGTGGGGCTAATGAGAGTCCAGAGACCCAAAGCCTGGGGTGAGAAGAGCTGAGAAACAGAAAGACTGCCAGCAACAAGAAGACGGAAAGATAGCTTGGGCAGTCTCAGATCAGGGAGGAGCTCATGTTCTATTATAGGATTTGAGTGCTATAGACATAAAACTAAGTTTAAAACCCAAGTGACCCTAGCCCTCGTGGAGGCTGGCACTTGTGTCAATAGTAAAAGAGCAACCAAATGGACTTTGTTGAAAAGTAAATGACACTTTACAAATTTACATGTTCTTTTTGCAGAAGAATCATGCTCAAATTCTATGTATCATTACTTTTTAATCATAAAATAGGCTTTCGTGTTTATGTCCTGACAGCATAATTTAGCATATGAGCCCACAGGGCAAATTCTTTAACTTGCACAGTTATGGATTATTTTGTTATCACTCCAGAATTACAGGGTGGTGATAATGCAGCTCATGAAGCAGACCCTGCTCATTTTTAGAGGAGGCTGCCCAGGTTTTCAAGACTAAGAAAATTTTGAGACATGTTTTGGATATACATATCTTAGAACTTTCAACATGGGGAAAGGGTGTCAGATGAAAAATTGAAATGGTCAGACAAGGACTACTGGAGATAGACTCATTTAACCCCTATTGGAACTGATTCATTAAAGAGTAAACTGACATAAGGACATCATCTGCCCTATCCAGTATTTTGAAGCTCTATGAAAAGCTTCATTCGAAACTAAATGTTTATAAGTTAGAACATGGGAGAATAGTTGTTATTGATTACTTAAATATCAACATAGCAAAAAATAATTTCTGTGACATGTGACTTGAAGGGTGCACAGAATAGGGTGGAAAGAACATGGTTGGATATTTTGCAAAGCCTGATAAACCTGGATTTACATCTTTATCCTACCACTTATTAGGTACGTGAGAGAGTCAGATTAACGAACGTATTTGAGTCTCAATTTTGTCATCTGTTAAAAAAACAGAATGGGGATGAAAATTTCACCTTCTGTAATTACTAAAAGATTTCATGAGCTGTGTATTGTGAATACCAAGCATATATTAATGACTGCTTTAATGTCATTAAATCTCCTTCTCACCCTCTATTAGAATCAGAATTGTAGGAGGCCAGCACGGGTTTTGACTGCAGCCACTGATTCACAGTGTAACAGCGCGAGGGACTCGATCGTCATGCGTGCCTGGAGCTCACGATATAACTAGGAATGTAGATAAAATGTCAAAAACATCTTTCAGTGCATGTAATGAAGTTTTAAAAAATGTATTTCTAATGTCTCTTTTATCATTTTTATTGCATTCAATTCAGCAAACATTTATTGAATGCCTACACCATCCGTATTCATTCTCTAGTTTAGTTGACTTCAAAGAGCTATTGTATTTCTCTGTGAGGTCAGAGACTGGTGTTTCACATCTCCCATTCTGACATTGAGAACTTTTCTAGCCCCAACTCTGCAAGGCCAGTTTATTTGACCATTAAGCTCTACTTTCGGTTCTATCAGCTTCATGAATTAACAAAAAATAATGCTTCCCACATAGTAGATCAAACACTTCTTCAATTAAAAAAAAAGGGTTGAAAGGAAAGGATGGAAGAAGGGAAGACATTCTGAAAGAGAGAGGGAGAGGGAAACTTGGTCAGTCACATACACAGGGGAGTCAGAAAGAGAGATAAAGGGCAGTCAGATAGATGGGCAGTTGGTTAGACACACGGAGGGACAGTCAACAGACTTACAAAGACTCTTATTTATCTTCTTGCTCTCTTATCTTTTGACCATGACAGTTCTTAACTATGCCATGGGCGACTGAAACAAACATTTTAAAAATGAGAAAAAGCAGAGGGTCAATATTAAATGTCAAATAAAACAGACACACTACCATAAGAATGCTTGATTTTTTAAAAATTCCTATAATCTGAATACTGAAGCCAATCAATATTCTCAAAAAATCTAAAAAGAGGTCAAATTCATTCTAAACTTTTTGGTTGAGTTGCTTGGTTAATAAATCTAACCAGCACACATTTCCCCCAGTGACATTCATCTAGTCATTGGGAAGCTCGCAGGGACCAAGCTCTACTCCCTTATTAAAATTAGAGAGTCATTCTGATGATTCTTCCAAGGCAAAAGCCTCTTTGGCCTCCATTCCCTTACAAACTCCCTGGGGCAAGTTGAAGTAGTCACATATATAGACTGAACTGGGCTCAAGCTGCATGGGTCCTACATAGCTATGAGGGACTTCAGATGGTAAGGCCTAGCAATTATATGACTGGGGTCCAAAGGCAGTTTGGAGGAGGAGCTGTGGTAGGGATGAGAGTCACTCAGCCAAAGTGCTGGCACTCAAGGTCTCAGTCACTCATGAAAAACAAGTTAAATATTTTCACAACAAAACTGAAATCTGCCTCCCCTATCAGTGAGCACACTGGTCTCCTGCACACCAACAACTTCACAGCCACAAGCCTCCCCTGGGGCTTGGAGACAGTCGGTCTCTGTCACTTGACATGGCCTGAGTTTTCATTTGGCCTCTCCTCAGGCAGGGCCTGAATGACTATGGATGAACTGGGGAAGGTGCTTCTTTTGCCCGGGTCCCTATTGCTAGAGGAGACTTCAAGGCCAAGTTCATTATGTAAGGTGCCATCTTTAACCCTAAGGTGGGTACTGGTGACAAGTACTCATCAGGCAAGCACTCTAAATTGCTCTGCCCAGAGCAGGCATAGGCTACTAGTTCTAACACTTTCTCTGATCACTCTTGTGATCAATGGCCTCTGTTTACAGGTTGCCCAACTTGGACTGATACGTGGGCTGGAGTTGAGAGAAGAGATGGGCAGTCCTGTCTATGTTACAGGTTGTGGGAAAATCACTCCCTGGCTGTGAGTCTCAGTTTCTGCGTTCATAAGACAAAGAGGCTTGGCTAATTGTCTGCCAAAGTCCCTCCTGGCTCTTATTTTACCTACAGCCTTTATATACACATTTTAGATCCTCTACCCAGCTAAGGATCCAGCCCTGGATGTCAGCCCCTTAGTCTAGTGCTCTAACCAACTGAAACCAATGACCACAGCTCAGGGACAGAGATGCCCAGGCAGGAGACCTCTGGCATGTTGAACGTGACCTACTCGCCCATTCTAGCCAGGTGAGCAAAGATGCCTTAGGTTTCAATCTCAATAAAGTTGCCAACCCCAAACCTCTTATCCCCTCTGTTTCCTTTGCTCTAAGATAGATAAAGCATCCCAGAGTAAGAGTCAGCCTTACATACAGCTGCAGCCAGGACAAAGCCCAGCTGAGGAACAGGTTTCTTCGTGTGCCAGCCATCCTCAGTTATGGACTTATAACACCAAGCACTTCTTGCACTTTGGCAACATCTCTGCCAATATTGCAATAATGGTCAAGTTTTAGGCAGTAGAAGGAGAGAAAATCCAACATCCCAGGGATATAATCCAATCTCAGCAGCCTTAAACAGACCAAGAAAAACAAGTCACATTCCCGCTGGGCTCTCAGTATTAAGATTTTCTGACATTGAGTTTCGTGATCTGCCTGTGCATGGTTGGGGGGTTAGATAAACAAATAAATCCATTTTTCCATATTGATATCCCATAAGCTATCTGAGATCTCTAAAGCTTCTGCAATCTTTTTTTGTTTTCTCCAAAGCTTGCCCAGAAGTTCTCTTTAATTAGAAGAGTTTCTCCTGTTTCATTTAGAGGTGTGATATTTGACTTGGAGACCTGGTTTTCAAAGCAACTCCTTTCAGGCAGGCTAAGCTTTTGTTCATCAGAGAAGCCTAGCCCATGACAGTCAGTTACACACACAAGACAGAGTGGGAATCACCTCAGTGGTATGAAATTAAAGAATAAATGAAGGAGGCAATAGACTTCAAAAGAAAAGTCAACCCTTCAACACAGGAAGGAGATGAGAACAAGGAGCCTCAGAAGGGCCCAGATCACTTTCACTTTGTCATTAGAGAGCCCCTGAGGACTGATTCCTGTTTGAGCTGGAGCCTGGCGTTTTGACAAAGTCCCCGAACATGACCCCTAAATTGATTTTAAATCCTTTCTCAGAAGAAACTGAAATGATAAAACACACAGCACCCTTTAGAGACCATCTGCCAGAAACCATTCAATAGACGGGGGCTTAAAACTCTGCCAGCCTGCAGCCTGCCAGTCTTTGTTTAAACTTTAAGAGAATTTACAGGTGTTAAACAGGCCCCCCAGGATTGTAAGCCTCTTCACAGCACAGGTTCCAAAGAGGACTCTGTGAAAATTACTAGACTACTGGATCAAGACAGACCTGCAAGGCTCCAACCATGCCCATTCATGATTCACATGGAGGTCTTGAGATATAAAATCTTCCTCTCAAATCAAAAGTGCCAAGATTATATTTTCTTTAATTGAAAAATCATGAAGAAGGCTCTCAGATAACACTGGGTTTCTATACTACAACATGCAAAACTTCGACACACAATCCAAAATGCCTGAAGACTGTAACTTTTCCTATTTCCATACTGGTTTCCTGCATGACTCTGGGACTAGCACATGCCTGAGAGAGTATCTAAGTCTAAAGCCACCACATGCAGGAGGGAACTAAAGCCCACAGAGAAGACGCTACATGCCCAAAACTTTGCAGGGTGCTGGTACAAGAAACAAGACCTCATTACAATACAATGTCCTTCCTAATTATCTCTGCTACTCTGGACCCATGGTCGGTGGAAGGAAAGACACTATGGTAAGGCGTGGCACTGACCAAGAGAGGGAAGAGTGATATTTCAGTTCCCTGTTGCTATGGATCAAACCACTACAATACAAAGGGCTTAAAATAATGACAACATTTATTTTGCTCACAAATCTTCAGTTTGAGCAAGGCTTGGCAGCTGCAGCTCATTCCTGCTCCATTCAGGGTCAGTAGGGGCATGAGAAGGCTGCCGTAGGGGGTGGGGGTGGGAGCTGGAATTACCTGAAGTCTTAGTTACATGTCTGGGGGGTTGATATTGACTCTTAGCTGGGACCTTATCCAAGGCAGTGGCTGGAATATCTGTAAGTGGACTTTCCATGTAGATTCCTGACTTCATCACAGCCTGGTGACTGAGTGCCAAGGGTGGTGGTAGGGAAGCACCCCTGGCTCTAAAGGGATGGAGCCAGGTGGAAGCTAGTATGTTTTCTGATATAGCCTCAGAAGTCACTCAGTGTCCCTTCTGCTGCTTTTTGTTAGTTAGATGTGAGTCACTCAGACAAGTCCACTTTTAAGAAGGGAATTAGACCCCACCTTTTGATAAAAGAAGTTGGCAAACATTTTTCAAAGCCACCACATATGCCAAAGACTTTTTTTAACCACATGAGGTAGAAAATAGGGGTGGTTTACACTATTTTAGAGCTTCCCTTGTGGCTCAGCTGGTAAAGAATCTGCCTGCAATGTGGGAGACCTGGGTTCGATCCCTGGCTTGGGAAGATCCCCTGCAGAAGTGAAAGGCTATCCACTTCAGTATTCTGGCCTGGAGAATTCCATGGACTAAGCAGTCCATCGGGTCACAAAGAGTTGGACACAAATGAGAGACTTTCATTTGACTTGACACTATTTTAAACAATCCTACAGTAAAATTTTTGGGGGCTCCAAAATCACTGTAGATGGTGACTGCAGCCATGAAATTAAAAGATGCTTACTTCTTGGAAGTAAAGTTATGACCAACCTAGACAGCATATTGAAAAGCAGAGACATTCCTTTGCCAACAAAGGTCCGTCTAGTCAAGGCTATGGTTTTTCCAGTAGTCATGTATGGATGTGAGAGTTGGACTGTGAAGAAAGCTGAGTGCCTAAGAATTGATGCTTTTGAACTCTGGTGTTGGAGAAGACTCTTGAGAGTCCCTTGGACTGCAAGGAGATCCAACCGGTCCATTCTGAAGGAGATCAGTCCTGGGTGTTCTTTGGAAGGAATGATGCTGAAGCTGGAACTCCAGTACTTTGGCCACCTCATGAGAAGAGTTGAATCATTGGAAAAGACTTTGATGCTGGGAGGGATTGGGGGCAGGAAGAGAAGGGGATGACAGAGGATGAGATGGCTGGATGGCATCAACGACTTGATGGACGTGAGTTTGAGTGAACTCCGGGAGTTGCTGATAGACAGGGAGGCCTGGCGTGCTGCAGTTCAGGGGGTTGCAAAGAGTCAGACCCAACTGAGTGATTGAACTGAACTGAACAGGAAAATTTGCTTTACTCTATGACTACTATATTTAAGGCACTACACTGAACACTCTATATGCAATATCTCATTTCAATTTCAATTCTAACAACAAAAGAAGCTATACTCACATTTTACAGATGAGAAAACTAAGACTTAGAGATTAATTTGCTGAAGCTCACTCAACTAGCAAGTCGCACAGAAAGGCTATATTCTGGTTCTAAATCTCTTTTCACAAGTTACATTTCTTCAGCAGTGGATAAGAACTGTATCTTGGTGATATGTGATGGTTAATTTTACGAGTCAACTTAACTGGGCCAAAGGATGCCCAGACATCTGGTTATATATTATTTCTGGGTAGTCTGTAAAAGTGTTTCCAGAAGAGATTAACACTTGAATTGGTGAGCTAGATAAATCAGATGGCCCTCCCCAATGTGGGTGGGCACCATCCAATCCATTGAGAGTTTGAATGGAACAAAGAGGCAGAGAAAAGTTGAATTTTCTCTGCCTGACTGGTTAAGCTGACCATCAGTCTTCTCCTGCCCTTGGACTGGAATTTATACCATCAGCATCATTCCTGGTTCTCAGGCCTGCAGACTTGGACTAGAATTCATACCACCAGCTTTCCTGAGTCTCCAGCTCAGGCAGACGATGGGACATCACAGCCTCCATGTTCTTATGACCCAATTCCTTATCATAAATCTCATTTTATATATATATATATATATATATATACACACACATATATATCTCATATTGGTTCTGTTTCTCTAGAGAACCCTAATACATGGTGCAACATGCTAAAATACGCTGAGCCCTAGAGAACTGCGATATGATTGAACTTTTCATCATATGCAATAAAATTACAAAAACTCTCTTAGATGCTGGCAAAGTCCACTTCCTTACAGATCAGAAGAAAGCTGGGACTACCAGCTTATATTGAGTACTCCTGGTGAAACTCTGTCTACCTCGTGTGCTAATGGAGGGATTAGTAGCTCTTTGTTTGGCTGAATCTTTTTCATCCTTCAGGCTCAGTTTAGGTGTCACCTCCTTACAAAGTCCTCCCGTGATCATCCTATCGGAGGAGGTTCCCATATACTGGTATGATCCATCACTGCCCATTATTTGCTTTCTTCACGCTGCTCATCCCAATCTATAATCCCATATTTGTTTATTCTCTTGCTCACTGTCTGACTCCCCTTCCAGAGTACAAACTCCATTGAGGGATAGTATCTATCTTATGCATCTATACCACGTGGTAGAATAGAATCTAGCAGAAAGTAGGTGCTAAATAAATATTTATTAGAAATGAAAGAAGGAAGGAATCCTAGACTGTGAAAATCTTGAGATCAATTATTGACCTCTAGGATTTTAGGACATTAGTCCACATCCTCAGGCCCCACTATGAAACAATCGAGTTTAAGAAAAATGATCTTAATGAAGTACTTCTTGCTATGCGTCAGATACTCTGCCAGCGCTTTGTGAATATTATCTCATTTAGTCCTACAACAGCCCTATGGCATAGATATTAGAACCATTTCCATTTTCCAGGTGACAAAACTGAGGTCCAGAGAAGATACATAACTTGCCCTCATTTAACACTGCTAAAGAGAATCAAAGATAAGATTCTCACTGAGGTCTGTTTGACTCCATAGCCTGATCCCTTACCTAGTGGGCAATATTGCTAAGAATGTTGCTGTTGTTCAGTTGCTAAGTCATGTCTGACTCTTTGCGACCCCATGACTGTAGCACACAGGCTCCCCCACCCTTCTCTATCTTGTGGAGTTTGCTCAGATTCATTTTTGTTGAGTTGGTGATGTTACCTAACCATCTCATCCTTTGCCACCCCCTTCTCCTTTTGCCTTCAATCTTTCCCAGCATCAGGGTCTTTTCCAATAAGTTGGCTCTTTATGTCAAGTGACCAAAGTATTGGAGCTTCAGCTTCCGCATCAGTCCTTCCAATGAATATTCAGGGTTGATATTGAATATTGAATATTCAGGTTGACCACTAAGTATGGGTTTATTTAAAGATGTGATTTTTAAAAAGCAGTTGGAAATCAGTTTTGAACAATTAAATTTTTTGTGAAAAACAATAAGAATTGTGTACAAAACTCTCTGGAAATGCATTCCTGACACAAAGGTAGAATTTGGACTGAGTCTCTGCATGCTGGTGATAGGTACCCAAATTATAGGAGAACTATTTATCTTCAAGCCTGGATCTTTAGAAGACAAATAGAGAGTGATATGACAAGATTTGGCTTTGTTGGGACCCTTTAAATAAGAGGACATCTTGATTCAAATTACACTAAACTCTCAGTTTTCTACCGAGTTGATAAGGTTTTATGCAGAAATCAGCTCCCATGCCTACTCCCAATATCTCCCCTAGTTGGGTCTACTGAGACATACTGAGGTAACTTAGAGACCCATTAGTGAAAGAAGCCTGAAGTGTTCTGGGCTTCTCCACAATTATAGTATTTTAGGCCAATTTAGGAGGAAAAATCCCTATAATTTTTATCAGCTGCCAGTTTTGAGATGTCTATTGCCCTTTATGCTGTTTTAAATTCTAATTCTCTTGTTTTCCACTCAGTTCATTATATTTGAACCATATTCCCAATGTCGTCTCACTTGGGAGAGGAAAATAGAATCTGGCTTGCATTTGCCAGCCCTTCTATTCATCCTGCAGAAACATAATGGAGTAAACCATATACATGTGTTATGCTACAAGAACTACAGCCCTTGAGATGAATCTCATGCAGTCTTGTATTCCTCACAAAATTTCAGGGCTGGAAGATACTTGAAGCCACAAAGTACACGTCTCCTCTCAAAGCCCTTAGCAATGATGGTGACACTTCTGTCTCTCCTCCAGCAGTTCCATGTGTGTCTGTGTGTTGGGGGTTGGGGGCGGGGGTGGTCACTAATCCATAAGTGGCCAATACTGACTGATGAAACAGTCCTCCTCATTCAGAATTACAATTTGACTTCTCTCAAATTGCCCTTTGGGAAACTGGAGAGAAAATAGTTCTTCTTTTCTAATCAGTGCTCTATTCTTTATAATATGTTCCAACTAGTCTGAAATTTTTTAAACTTATCTTTGGAAGCAGATGCTTTTAAGAAAGATTGCTTCCATAATAAAACCCAAGAACAAATCTCAGGAAGAATTACCTACAAGTAATAGATATTTTTAAAAAATTGTTGAACTAATGAATGAATGAATAAGTGAGTTTCTTCACACCCAAAAAATGCGGAAATTTTCATTATATTCTCTAGAGATACTACTGGGTCACTCCAGGTACATCCAGTCTGAAGTGAAAGAAGGAGAATATCTCTGTTCCCATCTCCAACCCCAGTCTGGGAGAACAGAAGAAGCATCATTTTCAATTTCCCATCTCATATCAATATCCAGCACAGGGCCCAGCACAGAATGAATGTTGAACAAATACTCCAAAGAATTTCTAAAAAAGGAAAGAGCCCCAAGAGCCTCAGGGACCATTCAACCCAACTACTTCCCTTGTGGAAATACAAAACAGAAACAAATATTCAGCAATACTCATTGCTGAATAAGTACCTAAGTCTAGGTACTGAACATGACCTTGGAGTTCTTGGAAGGCTCCCTACTTGAATGTCCCCCTCTTCCAAACATCTTTCCATCTGCTATTGTCACCTAAATTTCCTTGAATAGAAAAGTAGCCAGTTCCAGAACACACTGTCAAGCTTTCCCTTCAAAAGTGTCAAGACCCAGAGAAAAGATGAATTAATCTTAACTCACACTAAGGTGTAAAGAACTGTTGGCAGGCATTTTCCAGAAAGCTATTCAGTACATGAAATCAACTGCAAACAAAATAATGAGTCAAGTGAGTTCTAAATCTTGCCTCTCTGGGCTAGGTCATAATGAGTGAATTGGGATTTCCTCTTTTCTCTGAGGAAAAAACAGTGGCTTGAAAGAGTGCTTGAGTGAACTTTCCTTCTTAAAAGATGCAAGACCCACAGTCCTATACTCATTAGGTGACCAGCTCTCCAATGGCTTGCAAGGTCATCTATTATCCTGTTAATTACATGGCACAGAATGCTCCATGATATCTGAGTCAGGACACATGAGACACTGGTAGCATGAGTCCTTGGTCTACTCTGGAGTGGCACTTCCCACTCAAGACTTTAAGAATCAGCTGCCCACATATAGCAGGTGCTCCAAGCATATAGTCTAAGGCAATGCTTCTCAAATATTAATATGTGTATGAATCACTTGGGTATCATTTTAGAAATTCAGGTTTTGTGTGTTTTTTGAGATAGAACATATTCTTTAATGAGCTGTAGGTTCTCAGTTATTGGTTGATAATATTCAATTCATTCTGTTAAAGATATTTCCACCATTGGAAATATCTTTGAATGCTTTAAAATAAGAAATTTTAAATTTTTAAGAAATTAAGAATTTGAAGATATTTTGTACTTATATTTCTCATTTATGGTAAATGTTTCAAATGTTAAGAACCTAAATAATGTTGTTAGCAGAAAATTGTCTTTCTATGAACATTAGAACTAAAACACGGAGTAGAAAATCTCAGGGTCTGGTTAACATGACTCTTAAAAGCACAAACGAGGCAAGGAAGTATATAGGAGTTTCATGGCGTATAGGTAATGTCATTCTGACTTCTGGGATGAGGAAACAGAGACTCAAAAAGCAAAGGTAATTACATAAAGCTACCACTGTGTGCTGCTGCTGCTGCTGCTAAGTCGCTTTAGTCATGTCCAAGTCTGTGCGACCCCATAGACGGCAGCCCACCAGGCTCTCCCGTCCCTGGGATTCTCCAGGCAAGAACACTGGAGTGGGTTGCCATTTCCTTCTCCAATGCATGAAAGTGAAAAGTGAAAATGAAGTTGCTCAGTCATGTCTGACTCTTAGCGACCCCATGGACTGCAGCCTACCAGGCTCCTCCACCCATGGGATTTTCCAGGCAAGAGTACTGGAGTGGGGTGCCATTGCCTTCTCTGGACCACTGTCTAACCCAGGTCTATCTGTCATCAAGACCTTCCTAGTCCTCCATACCCTGCTGCTTCTGCCCTCACTAAGGATACTAACTTGGTAGAATGTTCCTGGAAGGTAGAAAAAAGGAAAAATAGTCTTGTCATCTGACCATCTGGGTGATCTTAGAGTCTTTCAGCCTGATTGAGCCCCAGGCTACTTAATTTCCATTGTAGCTATCACACTGAGGATCACACACAGTGGAATTTACAAAAGCATTTATACTTTACAAATGTCTGGGTCTAAGGAAGAGGATGTTTTTATTTTATTTTCAAAGATGGGTAAATAGTTCAAATCTTTGTCCACTGACAATGTAGAGTTAGATTTTCTATCATAATTCATATCACAGATTTCCTATCATAATTCATATTATATATATATGGGCAGAGAGTTCCTAAATCGAGGTTACTGTGTTTCTCAAGAAAATTCAATTACATTCAGTTAATAAACACGTTTCACAAACAAAAACAAACAAAATTACACCAACACCATAGGATGGTCCTCAAAGGTAGGAAGAAGGAAAAACGGTTTTGTTATTTTATACCAACCTTGCTCTCCAAGAATTCAAGGGACCCACCTAAGACTGAGCAAGGGAATTCAGAGCTGGAACAGGGACTGGGGCTCATCTGGCTAGATGGCCAACCTTCAGCAGCAGCTAGCTGAGCATCTGCCAGGGTCTGCAATGAAGCCAAAGGAGATACCCTGTGCATTGCACATGTCCATCTGCCATGGGCATTTGAGGTTAGAGGGAGTGGAACTGTGTACGTTCCAACCCTTATGCTCATACCAAATCCAGGATAAGTGCCTGTCTGCTCACTAGGCCCATCAGTCTCATTTCTCCTTTTGTCAACATCCTGCTAAGAGTCTGCCAACTCACACAAGGCTTTTGAAGCTAACATGGTTCTGCCCACAAAGGGAAGAGAAACAGGTCGAGAACTTCAGAATGTGCAATAAAATGGAAACCCTTCCCATGTTCCCAGCACTGAGGCATTAAAATAAAATCATTTGACAATTATTTGCTTGGATCGAGAAAGTGAAGTCATTTTCAGAGCAGCCACTAATCTTAAAAAAAAATAATAAATGTGATTTGATCTGAGCAAGGAACCAGAGCACTGGAAGATTTTGCTGCTGGAGGCTCCACTCTTTCATGAGGTTATCGACAAAGATTGGAGGGTGAGTTATGGTAGGGGACGGGGTGGGGGAGCGCGACCACCGTGAGCATTTCCAGAAGTGGTAGAAGTCGACTAAGTTAAGATCAATGATTTCCTTGATTACCTTGCTTCCCCCTCTCACAAGCTTGGTCTCTGTCTCAATTTCTATTCCTATCGGCCAGAAAAATAAAGATTGTTTACAGAGCTGAAATAACACCTGCTTGGTTTATCTTATTTTAGAAACAATAAAAGCTAGGGAGTTGGAGGGATTAAGGAGGAAAAAAATCAATTGTGTTCTTTCATGTTGGAAACATTAAAAAATAAGTCACCCTGCTCTCTGCTCTAAGGCCCAATTTGGCTCTCCATTACCCAGAGCAATTTCCAATCTCAGACTGCAAATTCCCAAGGTTTAAACTGGACTGCACTATAATGGGGTGCCCTTGAAAGACTCAAAGAAACTTTTTCTGGTCAGTTTTTTATAATCCCAGGCCATGAATGTGATCCTAAACATGCCAAAAGAAAACATTTACTTTTGGCACTAATACTTAAACACAATCAGCAACCTGAATACGGCTGAACTGCTTTACATGTTTTCAAAGTGTTTTACATTCTTGTTATTTTATGGCATCTTTGTAAAGAAGGCAAGGGAGATTTTTACCCACCATTATACAGACGTGTGTGTTGAAACCAAAAAGAAAAGAAGGATGAACTGACTGACCCCAAATCTCAAGGATAAGTGGTTAAGCTGGATTAGAATCCAGGTGGGAATACCAGACCACCTGACCTGCCTCTTAAGAAATCTGTATGCAGGTCAGGAAGCAAGAGTTAGAACTGGACATAGAACAACAGACTGGTCCCAAATAGGAAAAGGAATACATCAAGGGTGTATATTGTCACCCTGCTTATTTAACTTATACACAGAGTACATCATGAGAAACACTGGGCTGGATGAAGCACAAGCTGGAATCAAGATTGCTGGGAGAAATATCAATAACCTCAGATATGCAGATGACACCACCCTTATGGCAGAAAGTGAAGAAGAACTAAGGAGCCTCTTGATGAAAGTGAAAGAGGAGAGTGAAAAAGTTGGCTGAAAGCTCAACATTCAGAAAACGAAGATCATGGCATATGGTCCCATCACTTCATGACAAATAGATGGGGAAACAGTGGAAATAGTGCTGTTTTATTTCTTGGGCTCCAAAATCACTGCAGATGGTGACTACAGGCATGAAGTTAAAAGATGCTTACTCCTTGGGAGAAAAGTTATGACCAGCCTCAGTTCAGTTGCTCAGTCGTGTCTGACTCTTTGCGATCCCATGAATTGCAGCATGCCAGGCCTCCTTGCCCATCACCAACTCCTGGAGTTCACTCAAACTCATGTCCATCGAGTCGGTGATGCCATCCAGCCATCTCATCCTCTGTCGTCCCCTTCTCCTCCTGCCCCCAATCCCTCCCAGAATCAGAGTCTTTTCCAATGAGTCAACTCTTCACATGAGGTGGCCAAAGTACTGGAGTTTCAGCTTTAGCATCATTCCTTCCAAAGAACACCCAGGACTGATCTCCTTTATAATGGACTGGTTGAATCTCCTTGCTGTCCAAGGGACTCTCAAGAGTCTTCTCCAACACCACAGTTCAAAAGCATCAATTCTTCGGCGCTCAGCTTTCTTCACAGTCCAACTCTCACATCCATACATGACCACAGGAAAAACCATAGCCTTGACTAGACGGACCTTTGTTGGCAAAGTAATGTCTCTGCTTTTCAATATGCTATCTAGGTTGGTCATAACTTTCCCTCCAAGGAGTAAGCGTCTTTTAATTTCATGGCTGCAATCACCATCTGCAGTGATTTTGGAGCCCCCAAAAATAAAGTCTGACACTGTTTCCACTGTTTCCCCATCTATTTCCCATGAAGCGATGGGACCGGATGCCATGATCTTCGTTTTCTGAATGTTGAGCTTTAAGTCAACTTTTTCACTCTCCTCTTTCATTTTCATCAAGAGGTTTTTTAGTTCCTCTTCACTTTCTGCCATAACCTAGACAACCTAGATAGCATATTAAAAAGCAGAGACATTACTTTGTCAAGAAAGGTCCGTCTAGTCAAGGCTATGGTTTTCCCAGTGGTCATGTATGGATGTGAGAGTTGGACTACAAAGAAAGCTGAGCGCGGAAGAATTGATGCTTTTGAACTGTGGTGTTGTAGAAGACTCTTAAGAGTCCCTTGGACTGCAAGGAGATCCAACCAGTCCGTCCTAAAGGAAATCAGTCCTGAGTGTTCACTGGAAGGACTGATGTTGAAGCTGAAACTCCTATACTTTGGTCACCTGATGGGAACAGCTGACACATTTGAAAAGACCCTAATGCTGGGAAAGATTGAAGGAGGGAGGAGAAGGGGACGACAGAGGATGAGATGGTTGGATGGCATCACGGACTCAATGGACATGAGTTTGGGTAAACTCCAGGAGTTGGTGATGGACCGGGAGGCCTGGCGTGCTGCAGTCCATGGGGTCTCAAAGAGTCAGACACGGCTGAGCGACTGAACTGAACTGAACTGAATGTAGTTCTTTTTGCTCTGCTATGCTCCTTTGCAGGGTGCTGCCAGCCCTAACATGGGAGTGGGCTTATCAGATAAGACAGCCAGGCTGTCCAGGGTGATCCTGAGCAGGTGTGGCAGAACACAGGATATAACATCCTTTCTTCCCCAGACACATCTCCCTGTAGAAGGAGATCTGGAGAAGAACAGGGCAGTTTTAAGAGTGACCGAGCACTCTTTCTCTCTCTCTCTTTCTCTCTCTCTCTCTCACACACACATCACCCACCTTTATGACTAGGTGTGACACTAGCAACTCCCTGACTCAGTTTCTTCATCTTTGATGAGGGAATACCAGATATTCTAAAGTGATGTTCCAGAACTATATGACAATGAAGATCTATTTTCAGGCTAAACATTTGCCAACATATGCATGTTAGTTGTACCTGAGTAGCCACTGATATTATTATTTATCAACAAGAAAAATGATCCTGAGTGAGTTTATATTTTTCTAATAGCACAGCTTCTAAATTCATTTGAAGAAAAGTAGTATAAAGCATGCAGGACAAAATAGCCCCTCAGCCTAAGGAGCTGACAGGAGCCAGCATGGAAAGGAGATGGGCTCTTTCCCAGAGCTGGTGTGGAGCGTGTATGAGTGGGTGATTTTGGGCTCAGTTTCCTGTGAAGGAATGGTTATGAAGTTTCTTCTCCATCAGCTTCTCTAACGACACTAACTTTAGGAGGGGAGACTAGAGGATCAGTGCGGAGGAGCAGTGAGGGACTCCAGCAGTTTTCCACGATGAAGTGATTTCATTCCGAAGCTAGTGGATGGGCTCTTGATGTCTTAGTCCCAGCCCCCTTCAAGGGACCAGCCTGCTTCAACATCAATGCTGCAGTCAGGGGTCCTGACTCTTCACAAGGGAGAGGCACTGTATGAGGGCCCAGGCTACATTGGCCAAGAGGCCCCCGTGTCAAATATCCAAATATCCTCGGGTCTGTTCTGAGACAAAGCCATTGGTTGATGCTTTGAGAAGGAACCTTGATGTTTGGAGTATGTATTCTCCAGGGACCAATTTTACAACGGTATCTATGTCTGCAGCCTGTCTCAGGGGACCAAGATTCAAAGCCCACATGGTGGAAAATGCTAACCTGACATCTTCATTCTCCTCAAATGGATCCTGCCTATAGAAGAGGGCTGAGTTTCAGAAGGGGGAAGTAGGAGACAAGAGCTGGCCATGCCTGGGTGCCTTGACTATGCCTGGCAACAAACCGAGCACACTTCATCCCTTCTCATATAAGTCTCTCATTAACTTTGTGAGGTACAAATTAACACCCATCTCCCCATTTTGTGTATGGGGAAACTGAGGCT
Organism: Bos indicus x Bos taurus; assembly: GCF_003369695.1. Classification (NCBI taxonomy): domain Eukaryota; kingdom Metazoa; phylum Chordata; class Mammalia; order Artiodactyla; family Bovidae; genus Bos; species Bos indicus x Bos taurus. The sequence continues at coordinate 69,787,249 of NC_040086.1, read as the reverse complement.
CTGAAAGCATAACTAACTTGCACAAGGTCATATAGCGGATCGACAGAAGAACACAGTCATGGCTGGAAGCCTGTGCTTTTCCTAATAAATGTAAGAAAATTGCGATGAAGGGGGTTTGGGGCCCTCACAGGATCTATGCCACATTGTCAACCTATGGATTAATCTTCAGATGTGCCAATTCCTGCCTTTCCACCAGTGCTAAAATGACTCAAAAAGAATAATGTGCACAAGTTTTTAAAAATATATGCTAGGAGGCTTCTGTTAGCCCAGATTCATCCCTGCAGTGCTGACAGAGCGTGGAGTCAGAACAAAAAGAAACCTGAATGCCACATGCAGGGCAGATAGGTTGCTGAACATGAGACACCAGCCCACACCCCCCAGCCTCCTAGCCCACCTCTGTGCTCTGTAGACATGCCTCTAGGCCTCTGTGCATGCTGTTCCCTCGGCCACCAGAACTCTTCCCCCACTTTACCTGGCTAACTTCTGGTCTTGTTCAGGACTCAGCTCAGAGGCCCGTCCTGGGAGAAGCCTTCCCTGATGTCCCTGGCAAATGCTCTCAAGGTCTTTAAGACTTTTCTTTGATGGTCCTTTTCAGATTTTCTACTTCATTGTTCCTAAGTGCTTGTGTAATATTTGCCTTCCCAGCCAGGCTGTGAACTCAAAAGGGGACCGAGACCCATCTGTTTATTCCCACCACATAGTAGAACCTTGAAAATATGTGTTGATGGTTTTAGAACGGCCTCGGGACTCTGAATGAAGCCCTGAATGAAGTATACTTCTGAACGAAGTATGGAAGTATAATCCATCATTCACTCATTCATTCATTTATTCTTCAAATAAGCACCAGATACTGTACTGGGATTTGGAGGCATAACCACAAATAAAAACAGCAAGATCCCGCCGCCCAGGAAACTGACATTCTAAGTGAGAGAGCAGATCAGGAGCAAAGAGCATAGATGTATAATGTCAGGGAAAGGTAAAAGCTATGACAAAGTAGGTCCGCATGGAGGTTAAAGAGTGACGCAGTGGCCAGGGAAGACCTCCAAGAAGACGGCAGTTGATCAGAATCCTATATGCATAAAGGTCAAAAACAGCAGGTGACATTGGAAAAAAAAAGAGAGTTCTGCACTGGAGGATGCTACAGTTGCAAAAACTTTAAGGCAGGAGCCTGTGTGACGAGATCCAGGAAAGGCCATGAGGCCACTGTGGCTAAAGTGAAGACTGGGAGGGGAGAGAATTAGGAGGTGAATTCAGAGAGGTGGCCTGGAGCACAACGACATAGCCGCAGCAGCTGGTGCCAGACACTGTTCCAGGAACTCTATGAGAACCCATCATCCCCATTTTACAGATGACAAGGCAGAGGTATAGAAAGGTCAACTGGTTGTCCAGTGATATAAGTGGCAGAGCTGAGATTTGAACCTAGGTGATCTGATTCCAGAGGACAGGGTCTTATTATACCATCCTGTTATGCCCTGTACATAGGTTGCCAGATAAAATACAGGATGCCTAGTCACATATGAGTTTCAGATAAACAACAGGCATTTTTTTAGTTTAAGAGTATCTCAGATATTTTGTGGGTATCCTGTGTTTGTTTTTGTTGCTACTGGTTTTTTGTTTCTGTGTGTGTATGTGGATTTTTTTTTTTTTTTTTAAAGGTCTGTCAACACTACCTGGATTTTTTCCTAAATGTTCCAAAATCCTTTAGAGCAGAGGTCAGCAAATTTTTTCTGCAAAGGATCAGAGAGTAAACATTTTGGGCTTTGAAAGCCACATACACCTTCTGTCTTGCATTTTTCACTTGCTTTTTTCTTTTTTTGGTTGCTGTTGTTTGTTTTCAACGACCCTTTAAAAATATAAAAAAACGTTCTCAGCACATAGGGCATGCCCTCTGCAGTTTCTGATCCTTGATCTAGAAGCTTCTAAGTACCAGACAGACATGATCTTACTTAGGCCTTGATTCTCTGCGCTCGAGAATCAACTCACACCTTCCTAAGAGATAGTGTTTACCACCTACCCACAGTACTCTTGTTGGGGGAGCACGGAAGGGTTGCTACTTTTTGGTTCAACATTGGCTGGAGGAATGGCTGCCTGATGGCCTCAGGGCTGGGACTCGGTTCGGCATTACTGTGCAACCGTGGCTCCTGTTAATGAGGCACTGGACAAGCCTTTTCTGAGGATCAGGTTGTCTTAGCTGTGTCTGGGTTGGTGATATGACCCCAGGGCTTCCATGCCAAGGGTCATGGATCTGTACCTTGTGGACCAAGTCTCCTTGGGCTCTTCTCTGCTCCCCATCCCTGTGTGTGTGTGTGTGCAAATGGGACCATGGGCTTACCTCAACTTCTTCTCTCCCCATGCTCTGCTTCCATCTTGTTCATCCCCGTGGGTGACCTCCTCCAGGCCTGTACTGTTTCTTTCTTCTTCTCCTTATTAAAAAGGTTTCCGTTCAAAATACATTTCCTACTCCATTAGACCTTCAAGTTTCCCATTTCCTGGACATTTCAGATTTGCCTGGAAGAGTCTCAAAGCTAAAGTCTTGTTTTCCTCTTGTTCTCACTATGTCCTACCCAGTCCCTTTGTGTGTGTGGAAACCACTGCCTCTTTATATGCTTGGTGTACACTGTCCTACAATTTAACTTCTCTGAGAATTAAAAGCTGTCTTTCTCTCTCTTTGCAATCCACACTTCACTTTGCACATAATGAAGGCACTAGATTATTTTCCAAGTGGAATTCTTTCATGTCCCTTCCCCTTTCTCTGTGTTTCTAACCTGTCTCCTCACTGCTTGCCAACCTCATCTCTTTTCTGAAGTTAACCAATTTAAATGCAAGTCTGCAGGATCCTCACACAAGATCTTTTTCTTCATTATTGTACCTTCCTGTTCCGTGAAAACATTCATCATCCCTCATCTAACTTAGGTTTTCCATCTGCCTTTCCATTTAACCAATTTAGTGGGTGATTTAGCTCACTCTATGGGACCTGGTGTACAAGAAATGGTAAGTAATAATGAAATAGCCAAGCAATACTATTGACTGAGCCCTCCACCAGGGACTTAGGAAGTTCTAGAGAAATAAAAGATCCATGGATATGCATGTGTGTGTGTGAGCATGTGTGTGCATGTATGTATGTGTGCATGCAACTGTGTATGGAGAGGGATGTCATTTTGATTTAATCTTCTAGGGACAGGATATAGCACAGGAGGTCTTCCCCTGGACATCCTCTCTGGGGAACATCAGTGTCTGGCTATGACCAATCTGACTGTTTTAAATCAGAAACACTCTATGGCATTCAGACAGGATTTAAAAATTATAAGAAAGATGTCCCTAATTTCTGTCTCCCTTTTCTGTCTCTCTTTTGGTCCTTTGGGTTACCTCATCCTATGGAATATGGAGCTGGAGAAACCCATTAGTGATAGGTGCCATGCTGAACAGATCTGAATAACTATTTAACAATACTGCCCATGAAAACATTAATAAGTCACTGCTTCCAAAGTCAAAAGCCATTGTCACATTAATTCTTTTCTGCACAGAAGATGTCCACAGCTCCTAAGAGTGCAAATAATAGCTTTGCCACTATGAAAGCAAAACATAATTACTCAACAATAAACACACTGTACACTAGTACCAGCTGTTATCAACAGCATGTTTGAAGCCAAAACAAAGGAAGTATTATAGGATTTTTTTTAACTGCTGCCTATCATTCTCATGGAAGGAAAGCCACAGGAAGTGTGACTAAGCTAGAAGTATTTCACTCAGCTACCATTCTACTCTTGCTTTCAGACCAGGCAAGATGTCTGGCCTCATTCTGTCTAGCCAGAAAGTGGGAAGATGAATTCTAAAGTAGAGTTACTTAGATCTTTAGGACAGCTCTAGTCAGCAGTCATATATGAATTTTTGTTTTTCTTGTTGATATTAGAGGACTAGCTTTGATTACTGCTTTACTCTGGCTGTGAATTTTGTATTGGCCTTCCAGATAAATAGAGGTCCATATAGCAATGACTGATCACCATTTATGGGAGAAGGCAATGGCAGCCAACTCCAGTACTCTTGCCTGGAAAATCCCATGGGTGGAGGAGCCTGGTAGGCTGCAGTCCATGGGGTCTCGAAGAGTCGGACACGACTGAGCAACTTCACTTTCACTTTTCACTTTCATGCATTGGAGAAGGCAATGGCAACCCATTCCAGTGTTCTTGCCTGGAGAATCCCAGGGACGGGGGAGCCTGGTGGGCTGCCGTCTATGGGGTCGCACAGAGTCGGACACGACTGAAGCGACTTAGCAGGATCACCATTTATACTGAGAATCTTGTCTGATATGTGTAACTGTGGGAAAGAAAGGGACGGTAAATACAGTTCATTTTGTGAATATCTATATACATATTTGGTTTTTTCCATAGAGTCACAGAAATCCCAGCACAATTTAAGACACATGTGAGGCAGGCCAAGTCTTCTCCCCTTTCACCACTGCCCCGCCCCCAACCCTGTGCACATGTGTGCCTGCCAGTGCACAGACACGTTTAGCCTGAGTGACCAACTCAGGTTGGTCACTCTGGAGCCTGAGTGACCAACTGGCATGAGACTCTTGGTTCCCATACTTATTATCTGAGTGACCTCAGGCAAGCTAATCAACCCTCCAAGTCTTGGTTTCTTCTTTTGAACATGGGGGATAATAATAGTATTTGCATCCTTATTGGGTAAGGATGAAGTAAGAAAATGCATGTCATACTCGTGGCTGCCACACCTGGCACATAGTAAGGGCTTACAGATATCAGCCAATATTATTATTTTTGGCCAAGATCCCCCACTGCAGAATCTCAGGGGATATCCCAACACTAGATCTCAAAAATTAAATAGACCTATCAGATTCCATAAAGCCCTCTCCTGTGATCTTTGCTAACTAACCTTAACTACGATCTGGTCCAGGTGAGTGCCATGGATTTCAGAAGTTGCCCTTGTTTGACGGGCATTTGCCTTTTCTGCAACAGATATTATAGACAGAAATGTGGGATCCTTGCTAATTTTTGTCTAGTGTGGAAGAAGTGTTTGGGACCCTGAAATGCAAGGAGCTTTGCAGACAACTCACTAATCTACAGACAGTAAGATCAGTGTGCTGTCTTCAACATGCCTCAGCATGCCCTTGTCTCCATCCTGGAACTCTGAAGGTACGTCTGTTTTCATGCCTACACCCCCCCAGAGCCTGATGGTTCCCCCCTCCTTCCCTTGTGGTCTAAGGAAAGAAACAACTGATTGTGGCTGCAGGTTTCCCAGAAAGTTCTGGTGAATTATCTCTGCCCCTCTGATCTGCCTCCCAGGGACACAGAGCCCACCAAAGAGAGAACATCCCTGTCTTAGGAACTACTGTTACATTGTAGAATCTGGCAACTGCAGGGCAACATGACTTAGGGGCCTCTTGCCATTAACAGAGAATGAGCTTACGGGGCAGACACAGGGCTTCATTACTGAAGAACCAAGACACCAGGCCCTGTTTATAACTGTGGGAAGTAGCATAGTAGAGAGGAAGAGTAAGCAGAAGTCTAAGGCAGACAGATGTGGGTGGAACTCCTAGTTTTTCCAGGCACTTCATGAAGTGGTTTAGAAATCCTTGGAGCCTCAGCCTTCCTGTCTAAATGGAGGTGATGAGAAGGATGAGGACTCCCGACCAGAAAGGCAGGCACTCCTGAGGAGTAGTTCTCTCCTTCTCAGCTGACCTGGAGAGCAGCCTTACTTGGGCGAGTGCAGTTAACACACTTCTTGGAGAAGTAAATCCTTTAAAGGCACAAGGACGAGCCAGCATTGGCAAACAAGACAGAAATAGATTAGAAATGATTTCTAGTAGAAGTTAAGCAAAAATTACAGCATTGCCTTCCCCTGCTGCTGTCTGCTGGGGACTCACTGGGGAGTTCCTTGGTGCCCCCAGTAGAGAAACCACTGAGCTTGTCCTCTGGTTCCACACATCAGATAGAGGGGAATGTTTGTGAAACAGCTCGCCCTCTGTGGATGAGAGTCACTCTTTCGCAAAAAAACAGACTTCTGGATGGGGTGAGCAGTCTGTTCCCTTGGGTTCCAGTAATGATTTCAGAAGTTTAGAAGGACTTTAAATAGGAGGCAATGAGAATACAATGTATATTTAGTATCTAATTTAGATGGTTCATTTAAAAATCAGAAAGCATTCACCTCTACTCAAAAATGGACCATTCTAGGTTAAATTCTTAATTATTCTGGAAAATGCAAATGAGAAGCTATAAATATAGAGTCAGGGAATAATCACTGTCTGCACAGTGTAAATTCAAGTCAGTCGGTAAAGGGGGAAAGAAAATCATTTGCCTTTGACATTAAATCCAGCTGTTCTTTTAAAGTTGGTTTTCCCTAGCCGAGGATTTTACATTTGCTATGACCAAACCAGCTCCAAAACCTTCTAAGTTTAGACAATACTTAATCTGGACGTCTAATAGTTCATTCTTTTCTAACATCATTGAACACTTCCATTAAACCAAAGTTATTATTATCAACATTATGAGGCCTGACAGAAGCAAGCCCATTGTTCAAACGAATTGACCTCCACTACAATTGACCTTAACATTGCTCAACTGCTTGACAGTCAATTATCTCATGATCTCCCTTCAAATGGGCCTCATCGCTGAAATAACTAATCCATTACAGAGGGAAGGTTATTTTAATAGCTGAGCAGAGGGTTGCTTTTTGCAGTCGCCCCTCGAGTATATGTGGAGCAACTTGTAGCCCTCGATCTACCTGACAAGAGAAAGCACCATGCCAAATCCATGTTGCAGGAGAGAGAGAGTAAAGGACTGGTTAGGACTCAGTTATGACTGAGATGATGTCAGCGCTTAAAATATACCAGCTCTTGCAGACATACCCTATTGTGTCTCTAAACTGTGAAGCGGAAGAGGATATGGGGTTATAGGGAGGCTTAAGCAACTAGCTGAAGGCATCCAGCCACACAAGGAGACTGGGGTGGGGGAGCTCTAAGGCCCTTCCTATGTCCAGGAATCTATGGCAGTGCCTCAACAATGTCTTCTGGAGTCAGGTGACTTGGGTATAGGTTTCTACCACCACTGTCAGGATGTATGACACTGAGCAAGTTGTATACCCTTGCTAAACCTCAGTTTCTTCACCTGTATAACAGGGGTAATGATATCCAACATACAGGGGTGCTCTTAGGATTGGATGGCATATAAAGTATCAGTCTAGGATCAGACCCATAGTAGGCACCAAACTAGTATTATTACATTGATTATAAATGCTATTATCTCTTTCTAGTCATTTTGAAAGTCAGCTTTTCCCCCAGAGGTGTGACCCTTGAGCATTTCTATGTCTGTATGGCAATCTTGGCATTGACAGCTTCAAGGATGGGTATTTTCCCAGACCATGAATGAGACCTAATGAAATAGGAGAGTTAATAAAAAACCAGTGCTTCATAAGTGAGTGCTTCATTAAGTGTTTCCCCATCAAACCAAGCTCAGCCCCCACATTTATTGGATGTTGGAGACCCAGCTGCCTCTGAAGGCACTCACAGCACCTCTGCTTCAGGAAACCAGTTGGCCTCGCCTGACAGGTCACAGGCCGTAGCAGAAGGGTCAAGTGTTCTTGCTTGGAGAATTCCATGGACAGAGGAGCCTGGTGGGTTACAGTCCATGGGGTTGCAAAGAGTTTGACATGACTGAGCAACTAACAGTAGTATCAGGCTTAGAGCTGGAACTTAATAAATTATTGTTAAATAAAATCCTTTATATACCTAACCTGCAAGACCTCAACTTACCCTCCTTTTGAATAAGAAGCATGCAAGTGTCCTTGACAGAACTGGAACACCTGTCCAGGGGAAGAGGAAGACATCTTTACTTCCAGCTTCTGGGTGTAGGTCCTAACTATCCCAGAGCCCAGCTTCCAGAAGGCTTGTCTGGAAGCCACTGTACACCCTCAGACTCCTGGCTCTTGGATGAGGGCAATCCAACCCAAAAAGGGCAGAAGAGACTTCCTTAAATTCAAGGGTTTTTCCAGTAATAATGACATCATTTTAGTCTACTTTTGACAATGGTCTACATGCATTAACAATGACAACCATGGCTAACATATAATAGGATCTTCTTTGTGTCAAACACTGTGATCAGAAATCTTCATATAATTTTCATTTTTCATTTGATTCTCAGAATAATTTATGAGGTATTCACTGGTGTTACTCTAACTGTAGAGATAAGGAAGTAAAATCTAGTTTAAAGGTTAAGGAACCTGATCAAGGTCACCCAACTTAATGTTGGTCTGCTTCGCAATACCTTGGTGATTCTTACTTCAACTTTTTAAAGGCAAAGCAGGAATAGATATCAGGAAACAGTGGCTCAGTAGGATAAATGACATGGCCAAGGCCACATAGCTAGTCTAGGAGACCAACCATTCCAGTGTGCCTAGGACTACTGTAATTTTAAAATGAAGCGTCCTGTGTTCTGGGCCAACCATCAGTCCCAGGCAAACCAACACAGTTGGTCATCCTAAGAAAGGGTAGAACCTAGGATCTCTGAGTACTAGTACAGTTCTCTTTCCATCACAAACTGTACTTTCTCTCTTAATAATGAAAGATGAAGTCATTAGGATGCATGTATTCATTTTTTCTGGGCCCTCAGTGAAACAGGCATTTCAGAATCTGTTTATAACATCAATCACTTTAGCTCTCAAGAAGAGACAGACCCCAGCTGGAACTGTTCTTTCTCGTACACTCTAGTGATGAAATGCCCAGTCTCTCCCCTGCCTCCTCCCCCCTGCTCAGCACACCTGGACTCCTGCCACTCATGTGTATAATGCTCCTAGAGCCATCTGGCCCTGCATTTCGTGTCCTGTCAACACGGATGTCAAGCAGGCAAGATGAAAGGACGTAACTCCAAGGAACACTGCTCATCTTCTAGACCCAGTCTGGGGGAAGTTCTAACGATTACTCATTAGATAGCTACAAAGAGGGAAAAATGACTGGTTACCGTCCGGCTGTCAGTTGGTGCCTGGAGCAGCCTTTGCTATTTCTTGTTTAAGCAAGTCTTCTGGGGACAGTACCAAGACTTTCAAATTAAGGTGGATTATAGACTGGATATATAAGGGGTTACCCAGGGAATTTTCATGGTTTAGAGAACTGATGATAGTTGTGGCAATGTTTGTGGTTCTGCCAGCAGCCAGCACATCTTCTCTGTGAAAGTGGCAGAAGGAACAATGGACACATTTAGCAAAGGGAGCCAAAGCCCTATAGAGCCGAATTTTTACAACTATCTGAGCCAGCCTGTAGATTCCAAGTAAATGTGAGTCCCATAAATGGTAATTGAACAACTGCAGGAAAGTGTGACGGCTTTTTGAGAAATAAACCTATTCACGTCCTTCTTAGGACATCTACTCAGAATACTTTTCTAGTATAAAGCAAGTATAAACTGCATAGAGAGAAAGTAAGCTTTTATTACATAAATATCTACTAATTGGTATATATCAGAAGGTGTCAAAAGTAAAAACAGAAACAAGAAACCAAAGGAAAAGATACAACAGAAGGTTGATTATATTGACATATAAAGTTCTTGATCATCAATTAAAAATTATAAACCTGAGAATAATAAAATGGGCAAAAGTAAAATAGTGATTTGAAAATAGATACTTAGCATAAGTAGATAAGTAACATAAAAAAATAAGAAGGGGAAAGTTTAATATGGAGATGCAAACCTAAAAATTGAAATTTGCTTCTGAAATACTCACACACACACACACACACACACAGTGTGAGGGACTATAGAAACTGTCACTTTATCCTTGGGTGGTGGTACTGAGAGCAACTTTTATGTTTAGCAACTTGATAATAGGCATTATGGTCTTTTAAAAAATCCATTCTCTGTAGCCCAGTAAACCATTTGCATAAATTCTAAACTCATAATTAGAAATGAGTAAAATGATATCATAAATGATTATCAATTAAAGCATTATTTATAATAATGAAAAATTTAAAGAGTCTAAATAGTTTAAAATATAAAATACATCTACAGAGTAGAACTTTACAATCATTAAGAATCATGCTTTCAAAGGAAATTTAGTGGTGTGAGAAAAGCTCACATTGTAATACTGAATATAAAAGCTGTATATATATTGTAATCAATATGACTCTAAATTATGTGTGTGCATATTTGTATATATGGGGCTTCCCTGGTGGCTCAGCGATAAAGAATCCACTTGCCAATGCAGGAGCCATGGGTTCAATACCTGGGTCCAGACGATCCCCTGGAGAAGAAAATGGCAACCCATTCCAGTATTCTTGCCTAGAAAGTCCCATGGACAGAGGAGACTAGTGGGCTATAGTCCATGGGGTTGCAGAAGAGTTGGGCATGACTCAGTGACTAAACAACAACAGTTACCAAATACGGAATGACCTTGCATTACTGCACAGTCAGAAAACACTCTTTCATGTAAAAAGAGGCAAAGAAGAGTATGGAAAGGGGCTGAGGTCTCTTGATTTTCACTCTCACACTAGCCCTTCCTCTTTTTTTAACCATCTACAGACACTGTGTCTGTTTCTAAGCTCTCTTTCACATCCATCCATGTTTCTTTTCCTATAAGGAGAGAGCAAGGAAAGCTTGTGGCTAGAACCATGACTACTTTCTTTAGCCACTGAGGGGCCAAAAGTCAGAACCAGACCTCCTATTGGAAGGAGGAAAATAGCACCCAACCATAAAATCCTTGAGGGCAGAGACTGGGCCTCAGCAGCTAGGCCTGTGCTGGCCAGGCCACTGAAGTGACCTCAGTGTAGGTACATTTCAGCACATGCTGTCTCTCACTGCTAAGTACTGAAGGCTACTGAATAAGTGGGATGCATCTCTTCCTTCAAAGGAGCTCCCTCTTCAGAGGAGAGATTAAACAGGTTTACAGTGAACTATAACACACAAAAACAGGTGCCATGAAATGAACGTGCAAGTATAAACTCGCAAGGACAAAGAGAATGAGAAAGCAGACAGCAGCAGCAACAACTTGGAAACTGGGCAGCAAATGGGCAACTAGGCTAATACCTAACTGACTTACCAGATCTGAGACAGTAGTATCCTCAGCTGACATTATGGGGGCCTACAAGCAGCCCCATTTTCCCAGTAGAACTCCTCAAAAGAATGAGAAATTGACTCTACTGCCTCTGCAGGTATGGGACAGAAGGGAAGCTAAGCCAAGAAGCTTGGTCAAAGTCCAGAGGCTCTGTATCAACCCAGATGGGTGGGATGGGGAGGGAGGTTCAAAAGACATGGGATATATGTATCCTTATACATATCCCTGGAGAAGGCAATGGCACCCCACTTCAGTACTCTTGCCTGGAAAATCCCATGGATGGAGGAGCCTGGTAGGCTGCAGTCCATGGGGTCACGAAGAGTCGGACACGAGTGGGCGACTTCACTTTGACTTTTCACTTTCATGCATTGGAGGAGGAAATGGCAACCCACTCCAGTATTCTTGCCTGGAGAATCCCAGGGACAGGGGAGCCTGGTGGGCTGCCGTCTATGGGGTCACACAGAGTCGGGCACGACTGAAGTGACTTAGCAGCAGCATACATATCCCTATGGGTGATTCACGTTGAGGTTTGACAGAAAACAATAAAATTCTGTAAAGCAATTATCCTTCAATTTAAAAATAAATTAATTAAAATAAAAAAAGAAGCAGTGGAATCCACAGCATGACTGAGAGGTGCATTTGCTCTCTGGACTGGGAGAGGTGGAGACCCACTGGGTTCAGGGGATACAAGGCACAACTAGAGGTAGGGAGCAGAGTACTGGACATGCAGGCAAGAGTGGGTGTTTACATGTTAAATGCTGAGACCGCCAACCTTCTTCCTCACTGGGTTTCCCAAATGTAGTTACCAGGCCTGTACCTGTAAGCAGGAGACTGGCAGGGCTTTACCAGGGGGAAAGAGGGTAAGAGGAAAGACCTAAAAATACTGACCCTGAGTTTCTCCAACAAAATAGCCCAGCCACACTCTTCAGTGAAGCCCACAGGTGACAAGCCTCAATGGCAAGCTCAGAGCCTCCAGACAGTACTTGAGTGCTCTGTTCTTAACAAGAGAGAAATTAGAGTTCACAGACATGTGAGAAAAACCTCTAATGTGAAAGATGGAAATCAAACAAACACGCAGGACAAAAGCAACCTAACAGGAATTATTCAAAGAAAACATTTTATATTCAGAATATATTTAATGTCCTACAAGATACAAAAGAAGATACACTGCATTTATGCAAACAAGAAATGGATAATTTAGAAAAAGAGCAATAAGAAAGCAAAAAAAAATTATTATTGAAATTAAAAATATTATGGTAAAAATGGGAAAAGTCAACAGAGGGTTACAAGATAAAGAGACAGAACATAGAAGAGAAAAGTGGAGAAAAGTAATGACAAATCCATGTTGGATGCCCAACATGCAAATAATAAGCATTCCTGAAAGGAAAAACACAGAAAGTAAGAGACAGAAAGAAATCAACCACAAAATAATTCAAGGAAATGTCTCTTAGTTCATACTTGACTTTCCAGATTAAAGCGTGTCCATACAGCAATATTAAAATAAACTCGAAAGGCACAGTGTCATGAAATTTTAAAACACAGAGGGCAAAGACACAATCAAATAACTTGCAGAGAGAGAAAAATAAAACAAATCCCATTCCAAAGACTGTGAATTTGAATGGCTTTGAACTTCTAGATAGAAATGCTGGAAGATAAAAAACAATGGTGTGATGCCTTCAAAAATCTGAAGATAAATGACTTTCAACCTAGAATTCTATACTAGGAGAAACTACCAATCAGACCTGAAGATAAATTAATGGCTCTGTCAGATATACAAGGTCTCAAGTGTTTAACCTTCTGGTACTGTTTCTCAGGACGCTACACGGGGACGCGTTCCACCCGATTCAGCAGCACACTGGCTGAGAAGGGTGGAACACAGGGCAGGCAAAGGGAATTCTTGGGATGAGGCAGAAGGGAGGTCCCAGGAAGCCAGAGGGTAAGACCCTCAGGTGAGAGCAGGGGAGAGGGTTCCAGAAGAGATTTCTTAAAGAAGATGTGATTGGCAGGTGAATGAACACATCTGATGTGTGGAGAAGACATTTAGACAACTGGCAGAGTTTGGGGTTGAAGCAGTGATAAATTCAGAGGAAACTAAGGGAATATAAAAGGGTATAATGTAATCTAAATGTAAATATAAAATAAAACAAAACCCCTAGGGAAAACAAAAGATTGTGCATGAAAGGAAAAGAAAAGGTTTAGCCATGAATCTAATTTTCATTGCCATATACAATAAACACTGAATATTGACTTGAACAAAATTAAAATGTAACATGATAGGGAGAATGGAGGGAAAGAAAGGCTTGGCTTGGCTTGCCTAGTAAACAAATGATCAGGGCAGAGGATTGATATGTTCACTAACAAGTCTTATACACTATTTGCTATTTTAAACTACAGGCAGGCACAAATTTTGATAAAATAATAAAATGTAAGGAAAGAGTGAATCTCAACTCTCCAAGTGCCCTTTCCTCTCCCAGATCATAATAGTGTTTTCCTATCTGTTTTTGTGTTCAAAGCAGAGGACTGGCTTAACAAGCAACATGAGGGCTTTGGGCTAGACATGGGGAAAAGGGACTCACATAACAATGTACTGGAGTTCCAACCTATATCTTCGCTGTTTCATGTTTATCTTACTTATTAAAGTAAATAAAAATATCAACCAACATTGATGCATGAACTCCACATATTTGTTAATTACAACCATATGTTGACTACAAATTTTTTAAATGGTTGAAAATCAACAGAAGCATTCTGTGAGAATCAAGTTTAATTTACAAAGAAAAACTATTGATTATTATCTGTAAATTGTGCACTACATATCTTTTTTATCAGTAAAATATATATTAAATGAGTCTGTGCATCTATCTGTATGTGTGCATATGTCTATATACACAAGTTTTTCTTTACAGAGTATCAACAAACATTATCGGCACACCACTGGACCTACAGTTATTGCTCAGGAATGAGTTAGGAATAAGGAAGTCTGACTAGAGAAATTTAGCCAAATGATCCCTCAGGAGCCTGTATTCTTACAGTGACTTTTACCCTCCCCTATGTTCTCTATGACTTGGGGAAAGGAAGTCTCTGCCTTTTGAGAGGGTCAGCTCTGACTTCACAGATTAATAAATACCCTGGTGCTCATGTGCTCAGATGCTCAGTCATGTCCAGTTCTTTGTGATGCTGTGGACTGTAGCCAACCAGGCTCCTCTGTCCATGGAATTCTCCAGGCAAGAATACTGAAGAGGGCTGCAATTTCCTCCTCCAGGGGATCTTCCCAACCCAGGGACTGAACCTGTGTCTCCTATATCTCTTGCATTGGCAGGCAGATTCTTTACCACTAGCACCACCTATAGATTTCCCCAAAGGGCATTGTCACTGATGCCCACACAAGGCAAAACTTACTACATAAGGATGGGTTTCTTTGGAATAAAATTAAGAATTATTGATAACTTAAAGTTATTATTTTTCAAAGAAATACAAGTAAAACATTTATCCATTGGAATGGATGATAGAAATGACAGTTGAACTATTTATTACATTAAGCACTACATGCATTTTGGGCTGAATTTTGTTTCATGAATTTCCTCATAAAATTATATTATTTTAAAAAAGCATCATAAAAAAAGAACTTAAAGGAGAAAGAAATTAATTTATAATCCTGAAAGGAACAGGAGAAGGAATAGATTCTGTGAAGATACCTTTAATGTGAAGACTTCTTTAAAGAGAAGGTCTTGGAACTAGAATGGCATCAGAGTTTTTAAAATATTGGGAAAAAATACAACTTTTTGTATTTTTTTGTATTATTGCAGGACAATATTCAACTGAAAGCTAATCCTGTTGAGGAAAATGTCTAAAAGATATATGGTGCCTGACAGTGCTCAGAGCCACTGGAAGCAGAGCACAGTGGTGGCGGGAGCAGCACAACTCTGGTTGATGCCACCTCCTGAAATGGCGCAGGTACGGTTTGTGTTATACGATTTTCAGTGCTATTTACAAACAGGATATTCAACTGCTGCTAAGTCACTTCAGTCGTGTCCGACTCTGTGCGACCCCATAGAGCCCCACCAGGCTCCTCCATCCATGGGATTTTCCAGGCAAGAGTACTGGAGTGGGTGCCATTGCCTTCTCCGGATATTTAACTAGTGTTCATTAAATTGGTACAAGTGACTGTCAGCTCATTCTCTCAGTGCTATTTGGAAACACCCTGACTGACACATTACTTACTGAAAGGAATGCTCAGTTCTGAGACAACTTAATCTCAATCCCTCCCTAACATCTGCAGACACATGCTCCAGATAGATAAGAATCAACTGTAAAGTTGAGAGTCTGAGTTCTCATGCTCTCTGGCTCCACTCCTCCATACTTATCCATTTCATAACCACTCTGTAAACCCAGGGCTTTGGCTTTGTATTTTCCATTCTGTATTACCATTTACTGAGTGCTGTTACATAGATTCTCTATTTTGAGCCTCTCAATAATCCTATGACAAGAGCGGAGCTGGCAGAATGCCCATTTTCCTGGGGATTCCCAAAGGTTAATGCCTTGACTGAGGTCTCAGGGCAGAATCCAACCTAGGACTCACTCAGTTGTTTTGGCTTCTAGCCCAGTGCTTTTTCCATAAAATGCTGACATTTGGACTCTGAGGTGAACCTAAGACATAAAAATAGAATGCCACATGTCTGATAAATTTCTTCCAATAAAATACGAAAGGTACAGTTCCTTGAGCCAGAAGAGAAATATAAAAATTGGAGACAACAATTAAATGACTTTGGTTGTGTGTATATGGCTTCTCTCTGAAAATGGATGGTATTAATTACACTGTCAAGAAAAATCATTACATGAAACAAGTTTCACCAAAGAGTTGCCAAAAAGATGATTTCAAAATACTGACTTTGGGATGGGTTAATTTAAATTTACATAGTTAATCATTCTATGATTGAAATGATTCTATGATTGAAATCCCTATTTCTTTCCAGATGTAATCAACCTGGATATTCATGTCAAGCAGACAAATAAAGTTCTAAGAAAGATGGAGACAAGAAAAGAAAGCCAGATTGAAAATTCAGGAAAAGGCAAAAGAAAAGATTTTTCTTTTAATCACTGGACGTGTCAACAAGCACCAGGCAACCTTTGACTGACTAAAAGATAAACCAAATCACAGCATGATGCTTGGTGGAAAGTTATAAAGGGGAGTCATAAATTGATGGGAATTTGGACAAAAGGGCCTTTAAAATCCCTTCTAACACTCAGGTCTTGATTAACTCTGAGTAAAACCATTGTCTAACTTGGGCCTCAGGGTCATGTTTCACTGAAACTATTTCTGTTACCCAAACACTTCACCTAAAGGAAAGTGACACCGTCTTATTATTTTGCTAACCAAAGAAACGGAACATAGCTATCAGGAGGAGAGAAGGAAACCTCTCCCAAGTAGCTGAATACTGGAAAAATGAGATGGAGGACCAAAATGTCATATCCCAAACCTCTTATTCATAATTGGAAACCAGTTCCACCATGTAGGATGTGAGTAGTCTCCCCTGCAAAAAAGTCAAAGCAGAGGTGAAAAATCAAAAGAGAAAATAAGGGGGGCTCCATATACCTTTAACAGATGATAACACAGTGGTTAATAGCTTGGGCTCAACTAGATAAAATTCTCTGTTGCCACCTATTAACTGGGTGACTTTGAGGCATTTATTTAATCTATAAAATGGGGATAATAATAGTACTGACTCAGTTAAATTAATTTAATTAGAGCTGCTTAGCCTCCTGGCTAAAATATAGTAACAAGCCAATGAACATGAGAATGATCATTTGCTGTAATTTAAAGTTTTGGTGAGAAAGTGTTGCCTTGAAGGAGAACCATAACATTTAGGGCAAGAAAAGTCTTGGTATCACGGGGTGCTTCACAAATTCTTGATCATTTGAAAAAGTCACATGACTTTTCAAAGAATAGAAAACACCAGGTCCACTAGAGTAACAGCTATAAGGCAGTGGAGAAAGACATTTTCTAATTTGCACTTTTGAAGCAGCGAAACATGTGATTGATGGTGTAACAAACCCTTCTCTGAATTAGACATATGTTGATCCTCTTCCTGCCAGGCATGGTGCTAGGCACACACAAAGCTTAATTATACTCAGTGCCTCTTTGAAGAAGCATGTATGCAGATAGATAGATCGATACACAATAGCTTTACTGCTGAAAAAACAAAAACACAATGGAATTCAGGAAAAGAGAGTTTATTGCCAGTAAGACCTTGTGACAAGTAAGCTGGCCCTTTAAGCAAGAAGGGTGTTCATCAAAACTGACAAGTCACAAGCAGCCATGATTCTTAACCACCTCCACAGTCCTTCCAATCCCAACCTAGAGTCAGTGTTGAGAGACAAGTGGCTAAATAGAGGTTAAAGATGGCCTTTGGTAGGGCAGCTACCCCTTTCTCTCCTGGCTACGCTGACCTGAATGGATCTGGCAGGGAGCCAGTGCGTCCCTCTGATCCTTCTCAAGCATAGAGTGAAATGCTGGTTGTTGAATGACTAGTTGCCTTATTTCAAGTCTGAGTCAGTTCTGCTTCTCATCAGCATCCAGATACCAAGCTGTGGCTGAAGTCAAAACAGGTCCTAGTTTGTGTCAAGCCCTGGAAACCAACGTTATTTTCATGATCCATACAAGGTACCAGCTGTGCCAAGGTGGACAGGATTATCGGTGACCTGAGTAGAAGTGCCTCAACAAGTGGAACCCAGAAACCAGGTTCTGGCCCCCAGTGTACTGGTATGTGGCTCTGTCACTGGGAGGGAGTCATGGAGCTGAGACTTCAGTCCCTCATCTAGTGTCAGGAATGAGTCTCCTCAAACCACAGCAAGGCCAAGACAAGGGTGCACTGGGCAGGGGTCTGACTCCCCAGCGATGTGCCTGGGGCACCAGCAAAGGTGGGGCTCACACATGAAGCTCCAATTTGCTATTTGAAAGCAAAGATCAAATTATTTATTAATGGGAGAACCAGAACTTCATTAGATTTTTTATACCTGTTTTCAGCTCACTGTTATTTTTAGTTCTATGGCAAGAGTTAGGGAATAAGCACACTGTAACACTCTTAGAGACCAAGGTCTCTTAAATCATCATCCAGCCAAGAAGTGGGCATCCATGAGGTTAGTTGCAGAGGGTTTATGGGGAGTGAAAAGAGGAGAAAGGGATGTTAAGGAAGTCTGTGTCCACTCAAACATTCCCGCTGTGTCCTTTCATGCCACCATCTATCCCTTTGCCTACCTCTGGGTTCTTTGGTCCTTCTGCCACCTAGCGACCCCAGAGTCAGAGATCCATGCTACAAATTTTGGCTGGCTTGCTTCTTTTCCATTCCCCATGTAGACATTTTCTCAATACAATATATCTCAGAGGGACAGTTATAAGAATAGCCCATAAGAAGAGGGAGTTGACTGGCCATTTTCTTTTACTTGTCTACAGATCACCCGGGGCTCCTGTGAAAATGCAGATTCTAATTCAGCATGCCTAGGTTGCAGGCTGCAATTCTGCAGGCTACCAAGCTCCTGGATGGGGTTCATTTCTCCGGTCCTTTGGCCACACTTTGAGTACGGAGGTGCTAGAGACCCTTCCAGTTCTGACTGCCCTAAGCTTGTGAGCTCACCCAAAACCATCCCTTCCAGAAGTTCTCAGAACAAGAGAATCTCAGGGGTCATTCTCACAGGCCCCTTGATTTCTGTGCCATCCACACACCAGCCCTGTCTTCCACCTCGTGAAAACAGGGAACTCGGATGCAGAAATGCTCCAGCAGTTGGATGATACCTCAGCCTAGGCACAGAGGTGTTGCAGAGGAAGCTTACAAACATGCCAGAATGACTACGGCAGGTCTTCAATAGTTCCAGTTATCTTCCCCAGGGGAGTCCTCGGGAAAGGATAAAAAGTCCAGAAGAAACCCCCTAAATCATTTGCATTCACGGTATAGGAAATATAAAGGCATTAGGATGCATCCCACAGTCCTTGGTGTCAGGTGGCAGAGCTAATCACCTCATGGTGAATCAGATCAGCTTGGTGGCAGAAATTTAGCCTCCCTTAAGCATCATTGAACTGTGGTGTTGGAGAAGACTCTTGAGAGTCCCTTGGACTGCAAGGAGATCCAACCAGTCCATTCTGAAGGAGATCAGCCCTGGGATTTCTTTGGAAGAAATGATGCTAAAGCTGAAACTTCAGTACTTTGGCCACCTCATGCGAAGAGTTGACTCATTGGAAAAGACTCTGATGCTGGGAGAGATTGGGGGCAGGAGGAGAAGGGGACGACAGAGGATGAGATGGCTGGATGGCATCACTGACTCGATGGACATGAGTCTGAGTGAACTCCAGGAGTTGGTGATGGACAGGGAGGCCTGGTGTGCTGCGATTCATGGGGTCGCAAAGAGTCGGACATGACTGAGCGACTGAACTGAACTGAACTGAACTGAAGCATCATTGTGGACTCACATATGAGGATAAAAGACTGAAAACACTCTCAAACAAATAAAGAATGCCTTTTGTGGTTGGACCAGGATCCCAGGAAGGGCCACTGTCACTGAAAAAACTTCAGCATGAATGCTAGACTTGGAGAAGATGTCCTGCCACCAGGGTGAGAACAGGCCAGAAGGACAGCGCATGTGCATTTCTGGATGGCTTTGAAGATGCAAGGCTGTATCTGTGCCTGTGTGCCTGCATGTGTGTGTGTGCACATGCATTTACATTTGTTTGTGTGTGTCTGTTGGGAGGGCAGCAGGAGCAAGGCTGGGAGGAAGAGGTAAACACACTGATCCTTTTTCTATAAACGGCTGCCATCTCCTTAACATCCTCCTCTTTATTTCCCTGGAAAAGATGACACTAAAACTCTGTCCTTCAAAAATCTATCAAACATGAACAGGAAATAGAGTGTACTCTCATGAGGTGAGAGGAGAGTTATTATTATGACATTGACCACCCCCGCCCCCCAACTCCCTGCCTGTCCTGTCACAGGTCTTCCTATCTGAAAGGACACGGAATAAAGGAAACCTTGTGGTGGTGGGATTGGGCTCTCAGGAAGGACCAAGTGGAGATGATTTGCCAGCATCCTGAGGCAGGCTAGCTTTCCTTCTGGCACCCACTGAGCTTCTCTGACTATAACTCATAGACATGGATAAAAGCACACTTTCAAAGACATTGAGGAAGCTCTAGAAAAGTGGTCTCAATGGGGATTAAATCAGGTCTCCCAATCCCTAATTCAAGTCAAGGATTTCTCCACACTTGCTGCATGGACGCCTGAATTGAATCCACACAATTCTGTCTACAGATTCTTCAGTGGGCATTCATAGTGGCCACCGAAACATCAAATTGTGCAAAAGAAGTTCTCCAAGAAGCCAGTTCTTCTTTTAGCAGATAATACATCATGTGCTAAATCATTCAGGCAAGTGCCAGCCAGTTGTTAGAATAAAGATGGTTTCATTGCTAAATATTGGGCTTTAAAAACCAATCAAGTGTAGAAAGTAACTTTAATTAGACCGAAGAATCAGATAAACAGAGTGTAAAAAGCTTAGTGTTTGAACAGCATGTATCTCACTGTGCCTTTATTCTCTAAAGACACAGAGTCAAAACAGAGATTAGGCCTCTGCTACCCACTCTGAGACAACTAAGAAGTAAATGGGATGAGTGTATTACTTCACTCACACCCAGAAACACTTTTATTCATGGGGCTTTTGCACAAAACTCCTTGATCCTGGGAATGCTGAGAAACAAATAACCAGCATCAATTATGGATAAAGCATCCCAGCCCTGAAGACAATGGATATTGACTCCTGATCCCCACATACACACTCAAAAACACAGAAGATTATCAATCGACTTGCAGTCAATACTGTCTAAACACTGCATCTATCTTGGAAAAATACATTCGAGACATGTGATGGCCCTCTTTGACTCAGGCATCTCAACAACTTTCAGGATCTTATCCTGTGCCCTCCTGTCTTCCACTGAGTTGAGGCTGCCAAGTGACAGAATGCCCACCTTCCTACTCTGTCTTTCACAAAGCTCATTTCCGGAAGCCATGAAAGTGATGGATTCATTTCAATGAGTGCAACGTCAAGCTCTCCAGACCCTTACCTACAGGAACAGCTTTGAACTGCACTGCTTGGGCCTCCCACTCACTTGGATATTTTTAGAACTGAACATGGAACAAAAATGAACTTTTCAAACAGGGAAGGAATGCAAAGTGCTTAGGGCTGGTTTTCAAAGGGCAAAGCTTACTTTAAATGACTATTGATTGGACCTAACTGCAACATGACAAGCTCACATGGGGTCAGGAGCTTGCAGAGGAAGCCAGGTGTGGAAAGCTAATCTCTAGATACCTAGGGGAGGTCTGAGCTCCACTCTTGGCTGAAATGAATGGTTCAGTTAGCACAACGCAAGGATTCTAGGGGGAACAGATGCCACAAGCAAGAGTCCATGTTACTTGAAATGTGATGTTGGTGAAAAGTTCTCCAGATACATCCAACATCCTTTCTGTTGACAAAGCTTTAACCTTATCACCACACAGAAGCCTAAGTTCTAATTTTTAAAGATCTGTTTCTTGCCTACTCAGCAAAATGTTTTTGATGACTTTTAGACACTTAGTGTAGTTTGAAGAGGAGGCCAGGTAGGAACTGACTAAAAATACACCAAGGTAGCCAATCATCATCTTCAGAAAAGACAGAACTACCCCACACTCTGCTCTCCCCCTTTACACACTCTTTTAACAGAAGTAATTTCTGTGTATCTGCTATGTGTCTGGCAGCTGCCAGGGATGAAGGAGACAGAGGTGATTCTGATACTACCCCAGGGAGTTCAAGGTATAATGAAGGAGAAACATACACACAAACACTTAAAGCATATCCACCCCCTTCTGGGATTGGGCACAAGGGTAGCAGCTTGATCTGGAAAACACGGACCTCGTTTTCCATCCCACCCTCTGCCTTGGCAGAGCCAGCCCCTCAAAGAAATATATCCCATCATGTGAGCTTTTGTGAAAATCCTGTGTTCTAGAGATACCTGGAAACCACTCTCTGGGCTTCTTCCACGCTTACCACTAGCCCTAGCATACCAGTTTCCCATGGGCCTTCCAGGTCAGAAGCCAGGATCCCCACCTCCAGGAAGGAGACAGAATGTGCCCAAGATTACACAATTGACAGGCTCGGCACATTTTTCAGAAACAGATCATCTGCAAAGTGACATAAAATCATTACAATTTACAAAGCAAACAAATAAATTTTCTCATCTATATAAAAATGACAGTTCATACTTATTATGATGGGTTGAGTTCAGTCCAGTCACTCAGTCGTGTCCAACTTTGCAACCCCATGAACTGCAGCACGCCAGGCCTCCCTGTCCATAACCAACTCCCAGAGTCCATCCAAACCCATGTCCACTGAGTCAGTGATGCCATCTAACCATCTCATCCTTTGTCATCCCCTTCTCCTCCTGCCTTCAATCTTTCCCAGCATCAGGGTCTTTTCAAATGAGTCAGCTCTTCACATCAGGTGGCCAAAATATTGGAGTTTCAGCTTCAAAATCAGTCCTTCCAATGAACACTCAGGACTGATTTCCTTTAGGATGGACTGGTTGGATCTCCTTGCTGTCCAAGGGACTCTCAAGAGTCTTCTCCAATACCACAGTTCAAAAGCATCAATTCTTCAGGGCTCAGCTTTCTTTATAGTCCAACTCTCACATCCATACATGACTACTGGAAAAACCATAGCCTCGACTAGATGGACCTTTGTTGATGAAGTAATGTCTCTGCTTTTTAATATGCTATCTAGGCTGGTCATAACCTTCCTTCCAAGGAGTAAGTGTCTTTTAATTTCATGGCTACAATCACCATTTGCAGTGATTTTAGAGCCCCCCAAAATAAAGTCTGACACTGTTTCCACTGTTTCCCCATCTATTTGCCATGAAGTGATGGGACCAGATGCCATGATCTTCGTTTTCTGAATGTTGAGCTTTAAGTCAACTTTTTCACTCTCCTCTTTCACTTTCATCAAGAGGCTCTGTAGTTCTTCTTCACTTTCTGCCATAAGGGTGGTGTCATCTGCATATCTGAGGTTATTGATATTTCTCCCGGCAGTCTTGATTCCGGCTTGTGCTTCCTCCAGCCCAGCGTTTCTCATAACGTACTCTGCATATAAGTTAAATAATCAGGGTGACAGTATACAGCCTTGACGTACTCCTTTTCCTATTTGGAACAATCAGTCTGTTGTTCCATGTCCAGTTCTAACTCTTGTTTCCTGACCTGCATACATTATAATAGGTAATGAGTTGCATTTTTTCCCTCTCATCTCCCATTATGTGACCAAAATGCTGTAAACCATAGAATATTAGACTTAGCCAGGTTTCTCATGGGCCCTTTCCTCTGTACCCTATCTCACTCTACAAAATAGACTGTGGCAGGACTTTTGGATGTGTGAATTGTCCACAGGGAGAATTTCTCCTTGACGAGAAGCTGATGGACCCATGTTCAGGTCTACCAGCTGATCTGGGTGCAGGCTTCAAAAGCCCAGGAATAGGGTTATTGTTGAAAGAAACACATATGAAGTAGAGCAGGGTGACAGTTTGAGATAATAACTGATGGGCTTTTTATTCTATATTTTTTTGCTTACCTATTAACATCCCCCTTCCCCATTTACTGCATCAGGAAAGGAGTAGAAAAACCAAGAAAAGCAGCTGAAATCCAAGAGCCAAAGCTTTAGCTTTGCAAGAGCCTGGGCTTTACAATAGCCTAAATCTGAAAGGCTGGAGGCTTACACAAGGGATTCAGAAGCTGGCTCACAAATTACACTCTCATGCCCTGAAATCAGATTTGGACTCTCTGGAATTGTGCTAGAGATGAATTAGAGAGAGAAAGAGGCCGGTGGATCAGACATGAGTTTCTTCATGGGACTCAGTCCAACTTTCTGCCCAGTGTTCACAAGCTGGTCTGTCTACAGGTTGGCCTCAGAATCCTAGCAACCCTTGCACACTCAGGGGCCAGAGGAGTAAAGCATATTCCTCCCTCCACTGCATTACCTTTCACCTCTGTGCCCGCCCATCATGTATTCCCTCCCCATCCCAGCAGAATCTCCCTTGGCCTCAAGACAGCTCTGCACCTGTCGCCCTTCCCAGACTTCAACAGTCTTCCAGGAAAGGAGACCAATTACAGGGACTACTTTTAGGAAGCTGAGTGAAAGTCAGGACTTGATTTCCCATCAGCCATCAAGCCGTAACAATTCCAGCAGTTTGGGTTTGAACTGAACCAGTGACCTGCACTGAACTGAAAGGCTCCAAACACCATTATTGCTCCCCAGGGCAGCCTTCCCTGTGCCTTTGCCTCTCACCTCATCCATCTGAGAGCACAGATAAATGAGCCTTCTTGACTTGTTTATGCCAGCTCTCCCCTCCTTCCCCTGTTCTTACTCTCAGACCCCTTTGCAGAGTGCCCTCTGACCGCATTCTAGATGGATGTGCTGTTGTGTAAGCCATTCTCCTCAACATTAACATTACTCAAAACAGCTTTAACATCATCACTCCTGCTGCCTTTGATGGTAGAGGCATTGAGCTCGACTTCCTGTCTGAGTGAAAGAAATCCGAGCCAATGCAAGACATATGTCATTACTCAAGGACATTGACTTAAAGATAGCTGCTACATTATAGGCTCCCCCTTTTTCCTGCCTTTTTTCCTTGGGGATGTGCTTTTCTCTCTGCAGCATCATAATCAATAGTTCATCTCTGCTTTGTAATGGATCATATCAGGCACCACTATGTAAACTGTCGCCTGACATTTAATGTGGACGCTGTTCTCTCAGATGGAGCACAATTTTCTCCGTCTTCAATGCCTGGAATATTGAAAGGACCTAAGCAACAATGTCCAATTAGGTGTCAAGTCATAGCCTTGCTACAGGACTAAGAAAAGAGAACACAGCCTCAGCTGCTCCCAGCTCACCTGGACCAATGAAAAGCAAACTCAGTAAGTGTCAACCTGTCTCATAACAAAAGCCGATTTATTACTGAGAAAGCAGACACACACAAAAATTAGATCAAAGGCCCTCTACTCTTCATTCATGATGTACTACCCCTGCTGAGCAACTGTGGATTTTTTTAATGACAAAAAAATTTTAAATACCCTAAGTTCAACAACAAGAAAATTTCAAGAGAAATCTCAGCTGAGCTTTGCTGCCCCAGGAGATGAGCTGGTTTAGCTGTTTTATCAAAGAGCTTTGAAATATAAAATGCTCCTGAGGGGTTAGAAAGGAAAGAAGAAAAACACTATCCTTAAGGGAGACTGAGCTCTATAACATCCTTGTCCTAGCAAGGCTCCTTGGGGATAGACGTCCCTCACATGTTCACCCCCAGAGACAGAATCATAAAGGAGCAGAGAGGCTGAGTGCCACCTGAGTTCTCCAGGATTCCATATCTGGTGATCCTGTGTAAATGTCTCTTTCCTTGGGCTTCAGTTGTCCCATCTGACACACAGGAGCTGGATCCAAGAATATCCAAGAGATGATTTAGATTTCAAATTTTATGACCCTTACATGGAAGAGAGAATAGGAATACCATAATATTAGATGTAAGAAAGAGGAAGAAATTAGGAAGTTAGGAGACAGAAAATAAAAAGCCAAAAGAGTAGTATAACAGGAAACAGAAGGGTAGACAAAGTGGGCAGTGAGGATAAAATAAAGGTGAGGTCAAAACAACTTTAATTATTTAGTTCTAGTAAACACTAATGATAGTGATGGTTTCTATTCATTCAACATCTACCAAGGTATAAATACATTTTCTCTAATAGTCACAGCTTTCTGAGGTTGTATTAATATATCCATCTTACAGATGAGGAATCTGAGGTTCAGAGTGGTTTAAAGTTCACACTGCTAATAATTAATTAATCACACCATGATTGAACCCAGGAACCCAAGCCAGCCTTTCCCCTATGTTATACTACCTCCTAAACCATTCTCTCCATTGTTTAGCAAGAGATCCAGTGCTCTCTTCTGCTTTAGTTCATAAAGTGTAGTTCAAGTAGAGGATTCATGAAGAATCCAAGAAGGCAGCATCTGTAACCAAGAGCAATTCTGAATGTGCCTCTGACAGAGAAAGGGAGGATCAAGGTGAGCGTTCTGACAACTGACAAGAAGTACTACACCGTGGGATGAATCCTACGATAGGGAGATGGTATAGCAAAGAAAGGGACAAGCACTTGTTTAGAAATCAGGAGAATAAGGTCTGGTTTCTTGCTACAAGTTTCTTGAAGGGCTGTGCATGAGCCCTACCTGCCCTATGTACTCCAGGCACTACAGAATATCTGGGTGCATGTGCTATTAGGTACAAGGGGCTGGATACAAGCAAAGGGAGTAGGTGAGGGGAGTGGGGAGATCAGAGCTCTTTTAGCAGAGTACAGGGAGGTCCTACAAACTGCAGACATCTATTCATTGCTTCAGGCGAGTCAGGCTCAACTTTAAAAAAAAAAAGAAAACTACTTTTCAGTGAAGACAAACTGGTATGTGAGTGGGATTGCTAGTCTTTTTCATGTTGTGCAAGACTCAAGCCTGGCTCCTGTTAAATGGAACGCTCCCGAGTACATTTGAAAGATGATTAGGTTTACAAAAGTTCCATTTGTCTACAACCTTTCACCCAGCCTTGCATTAATAAAGAAGAGTTACACGGGTATGAGTCCATGTGATATGGACACACGTGTAAAACACGAAGCAAGGCAAATGAATTTGTGCAGGCCATGAGGCTAGGACCTAGAAAGAAAGCAGATGAGACTGAAAACAAATCCTGTAGCAGGAAAAAGAATTTACTGTGAACCACACCCATGAACTTCCACTGGCCCCTACTCTTATTTCCCCTTCAGCTTTTCCTTATGGGTTCTGACTACTTCCATTGCCTTGAGATCAGGAAGCACAGGAAAGATTCAGAGGAATTTCATCTACCTGGGGAACATTTTAGAGTTGATAGATTTCTTTTTTACCCTATCTGCAAGGTTGGGACTAAATATTCTTCTTATTCACTGTTCCTGGATAAAGTGGCTTTTAAACGTTATTCACCATTGTCATTTCCACTTGCGCCTTCACTCACACACACAATGAAAATAAAATGAGACTGAGAATGATTGATGCTCCTCTTTTTAATGATGAATGCCACCAATTTTTGTGTCCTTTGGGAAGTTTTTCCATACTCCTTTTCTTTACCTGACTTAGTTTTCCCCCTTCTTCCATCCAATATTTTCTTTCCCTTGGATTATCTGGAACTTGCATAGAGCCCTAAAAGGACAGGCGCTGCTCCCCTGGCCCTCACCATAGCCCATGAGCCAACACAAGTGGCAGTTCAAGTATTATGAAAATAGAAGCACCTCATTCCATTTAATTAAACATCAGTACAACCATCAGAGATTCTTTTTGAGCACAATTCAAAGGCAAGCAAGTTGCACCTGAACAAATAACTTTGCATAGAGAGGCATTCATAATGACTGATGTTAAACCAAAATAAATGTATGTTAGGAGAGATGGTGCTAAAGGGTTTGCTGAATAATGTAGAGATCACCATGTGGTTATTCATTCAATAAATATTTATAAAGCACTGATTGTGTACCAGGCACTAGGCTAGGAAATTATAATTCAAGGGAAAATAATACACAGTCCCCAGACTGGAGTTTAGGTGGTGGGAGCCCAAAATCCAGGCAAAAAGTAAATGCAAATGAAAAGTTTCCCTCTATTTCTTGAGTTTGCAGAAACAGATGTCCCTAGGATTGCTCTGAAAGCCTTTGAAAGGGGACTGAAACTGACTCAACAGAAAAAGTTTCCTGAAGTCCAGTTTCCTGCATATTCTATGCCAGTTCAATCTAACCCAAACAAACACCATTTTTAGATAGAGCATATTGGCATAACAGAGAGCCATTTGGTAACAGTTTATTCATCTAGAAAATATATATTATATACTTGTATGTACTAGACACAGTGCTAGGCACTGGGTGAAAGATACAAACATGAATTAATCAGGGCTTCATTCCTTAAGCCACTTACGGATTGATCAAGAAGTAACAGATGGCAATCCAAGGCTCCATGTTTGTTACTTTGCATTCAAATTTATTCACTTGTGCCCAAACAGTTATTTCACTCATACTGTATACATCATGTAAGGTACTCAGACATGGAGAAGGATAGTTCAGGGAAGGCTTTACAAAGGAGTTCATATTAGGGTTGAGGTTTGAAGGATGAGTAAGAATTGCCTGGAAGAGAATGGAAAAAGGACATTTCAAGAGTGAGGAAGCAACAAGTGTAAAGATATGGAGGTTTGAGAGAGTAGGGTGAATTCCATAAGGGGGAACATCTCAGTTAGTTCTCTGAAGAAGAGAGGGACTTCCCAGATGGCGCTAGTGGTAAAGAACCAACCTGCCAACGCAGGAGATGTAAAAGATGTGGGTTCAATCCCTGGGTCAGGAAGATCCCCTGGAGAAGGAAATGGCAACCCACTCCAGTATTCTTGCCTGGAGAATCCCATGGACAGAAGAGCCTGGTGGGTCACAAAGAGTTGGACAGGACCAAAGCGACTTAGCATGCATGCATGCTGAAGAACAGGCAGGAAATGATGCTAATAAGGTGTCTGGGACTTTGTAACCAACTCGGCTCTACACCAAAGAATGGGATCAAAGTCACCAAATATCTTTGGTACTGTCCTGCAAACATTAATTCCACTAAAGTGAGACAAGAGTCCATGCCTTTATTGAAAGAATTGGTATGTGAAAATACTGGTTAGCCAAGGCATGTAAGCATAGTTGTAGAAATGGAAACACATCATCAGTTGCTGCAGACATTAAGTACTTCTATGAAGGTAAGAGAGTTTCTTGAAAGCAAACAGTGATTACAGTTAATAAGACGTGCTGCAGAGCCTCTGTCTGGTCTTTAGGCTGTGACCTATCTTTATGGACAGCTAGTTCAGTTGTTTAGCTCATCCAACCATCTGGTGGTGAAATAACTGTTTAGTTTAAGGAGCCTAGTGCAATAACTTGCTGAGTGCCTCAGTGATGTGGCTCATGACCTGATCACATAGCCATAGCATCTGTCAAGACAGGTTTTGAGACAAGAACAGCTAGTGGGTTGTGAGAGGCAGATAGTGAGGGGTTGTTCCAGTGGACAAGTGAATATAACACACTTCATCAGGGAAGGAAGGGAGAGGTCTAGCTGCTGAAACCAGAGAGGTCTAGACAGATTCTCAACAGCCTGCCTTGGGACCTGAAAACATCAAACACTTTCTTTTCATTTTTGATGCTGTGTGATGCACAGGCTGGTGAGACCTGAGGTTGTACAGGGACTCAGGGACTTATAAGAAAGGCAAAGGGAGAGAACTAGACCAGAGATCAGTTTTGGAGTAAGAGACAGGAGATAGCACACAGGCAACCTAGTGAGACTCAAATCACTGGGCAGGACTTCAACGAGACTGGCTTATTATCAAAGACAATAAAACTGAAAAGGGCATTCAGAACCACAGAGCTAGGGGACAGTGATCCCAGATTCTGGGGTCAAAGGGCTTTGGCTTCAGGAGCCAAGGGCTAAGGAGCAGGAGCCATGGGACCCACCAGAGCTGTAACTCACACAAGGCTAAAAAGAACAGCTTTTTCTTATTCAGACATAGCTTTAGATGTTTGTGTTTCCAGTTCCCTAATCAATGCCACTTTCTGTGCTATTACTTTTTCCTGGAGGTAAAAGAATGAATAGATTGTTGTTTCTTCTTCCCACTTTCAACTTTAGCCAAGTTTGCAAAGACATAAGTCTAAAAACATGCTCCATACTGTACACTATATATGTGTGTGCCTGCACACACATGTGCACCCATGCCTGTCTAGACCTGGGTCTAGGTCACTGCAATATCTCAGGGCAATGTGAGCATAAAAATTGCTACCATTTATCAAGCACTTACTATGAGCACTGAGGAACTCCTGAATCTCTAATCCCTATAGTGCCAGAGGACAGGATTTCATCTATTCCTTTACAAGGCTAATGCTGAACCTCTCCAGTGCTCCCCAGAACTGAGCTTATTATAGAAAATAATATAATATATGAATATAATATTACCACAGTTCAGTTCAGTTCAGTTCAGTCACTCAGTCATGTCCGACTCTGTGCGACCCCATAAACGGCAGCCCACCAGGCTCTTCCATCCATGGGATTTTCCAGGCAAGAGTACTGGAGTGGGGTGCCATTGCCTTCTCCGAATATCACCACACCTCCCTGTAAAAGGCAAGGTCTAGGAATATAATGTCTGCACTTAGACAACTAGCCAGACCATTCTACCTGAAATGGCTAAGTCAACCACCAACTGATTTGACTGATTTTGTCCAGTGAACTGACTGGTTGCCTGACTGGCTTGGTGGAATAACACAGTTACTTCAGAATCATGTTGCCACAGCTTTGCAATGTGTCTCTGCTGATGAAATGAAGTGAAAAGGGATGAAATTACTACAAATACTTCCCATTTCAAAGATGCCAGCCTAGATTGTCAAAGCTAAAGAACTTTTGCCAAAAACCAACAGGTATGGCAGAGAATGACAAAGGGACGTCATGAGTAGATCCCTAGGCTGGAGTGTACAGCACTGCTTCTCTTCCAGGGTTTGCGTTTATCCACCTAAATCTCAACTGGCTACTCATTAGAATCATCTACAAAGCTTTTAAAACCATTCATGGAGGGAGGTCCCAAAGACACTGAGTAAACTGATCTGGAGTGGAACCTGGACAAGACTACATATTTTTAAGGCTTCCCAGGTGATGACATCACCAACTCAATGGACATGAGTTCGAGTATACTTCGGGAGTTGGTGATGGACAGGGAGGTCTGGCGTGCTGCAGTCCATGGGGTCGCAAAGAGTCGGACACGACTGAGTGACTGAACTGAGACTGAGACTGAGGTGATGATAATAAATAGCCATGATTGAGAGCCCTGGATTTTAGTGATATGTCCCCTCTGGGCCTCAGTTTCCTATTTATTTAATGAGGATATTAGACCAGGTGATATCTGGGGCCCTCTACAATTCTAAGATTCCTTGTTAATTTTGATCCCACCCCATCTGGCAGGCAGCTCTGAAAAGCCCACTTTCTCTCTGCATAATTCAATTCCCAAATGCTACCAAGATGGTTGACCTACCATAGAGGGCTGGCATGTGGGTTAATGAGATCATATTTGCAAAGCGTTTGGGGCTCTAGGGAAGGAATCTCTAATATATGCAGCTAAAGAATGATTACAGCAACATTAATGTAATTTTTTTTAAGGGAGAGTAAATCACAGTTCACAACCCCGCATCTGCCATAATTAGACTATCTTGCCTGGATGGAGAGAGGCAGAGTGGAAAGTAGATTAAAGAAGGTCTGCTCTTGTTAAGACTAGATGCCAGGTCAAGACTTCATGAGACATGTCTATGCAATCACAACCGATATGGACTGGACTTTAATCCATGCAAAGTCCTCTGGTCCTCAAGCACATCCCTAGTAGACTTCTTTCTGACCTACATCTTTGTGGAACTACTTCCATGTAATAAGGACAAAAGCTTAATCTTGTGAGTCTTGTCCAAGAATAAATAATCATCACTGGGACTCTATATCTAAGATGTTATTATCTGCTGTTTCTGACACATTAAAATTAGAAGAGATCAAGTAATCTTCTTAAAAACCTGATTCATTTGACCTGCACATGCATAGACTACAGGAACAGAAACAGACTGAAAAGACTCTAGAGACCAAGAGACGTGAATTTATGTTTGGCTCTACCTCTTACAAACTCCATGATTTCTGGCAAGTCTCTTACTTTCTTCTACCTTAATTTTTTCTCTTAGATAACACATGAAAACACCTAGACAAATGCCTGCTGCTGCTACTGCTGCTAAGTCGCTTCAGTCGTGTCTGACTCTGTGCGACCCCATAGACGGCAGCCCACCAGGCTCCCCTGTCCCTGGGATTCTCCAGGCAAGAACATTGGAGTGGGTTGCCATTTCCTTCTCCAATGCAGGAAAGTGAAAAGTGAAAGGGAAGTCGCTCAGTCATGTCTGACTCTGTGCGACCCCATGGACTGCAGCCTACCAGGCTCCTCCGTCCATGGGATTTTCCAGGCAAGAGTACTGGAGTGGGGTGCCATCGCCTTCTCTGAGACAAATGCCTAGCGTAGCTCAATAAATAACTTGGTTTCCAATCTCTGCGTCATACATGGGGAACCACTGGTGGATACTATCAGACTTGCAATCAGGGATTTCCAAGTAACAGTCTCTCTGCCCAGATGGCACTGAAGGCCTCTGGTAAGTCAGATCTTTTGTTTTTCACAGCTCATCTACAATCTCAAAGTCATCTATGCATTAATGTACAATCAACTAGTTTCTATATTTTATCTAATATAGACCCAGAGACAGACTTTACCATTAACAATCAATTAATAATTGAAATTTTAGGGAACTTGAAACACACCATTTTAGAGTTCTTTCCAAACAATTGGGATGCAGCAATTGATCTGAAAATTTGTCTTACTGCTTTATTTATGAATCAGTAATTCTGATCATAACATGAACTGATGAAATAAAAATTAACTTGGAATCTTGAAGAAGGCTGGATTCATGCATAGGTTTAATCATTTCAATAAAAACACCAATCGATTTTCTTTGGAACTTGGAAAAATTATTCTAAAATCCCTCTGTTACAACAAATAATTTAAAAGGGTTTTAAGCTTGTTTGAAAAAGAAAATTGAAAAGTGTGATGCTGACAACAAAAACAGACCAGTGGAACTGAATGGAGACCCCAGGAACAGACTCAGGTCTATGTAAGAATTGAACACATGATAAACAGAGTATCTCAGTTTATTTGGGAGGGCAGGATTAGTTAATAAATAATGCTGGAGCCATTTGTTAACTATTTGGGAAAAGTTCAATTGGCATCTCAATTCAAATCATTTCACCATAATAAATGGCAAATAGAATGAAATATGTTTAGAAAATGAATCTATAGCAAAAAAATGGAACTACAAAGTAGTATTTCATGGATCTCTAGAAAAGAAAGGATTTTCTAAGATTAAAAGCGATTTTAAAAATTAAAAGAAAAAGGAAAAAACTTTGACAACATGAAATTTTAAAACTGCATAAAAATTATGTAAAAGGCTTTCAAACTGGGAAATTTTATAGCAAACAATAGTTATTCCTAACATTCTTCAAATAATTTAGAAAAACACAGACTAGCAGGTTTAAAGTCTGTGGACATTAACAAAAAGCACACACGCACACATACAAATTACTAACAAACATGAAAAATTGTTTAAACTCACAAGTAAGTTAAGAATTGCAATTTAAAGTAAGATTGCATTTTTCTTTACCTATTAAATTAAAAATGTTTTTAAAGTAATATTCAGTTCTGGCAAGTGTTCAGTGAGATAAGCATTCTTACATACGCTAGTGGGAGTATAAATTGTTCTGGTAGAGCATTTTTTAAAACTCTTTGAAGGTAAATATAGATAGTCTTACAATGTTCCTACTTTTTGACCCAGTAATTTAACTTATTGAAATCCATCCCAAGAAATGATCTGATGTACACATAAAAGCTTTTTGCATAAGAATATTCATTGCTGCAATCTTTATGGAAAACACAAATCAGAGCAATGAGGAAGCAAACTAGCTGCCTACAATAAGAACTGACAAAGTAAATTATGGACATCCACAAGGTATGCTATTATATAACCTCTAAAAAAGATGTTTATGAAGAGTTTATGCAATATTAAGTGAAAATATAATCTTTAAAAGGTTACATGTAATATATTTTCACTTCTATGTTTAAAATTCACAAAGTAAAGACTGACAAGAAACATTAAGCTGTTAAAATGATTATATTTAGTTGGTAGAATTATGGACTACTATTTTATTCTGTATTTTCCATCATTCAAAAACAATACATATTATTTTTACAAAGAGTTTTATAAACATAGATGCACATTCCAACTATTACTTTGCAACACTTAAAAAATGGGATGGGTCCTCAAATTCAGTCGATCTTTCTTTCTACCATTCTCTTGCGTCTTAATCTCTCTCTATTAAGCCCACACACATGGCCCTGAAGGAGGAATAAAAGGATTGCTTGCTGCAGGCCTGATTTTTCTTTTATCCCAGCTGCCAAATGGGAAAACTGCCTCTAAACAGGAGGTCTAAGGCATTGTACAGGAAGAAAAATAGATAAACACTTGACAAAGGCTCTCTCTGCTGGGGAAGAGGTCCTGGAATGACCAGAGGTTTTGTGATAAAGCGTTCAGTCACCAAGGCTGTCTTCCAAATAAACCAGAAGCACATTTACTATATAGCCTGGTAGGTGATGATCAGCAAAACTTACCAAAAATACAGCACGGATTTCCTCCAAGTGTTAGCAGCCAATTTCACTCTAGGAGGTAAAATTACTGGAACTGATAAGCCAATATTAAGGGACCACAAAAGCTCCTTAAATATTCCAAAGACCAATTTGAGCCATCAGACTTACATCTGAACAAACGGAAAGATGGCAATCTGGAAATTATAATAAGAATGAATTGATTTTGTACCTCTTCTTCAGTTTCATTATGATCTATGACAGCGGAATGGATTCATTTTATGTCATTTTCTCCTAAGCCTCAGAATACTTTCTTTCAGATCCTGAGGTATGAGCAGAAAGCACAGATGGCCCTGTCTGCTCCAACCCAGCAGAGACTGCAAACAACTTTGGAGTTGTTTAAACTTGTTCCTTTTCTCCAAGCAACCTGGCTACTGGGCAGCTGTTCATTTCAAGGCTCAAAAAGATGCAGGGGGAGATGAAACTACCCTAAAGGGAAGTCGGGGCTGGGTTGTGAAATGTACATGATGACTGTCATGGGGTGGGGGCAGTTGAGCTACCTTTTAATAAGTTATTTTTGTTAATATCAAAGAATAAGTAAAAATAAAATCCTACTTGTTTGGTTTCAGGAGATAGACACAGGGTCATGGTATAGACACAGGGTACAACTTTCAGTTCAATGACAGCAATAATAACAAAAAATTATATAGAGAGGTACACAAATATGTATTTTGTCTCTTCCCCCAGTTCCTGGCACAGAACTCCTAAAACCCTTGTAATTTCCTGATTGATAGGAACACTAGGAGCATCCTTTGTCCTAATGAGGCGACTCTGAGTGGACTCATGTATGGCTCCTGCATGGTGGGTGGGTGGTCACCAGAAAGATCAAGCCATAATTAAAAGTTTAGAATTTACAGCTTCACCATCTCCCTCATTCCTCCAGAGAGAAGAGAGGTGCTGGAAATGAGAGTTATTGACTGTGCCTATGTGAAGAAGCCTCTACATAATTCCAATAGCAGTGGGCCTGGGGGACCTGTGGGTTGGTGAGCACACGGAGGTGTGAGGAGAGTGGCACGCTCACGGTGAGTACGCAAGCGCCCAACTCTTCACACACACCTTGCCCTACGCATCTCTTCCATGGGGATGTTCATCTATATCCTTTATCATACCCTTATAACAAACTGGCAAATGTTAGCTAACGTTTCCCTGAGTTCTGCGAGTCACTTTAGCAAACTCATTGAACCCAAGCGGGGAGTCACTGAAACCTATTTATAGCTGGTGGAACAGAAAATCAGGTGATAATCTGGGCTTGCAACTGGTGGTCTTAACTATGTGTGGGGGCGCTGAACGGACAGGCTTGTGGGACTGAGCCCTTAACGTGTCAGATCTGATGCTGTCTTTGTGTAGACAGTATCAGAATCAGGTTAAATTATGTTGTGGCGGAAATCTTCCACATATATTCTGAGAAACGAAGTGTTCTCTGTGAAGGTAAAAGAGACACACAGGATAACGAAAGGCACAGTAGGTAAGAACTGTGTTTTTCCTTAAATAGAAAGGGAAAAAGCTGAGTTTTCCTTTTCAAATATATAAGTATATACATATATATACATATCTTTATACACACACTAGATCATCGAACAAGCAAGAGAGTTCCAGAAAAACATCTATTTCTGCTTTATTCACTATGCCAAAGCCTTTGACTGTGTGGATCACAATAAACTGTGGAAAATTCTGAAAGAGATGGGAATACCAGACCACCTGACCTGCCTCTTGAGAAACCTATATGCCGGTCAGGAAGCAACAGTTAGAACTGGACATGGAACAACAGACTGGTTCCAAATAGGAAAAGGAGAATGTCAAAGCTGTATATTGTCACCCTGCTTATTTAACTTATATGCAGAGTACATCATGAGAAATGCTGGGCTGGAAGAAGCACAAGCTGGAATCAAGATTGCCGGGAGAAATATCAATAACCTCAGATATGCAGATGACACCACCCTTATGGCAGAAAGTGAAGAGGAACTAAAAAGCCTCTTGATGAAGGTGAAAGTGGAGAGTGAAAAACTTTGCTTAAAGCTCAACATTCAGAAAACTAAGATCATGGCATCTGGTCCCATCACTTCATGGGAAATAGATGGGGAAACAGTGGAAACAGTGGCAGACTTTATTTTTTGGGGCTCCAAAATCACTGCAGATGGTGACTGCAGCCATGAAATTAAAAGATGCTTACTCCTTGGAAGGAAAGTTATGACCAACCTAGATAGCATATTCAAA
This sequence comes from Bos indicus x Bos taurus, assembly GCF_003369695.1. Classification (NCBI taxonomy): domain Eukaryota; kingdom Metazoa; phylum Chordata; class Mammalia; order Artiodactyla; family Bovidae; genus Bos; species Bos indicus x Bos taurus. The sequence goes on along the minus strand of NC_040086.1, from coordinate 69,750,606 downwards.
AGCAGAGACATTACTTTGCCAACAAAGGTCCATCTAGTCAAGGCTATGGTTTTTCCAGTGGTTATGTATGGATGTGAGAGTTGGACTGTGAAGAAAGCTGAGCCCCGAAGAATTGATGCTTTTGATCTGTGGTGTTGGAGAAGACTCCTGAGAGTCCCTTGGACTGCAAGGAGATCCAACCAGTCCATCTAAAGGAGATCAGCCCTGGGTGTTCTTTGGAAGGAATGATGCTGAAGCTGAAACTCCAGTACTTTGGCCACCTCATGCGAACAGTTGACTCATTGGAAAAGACTCTGATGCTGGGAGGGATTGGGGGCAGGAGGAAAAGGGGACGACAGAGGATGAGATGGCTGGATGGCATCACTGACTTGATGGACGTGAGTTTGAGTGAACTCCGGGAGTTGGTGATGGACAGAGAGGCCTGGCGTGCTGCGATTCATGGGGTTGCAAAGAGTCAGACATGACTGAGCGACTGAACTGACTGACTGATACACACACAAACACACACACACAGTATGTAGCAAAATACCAAGAACTGGAAAAATCGCATTGGAGAAGGAAATGGCAACCCACTCCAGTATTGTCACCTAGAGAATCCCAGGGACGGCGGAGCCTGATGGGCTGCCATCTATGGGGTCGCAAAGAGTCAGATATGACTGAAGTGACTTAGCAGCAGCAGCAGCAGCAATGGAAGTGTATACAGAGGTTTATAATACTATTCTAGCCACTTTTCTTTAGATTTTAATCATTTTTTAAAGATTTATAAAATAAATTAAATTTACAAACTATTTGTTCTGTAACCCTCTTAATTGGGGGGTATGCACTGTATTCTAAAGCTTCCCTGTGGCTCAGTGGTAAAGAATCTGTCTGTGAGCAGGAGCTGTGGGTTCGATCCCTGGGTCGGGAAGATCCCCTGGAGAAAGAAATGGCAACCCATTCCAGTATTCTTGCCTGGTAAATCCCATGAGCAAAGGAGCCTGGCAGGCTACAGTCTATGGGGTCACAGAGTCAGACACAGCTTAGCAACTAAACAAGAATAACAACAACTGTATTCTATAACAACAACTGTATTCTAGCAAGTCCAGATAATTCTGTTTATTGAGCACATTCTTACTTCCCCACATCCGTACCTTTGATCATGCTATCCCCCACTTTCTGCTATGATTTACCAATCTTTCATATATTTTTTTTCCCCAAATACTCCTTGGTTTCTTTCACTTGAATCTCCCTTAAGACCCAGTTGATTATAATAGCCTTCTTGGCTTGAAGGTCCCAGAGCATCCCATCCTCCGCCCCTATCAAATCACTTATTACTCCTTATTGTCACTGCTTGTTTAATTGTCTCTTTGCCTTTCTGGACTGTAGCTTTCCTGAATGCAGGGACCTTGTCTGTCTCATTTATCAATATATCCAAAATGCTGACACAGGGCCCGGCATAGAAGTACCACCAAATATTTGTTAAATGAATGAACTACTTATGCACTGGTTAGCAATTTGTCTACTCTTAGAATTTTAAATCTCCTTAAGATCTTTCTTACTCATGTCCAAACCATGCACAAGGTAGGTATTCAATAAATATTTGTTGAATTGAGGATTTAAAAAGAGAGGGAAATGTGAGGAATTTTTCACTTTCACCAAAGGACTAGACTTGTATATTCATGAAGCTACTGAACCAAGAGCTTGAGTTCAGTAAGGCTTAGCCCTGGCCATCCAAAGGACACAAGAGGAAGGCATAAGTGAGTGGTGGATCCATGTGTAAGTGAGAGTGGGTGGTGAACGTTAGATCTCCCTGGTCAGTAAGCAGGTTGGTGGGTGGGAGGGGTGAGACTGCTTGATAAAGACCAAGGGGAGTACTGCATTGGAACTGTCACCAAGCACTCATTTGGGAAGGTGAGTGGAGCACACTGCCAGTGTCCTTTACTACATTAGCTAATCAGGAAATGAGCTCAGAAATCTAAATCCAGAAGGGGAATAACTGCCATCATTTTGGTAATTATAAGGCCACCAAGTCTTCCTCTTCTATGTGCATGAAAGCATTTGGAGTGTTTTATTATGAAATCAGTACTTTCACCAGATTGTATCCACTTTGATATAGCCCAGTGCTCTCATCCACAGGTTCATCCACAGGGACAAAATTATCCACATTTGTCCCCTGAAAGGAAATCTAAGAAACAAAGAACTATTTTTATTGCAGCTGGAAAATTATGGTTTCAAATGTTTTTGGAATGAGAGTCATCAGTCAGAAATTAGAAACAATACATTATATAGGTTTTGTGTTGGATAGAAAATGTATAGAATTTGGTCTTCCCATCACAAACTACAAATTCCCTGCTCCTAGTATCTAGGTTCTTTCAGCAAAGGTAGTTTCATGTGTATTTAAGGGATAGTGAAGCTCTCAAGAAGTAGAGGATGGAAATTTCCCTGGAGGATTAGTGGTTAAGACTTCACACTTTCAATGCAGGGGGCATGGGTTCCATCCCTGGACAGGGAACTAAGATTCCAGATGCCACATGGTGCAATCAAAAAAAGAAAAGAAGCAGAGCAGGATCCTTGGCCACGTTCTATAAACTGCCACCACATCTAGAACCTGTCATGTCTCCACGAATACCCAAAGGTAGGATGATAATAACCCAAACGATTCTACTCATCCTTCAAATCCCACTTAGGTAGCAAAGATTTTATCCTGCCCCTGAGGTAAATGTGCACAGAAAGTCTGCTCCTAAAAGGGGATGAATACTGATCTTGCTACAGAATTTTCCTTAAAAAGGGGGTTGGGGGGAAGAGGAGAACACTGGAAAGTGCAGTGACTAGAACACTGCATTCCATCACGGGGCCTGGCTCCAGTCATGCCTCTGTGCTCACAAGCATTTCTTGTGACACTGAGCATTTCTGAGTATCTGCTTTACCCACTTGAAAATGGGAATATCAAGATTTGCTCACCTATGTCACAAAGCTATTGTAAGGAATCAGTGAGATGCCACGCCAAAGAAGTTGAAGTTGAACAGCTCTATGAAGACCTACAAGACCTTCTAGAACTAACACCAAAAAAAAGATATCCTTTTCATCATAGGGGATTGGAATGCAAAAGTAGAAAGTCAAGAAATACCTGGAGTAACAGGCAAGTTTGGCCTTGGAGTACAAAATGAAGCAAGGCAAAAGCTAACACAGTTTTGCCAAGACAACACACTGGTCATAGCAAACACCCTCTTCCAACAACACAGGAGACGACTCTACACATGGACATCACCAGATGGTCAATACCATAATCAGATTGATTATATTCTTTGCAGCTGAAGATGAAGAAGCTCTATACAGTCAGCAAAAACAAGACCCAGAACTAACTGTGGCTCAGATCATGAACTCCTTATTGTAAAATTCAGATTTAAATTGAAGAAAGTGGGGAAAACCACTAGACCATTCAGGCATAACTTAAATATAATCTCTTATGATTATACAGTGGAAGTGGCAAATAGATTCAAGGGATTAGATCTGATAGATAGAGTGCCTGAAGAAATATGGACTGAGGTTCATGATATTGTAGGAGGCGGTGATCAAGACTATCCCCAAGAAAAAGAAAGGCAAAAAGGCAAAATGGTTATCTGAGCAGCCTTACAAATGGCTGAGAAAAGAAGAGAAGTGAAAGACAAAGGAAAAAAGGAAAGATATATCCATCTGAATGCCAGTTCCAAAGAATAATAAGGAGAGATAAGAAAGCCTTCCCAAGTGAACAATGCAAAGAAATGGAGGAAAACAATAGAATGGGGAAGACTAAAGGTCTCTTCATGAAAATTAGAGATACCAAGGGAACATTTCATGCAAAGATGGACACAATAAAGGACAGAAATGGTATGGACATAACAAAAGCAGAAGAGATTAAGAAGAGGTGACAAGAATACACAGAAGAACTATAAAAAAAAGATCTTAATGACCCAGATAACCATGATTGTGTGATCACTCACCTAGAGCCAAACATCTTGGAGTGAGAAGTCAAGTTGGCCTCAGGAAGCACCTCTATGAACAAAGCTAGTGAAGGTGATGGAATTCCAGCTGCGCTATTTCAAGTCCTAAAAGATGATGCTATTAAAGTGCTACACTCAATGTGTCAGCAAATTTGGAAAACTCACCAGTGGCCACAGGACTGGAAAAGGTCAGTTTTCATTCCAATCCCAAAGAAGGGCAATGCCAAAGAATGTTCAAATTTTGTACTGCAAAATTACATTCATTTCACATGCTAGCAAAGTAATGATCAATATTCTCCAACTCAGGCTTCAACAGTACATGAACCGTGAACGTCCAGATGTTCAAGCTGGATTTAGAAAAGGCAGAGGAACCAGAGATCAAATTGCCAGCATCTGTTGGATCATAGAAAAAGCAAGAGAATTCCAGAAAAAATATCTACTTCTGCTTCATTAACTATGCCAAAGACTTTGACTGTGTGGATCACAACAAACTATGGAAAATTCTTAAGGAGATGGGAATACCAGACCACCTTACCTGCCTCCTAAGAAATCTGTATGCAGGTCAAGAAGCAACAGTTAGACCAGACATGGAACAGCAGACTGGTTCCAAATCGAAAAAGGATTATATCAAGGCTGTTTACTGTCACCCTGCTTATGTAACTTCTATGCAGAGTACATCATGTGAAATGCCAGACTGGATGGAGCACAAACTGGAATCAAGGTTGCCAGGAGAAATATCAATAACCTCAGATATGCAGATGACATCACCCTCATGGCAGAAAATGAGAAGGAACTAAAGAACCTCTTGATGAAAGTGAAAGAGGAAAGCAAAATAGCTGGCTTAAAAGCTCAACATTCAAAAAACAAAGATCCTGGCATCCAGTCCCATCACTTCATGACAAATAGATGAGGGGAAAATGGAAACAGTGAGAGACTTAATTTTCTTGGGCTCCAAAGTCACTGCAGATGGTGACTGCAGCCACAAAATGAAAGAAAGTTATGACAAACCTAGACAGCATATTAAAAAGCAGAGATATTATTTTGCTGACAAAGGTCCGTATAGTTAAAGCTATGGTTTTTCCATTAGTCATGTATAGATGTGAGAGTTGGCTGAATGCTGAAGAATTGATGCTTTTGAACTGCGGTGTTGGAGAAGTCTCTTGAGAGTCCTTTGGACTACAAGAAGATCAAAGCAGTCAATTCTAAAGGAAATCAGTCCTGGCCACCTGATATGAAAAGCTGACTCATTAGAAAAGACCCTGATGCTGGGAAAGATTGAAGGCAGGAGGAGAAGGGGATGACAGAGGAGATGGTTGAACGGCATCACTGACTCAATGGATTATGAGTTTGAGCAAGCTCCAGGAGATGGTAAAGGACAGCGAAGCCTGGCGTGATGCAGTCCACAGGGTCACAAAGAGTCGGATATGACTGAGTAACTGAACAACAAGTGGGATGTGAGGATGTAAAAATACCTGAAATCTAAAACCTTGGCTGCACCAGCTAGCTTTTTAGTTTTTGTGGCTGTGCTGGGTCTTCACTGCTATATGCGGGCTTTCAATCGTGGTGCTCAGGCTTCTCGTTGTGGCGGCTTCTCTTCTTGCAGAGCATGGGTTCTAAGGCCCACGGTTCAGTAGTTGCAGTCCTTGGGGGCTCTGGAGCACAGGTTCAGTAATTCACACAGGCTTAGCTGCCCTGAAGCACGTGGAATCTTCCCTGGTCCAGGGATCAAACCTGTGTTCCCTTCATTAACAGGTGGATTCTTTACCACTGGACCACCAGGGAAGTCCCAGCTAGTTATTTTTAACATGGCATTTCTTACCAGATAGATAGCAATAGAATCAATAAAACTTCCAGAGATCTTTCCCTGTTTTTTTTTTTTTTTTTTTTTTTTACTTCCTTTTTATTTTGACCAAAGAAGAAACATTTTCAGGAACCTCTGCTGCTGCTAAGTCGCTTCAGTCATGTCCAACTCTGTCCGACCCCATAGATGGAAGCCCACCAGGCTCCATCGTCCCTGGGATTCTCCAGGCAAGAACACTGGAGTGGGCCACCATTTCCTTCTCCAATGCGTGAAAGGGAAAAGTGAAAGTGAAGTCACTCAGTCATGTCCGACTCTTAGCGACCCCATGGACTGCAGCCTACCAGGCTCCGCCTTCCATGGGATTTTCCAGGCAAGAGTACTGGAGTGGGGTGCCATTGCTCTAGTCTAACTTAAAAAACAAACAAAAACCCTCCTGAATGATCCACTGAGATCCAGCCAGGGAAGCAAGAAGGATGCTGAATTGGTTCTGAATGGGGTTGTGGGGAAGAAATGGGTTGGAGAGAATGACCAAGCATCACTTTAAGAACCTTAGAATTTTGCATTTTTTTTTAAGTTAGAGAATAACTGGCCCCAAAGAAAAATGGATTAAAAAATCACAATAAAAGATTTCAAAATGAGAGACATACTATTGTACTATCATTAACAAATCGAATTTAATTGAACAAAGAGTGTGAAAGTGGATCTCCAAAAGGCATGATGTCAACAGTCATATATTCATATATTCAGTCAGTGCATCTGTGTTCAGAATTTCCTCTGTACCAGGCACGATGCATCTTTTAGGGTGCAGAGCAGAGCAAAAGGCCCTGCCTCCAAATAGGGGAAGCAAATATGCAGAGTAACAACTGTAATTCACTGTGGTATATTAGAAACTTCAAGAATGATGGCCCACAAAAGAGACATCTGTAGTGCTTAGAAGCAAGTGGTGGGGAGAAAAACGGGAGAGGGAGGAAATCACTTGGAGGAGGTGATGCCTGAATTGAGTCTAAAAAGGGAGAAAGGTAGGGTAGGAAATTCATGGCCAAGAGACAGCAGGATCGATCTCTCAGACAGTAGAGACCTAAGGTAGGTGCAGCCACCACCATGCTGGCCAGAGGAAAGGCTACGGGTCAGACCTCAGTACCAATAAATCCTTGAATGTACCTTCATCATTCTAGCAATTCTGAAGCCATTCTTTCATTTAACTTATTTGTTATTTATACCCTGCCTTGTTTTAAAAGCAATCTAACATGGTTATATAAAAGTGAGCTGGAAATAAAAGTTTAGGTCTACACAGAGAATAAATTGCTATGGAACAGGATCCCTTTTAGGAGCAGCTGTTCAGTGGGGACAGGTTGCTCACAACCCCTTAAAACATCTGTCTGCCCACGCCAAAAAAAAAAAAAAAAACAACCCATTGAGATTAAGTGCCCTGAAGCTTCTAGCTGGCAACTGGAGATCTTTCAGAAGGGCTATGGCTATGAGGTATTCGAATTTCCCCCACACTGGATTTAATAGCCAATTTTTCTCTTGGAGACCCAAGAAAAGTCCTTTGGCGCAAATCTATCTCACTAAGGAATGCAGGCAGAAAGGAAGAACTGACTTCCTTTCCAAGGCTTGGGGCCTCCAAGTCCTAAGCAAATCAATTTGGGGAGCTAACTCACAGCCTACTCACATCACAACTCTGAGAGATGAGAACAGAACAGAGCCTTCCAGCTGAGGTTATCCGTGCTGTTGATTCCTATGTGTGCTCTCTTTCTCTCTCATCTAGATTCCAGTGGGTCCTACTTAGAGCGAAGATCAGCCCTAAGAACATGCACAGACTACTCCTTCCCCAGAGAGGAACAGATGTTGAAGCAGTCAACCCAGGTTCCTAGGAACTCACAGATAGCAAGACAGGTACAACATTTAACTTAGGAAAGATCATGGAGTGGAAGGAGACTCCCCCCCACACACACACCTACTTAATGGAGGGAAAGAAAAACTATATGTAATAACCAGTGGGTGGTGTGAGAAATGTCTACTACCAAGAGAAAGAGAAGAAAACAGGAAACACAGGAAATGATAACCCATTTGCTTTCCCAATTTGCAGTTCCCCTTCATTGCACCTAATTTGAAAAATGCATAGAATTTTTTAAGCTCAATGACTAGTCATCTATCGCTCGGTTCCAGAGACTGTTTTGTTTAAAAAAAAGAGAGAGAGAGAGAACGCGATCATTTTAGTTGCTACCTGTACTGAGCAACACTTCGGTTTTCTCATTTACTTTTAATGATTGTGAATTCAGCTCCAAGACATATAAGTTTTTCCTGCATTGTGCATTGTGTATGCCGTTGCGGCGCTACCCTCAGCCTTCAAGGATCAGAGAAATGACACAGCTACTTCAATAGAAACTGGTCTCTATTGTCTGTTTTTGCTTCCTTTTCTCTCCCTTTAATGTTTTCATTTTTGCTTTCTTTCCTTCTGCTCAATCTCTGACTTCTTTCTTTTTCCAGGAGGAACGAAATGTATCTCTCTATTTGCCAGGAGTACACAGACCATTAAAGTTAAAAGAGGCTCTAGAAATCTTCCAGGAACCCATCATTTCATATTGAGGAAATTGAGGCTGAGAAATCACAGCCTGAGTCACAGTCATTGACTGAAGAGTCAGCTCTAGGCTGGGATCCCAGGTCGCTTAACTCCTGTGTTAAGATTCTTTCTCCCACTGCACTGCTATGCAGTTTTAGGGCAAGTCAGTTTGGGATGATATGATTAACAATTTCTTAACCCCTAGGTCTAGAAGGGCATGAATCATAATGATGACAATAATAATAATAAAGTCCAAATCAAAACCTACCTCTAGTTCTATAAGGTAAACTGTACTATCAAAATAGTTCTGTTTCAAATGTTGACTTGGTTTAAACAACAAAACAAAACAAAATGAAATCTCCCAAACCTAATTAAGTACAAATATGTTTTACTCAGTCACAAAAGAAACCCATTCATGTCTCCCAAAATAGTCATGCACTTAAGTTCAGTCAAGTATGGAGACTGAATGAGAGGAGAAACTTAACAGTTGACTGCAGTGCCATGGTCTAGCCTACCATTAAAGGGAAAGGGGATGGGCCCTCTATAATCAATTCTGCATTCAGGGGCTGGTTATCAAGTTGGCAGATTATTCAGGATCTTTGTTTTTCCCATTACTCTCTGCCAACATGATTTTCAGATCTTTATTCTATTTCCTTGTACCTACACTATAAAGGGGGAAAGAAACAAAACACTGAAACTAATCTGGTTATCAGATGGGTTTATAACAACAATGACAAAAGAGGAGAAGGTTGAAAATCAAAATTAAAGTCCAACACATATTCTAGACAATTATAGCCAACTCCTCTATACTAATCCCTAAACCTGCATTTTGGCTTACATCCAGTTTCTCTGTTTCCCTTTGAATGTGCAAATAACCTAAATGGGGTGTTTAAAAATAAGTGAATTTTTAAAAATAGTTAAGGTGTATTCAAAGAAATTCTTTCTTAATTATCTGAATGGCTTGAACTGTAACACAAGTAAGGAATTGCTTTTATTAAATGCAAAATCTTTTTTTAAAGCAACCTCAATGAGCTGCTCTCAATGAGCTGTGTCGTTGCCAGCAAAACGAAGTGGTAATTTGGGCAAATGTCCACGTAATTCAGATCAAAGAAATATGCCATTGTCACAACTCCATTAACCTGAGATTCTGAACAACTTAGCTCATTAGGCAGCAGACTTGGGGCAGAGAGTGGGCCAGAGATGATCCAGCTCACTCAAGCTAGTATTGAAAAGCAGCGTATGGACAAGCAAACCCTTGTTTGTTGAATTTAATTGGTTGTTTAACAATCATTAAATGACTAGCAACTTCATTAACTTTTAAAAATAGCAACTGGTTGTTTGCAAGAGTCTACCACCCTTACTATCGTGTTTAGGGTATCCTTCATAGTCAAGTGTGGAAAACTGAATAGAGAGTTTTAACTGTTAAGAGATAAAAATAACACTGGTCCGTCAGGGTGCTGGTCTTCATCTTCTTAACCATTAATTCATATGGCTGTGTATTTGTTCAGATCCATCATGTGGAAATTGTCTTTTTATCCTACTAAGAAAGATAGGACTTCACTGTTCACTTTCATGCATTGGAGAAGGCAACGGCAACCGACTCCAGTGTTCTTGCCTGGAGAATCCCAGGGACGAGGGAGCCTGGTGGGCTGCCGTCTATGAGGTCACACAGAGTCGGACACGACTGAAGTGACTTAGCAGCGGCAGCAAGAAAGGTAAACTGGCTGCACCAGCATTGACTCATAGAGGAAAAAAACATTGTTTCAGGTTGTCTATAGTGAAATGTAGATTTAAGACAGTTATGCAGATAGATAAAGAGATCCCAAGCTTGGAGTTTGGGCAGGCGTGAGGGCAGGGGGCCCAAACCATTGCGTGGATCTGTGCCTCAGTAAATTACACAGCTCTCCATTTCCCTGTTCATCTCCACGGGCTCAGACTCAGTGTCCCTTGAAGGCAGCATTTTCAGGGAACAAACAACTTAGACTGAGGAAATTAAACTTCCCCAAGCAACAGCGGTAAATAGATAAGTAAGCTGGGAGACATAATATATGTACGCTGAGTATTAGAAGCTGAGTAAGAAACACCAAGTCAATTGTTTTTGAAGACAATTAGACAATACTCAGAGGCAAACCAGGAAAACGAAATCTCTTTTATTGTCTCATTACTGTATTGCAAATGTAAAAGACTGCCTATGTGTGAAGCTAGCAGTTAGAATATTTTCAGAACAATAATCTCATCCTCCAAGAGCTAACTACTGTATTTACAGATGAATTTTTTAAATGAACATTAAGAGTGCATGCCTGCTGTCCTGGCCCCACAGACAGGTGAGTGAGGGTCACAAGCAGCCAGGGCTGTGGCCCCTTCATGCCATTTCATTCCACCTGGAACTAATGAGATTTTAGGAACTAGACAGGGTCTGGTGGGTGTAGGGTATGTATTGGTCCTTGAAGCCCTACATTTGCCCAGCATTCTTTAGGTCACAAAGAACTTTCATACCCTCACCTCATATGCAGCTTGTGACCATGACTAAGAGGTGAGGCAAGTAAAGCCTGGAAGACAGTCTGTATTTGACAGATAAGGCAACAGAAGTTCAGCGAGATCCTCAAGCTGATAATATTAATAACTTCCTTACCTGGAGGTAGGGCTCATGGGTCCCACTGGACCTCTGGTGCTTTCCATTTTCTGGAGGAAGGCCAGCATTGGGTTTAGGGTGCTCACCAGGAGTGGGGGTGCCACTTTAGTCCTACTTTTGATCTTTCAGAATATGCCTACCCTCTCCGATCCTGAGATTCATTACTATAAAATAAGTCAACAATTGTGCCAAAATGACTAATTTTCACGACAACTTTCCCACCACAGAAGGAACATCCAGGCTTGGACAGGGAGCCAGGATGCTTCAGTTGGGTCCAACTCTTTGCAACCCTATGGACTGTAGCCTGCCAGGCTCCTCTGTCCATGGGATTCTCCAGGCAAGAATACTGGAGTGGGTTGCCATGAAGCAAAATGAAGGAATCACAGAAGAAGGTCTCAAGTTAGATGGTGGTAAAAATAACAAGCAGGGGTCTTGAAGGAAAAGATCTTAGGTCCATATTAGATAGTTTTCAGGGAAAACATAAGACACACACACTCCCCTTCATTAAAGAGATCTCAGACAATTCGATCACCTAAAGCATTTTCAGACTTTAAACTTCACTCGGGAGCAATCCTCAGCAAGGATTACAATCTGTGCAGACTGAAGATGACAATTAAAACATTAATTTTCTTAAAAAACCACAAATAGCACTTTGGGTCTTTACGGTGAGTTGTCAGGTGAGACAAAGGGCTCATCTTTCTAATCTCTCCCTTGACAACCTAGAAATATCTGTCACTCTCCTCATGTGGTTACAACAGTGATACAATAAGAAACAAGGGAGGAGATGAATCTCTCCCCAGACTCTCCTCTAGGGAAGCCAAAGGAGGTTGAATGAAAAAGAATGGAAGATAACTGGAGCAGTGTGAGTCTAGTGCTATCGATTCTGCATCTGTCTCAAAACATTACTCACTGGAATGGCAGCAGCCCTCAGGAAGGGAACAGAGGCTTCTTTCCGCCTGGGAGGGCTCCGCACTCAAGTGCCTAAGGCGTGCTGGGAGCAGGAACAGTGTGCAGGGGGGATTCTCAGGGGCTCCATCCTTGGCCTGCTGCCAGGTTCCAGTAATTTGCTATTTAAGTGTCAATAGTTTTTAATTAGCACGTGGGAGTTTTTTTGAAGGTGCAAAGTGCTGGGTGGGTGGTTCAAACAAATATCAGTTTAGTACAGCCAGTAAGCAAGTGAAAGTGGAAGTAGAAACTGTTGATTAAGTGATCATTACGGATAATAGATGGCAGTAATAAAAATCTGGAGTTGAAAGGGAACTAAAGGTTCCTAGCACAGTTTTCCCCAAAGTATAGGATTCATACCACTGTTAGTATCTTAGGATTTTAGATGGGCCAGAAAATGCTGTAGGTGACACAAGGACAAGTTATTAAATATCATTAAATTACATTGTGAGAAAACTACTCCTGCTTCAGTTCTCTTCATCCCTTCTGAGTACCTCAGAACAAAGTCTCAATTGGGTGCTATTATGTCTCTAACACTTACCAAGCTTTTTTTTTTTTTTAAGAGGGTTTTATTTATTTATTTGGCTACATGGGGAGGGATTGGGGGCAGGAGGAGAAGGGGACGACAGAGGATGAGATGGCTGGATGGCATCACTGACTCGATGGACATGAGTCTGAGTGAACTCCGGGAGTTGGTGATGGACAGGGAGGCCTGGCGTGCTGCAATTCATGGGGTCGCAAAGAGTTGGACACGACTGAGCGACTGAACTGAACTGAACCGAACTGGGTCTTAGTTGCAGCATGCAGGGCCTTTGATCTTCATTGCATCATGCAGGGTGTTTTTTAGTTGCATCAGGTGGGATCTTTTTGTTGTGACATGCAAACTCCTAGCTAGTTCCCTGACCAGGGATCAAATGCGGGCCCCCTGCATTGGGTGTGCGGAGTCCTAGCTACTGGACCACCAGGGAAGCCCTACCATGCTCCCTTTTTAACAAAAAGTGAGCAAGATTCATGTGTAGAAACTTTGATTTGCCAAAGCATCTAGGCAGAAATCAATCTCACTGCTTGGTTTTCATTTTATCTATTCTTTCAAATATTTTTCATATACTTTACTACAAAGATATAAAGTTTCTTCTTTAAACATGTTTATTAAAGTAAAATATTAGTCCATTAAAAATATATTAAGGACATGTTACACAGACAGGACATGGATGATGTGGCACTAATGTGACTGGAGCTTGGAGAACAAGGATGTTGGGCCCAGAGCAGGAATGACTTGCCCACAATGGCATATGTGGTTGATGTCATCCAATCCTGCTGCTTGGCCTCTGTGAAGGAGAGACAAGATGAAAGTCCCCTTCGTCCAAGAAGCATGTGGAGCTCAGAGGAGCCACATGACTTTTCTAAAGCTCTGGGTCCCAGGAGTCTCAGCAGGAGTCAGTCTTTCCTTTTTAGGCATACAACCAACAGTCAGCTGATACACTAGGCACGTCACATGGTGGTGACAGAATTAGTCACTTTGCCTCGTTTTCTTTTCCTTTTCCATCATTCTCTTAGATCACTGAGCAATAAGAAGGGAGCTCAAGCCAGGACACCTCTCCAATGGAAAAACAGACACACCATTATCTTACACTCCCTGGTCCATTCTCCAAACCCCCTGCTGTCCTGAATGTGCCACTGTAGGAAGTAGTGGCTGCAAAGAATGGTATAAGTACAGCATAGTGAGACTCTGGAGAGCTAATCGTCACCGCCTTTCTATGTGGCAGCCCAGTGTGGCCAGAATACAAAGTGGAAAGCAGAAGTCCAGCCTCACGCTGCCTGCCATGCATCACATCCATACACAATTGCATCTTGATGGATGCAGCAAACACAACTTTATATATCTGCCACGGCCCCAGTGACCTTTCAGATCCCTGAGTTAAAGGATCCATTATTCATCTTTATGTACAGCTTTCTATGACAGGTCTGCAAGATAAAGCCCAGAGATACTTTGATGAAGTAAATAATTTAGCCCCATCCATAATCACCTGCCATTCTCAAATCCTAAAGCCTTTCCAGGGGTTACTTTACCAAACCAACGAGTCCCTTATTGATGATGCCAGAGAAGCATAAACTTTATGCAGAAGCTTAAGTGCATCCAAGAGCATATGAGTTTTAGAGAAGAATATGGATGAGGGACATGTTCTTATACAAGGATTTGCAAACATAAGCCTAGCACACACATCCATTTCTTAAATAATAGATACTGTTTTCTGGGCACCTACTATGTGCCATGCGTGTTGTACTTGGAACTTTTACACATTATTTTGTTTAATCTTCCAAATAGCCTTGCAAAGTGACTGTTGGTATCTCTATTATACAGAGAGTCAGAAGTCAGTTAAGTATCTTATAAATGTCACCTCCCTGGCAAGTAGCAAGGCAGCAAGATTTTTAAAATTTTCCCTGGAACAAGAAAGCATATGAAAGAATGAATGGGTGCACGGCAGAATGTGAATGATACTTGGTCTGACTCCATCCATATTCATAGGCTTCATGGGGCTTTCAGTGTGTCTTCTGCTGCCCTGTCCTGAATTCAAATGATTACTTCCCAGAGATATACAAAAGGCCAGACAATTCCTGAGAGCAACCAGGATTGGCCAGCTGGTTTGTGAAGAGAGCAACAAGGTAACTGCCAGATAGTCCAGCCTGATGGGAAAGGACCAGTCTATCTGCAACCAGTGTCTACTACTTGGACTTGTATCTTCCTGTGGCTTTGGAATCCTCCCAAGTCAATGATTGGAAGAGCTTGACAAGCCCATGGATTTCCTGTTCCAATTTACTCATTACAACTGAGTCTAATGAATATAAATGGACAAAACTTGAAAGGTAATACAGATGAAGAGCAATGATGTCAAGATGGTGGTGTTTTGAGTACAGTTTCTCCTTTTACGATTTAAAAAAGATTCATCATTAAAAAAATAATGGGCATGCAGTCATATTGTTCGACCGTGTCAAGGAGATAAAGACTGAGAAAAGACCACTGGGTTTTGTAGTTGGGGATAAGTTGTGTTGAACGGCTTTAGAGAATAATGGGAAGAGTTAGAAAACAGGTTCTCTCCTCAGTTTTGACACTGACCTGGCAACCTATGCAAGGCATTTGATAACACTGTGAGCTTTCTGAGCTTCAGATCCTACGCTGATAAAATGGCAGTCACAATGCCTATCCTACTGCTCAGGCCTTATATTAAGGGTCTGTTATGGACTGAATTTTACTCCCCCAGAAGGTATAGGTTGAAGCCCTAATAGAAATTAATGGAACGGGGCCTGTAGGGTGAGTACCATACAGATAATAAAGATGAGGTCAAACTGGTCCTGACTTGAAGATGTTTGCTGTCTTGCCAGGGAAACAAGACTTATTTGTGACAAAAGCAAAGTGTGACACTCTCTTAAGAGGTAATAAACTTCATGATATTTTTAGAATGGAAGGCATTATTTCTAGATGAAGATGCAACCAGGAAAGACTTCCAAGGGGAAGTGATGGAGGACGGACAAGCATCCCAGTAAATGCGGCTGATTCTGGGCACAGCACGTTCATGCCTTCCTCCAGCCAGCACATGCTGAGCACCGACTACATTTCCACACTGCCAGATGTCAAAGGAGATACAAAGATGTCTCTTCTGTGGGCCCCCACCCTCTGATGGTGTGCTCCTTCTTATATTTAGGTGAAGGTACCATTATCCCTTTCAGTCTGGCCAGCAAGCTTCAAAAAAGAGCACAGCAGAGATGTCACAAGCTAGAATCTCTGGCACTAAAGACAGAGGTGTAAGAGGAATTAGGGAGTAAATGGAGGAGGAGGAAAGCAGGCTAAGGAAATAAACCCATCGAGAACTCAAGGCTGAATACACATTCTTGTTACATCACAAATGGGAGGAAAGGTCTCCCTCAAGACGGTGTATTGAATTCATTACTTAGATTAAAAAAAAAAAAAAAGCATAAATATCAACCTCCTAGAACTTGCAGAGCTATGGTTTTATGTCTCCTCCAAAACTGGGAGGTCCTGTTTAATGTTCCATTATAGTTTGACAACATGTTACCTAGACCAATGCTGCTGAACTCTACAGCACACCCTTGTAAGCCACACCTGCCCTGCCAGCCCTGAGCCCCCATCTAAACTACCTGAGCATGTTCTCTCTGCAGAATCCTTTAATCCGTAATTGTGTGGCAAATAGCTGTTACCCTGCCAGTCTCATAAGCAGCTGCCTGGGAAACCTCCTTCTATAACTCATACCAAGAACTAATAGAACTTTAGTGAACTGAAATTCTATTAAGTCTGTGGCTGTCATGGCTGAAAGAAACTTAAGGAGAGGAAGAAAGGATAAGTTAATGCTTCTGTAACATCTTTTAAGCCTCTCTTCACAAGTCTGAGCTGAATCTCCCCTCCCGGTGGTGCGAGGGAGGAACAGACATGCAGCTGACCTCCTCGGGAGAGGGAGCAAGGTTCTGGGTTATGGAAAAAGAAAATGAAACAACACGGAACACTTCAGTATCTGTCCAGTGTGGCTCTGAACACCCTAGACAGGTGAACTGAGCAGTAAAAGAGGTGGGAGTGCTACTGTTACCTCATTTTACGGAAGAGGCACTGGGGCTTAGGAAGGCTAAGTAACTTACTCATGTCACACTGTTCTTAATGTAAGTGCTGGAGCTGTGGTTCAGCAGTGCTCTTCCCGGGCCCTTGGGAAGATAGATCACACCCGTTCTCCAACCCTGCACCTCACCTTTGCTCAGGGGTTAAGAGTCAGACATACCTTAGCCCCAATCCTGGGTCTGCCTTATTAACTGTATGAACTTGAGCAGATTATTTAACTTCTCTGAACCTCAGTTTCCTCCTCTGTGAAACGGGACTAATACCTATGTCATAGGACTGGTGTGAGAATTACATGCAATTAAGTGCGCATAACAGAGCCTGGCAACTGGTAAGCTGTCAATGCAGGGAAATATTAGTGGCAGTGGTTAGTGGTGGTGGTTACGTCCAGGAACCACAGAATTTCAAGTCTTAGAGACCCTCTGATCCAACCTGGAATGAATGAAAACATAATACATGAGCAGATCCAGCTGTACTATAACATACTTTCTGGCATGTTGCAGGCTATAAGCAGAGAACCATAAAAATCTAGAGTACTTTGTAAACTGTGTCTAGAACCAAAGATATTTTTGGCACAGCAGTTCTCTGTCACAATAATTAGGTGACTTTGGATAAGTAACTTAGGCTTCTTTAGCCTTTATTTTATTCTCTATCAAATGTGGATGATAATAGCCAATCTGCAGTGCCATGAGGATGTCAAACTTTGTACATTATTTAACATAGTACCTACATTTCTTTATAAAGTCACCACTAAATCCCACTTAAGTGTGTACTTTAAAAAAAGAAGTGCATAGCAAACACTTTCTGACCTCCAAAACATGTTCAAAAGTTTCTCTCCCTCCCAAGGCTAGGGCCTTTGGTATCAGTCACATGAATGTGGTCACTGCATCCAATATCTCACACTGGTAGTCAACGTTGCATCCTGCCCCCAAAGTCTTGCTTATCCTACAGTCTTCTGTGTCATTTCGGAGACAACGGCACCCCACTCCAGTACTCTTGACTGGAAAATCCCATGGATGGAGGAGCCTGGTAGGCTGCAGTCCATGGGGTCGCTAAGAGTCGGACACGACTGAGTGACTTCACTTTCACTTTTCACTTTCATGCATTGGAGAAGGAGACGGCAACCCACTCCAGTGTTCTTGCCTGGAGAATCCCAGGGACGGGGGAGCCTGGTGGCTGCCGTCTATGGGGTCACACAGTGTCGGACACGACTGAAGTGACTTAGCATATCATAGCATTTGTGTCATTTTAATTTGTTTTTATTTATATCACTTGCCAACACTTAAAAGCAGAGTCTTCATTTATGGCTCCAGATGCCCATAGGGCAAGAATCTACCTAAGCCTGATCTCTTTAATTGAAGTCAGCGTGTCCTATTTTATTTGGCTGAGCTGTTTTCACTCTTTCATTGCATAATCACCCACACCTATAGGCATTTAAATTTGTGACCCCATTGGATTCAATTAAAATTTTCTATGTTACTACAGATCTTCCTAATTTACTTAAAAGGAGGAGGTAGGGGCTGTTCATTCAAGTCTTTGAGTGACCCCAGTACTCTTGGTCCACCATCCATCTAATGTAAACAGATCTCTTTATGGGGACCACGGAGGCAAGGGAGGCACCTGGATGCTGCACTGGCCCCTTCCTGGGCTGGTCGTGCTCTGAGAGAGGAGAGGTTTGCTCTTGGAAGCTTTCTGCTGTTAGACTGTGAAGAGGTCTTTCTTACGGGATTCAGAGAGGAGGCCGTGCCGACTTGCATAGAATCAACAGCTTTAATGAATAATATTAAGGTGGCAGTGTCATCATTAATTCATGAAACAAGGATGTAATTAAAGACTGAAGGAACAGGGTGTGGGAGTGGGTTAGTCCTGTGCCTCCCTCCCACCTCCTACCCATCCCCCTCCCCCCAACTTTTGTTTCCTGACACAATCCTGAAAGACTATCCGATGACTGAGCCTCTGAGGCGCCCACACACACTCTTTCTCCTGGGATTATGCTGAAACAGCCTGAGGAGTCCACAAAAGTTTAATTGTCAGCCTGATCTTAAAGCATGATCAAAAATTTGAAAGAAGGCAAACAGCTTTAACCACACTGTACAGAAGAATAGAGAGATCACAGATTGGGAAGTACAGAAAGTGGATTAACACTGCACAGCCAACGATATGTGTGTATCTGGACAGACCCTACCTCTTTAGGGATGGAAGCAGCAGTGAAAACTGTTACTTATCTCTTCAACAAACACATATCATGAGTTTGTTGTGATTACTGTAGACTCTTTGAAAATATAAATCATTCTTAACACATGGCCCAGGTCTACTAGTGAAGGAAACATGACAAATCCATGTGAAATGTTAAGTAACAGATTCCTTCATTTGCAAACAGGCAAAGTAGGGCCATTTGCAGACAGACAAGTTCCCCTGTGTTGGCTGGGTGGCTCTGAGCAATCCTATTCCTTTCTCTAAACCTGCTTCCTCTTTTCTGGAGAAGATAAAAATTAATCCCTGCCTCTTAGCATTGTTAGATCATGATAGCAACATTATCAGGAATTACTTTATAAATAACAGTGTCCTGATCCAATTTTTCCAGTAGTCATGTATGGATGTGAGAGCTGGACTGTAAAGAAAGCTGAGCACTGAAAAATTGATGCTTTTGAACTGTGGTGTTGGAGAAGACTCTTGAGAGTCCCTTGGACTACAAGGAGATCCAATCAGTCCATCCTAAAAGAAATCAGTACCAAATATTCATTGGAAGGACTGATACTGAAGCTGAAACTCCAATACTCTGGCCACCTGATGCCAAGAACTGACTCATCGGAAAAGACCCTGATGCTGGGAAAGACTGAGGGCGGGAGGAGAAGGGGACGATAGAGGATGAGATGGTTGGATGGCATCACTAACTCAATGGACATGCGTTTGAGTAAACTCAGGGAGTTGGTGATGGACAGGGAAGGCTGGCATGCTGCAGTCCATGCAGCTGCACAGAGCTGGACACGACTGAGTGACTGAACTGAACTGAATCCAATATAGCTTATTCTTATTATTAGTGATACCAAGTATGGACCAAAACAACCTGCTTAACACATGAGCATGTAAGATTAAGCAAGAAAGTGTATTCTAAAAGTGATTACTAATCACATCCTATTAAAAAAGATGTCACAAGAAAACAAGCAGAAGGAAAGACACCGAAATGAAGAGCCCTGAGTTCCAAAGAGGGAGGCTGGCCGGTGTCAGAAGAAAAACCAGGGCTGCAGGGTTGGTCCCTGGGGTTTGGGGCCAGTGTTCTACCAGCCAACTCTGAGACCTTGAGCAACTGGCTGAGTCCCTCTGTGCCTCTGATTTCTCATCTGTAAAATTAGGTTATTTGGATTTAATTATCTGCACAGCTCCTCCCAGCTTGACAGGCTGTGATCTATGGTCTATGAGGGGCTAGGCCTTGAAAGCTGAATCAGATTTTAGTAGAGGAGTGGGAGCTCATGAATAAAGACTCAGGGACAGAGACAGGAATATACAAGAGAAAGAGAGTTAAAAAAAAAAAAAAGCTGATATTTATTGACTGCCTACTCTGTTGCTGTTGTTCAGTCACTAAGTTGGGTCTGACCCTTTGCAATCCCAAGGACTGCAGCATGCCAGGCTTTCCTGTCCTTCACTATTTCCTGGAGTTTGCTCAAACTCATGTCCATTGAATCGGTGATGTCATCCAACCATCTCATCCTCTGTTGCCCCCTTCTCCCCCTCCCTCAGTCTTTCCCAGCATCAGGGTCTTTTCCAATGAGTTGGCTCTTTGAATCAGGTGGCCAAAGTATTGGAACTTCAGCTTCAGCACCAGTCCTTCCAATGAAAATTTAGGGCTGATTTCCTTTAGGATTGACTGGTTTGATCTAGCAGTCCAAGGGATTCTCAAGCATCATTTGTGCATTTATGCTAAGTTGCTTTAGTCATGTCCAACTCTGTGCAACCCTATGGACTGTAGCCTAACAGGCTGCTCTGTTTATGGGATTCTCCAAGCAAGAATACTGGAGTGGGTTGCCATGCCCTCCTTCAAGGGATCTTCCTGACCCAGGATCGAACCCACATCTCTTAAGTCTCCTACACTGGCAGGTGGGTTCTTTACCACTAGCACCACCCGAGAAGTCCCCAAGAGTCTTCTCCAAGTGCCACAATTCAAAAACATCCATTCTTTGGTGCTCAGCCTTCTCTATGATCTAATTCTCATATCCATACATGACTACTGGAAAAACTATAGCCTTGACTGTACAGACCCTTGTCAGCAAAGTAATGTCTCTGTTTTTTAATATGCTGTCTAGATTAGTCATAGCTTTTCTTCCAAGAAACAAGTGACTTAATTTTATGGCTGCAGTCACCATCTACAGTGATTCTGGAGTCTAAGAAAGTAAAGTCTGTCACTGTTTCCATTTTTTCCCATTCTATTTGCCATGAAGTGATGGGACTGGATGCCATGACCATAGTTTTTTGAATCTTGAGTTTTAAGCCAGTTTTTTAACTCCCCTCTTTCACCCTCATCAAGAGGCTCTTTAGTTCCTCCTCACTTTTTACCATTAGGGTGGTATCATCTGCATATCTGAGGTTTCTGATATTTCTCCTGGAAATCTTGATTCCGGCTTGTGATTCATCCAGCCCAGCATTTTGTATAATGTACTCTGCATATAAGTTAAATAAGCAGGATGACAACATACAGCCTTGACATACCCCCTTCCCAATTTTGAATCAGTCTGCTGTTCCATGGCTGGTTCTAACCTGTTGCTTCTGGTCTTGCATAGAGGTTTCTCAGGAGGCAGGTAAGGTGGTCTGGTATTTCCACCTTTTTAAGAATTTTCCACAGTTTATTATGATCCACGCAGTCAAAGGCTTTAGTGTAGTCAATGAAGCAGAAGCAGATGTTTTTCTGGAATTCTTTTGCTTTTTCTATGATCCAATGGATGTTGGCAATTTGATCTCTGGTTCCTCTGTCTTTTCTGAATCCATCTTGCACATTTGGAAGTTCTCAGTTCATGAACTGCTGACACTTACCTTGAAGGATTTTGAGCATTACCTTGCTTGCATGTGAAATGAACACAATTTTATGGCAGTTTGAACATTCTTTGGCATTGCCTTTCTTTGGGATTGGAAGGAAAATGGAATTTTTTCAGTCCTGTGGCCACTGCTGAGTTTTCCAAATTTGCTGGCATATTGAGTGATGCACTTTAACAGCATCATCTTTTAGGAGTTGAAATAGCTCAGCTGGAATTCCATCACCTCCACTAGCTTTGTTCATAGTGATGCTTCCTAAGGCCCACTTGACTTCACTCCAGGATGTCTGACTCTAGGTGAGTGACCACACCATTGTGGTTATCTGGGTCATTAAGACCTTTTTTGTACAGTTCT
This sequence comes from Bos indicus x Bos taurus, assembly GCF_003369695.1. Classification (NCBI taxonomy): domain Eukaryota; kingdom Metazoa; phylum Chordata; class Mammalia; order Artiodactyla; family Bovidae; genus Bos; species Bos indicus x Bos taurus. The sequence goes on along the minus strand of NC_040086.1, from coordinate 69,728,706 downwards.
GTGTATTCTTGCCACCGTTTCTTAATCTCTTGTCCTTCTATTAGGTCGTTGCTGTTTCTGTCCTTTATTATGCCCATCTTTATATGAAAAGTTCCCTTGGTATCTCCAGTTTTCTTGAAGAGGTCTCTCATCTTTACCATTCTTTGTTTGCATCATTTTAAGTGCTTTCTGTGTATTAACTCATTGAATCCTCATAAGAACCTTATAAAGTGGAAAAATTATCCTCCCTCTTTTACAGGGAGCAAGATGGAGCCACAGGGAGGTAAGCAGTAATTTTCCCAAGGTCACACAGCCTGGCAGAGTAAGGCCTAGGATTTGAGGCAGGATAAGACACTATTTGAATGCAGAATTTCAAAGAATAGCAAGGAGAAATAAGAAAGTTTTCCTCAGCAATCAATGCAAAGATATAGAGGAAAACAATAGAATGGGAAAGACTAGAGATTGCTTCAAGAAAACTGGAGATACCAAGGGAAAATTTCATGAAAAGATGAGCACAATAAAGGACAGAAATGGTATGGACCTAACAGAAGCAGAAGATATTAAGAAGAGGTGGCAAGAATACACAGAAGAACTATACAAAAACGATCTTCATGACCCAGATAATCACAATGGTGTGATCACGCACCTAGAGCCAGATATCTTGGAATGTGAAGTCAAGTGGGCCTTAGGAAGCATCACTCCGAACAAAGCTAGTGGAGGTGATGGAATTCCAGTTGAGCTATTTCAAATCCTAAACAATGATGCTGTTCAAGTGTTGCACTCAATATGCCAGCAAATTTGGAAAACTCAGCAGTAGCCACAGGACTGGAAAAAATCAGTTTTCATTCCAATCCCAAAGAAGGGCAATGCCAAAGAATGTTCAAACTACTGCACAATTGCACTCATCTCACACACTAGCAAAGTAATGCTCAAAATTCTCCAAGCCAGGCTTCAACAGTATGTGAATCACGAACTTACAGATATTCAAGCTGGATTTAGAAAAGGCAGAGGAACCAGAGATCAAATTGCCAACATCCGTTGGATCATAGAAAAAGCAAGAGAATTACAGAAAAACATCTATTTCTGGTTTATTGATTAAGCCAAAGCCTTTGACTGTGTAGATCACAACAAACTGCAGAAAATACTTCAAGAGATGGGAATACCATACCTCCTGACCTGCCTCCTGAGAAATCTGTATGCAGGTCAAGAAGCAACAGTCAGAACTGGACATGCAACAACAGACTGTTTCCAAATTGGGAAAGGAGTACATCAAGGCTGTATACTGTCTCCCTGCTTATTTATCTTATATGCAGAACACATCATGCAAAATGCCAGGCTGGATAAAACACAAGCTGAAATCAAGATTGCCAGGAGAAATATCAAGAACCTCAGATACGCAGATGACACCACCCTTATGGCAGAAAGCGAAGAGGAACTGAAGAGCCTCTTGATGAAAGTGAATGAGAAGAGTGAAAAAGTTGTCTTAAAACTCAACATTCAGAAAACTAAGATCATGGCATCCGGTCCCATCACTTCAAGGCAAATAGATGGGGAAACAAAACTGAAAACAGTGACAGACTTTATTTTCTTGTGCTCCCAAATCACTGCAGATGGTGACTGCAGCCATGAAATTAAAAGACACTTTCTCCTTGGAAGAAAAGCTATGACCAACCTAGACAGCATATTAAAAAGCAGAGACATTACTTTGCAGACAAAGGTCCATCTAGTCAGAGCTATGGTTTTTCCAGTAGTCATGTATGGATGTGAGAGCTGGACTATAAAAAAAGCTGTCAAAGAATTGATGCTTTTGAACTGTGGTGTTGGAGAAGACTCTTGTGAGTCCCTTGTGACTGCAATCCAAGGGATTCTATCTTAAAGGAAATCATTCCTGAATATTCACTGGAAGGACTGATGCTGAAGCTGAAGCTCCATACTTTGGCCACCTGATGTGAAGAACTGACTCATTGGAAAAGACCCTGATGCTGGGAAAGATTGACGACAGGAGGAGAATGGGATAACAGAGGATGAGGTGGTGGTTGGATGGCATCATCGACTCGATGGACATGAGTTTTAGCAAGCTCTAGGAGTTGGTGATGGACAGGGAAGCCTGGTGTGCTGCAGTCCACGGGGTCGCAAAGAGTCGGACATGACTGAACGACTGAACTGAACTGATGACCCCAGAGCCTACACACTCAGCAACAAGCCACTAGAATAAATCATAGGTCACACAGCATGAATCTGGTGAGGGGACGAGCTGTGAGATGAATACTCAATGTGACTGCAAGACGGTATCTTTTCTAGGGATCTTTTCTGCTCCTCTTAGTAACAAGGCCAGATCATGTATTCTGCCACTACTCTGTCCAGCCAACCACTCTGTCCCTGCAGAGTGAACTATGAGGCCAGAAAAAGTAAAGCCTTTTAAGTGGAGAGTCAGAATAAAAAGAGTGTTTTGACGTCATCTGCCCAAACTCAGTTCACCTACTGTGGAAGCCTAGCTTGAAGACTTTGAGCATCACCTCGCTAGCATGTGAAATGAGCACAATTGTACTGTAGTTTGAACATTCTTTAACATGACCTTTCTTTGGGATTGGAATGAAAACTGACCTTGTTTTACTGACTTGAACACAGAGGCCCAGGGAACTTAAATGTCTTTCTCAGGATTTCACTCGTTCATTCATACTAAGCATCTAATAAGTGTCTTGTATTGTACAAGGTCATGAAGGTATAGGGCTGAGCTAAACACAGATTAAACAAGAAGCAAGGCTTCTAATGGGGAAATGGAGGGGATGTTGGGAACTTGGAGCTAACGAACTTAACTCAAGCCAGGGGACGCCTTCTACAGGGAGTTAAATTTAAGCTGAGCTCTTAAGAGTGAGTTATTTAATTATAGATAGAAAGCGAGGAATGAAGCTAGAAACGAGGTGCCCATGGACAGTTCTCCTCAGGCTTTGTGTTAGAAAGATAAGGACTTGTTTCTTCCCAACATCTAGTATTTCTCTGCAGAGAACGAAAGTGCATACAGGCACCCGCGTGGCACACCAAACTCCACTATGCAAGAAGCAGGGAGTAAGATTTATTATTCCTCTTATTATCTCCTATTACTGTTTGCTTCCATTTGTCCAGGGCTTTGAATTTGTAGAACAGATAGGAGTTCGGATGTGACCTGGATTATACAAACACCTGCATGGATGTCACCACTCTTTTGTCTCTTCAAGAAAAATTACTGCAAGTGTGTGTATTTGAACCCACTTGGCCATTATACCATTTGAGCTTTCCCCTTTTCCATGGCCTATTTTTAGATTCCTTCTCCTGTTTTCTGAGCCCTATTAGAATAAGGTTTTCATTTTAATCACGCACTCTGGGCAGGCCAAATTTAGGCATAATGAAAACAAAAAGTGTTATGCAAAATGAGGCGTTAGAGAAAGCCCAGCCTGGTACGTGCACTGCATCCCCAACGTGTGCTGGCCAGAACAGTGCACAGGCTTTCCAGCCTGGGACCTGCTGTTCTCCCCCAAAGCAAGGCAGCCCATTAACGCTCTGCTCCAAGAATATTCTGTTGCATAAGAAATGCAGCTCTGAGCCACTCTGTTCCTAACCCCTTCAGCAGCTCCAGAGCAGATAAAGGGTTTAATAACGCCTGGCCCAGCATAGGGCAGCCCTCATCTTAGGGACCCTGTGCCACAGCTTCTAACGAAAGAAATAAGTCTATTCTTGTCCCAGACTGCAGATTTATCCCTAAGGAATTGGTTCTATATCCTAGCTGCACATGACAGTCACCTGGAGTGCTTCTAAAAATATTGTTTCCCCAGGAAGACACCCCAGACTAAGTGAATCAGAATCTCTACAGGTGGAACATTGGCAGAATTGTTTTCATTTCTGTTTTCTTTAATATCTCCCTCCTCCACTCCACCCCTATGATTCTGAAGTCCAGATTTGGTGAAGAACCTTTATCCCAAAGGAACTGAGAAAGGGAAGGGACATCTTGTCACTCAAAATGTTCCCACCCTCTCTAGCCCCTATCAGCATCGCCCAGGAATCTGTTAAAAACACAGAATCTCAGCTTCCAGCTGACTTACTGCATCAGAATCTGCATTTTAACAGATTTCCCAAGACTCTAAGAGATGCATACTCACATTACAAATCCAGAAACATTACCTTCTTCCCTTGTTCTTGTTGTTTTCATTCAAGGCTATGTGTAAAACCACTAGGACTTTTATGTAAGAGCCCAGATTCAGCAACCAAATGCTGTTGGGCTCAAAACCATTCTGCTGCTTACTTGACTTTGGATATATTATATGCCCTCTTTTTGTTTCAGTTTCCTCGTCTGTAAATGAATTACAGCATTTATTTCAGAGAATTACTGAGTGAAGAAAATTAGTTAACACTTTAAAACAGTGCCTGGTTCATTTTAAGTGTTCTCTTGGAGAAGGCACTGGCACCCCACTCCAGTACTCTTGCCTGGAAAATCCCATGGGTGGAGGAGCCTGGTGGGCTGCAGTCCATGGGGTTGCTAAGAGTTGGACACAACTGAGTGACTTCACTTTCATGCATTGGAGAAGGAAATGGAAACCCACTCCAGTGTTCTTGCCTGGAGAATCCCAGGAACGGAGGAGCCTAGTGGGCTGCCATCTATGGGGTCTCACAGAGTCGGACACCAACTGAAGCAACTTAGCAGCAGCAGCAGCGCATTATCAGTTATTACCATGACAGGGATGACTGGGTGAAGTCCTAGACTCCCAACCCCCCTGATGTTTTCACATCCCCCTATTGTATACAGAAAAATTCACTGCCATGCCACATTGGTGTTACCACTTGATTGGCAGCACTTATGTCAAGGTGTTAGGAAAGGGTTAAACAAGTCAGTGCAGCATGAGGATGTATGTACCTTTGTTCTTTTTAAATAATTATTATCATTTTTATTATAGTATAGCTGATTTACAACACTATACCTTTGTTCTCTTTTGCTAAAAGAACATTCACTCTGAGAGGTAGAGTCTCCATAGTCAGCCGGGCACAGAAAGATGTTACCAGAAGTGACGGCTTGCTCTACATCATCCATGTCCCTGGTCCATGATGTTAACTCAGTGGGCCACAACGCAATGTGTCTTTCTTGGGGTTGGTGAAGAACAAAAAATTTCTTACTACAGAGAAGGAACAGAAAATTCCAATGCCCATATTCACTTGGCATGAAGATAGAAAACATCTGCCCCTAAGATTGAGATGCCTTGAGTAACAGGCTGTTCACAAGTTCTGTAACACTCCTCTTTTCAAGAGATGGAGTTTAGTTCCTCTCTCCTTGAAAGTGAGCAGGAATTAGCAACTCACTTCTTTTCCTTCTTCTTTTTTAGCAACTCATTTTGAATGAATAGAATGTGGTGGAAGTGATAGCATATGACTCTACCACATCATGAGCTCAGTCAAGTAGCCCTACCCAGAGGTATGCATATGGAGTGACTGAAGCCAAAAATGAGCCATAGTGGAAGCAGATCCCCCGGCCCCAGTCAAACTTATGGATAACTGTAGCCTTGACCAACAACCTCAGGAGAGACCCTGAGCCTGAAACATCCAGCTAAGCCACTGCTGGACAACTGACCCACAAAAAAAAAACTGTGATATAATAAACATATCATATGTGGCACCAGGTAGAGACCATCTTATGTTTTTCTACCCAGTGGTGCCAGATCATGAGAGTAATGGAAGGTACTCACCCTGGCCCCACCTTCTGCCCTCTCCCACCCTATTTGGTTTTCATTTTCTCTGTTACTGCACCCTTCTCCTTAAGAATCTACCTCCTGGGAAGACTGGGAGGACTAGCAGTAATCTGGATAAATTTATCTTGCATGGGAGATAAAAGTAAAGAAACTCTGAACTTAGGACCCTGGGGCTTCTCACTAAGAAATTCTGATCCCTGAATTTCCTCAGTCCTCTTTCCTTGAAAGAGCCAAGACTAGCCCCTACAAATGAGAATGAAAAGGAAGTAATCATCACCCCCAGTCTTGGCCACCCAATCCTGATCAAGTACATCTGGAGGAGTCTTGGGGAGTTGTTACTCCAGACCACTCAGGTCTTGACATCATCCCAGCACTAATGGGAAGATCTCTGGAATGCATCTTACAAACTGAACTGTCCTGATCTCCCTCTGTTGTTACCATTCCTCAGACCTTGGGGAGCAGAGGGAAACTCAGTCTCCTGTTGTCAGCCAGATTAAGTTCTAGCAAAGGAAAATCAATCTTGTCTGAACTGCCTCCGCCCCAAAGATGAGCACAGGCAAGGAATGTGAGGGCTAATGGGTCACTCCAAAGTGACTATCCTCCATGTTCTCCTGACATTTCTCATGATCTATTAGTAAGCAAAAGAATCTCAGAAAGCTTCTCAGTCCCTATTTGCTAAGCTTATAAACCTTAAATTGTGTCTTCTTTACACTGTCCTTTTCCCTAAGGAGCCCAAAGGCTCTTATGCACATTTTCATAGTAATCCAGTAAAGTCACCTCCCAGACCCTGGATGCCTCCTGATTCAGTCAAGGGAGGAATCAAAGCACAGGAAGGTGAGTGGTTACAAGGCTCCCCACTGCCCAAGAAGTAGATTCGGAATTCCATCTGAATTCTGAGTTCTGAATTCTGAAATCCACCAGAATTTTGAACCACTACCCAGAATCTGTTGGCAGTATACAGGACCTGCCAAGGGTACTACAGTGCCATAGCAGTTAGGCAAAGGGAAGACAAAGGCAGAACCAGCTCTCAGCTAGGGGAGGGCAGAGGAAATGAGAAACCGACATAGCTGAATCTGAACTATATTGGCTAGGGGTACCATCCTGGCCTAATGAGTAGCTAAAAGTCATGTGCTGTTGGCTCAAGAACTGGCTCATTTCTTCTTGACTGGTATCCAGCTGTTCTCTAGGACTAGGCAATTTGTGAAAACTGGCCTGGAGGAAGTCCCTTTACCTCTCTGATCCTCAGCAATGTTCCTCACTCATAAAATGACAAAGAAATTCCTCCCAGCTCTAAAGTTCTAAGAGTTGACAAATATGAAAATTTGAGAGATATATCAAGGGATATAGGATTATCAGAACAGGTAGCAGAAGACCTTGATTCTAGTCTTGGCCCATTAGCTGTTGTCTGATGTTGAGTGAATTATCTGACTTGGTTTCCTTACCTATATAATGAGATGGTTAGCTATATTCTCCCTGAGGTTCCTTCCAGTTTGGCATCTATCTCCAAATTCAATGACTGTATATGGAAGGAGCTACAGTAGAGAAAGTTTTCTCCAGACATTGACTCTTCTTTGTTTCATCTCTTCATCTGTCCATCCATTAATTCATCACATACGTACTGAGTGACTATCATATGGCCACGTTCTCTACTAGTCACTGGTAACAACAATGAGAAAGATGGGCATGGTTCAGTCCATGTGCTAATTACATTTGAGAAGGAGAAGCACAGAACTAAATATCACAATGAGCTTGTGAAGAGCCAGAGGAATAAGGGACCTTGGTACTTCAAGGAATGTGAAGCAATAGGATTGTACAATGAAGTGCAAGGCAGGGAATGGTGGCAGTTGAAGCTAAAGAGCTGGCAGGAGCCAGATCTGAAGGACCATATACTCCAGCTTAAAGATCATTTTTGTGTAAAAGAATTCTAGTAGAGATCACTGGGTGATTTTAATCATGATTATAATGGAAATAGGTTTTTATCTTGAAAAGATAATTTTATGTTTAAATTTTTTAAGATCACTATTGTGTACCAGGATTGACTAGATGAAAATGAGGCCAATGAATGGTTCAGGCAGGAGATGATTTGAACTTGGACTAGGAAGGAGATGAAGAAACATGGAAGCATCTGACAAATAGTTACAAGCTAGAAATCAAAACAACAAAAAAAAAGCAGTTAGATGTGGAGGTGGTGGAGCTTGAAAGACAGTGATTAAAAGGAAGATGTTCGGGAGGCTGAGAAATCATTTCTAAGGATGCCTGGTGATCCATAGCTTGCTTTTGTGACTCAGTGAATGCTAAATCAAACAAAATAGGTTTTCTTCACACAGCTGCCCTCCCTGAGTCCCTTTCAGGTGACAGATACCACCTGTGACTGGCCCACCCTGTGCTGCCTTATCACATCCTCCCCAGAAGCTCTGTCATGGCCCTATAATTTTGTAGGAAGGACAAACACACCACAGTCTATAGTTCTATAGGAAGGACAAACACACCACAGTTCTACCATCTACATGAAGCCTGCTTCTCCATCTAGGGCAGTAGAAATTCAACTATAAACCTCCAAACTCTTGAAGGAAAAGGAAGACAGAGTGGTTGGGATTTTATAAGATCTTTTTTGGGTGTGAAAAAAATCAACCAAAAACAGAAACATCTCTAGTTTGTGACATTTGGGGCTTGATTTATCATGGGCTTCAATATATCACCATAACAAATTCTACAATAATAATCATCAAAACATTTTGAGTTACTACAGACCATCTCTCCAGCTGATAAAAAAGGCAATCTTAGGTCTTTACCAGGCTCGCTCTCTCTTTCTCTCTCTCTCTTTCTCTGTCTCTTTATGTGTCAGGGTTTAACATTCATATACTCAGTCAGTCTTATACAAGCCTCATGCAATATTAAAATGTTTACGCAACCCTTTCTGTGCTTGAAGCAGCAGCAAATGTTCCTGGTGTGCAAGGAATGAGGAGAATAATGTTCTCACACTCTTGGGAGAAAACTCAACACCAGAGCAATGCCTGCCTTGTCCTCCATGATTAATCAGTGCAATAAGTCAGATCTCATTCTCCCCGGCTACCTGCCACCTCTTGGGGACCCCAAGTGTTGACTGAACACTGAGGAGAGGGCATTGACTGGTTACTTAGCTGTAAGAAACAGAGAACTGGACTGCCACTCATTAAAAGAATGCTTTTAACTAAGTTCACAGCTTCAAGTCTACAGGCACATGCTATGCTGATATTAATCAGATGTCAAACTTTAAACCATCTAAGGGGTCATGTTAATGGTGTGACATTTCAGAAAGGTTTGCCTTCAGCTGGTATTTTCTTACAGAGATTGATTTCCAAATAAATGAACTCAAATCCAAGTGCTGAAGACTAACAGAGAAATTGGTCTCAATCCAGTATCTTTCAACCAATGAGCATGAGATATGTGATGGGGGAAATATTGCTAGAAGGAAAACAGGGGCTTAGAGATGTCAGGTAACAGTCTCAGAACAGCATACAGTTCAGAAGCAGCTTTTATTTTATAGTTTTTGTCCAGCACAGGAAAATTAAAATATCAAAGCTGAAAACGTAGGCTTCTAAGATTATTTTATATGTAAGGAGTCAAGATCCAGAGATGCTAAGGAATTTGTTCAAAATCCCTAATTTGTGATTCACTGTCTAAAGCAAAACACACTGACCTTCTAAGAAGGAGCAAGCCAAACATTTCCAATAGAAAACACACTTTCTCTACAGAGTTCGCTGCAATGATGTGATGTTCTGTAATGTATAGGTCTTCTCTGCCTATGAACTGCTATCAAATGATGAGTGCTTTGCAGAATTTATATACTAGAGATGCTTTTAGTTATTATTTCCGGTCTAATTTGTTTAGTGAACTCTCTTGGCTGAGGGCAGGGTCAGGGACTTAATTGCCAGCCTCAAATTCCATCTGAGATGACTCAATGTCCCTTCTAAGAAGCTAGCTCCACAGCCTGAGAAACCTTCCCACCACTGGCTTTGCAAAGAGCCCTGGGAGGAAGGGTGTATGTGGCTAAACTAACCCGCTCTACCCTTAGTGCCTATTGGAGCTGAGCTTGTAAATTCTGGTGTTCCTCGCAAGACCAGAGAGCTAGGTAAGAAGCAGACCAGATGTCTGCTTATAAGATCAGAGAGCAAGAACATCCCTTACCCTCAGTCTTACTGCATAGAGCCTGAGAACATTAACCAAGCAAGGCTGTACATGCCTGAGGCTTGTCACAGTTGTTCTGGGTACAGTTTATTTAAAATCAAATTACAGATCTACACTCCTATGAAGAAGGTGAGTCCACTACTAAGACCATTTTCACCTACAGAAGGAAATATATTATTCATTAGATTAATTCTCAGTGAATAGTGGATCCATCCTACTACTACTGAGTTCTCATGTTAGGAAAATCCCTGGGTACCAATGCAAAGCTTATCTAGATTATCTGAAGTCTGTTGCTGCAAGCTACGAGTGTATATACTTACTCCTCAGCCTGGTATGGCCCTGATCTGTGAGGCTCTTTCCTGTTCCTTGATTTCATCTCTCTTCTCTGTAGCTACAAGTCTCAGAAAATACTCTGGGCTGATGGGAGCATGGAAGCTGTCGGCCTCTGGGTGAAGATTTGAGATTTCCATTAAGTTGATGCCATAATTTGCTGTCTCTCCCAAGGCTCTGCTTTCCAATCTGGGCATCCTTCATCACTTCCTTGGCAAACTGAAGTGGCATGGAGCCACTGGCTGCTGAGAAGTTTAACACTGACTTGGCTCCGATTTGCTGCGACAGAGTGTTTGTGTAGCCTATCACCCCCTCTATTCAATGTGTAGTGGATGTTTTAGTGGGGCTCTTGGCTGTAAATACCTTCAGGAAACCTTTTTTTCTGTCATTTCTTTCAACTCTGTGAACAAATACACACTTTGTCCTTCACAAAGACACTGACAGCAACAACTTCTCTCTTCTTTCAACTGAATTAATAACTGCAGGGGGTGGGGGTAAATTCATAGTCTTCAAACAGTAGGGTTGCTGCTAACGCAGTCTAAGAGAAAAATCACTAGCCAATTCCCAGGATGTGGCATAAGCTAATATGCCCCATTGACAGCCATTACTTTCCAACCCTAGAACCAGGTCTGGGGCTTTCAACAGGAGTCCTACTGGACTTCTTCAAACAAGGTCTTCTCCAGTCCCAAGCCCAGGGACTGAGACCCTGGCTATTCAAGGTGATCCAGTAACTGACAGCATCAACATCACCTGGAAGCTTGTTATAAATGCAGAGTCCCAGGCCTCAACACTGACTTCCTGAATCAGAATCTGCATTTTAACAAGATCCCCAGAGATCAGTTTGATATACTAAACTTTGAGAAGCATGCTTTAGATCTCCTCTCCTCTGTGCCCTTAAGGATGAAAACTCCACTATAAGTTTAACCCTAGTTCCTAATCAGCTCCTCTTCTGTTTTGACCATGTGCACTGTGTCCCAACACTGTTGACCTAAGTCAGTTTACATTTTTGACTTCTCATCCCACACTCACTCCTACAGCTTTTGCAGCACAAGTCTACCAAACACAATGCCTTTCCAAAGTTCAAGACCTAATGGTTAACATTGGTTTTTGATAAAAATCATTTGACCTGTCTACGTTGTGGCTTCCCCAGATGCTAAATGGCCCTATATATATGTGTCACTTTCTACGGGATACACATGCCAGGAGGACAAATGGGGTCATTCATATTTAATAGTGCTCATTATCATATAGCAAATCCAAGATAGTTTCTGTGAGCATCTGTCTGGGTTAATGGCCACTATCTCCTGAAAAAGCTAACCATTTTCATTGCATGCCTAAGTCTGAGACTGCTGGAAAAGTTGTGGTTTTCAACTGGGTAATGGCTTCTCAACTGGGTAATGTTTTATCATTCAGATATCTCAATGTACTTAACAGGCTATTTTAAGAACCTCTAGCAACAGGAAAGGAACCTTGAGTAAGGGTGAATCTTCACTATTATACTGAGAGGTGAGGTCTTTTGTCTGCCTTGTCATCTCTGTGGAAATAGACAAGCAAGGGACTGTTATGTAAGACACCTTGCTCAACATCATGAAAAGACTGGGTTGGAATTCTGGATGCTCGCAAGTCAATTTCATAGGACTCTGGACAAATGACAGCAAGGGAGAGGGCAAAGCAAGATAATGGGGCACTTTCTGGCAGGAGGTTTCACAAGGATGAGCATGTCCAAGAAGCAAAGACAGAGCTCAATGCATTGGAACTAGGGAATGGAGGTGAAAAGAAAGGGGTATCTCTCAAAGGGGTACACAACAGAATAACAACCAAGAAACCCAAAATCGGTGTCTGTGGAGGGGTGGAATATATAACATGCCCATGAGAGAGAGACATGTGCATTCTAGGACCTACACAAATGCCCTAGCCCAATTAAAAGCACTTTGTAAACTGCAAAAGGCCATGCAAATATTTGATACATTATTAAAAGTGTTCTAATATACACATCAGGAATGTGAGATTCTAAAATGCTAGTAAAATTAGATAATGTGTCCAGTAAGGTCACACATTTGGTAAGGTCAAAACCACTGACTTCTCAGCTAATGCTGTCTGGGGACAATGTGAGAAGAATGCTTCTTACCAACTGAGTTCTAATGACGTGGTATGTCTATGGTCTATACGGTACCCACCCAGTTAGTAAAACAGTGAACAATTCAGCTGAGTGAACCAGGTTTTGAGGACTTGACACAATGCCAAATAGTCAGTCTCATCAATTTTCTCAACTCGTTTGATAGGTTGTCTTGATAAATGGGTTGACAGAGCTGAAGGCAAAAAATTCTAGAGTAAGGATCAACTCTAAACAATTAGGGCAACACTAACATGTAGAAACTAGACAGAGTGGGAAGGGACAGTAGGTATTTGCCAAAGTTAATGGTGAAGTTGGCTTAGATATCAGCTATAATGCCAACATAATAAACATTCTATCAGGTTAAAGATTAAGAGGAAGAACTGAGATTGCAACAGGAAATATTCTGTCCAGATATTTCAACAAACAAAAGGGGTGTGAGTATGGGGAGGGGAGATCATAGAAAACGGAGGGAAAGAAAAAGAGGGGTATGATTCTACACTCCAGAATTGACAATTGATCTCAAATCACTTTATTGTACCTAATTGAGAAGTCTTTCCACATTACTCACACCAAAACCAAAAGATCAGAGTTCCTCAATCCACCTTGAGCACTAACTATACCATCAACTACAGCAAAAAAAGCACACACCTTTTTGTGTGCCCTACCTTTCAAAAGAGCAGAAAAAGCATTGTAACTTCTTCAACTCTCTTAGTTAAGAAAAATTTCCCCTTAAGACAAGCTCCCCCAAATCATGATCTAAGCCAAATAAGAAGGCAGCCATCACTCCGGCTGGGTAAGTGAGGGGGTAAATCAAGTGTTGACAAGGAAACAAGCAACTGTGACCATGTCTTTTTATATAGGGAAAAGGTCTAAGTACCCTGCTGGCAGTCAGCAAATAATAAATAACATGAGCTGAAGGCAAATCTTGAACTCTATTTTACTCTAAATTGATTCAGAGGCTGAGAAAGTAGGAGAAATTAGAAATATTTAGGAGAAAAATTCAGTGGCTCTACTATGGAATATATATTGACAGTCAAAACATACTGATATAAGGAAGAAATGGCCTTTCCATCTGAGAATTCTGCAACCACTAGCATTTTGATCCTCAAATAGTATTACAATGCATTTTATTCCATGCCACATTCCTAGAAGATAAATTTATGAGTTTTCTTGTACAACACTGGAAATGAAGGTTCACAGCCTTTTCCTCCTGCCTTGTTCACTTAGGTACATTTCTACCAAATCCACATGCAGCAGCCTCCCGTCCCCAACTTTGGCTGTGTGTAGGCATAATAAAGCCTAACTCTCTTGCTCTGAGTTGGGAAAACACCAAGACATAACTTAAGTTCAAGGATTCCCCTGTAAAATCAGGCTGCAGTACTATCTGAGGGAATTTTGCCTGAGATCACACCTTTCTTCCCTTCCCTATACCGCTTTCCCTACTCCTTTAGAAGTCTCCTCTGGGAGCACTTCTTAAACAAGTAACTTGCATGCTAATTTTCACCTCGGGATGCTTCAGGGGAACCAACATAAGACAATCAAGTTTTATCAAAGTTTTCTTTAACATTCAGGATAGTTATATCATGAAAACACACAACACCCCAAATTTCAGTAGTTTAAAACAAGGATTATTTCTTGTTCATGTCACCTGTCCCCTGAGAGTTAAGAAGCTGTCTCTGCTCATCTTAATCACTCAAAGACACTGGTTTGCAGAAGAATCATCTTGAACATTGCCAGTTACCATAACATAAGGAAAAGAGAAACTGGGAGACTCAGAAAGCAGTGAGTGTTTACTCAGAATTAACACACATTGCTGCTGCTAACAACTCATTGTCCTGAACTAGTTTCATGGCCCCACCTGACCAAAAGCACCCAGGGATGAACTTCACTAATGACTACGATAGGAAATCAAAGCTTAGAACCCTGATATCTGTTGCCTGTTTATGAAATATGCTTTGGTGTCCATGAGTAGCAATTTATCGCCATAATGTGCTTACAGATACTTCCTACAAAAGACTTTGTGGTAGGTTTAGAGAAATCCAGAGATGAAAAATGTTGCTATTATTCCAGCTTTCCCTGGTAATATAGTGATAATATAGTAATATAGTGATCTTTGACAATCCATGGTGAGTGTCTTGCAAAAGTGAAAAGTGCAAGGGTTAGTTTCTCAGTTGTGTCCAACATCACACGGACTGTAGCTTTCCAGGCTCCTCCATGGAATGCTCCAGGCAAGAATACTGGAGTGGGTAGCCATGCCCTCCTCCAGGGGATCTTCCTGACCCAATGATCAAAGCCAGGTCTCCTGCATTGCAGGCAGATTCTTTATTTCTCCATATTCAAAATGAACTACTTTGTGTGGTCTTTTACTTGGTCAGGATAGAATAACTAGTATGGAGCTATATGGTTAATGAAAACATCTACAAAACCAGAAAAATACATATGAAATCACTATTACAGAAATTGGATAGCAAGCAGCAAAAGACTGTGATCCCTGGGAAAAGGACAGCAGATGAGATAAGCCTGCAACGGACTCAGTTTTCTACCTAAAGGCACTTGTCACAGGGAAATTCAAACATGATCCTGCTGAGCCCATGAGACAGATATTGAGGTTCAGGGGTACTGAAGTCATTGGAAATTATGGGATATGGTACCAGAAAAGAGGGAGCTATACCAAGAAGGTGATCCACAAATCTGCAGAGAAGTCTCCTTTAGTCTTTGGCTGACCACTACACTGCACACGTGCAGGAAAGACTTCACAGGGCCAGGAAAATAACATCTACCAGAGAGATAAAAAGTACAAGAGGATAACTATTCCCCTGTATCTTAGAGATTGTATTTCAGTTTAATGAAGGTTGCACAGGACTGAGAGACATTAGAGCCTCACCAAACACACTGGAAAATCCTGAGTTAATTCAGTATAGACCTCAGAAAGTTCATGCCTTAACAGTGGGCCTAAGCTTGCCTTAGGTTAAAGGTCCTTATTAAGAAAGTTTAAAAATAAGCCTCAAAAAGATTGAACTGATTGACTACCTATCAGAACAAAATAAAACTATCAAGGAAGACAACAAAATCCAGGCAGTCAATGATGTAGCAACAATAATGCCCAGCATAAAAAAAAAAAAAAAAGTAGATAGGCAAAAAAAAGCAAGAAAATGTGATATACCTTCAGGAGACAAGTCAGTCAGTAGAAACTGGAAATGATACAGAAGAATAAGTTAGTAGTCAATGACTCTAAAATAGATATTATAAATTTGTTCAAAGATTAAAAGGAAAAGATAAATTTAATGAGGAAACAAAGAAGAAATCACAATAGAGGAATGGTAAGTGAAAAGAAGAACCAAACGGCAATTCTAGAATAGAGATATACAATATCCAAAATGAAAATTTCACTGGATGGGCTTAACAACAGACAACACTTTGCAAAAGAAAAGATCAGTGAATTTGAAATGAAGCAATAGGAACTAACCAAACTAAAAAGTAGAGAGAAAAAGATGACAGGAAAAAAATGAACACAGTCTCAGTGATCTATGGGAAAATATTAAGTATTGTAACATATATGCAACAGGCCTAACAGAAAGAAAGGCTGGATCAGACAAAAAATATTTGAAGGAATAATAAAAAAATTTTACAAGTTTTATGTAAAATATTGACTTATGCATCTAAGAAGTTCAATGAATCCAAAGCAAAATAAACAGAGACAGCTACACCAGAACACATCATAGTCAAGTTGCTAAAAATTAATGATAGATAAAGGATTTGTATACAAATGTGCATAGGAAATTTATAATAACTCTAAATAACTGAGTTAACTGTAAATAACTCAAATGTCTGTCAACAGGAAAATGTATAAACAATTTTTGATACAGTTATATAATGGAATATTACTAATCAAAAAAAACTGATATATATAACTTATGGATTTTACAGATATTATGCTAAATGAAAGAAGCCAGACACAAAAAAACACATATTTTATCATTTCACTTATATGAAGTTTTGGAACAGGCGAAATGAGTCTATGTGAAAGAAATATGACTGGTTGCCTATGAAGGAGGTGTTACGGGTAAGGGGAAAGAAGGGTCTTTCTGTGATGATGGTAATGTACATCTTGATAAGGATAAGGGTTCTACAGGTATATGCAATCATCAAAATGAATTTGTACATGAAAGAAATGTGCAAATCATGGAATATATATTATTTTTCAATAAAAATATTAAAAGTAAAAATAAAATCATAATCTGCATATAAGTGGTGAATAATATACTTTTATATTTTTAAGTATCTGGTACCATTTTTACCACCCAAAATGACTTCCATATGTGCCTATGGATGCCTGAAATTCCAAGTAATTTACTTTGAGGCCCTGCTGCTGCTGCTGCTAAGTCGCTTCAGTCATGTCTGACTCTGTGCGACCCCATAGACAGCAGCCCACGAGGCTCCCCACTCCCTGGGATTCTCCAGGCAAGAACACTGGAGTGGGTTGCCATTTCCTTCTCCAATGCATGAAAGTGAAAAGTGAAAGTGAAGTCGCTCAGTTGTGTTCGACTCTTAGCGACCCCATTGACTACAGCCCACCAGGCCCTCCATCCACGGGATTTTCCAGGCAAGAGTACTGGAGTGGGGTGCCATTGCCTTCTCTGCTTTGAGGCCTATGCCTCTTCAAAAATCAAATGGCCTTTAAATGAGAGTCACATTGAAAACCATTTGTACCTATAGTATAAGAACGTGTTTTTGTGGGGATGGCTGAAACAAATACCATGGGGGTTATAAGAGACAGTTTTTCTCTGTGTTCTAATTTCTCCTCAATAAACATATTTTACATATATATATATATATATATATATATATATATATATATATATGGAAAGATGAATGAAGTTTTTTTAAATAAACGAAGATCCGGGCTGACTGGGTAGGGTGGGTGGCCCAGCAAGATGGAAAACTGGCAGAGGAAAAAGTAGCTCAGAATTCCAGAAGAAAAATGTCATCATCTTCAAGATTTCAAGTAACTGCCTTCCAATTCAGACCAGCAAAACATTAGGATAATTGAGGCAATTTCCTACACAGAGAAACATGACAAGCTATCTTTATGGAAATTTCAAAGTCAGAATGAATACATTAAGTAGATCATAACATGAGCTTTTTGTTCATGGCAAAATGAATGTCTCGCCACTCCCAGAACTTGCCACGTTCTCTCCTGCTTCCCTACTTTGCTCATATCCCTCTCAAAGGGATGGGCTTTTGCTCCTCTGGAATGACCTTTTCCTTATCTGCCAATGGAAAATCTTTTTATCCTTTAAGTGTCCCAAGGGTCATTCCCCAAAAGTCCTTCACTGAATGCTCCCTTCTCTGAACTTCCAAGGTTTCCAGGGTCTGTCTTATGAAATCTAGCATGGCTTGGTATTGTGACTCTCTACAACAACAATAATGATTCGGATAATAACTACCATGTATTGGGAGTTTATTATACGCTACTCACTGTGCTTTACATACATCAGGTCATGCAATTTCTACAGCCACTCTTCAAGGGAGACAGCATTAACTTGATTTACACAAGAGGAAACAAAGACTTAGAAAAACCAAATAATTTGCTCAAGGACAAAGTCAGTCTACTAAGCAGATTTAGGATTACAACCAGGGCTGTCTGACTCCATAGCTTTTGTTCTTAATCACTATATTACCTCCTTGGCATTCATGTCTCATTTAATCCTAAAACAACAAAAACAAAATCTATCTTTATTTATATATCATTTACTAAGTGACAGAGTGTTATGCTTTCCTTGAATGGAGGAATCATGGTTAAGACATCTTTGTATTGCTCCTTGCATCTGACATGATTTCTGGCAAATAGGTAGATTTCAACGTGCTTGAAAGGACGGATAGGCAGACAAGCCCATTGCAAGACTCTAGCTCTTTCCCTAATTTCAAAAACTGTAATCCTAGAGTGCCAAACAACCAAAATTAATGAATATATGAATAAATAAACGGATCCCCCAAAATTTTATTTCCTACTTCAAACACAATCTCAAGATTGGGTATAAATCACATGATTTTGCTTGGTCTTTTGGCCAGTTCTAAGATTTGCAAATCTAGTTCCTGTTCCTCTGCACTTCAGAAATATTTCTTTCCTAATTTATTTTCTATTGAAAGAATATTACAAAGGAAAACTATGGCAATAGTGTAGTTTGTATGAGATCTTCAGTTCAGGAAAGAAAGGACTCAAGGCGTTCACACATACTGTGTCACTAAATTAGTGCCATGCAAGTTATCTAGTAATAAATGAACACTTGTGTGACACTGCAATAGGCAAAGTACTTCTGCTGCACCGTCTTATCTGATCTTCACACTTTGGAGTAGGCAAGGAAATTTGTATTAACCCAACTTCAGAGGTGAAAGAACCAAGATTCAGAGAAATAAAGTGATTAGCTACTAAATAAAGTCAACAATCCAGCCATTCCCTTCTCCAGGGGATCGTCCCAACCCTGGGATCAAATCCAGGTCTCTTGCATTGGAGGTGGATTCTTCACCATCTGAGCAACCAGGGAAGCTCTCTTTTGGTTAAAATTAACGTCATCTTTCACTCTCACCACTCACCATATTGTCTCTAGCTCATTACTGCACTCAACTGTTAATCTAAATGTATAATAGGACCATTTCGTTAGGCCTGTTTTGGGGGTCAGCATTAACCCCCTTCCTTTAACAAAAGAGTAAGCCATGTTTTGTTGGCTTGTTCTTGAATGTGGCTTCCATCAACTATAACAATATTAAGGTTACACCTGCAAAACTCTTAGAAAGCCAGGCTCTATCTCAGGAGCACCTTATCATTTTCTTGAAGTAAAGCTTAGAGGAATTAAGTGATTTTTTTCCCCCAAGACAACAGTTCACATCTAGCATACTATATGCATTCTGTATACAAGTTAATCTAATCTGAACTCCCTCCAATGTAGCAACTTACTCTATTGCATTCATGACAGGTTCTCCTTCACTTGCACCTCTACCATCTGAATCTACTTCTATCCATTAGGGTGTTAGGTAAGCATAATAATTACTGCCCTTATAGACGCATCTCTCTGGGTGATGACTTCCACCCGATTTTGCTCAGTATTCTTGAGAGCCCTCTATTGGCTTTCTGGGGAATAGCAGGCGGCCTCTGTTGGGGCCTGTGCTTGAGGAGTCTCAGACAGCTTTACTGAGCAACCAGCTCAGTACAGCCCAACCAGCGCTGCTCATTTCAGCACCATCTGAAACACAAAACACGGTGAAGAAATCTGTGTTTGCCAATTGAAACACACAGACTTGGCAGTGAAATAGACTTCCATTTTCTCAACTTCCAAAAATATCCATCAAAACTAATTTCTCCAAAAATAAAATTCTGCTCTGAATCAAGGGCTTGTCGAGCTTTTCTTCAGCCAATAACTGTTTTTCACCCTCATCAAACCTCCTCCTCACTCTTACCCAACCATGGTGTACAGTACGATGGCATGCAGGTTGTAAATGTCACGTAACTCCTAAAACCACTTCCCCCCACTTCCTCCCTCCATCCTTCTTTTTCCTCTTCCTTTCTTCTTACTCTTCTTCCTTTCTTCTCTCTTCTTTCCCTCTCTCCCTCTCTCCACTCCTCTTCTTCTTTCCACCCCTCCATCTCTTTCTCTCTCTATATTCTAACAAATTTGAATCAGAAGCTAGAAAGATGACTATTAATTGAAACCAGCCTCTTGAAGTTTACAGTCAAAAAGGAAAAATATGACAGTTATATTTATGACAAAGAATATATTAAGAATCCTAGGACAGGTTCTGGGGCTTCCCAGGTGGCACGGTGGTAAAGAATCTACCCTCCAATGCAGGAGACACAAGGGACAAGGGTTTGATTCCTGGGTTGAGAAGATCCCCTGGTGTAGGAAATGGCAACCCACTCCAGTACTCTTGCCTGGAAAATTCCATGGACAGAGGAGCTTGATGGGCTGCAGTCCACGGGGTCTCAAAGAGTCGGACACAACTGAACAACTGAGAATGCGCACAGCATAGGTTCTATCTAGACAGACTCTTGTGGTTGCAATGAGTTACCTTAGGTAACAAGGGATTTATTGGAAGGAACGGAAGGGAACTTGAGCACAGGAACTCAAAAGAGCCCTAAAATCACATCTCAGAAAAAGCAGAAACTGGAGGGTGAATTTGAATTGGGCAGGGCCGGGGCGGGGAGAGGGGGGCAGTTAGGAGCTCACCACCAGGGTGCACAGGTACATCCTTTGTGTCCGGTTTTTGGTTTTTTTCTCACTTAATGATACATTTTCTCACCCACTACACAATTACCATTCAACTCTCCAAGGATAGACACTCATGCTTCTGGGTTAGGGGCAGCTGCAGGTAAGGGGCAGTAAGGGCTCTAGACATTTCCAACAGCAGTAGGGCAGGATCTGACTACCACTATCCTCCAGGCCTCCAGAGCATGGACTAGTCACTGGGGAGAGAAGAAGCTGAGGCAGTATCGAGCAAGCAGGGCTCATTTTCATGACAGCAGCCCTGCCAAGTGCCACATTTGACTGGTAGGTTCAACAACAACAACAGTGTGCCCTGAGCAGCTGGCGCTGTGGAAACATCCCTTTTCACATCTAGTTCCAAGCAAACTCCTCCCTTGCAAGTGGGGAAATAAGTTATATCTGGGGAACTTTGGGCTCAAAATCCATAGATATTTGGGTAGTGGGATGAGGAGGGGGATAGAAACTTTTAGCAAATGCTCTAACATTAAAGGTGGAGAAAATGATAAAAGGGAAGTCCTCTGACTTCTCACCTCTTGGGAGGCTAGGTTCACATCTGTCCTCTGCATGGTGTGAAATACCAAATGGCCAGTGAAGGGTGAACAGGTAAGGATGACTAAGCTTTAAAGAAAGCAGGACTTGAGACTTGAAATACTGACATTGGCTGGAGAGAAGAGGAATGTGACTGAGGGTGGAGGGCAATGGACTTCTCCTTGAGAAGGATTTTAGTGCCCCACCACCACACAGAGTTGGTTTCAACTATGAACTGAAATTACTGGGAGTGAAATTGCACCCTACTCTGCACCCACTTCCATTCAACAGGTACACACATACACATACAATTTCCTCCAAGAGTTGTGTGTATGTGTGTACAACTTCCTAACTCCCAAAGGTGACTATGCAAGTACTATAAGAAAGGAGAGAGACAGATAGAAAGAAAGAAGAGGGGAAATAAGGAAAGAAAAAAGGGAGGAAGAAAGGAAGGAACAAACTGCAAATGGAATTGTGTGGATGGCTGCTGATGGATGTGGTTATCACACACTCTTACAGCAAAGCATGGGTAGAGCGAAGTTTAAGGTCTGCCTTTAGATTTAGTTATTGAGGGAAATTCACATTGTAGAGACCTAGCCAACAGCTTTGTAAAAACTAAAGTGCTCATTGATTTACCTAGAGAAGAACAAAACTTCTCACAATTTGTCAATATAATGGACACAAGCAATAGTCACTAACCAAAACCAGAAGTCAACAGAAACCCTGGGACTATGGAATGTGTTGTCTAGAGATATAACACACACTGGTGACCAAACAGCATTCTTTCATCCCACACACAGTTAACATGAACCACCAGCTGTGTGCCAAGCACATCATTAGGCCCCAAACACCCAGTTCCTGCTCTCATGAAGCTTACTATCTAGTGGGGATCCAGACACCAACCAATTAATCTCACAAAGAAAGGTAAAACTCAACTATGACAAGCACTTTTGAAAAAAAAAAAAAAAATCTACCAGTGCTATGAGAACACAGAATGGAAAATCTAATATATAGGACCTGGTAAAGGTCAAGGAAACCTTCTAGAGAAACTAACCCCTCAACTGCTATCTGATGGAGAAGGCAATGGCACCCCACTCCAGTACTCTTGCCTGGAAAATCCCATGGATGGAGGAGCCTGGTAGGCTGCAGTCCATGGAGTTGCTAGGAGTCGGACACGACTGAGCAACTTCACTTTGACTTTTCACTTTCATGAGTTGGAGAAGGAAATGGCAACCCACTCCAGTGTTCTTGCCTGGAGAATCCCAGGGACGAGGGAGCCTGGTGGGCTGCCGTCTATCGGGTCACACAGAGTCAGACACGACTGAAGCGACTTAGCAGCAGCAGCCGCAGCAGCTATCTGAAGGATAAGAAGGATTTATCGGGGTTTGCATGGGCCTGAGGGATCAGTAGTTCTTCCTCTAGATGGAGAAGAAAGACCATATTAAGTAGTGGGAACAGCATATGCAAAGGCCCTGTAGAAAAAAGAAGCACAGTGAACTTAGCCTCAAAGTATAACAAAGAATACACTCATCTTCACACTGATTTCTGCCTCCATGTCTGTGTCTCTGTCTATCTGCCTCTCTGTCTCTCTCTCTTTTTCACACACACACACATTCACACACATGCTGCCCCTCCCAAGGAAAGGCCTCTCAAAGGCTATAGATATCAACCCCTTCAGAACATTGGCACTGGAGGTTCCCAGGCCTGTTGTCTAAGGCCCAAAAGCATTTTCATAACCAGTTCAGTCACAGCTAGGCTGTTGTGTTTGTGTGGTGGTATGTGTGTGGCGGTGGGGAGGGATGGGTGGGGGTGTGCGGGGGTGGGGGGTGGATTATGAATGCATGTCTACTCACTTCCTCTCTCCAGACTCTCCCTTGATCTGCTGCTGCTGCTGCTGCTAAGTTGCTTCAGTCGTGTCCGACTCTGTGCGACCCCATAGACGGCAGCCCACCAGGCTCCCCCGTCCCTGGGATGAACACTGGAGTGTTCATCCAGGCAAGAACACTGGAGTGGGTTGCCATTTCCTTCTCCAATGCATGAGAGTGAAAAGTGAAAGTGAAGTCGCTCAGTCGTGTCCAACTCTTAGCGACCCCATGGACTGCAGCCTACCAGGCTCCTCCGTCCATGGGATTTTCCAGGCAAGAATACTGGAGTGGGGGGCCATTGCCTTCTCCGCTTGATCTGCTAATGAAGTGAAATTAACAGCAAGTGGATCAAGGCAGAAAAAGGCACAGTTGACACTCAGTGATTTGAGTCACTGGAGAGGATCATCAGAGTTAGCCATCGTGGGCACAAGTGGTGAATCATCCACCTTGGGATCCCAGGGCTGAAGCTACTGATCACTCCCACCCATGAAAACCTGAGTTTTTATTTCAGGAATGATTCCCAAAGAGTGCTCCTTGGTACCTTAATTCTAGGGGATGTTAATAGGAGTTCTGAAAATAAATTTGATTGTATGGTCAAGTTGAACTGTTCTATGAAGACCTACAGGACCTTCTAGATGGTCCTTTATAACACCCAAAAAAGATGTCCTTTATATTATAGGGAACTGGAATGCAAAAGTAGGAAGTCAAGAGATACCTGAAGTAACAGGCAAATTTGGCCTTGGAGTACAAAATGAAGCAGGGCAGAGGCCAACAGAACTTTGCTAAGCGAACACACTGGTCATAGTAAACACCTTCTTCCAAAAACACGTGAGATGACTCTATATATGGACATCTGCTGCTGCTGCTGCTAAGTCACTTCCATCGTGTCCGACCCTGTGCGACCCCATAGATGGCAGCCCACCAGGCTCCCCCATTCCTGGGAATCTCTAGGCAAGAATACTAGAGTGGGTTGCCATTTCCTTCTCCAATGCATGAAAGTGAAAAGTGAAAGTGAAGTCACTCAGTCGTGTCCAACTCTTGGCGACCCCATGGACTGCAGCCTACCAGGCTCCTCCGTTCATGGGATTTTCCAGGCAAGAGTACCATCACCAGGTATCAATAATGAAATCAGATTGATTATATTATTTGCAGCCAAAGATATAGAAGCTCTATAGAGTCAGCAAAAACAAGATCGGGAGCTGACTGTGGCTCAGATCATGAACTCCTTATTGCAAAATTCAGACTTAAATTGAAGAAAACCATTCATTTTGATCATTCAGGTATGATCTAAATCAAATCCCTTACGATTATACAGTAGAAGTGACAAAGAGATTCAAAGGGTCAGATATGATAGAGTGCCTGAAGAACTATGGACAGAGGTTTGTGACATTGTATAAGGAGGCAATAATCAAGACCATCCCCAAGAAAAAGAAACACAAAAAGGCAAAATGGTTGTCTGAGGAGGCCTAACAAATAGCTGAGAAGAGAGTTTGCTAAAGGCAAAGGAGAAAAGGAAAGATAGACCCATTTGAATGCAGAGTTCCAAAGAATAGCAAGGAGAGATAAGAAAGTCTTCCTCAGTGATTGTTGCAAAAAAATGGAGGAAAACAATAGAATGGGAAAGGCTAGAGATCTCTTTAAGAAAATTAGAGATACCAAGAGAACATTTCATGCAAAGATGGGCACAATAAAGGACAAAATGGTATGGACTTAACAGAAGCAGAAGAGATTAAGAAACGGTGGCAAGAATACACAGAACTATACAAAAAAGATCTTCATGACCCAGATAACAACGATCGTGTGATCACTCACCTACAGCCAAACATCCTGGAATGCGAAGCCAAGTGGGACTTAGGAAGCATCACTACGAACAAAAGCTAGTGGAAGTGATGGAATTCCAGTTGAGCTATTCAAATCCTAAAAGATGATGCTGTGAAATTGCTGCACTCAATACGCCAGCAAATTTGAAAAACTCGGTAGTGGCCACAGGACTGGAAAAGGTCAGTTTTCATTCCAGTCCCAAAGAAGGGCAATGCTGAAGAATGTTACTACCGCACAATTGAACTCATCTCACACACCAGCAAAGTAATGCTCAAAATTCTCCAAGCCAGGCTTCAACAGTACGTGAACTGCAAAATTCCAAATGTTCAAGCTGGATTTAGAAAAGGTAGAAGAACCAGAGATCAAATTGCCAACATCCATTGGATCACTGAAAAAGCAAAAGAGTTCCAGAAAAACATTTATTTCTGCTTTATTGACTATGCCAAAGCCTTTGACTGTGTGGATCACAACAAACTGTGGAAAATTCTCAAAGAGATGGGAATACCAGACCACCATACCTGCCTCCTGAGAAACCTGTATTCAGGTCAAGAAGCAACAGTTAGAACTTGACAGGGAGCAACAGACTGGTTCCAAATTGGGAAAGAAGTATGTCAAAGCTGTATATTGTCACCCTGATTATTTAACTTCTATGCAGAGTACATCATGCAAAATGCTGGGTTGGATGAAGCACAAGCTGGAATCAAGGTTTCCAGGAGAAATATCAATAACCTCAGATACACAGATGACACCACCCTTGTGGCATAAAATGAAGGGGAACTGAAGAGCCTCTTGATGAAAGTGAAAGAGGAGAGTGAAAAAGTTGGCTTAAAACTCAACATTCAGAAAATGAAGATCGTGGCATCTGCTCCCATCATTTCATGGCAAATAGACAGGAAAATAGTGGAAACAGTGAAAGACTTTATTTTTTGGGGGAGGCTCCAAAGTCATTGCAGATGGTGACTGCAGCCATGAAATGAAAAGATGCTTGCTTCTTGGAAGAAAAGCTATGACCAACCTAGACAGCATATTAAAAAGCAGAGATATTACTTTGCCAACAAAAGTCCATCTAGATAAAGCTGTGGTTTTTCAAAGAAAGCTGAGTGCCAAAGAATTGATGCTTTTGAACTGTGGTGTTGGAGAAGACTCTTGAGAGTCCCTTGGACTACAAGGAGATCCAACTAGTCAATCCTAAAGGAAATCAATCCTGAATATTCATTGGAAGGACTGATGCTGAAGCTGAAACTCCAATACTTTGGCCACCTGATGCAAAGAACTGACTCATTGAAAAAGACCCTGATGCTGGTAAATATTGAACGCAGGAGGAGAAGGGGATGACAGAGGATGAAAATGGTTGGATGGCATCAAGGACTCGATGCACATGAGTTTCAGCAAGCTCCGGGAGTTGGTCGTGGATGGAAAAGTCTGGCATGCTTCAGTCCAAGGGGTCGCAAAGAGTCAGACAGGACTGAGCAACTGAACTGATGGTCAAGTAAGCTTGGGACACTTTGGATTATAAAAAGTGAGACAGGTATCTGTTTTTCAGGAGTTCCCCAGCTGTTCGTGGTATCTCTTCAACCCTGGAGAAGGAATTCTAGTTTTAATTTCCTAAAACTGTTAAAATACTTTCCCAGAAGCCTTTGATTGAGGAGCATCTCACACATGTACTGTAAGACAGATTTGGGGAAATCTGGCTCTCCAAATTCTCTTAAAAGACCTTTGCCCTGGCTTTCTTGACCATGTCAGGACTCTCTTTAACACAATGGATAGCCCCTATTTCCCATTCAAGACTTGTATGAAATGCTACCTCATGAAGGAAACCTTCACCAATGCTCTAGTCTACATTTAGTGTTTGTATACTGGATCATACATTTTGGGCTATGTTTGTAAGAAATTCAGGACTTGGGAAATGTAATGTCTTATTCTATGGTCTGGTCCTGTTAGTCTCTCGTGTTTTATTTTTTCCACAATATTTACTTCTATGAAAAATTGCCTTGCACATATATACATATGCTTATCGGTTGCCTGTCTTCCCCTCTAGAATATGTGCTCCATGAAAACAAGAACTTGTCTCATCTGTCACCTACAACCCAGCACATAGTAGGGGTATAAATATTTGTTGAATGAATGAATGCTTGCTTTCAATGGTCTGTGGCTTATAACTTTTGTCCCATAAGAAGTATTACAATCCTCTTGAAAACGGGGACATATCAGTATGCTACAGCAGAAAGGGATCCAAGGTAAGTGAGAGGAAGCCTGAAATGAATCGTATCCTGCCGCTGTGTCCCCTGAGGGAAGGCTCCAGACCTCTCTGTGCTTCAGTTCCTCCTTCTGCACAGCAACTCACCATTGTACACCTACACCCAAATTAGAGTAAGCACACAGTAGGTCATTGAGTGACTAAATAAGCATTTATCACATCTACTAGATACTCGGTGAGTGTCCAATAAATATTTATTGAATAAAACAGTAACACAATACATTCTTTGTTTATATGGTAAAGTGAAAGTTAAGTCACTCAGTCATGTCTGACTCTTTGCGACCCCATGGACTATAGCCTACAAAGCTCCTCTGTCCATGGAATTTTCCAGGCAAGAGTACTGGAGTGGGGTGCCATTTCCTTCCCCAGAGGATCTTCCCAACCCAGGGATCAAACTTGGGTATCCCACTTTGCAGGCAGACACTTTACCACCTGAGTTTATATTGTAAGGGGGACATAATCCTTTGGCAAAAAGAAATACGCATTTACTTTAAGTATTAGTGAATTTTACTGGCATATACGTTGGTGTCCAAAGGTTGACATTAGTCCATATTTAGACTTTCTCAGTTTCCACAGTCTGTTCTGTCTACCCTGATGAATGGCTTCCTTTTCCACTCATGGTCTTCTGAGTGGCTCAACGGCCACCTCCTCTCCCTGGCATTAAAGGACATTCAACACTGCAAGAAAGGGAGGCCGTGTTCCTCTGAAGACTGCCAAAAGCTGGGCAACCTCTTTACTGGTAGAAGTACTACTTCTGCTACTACTGGTGGTGGTTGTAGTGATGGCAGTAGTAGTCATTTGTCATGACAGTCACAGACACCACTTAGTGAGAGTATATTCTTATATGCCAGCAACTATGTGATGCTCTTTTTGTATATATCATTTACTCACCACAAGAATTCCAAGAGATTGATTTGATTATTTCCACTTAACAGATGAGGAAATGAAACTTGGAAAACATCATTTGCTCTAGGATTCATAAGCAGGTCAACCTACCTCTAGAACTACTCTTGCTGAGCTATAGAATCTATAAACACACATGAAGGGACTAGGAGTAGAAACAGCTCTGACATCCTCGCCATTTCCCTGCACAGGACATAGGAAGAGAAGCCAAGTGGCCCCACTGGCTAAGCCACAGGGGAGAATCTCACTCAGGTTGGATGTGGTTCAGGAATTGCCCAGAGAAGTTCTGGTTCCAGGGGTTCCCTCCCATTCTCTGGGGGCAGGGGGGTGCCTCAGAACTCCCTTATGAATAGTTATCCCTCTTCTGGAGGTGAAAGGAGCTGCTCACCACAGCAGGCAATGTACTACAGCTGGAAGTAGGGGGAATATGTTGACCAGGACCTCTGGATGTCTACTCCTTTCCCCGCTGAAGCTGAAACTTTGCCAGCAGCCCAAGGAGCTGAAAGAATGTTCCAGGAGCCCTGAGGTGCTAGGAAACCAACAGGGGATTTTAATTAAAAGCAACTTGCTGATCAGGTACATACTTAATGTTATAATTACCCAGTGATGACAGCCCCATGAAGTACAAGCGAGCAGGAAGTACTGACCAAGCAATTTTAAAAGGTTGGTCTAATGCTCTTCATTTTTCACTAAAGCCTAAATTGAGTTTGTGCTTTCAGGGAATAATGAAAAAGACAGAAAGGTGAATGACAATCCAGTTCCAAACATCCCAGACTGAAAAAAAATGAGTGAACTTTCCTCTGAAGCCAAATAATGACATTCATTCATTCATTTATTAGACTTTATACAATAACTGTTGTGTCCCAGGCACTGGGCCCCATGGTGGAAATATGG
Organism: Bos indicus x Bos taurus; assembly: GCF_003369695.1. Classification (NCBI taxonomy): domain Eukaryota; kingdom Metazoa; phylum Chordata; class Mammalia; order Artiodactyla; family Bovidae; genus Bos; species Bos indicus x Bos taurus. The sequence goes on along the minus strand of NC_040086.1, from coordinate 69,699,877 downwards.
ACTGTGGGAGGTGGGGGTATGAGGAGAAGGAAGAGAAGAAGGGGGAAGAAAAGAAGTGGAGAAGAAGAAACAGTCATGCCTTCAGATGAGCGCATTATCTAGTGGGGGAGACAGACTCCTGGCTCTGAAACTGTAGGCTCAGCTCAGGAGCCAACTGGATCTAAATCCCTCCATAAGTGGCAAGAATTTCCAAGTCTCCAAGAAGTGTGTCCTCTTGGCCACTGGAAAGACTGGGTATGCAGCTGCCAGGGTCTCTAGGGACTCAGAGACAGAGTGGACTCACACTCAGAGCATGAGTGTGCCTTATTTCCCCAGGGACGGGTCAGGAGGAAGCTTTTCTTCCCAGCCAAGTCAGCAATACAGTGGGACTTCAATTCTGAAGTCAGCGCAAAAGGTATAAATTGCATAGAGAAAAAACTATACTTGAAAAATCCCTTAAATTGTCTATAAAGTGCAGCATAGATGCTCTGCTTCATATTTACCACCTGGTTCAGAAAGGCTTTTTCACAAGATGGTTTAAGAACCACTGAGCTACATATACAAGGAAGAAGGAAAGGATCATCTCTATGCAGATGATGGACTTTCAAACCATATGGTCTTCACGATAATTATTAAATTGCTAGTGGTGAAAGGGGGATGAGCAGAGAATTTTCAAGAATTTTCTGCTAGCCTGCAGGGCTTTGTGCACAGTGTTTTAGTACCCAGCCTCTAAAATCTCAGTAAGTGTTAAGGGATTTGTTTGTTGTCCAGAGGGTTCCCCAGGATGGAGAGAAGGTTAAGATCTTAGGTCTGTGGGGACAAAAAGGCTCAGGCAGGTCTGGGCTTTGCGCTGCCTGATGGGATCCTACAACAGGTTCAGGAGGACAATATGGGTCAGCTTCTCCAAAGGGAGGCCAGTCCTGGAGGTGGTGGGCTGCAGCCGAACTCATAGGAAGGGCACAAGTCAGGGCCACAGAGATTTGGCTACCAGACAGCCAAGTAGTGGCCAAGTGGCAGAGACCTGGGCTGGGCAATATCAATTCAGGCAGCACTTGGGTGGACTGATCTGCCACAGTATCCTCCTAGGGTTTGTATTCTGAGTACAACCAGGATATGCCTACTTTCCCCAGGGTCTCACCTCCTCTGGCAGACTCCCCAGACCTCCATCAATCCTGCTCCTTGCCTACCCTAGGAGGGTGCTCAGGCTGGTCACCCATATCCCAGGACCAGCTTGCTCTCTTCCACCTGCATAAGTATCATCCCTTCTTCAAGGTCCCACCCAAACTCCACCTCCCCCTCCACAGCCCACCTGGGAATGGCTCCCAGTCTGCCCATCCTTCCATAGCCCTTACCACTGGCTGTGCTCATCTGATGCCGGCTGTGTGGTGGCAAAGAGCACAGATCAGAGCACAGCCTCCTGGCTTCCCATGTTACCCATGACACATTCATGAATCAAGAGCATGGACGTGGAGGTGGCTTGGGCCAGTCATGCCTCAGTTTCCCATCTGCACGTGGAGGGCAAGAAGAGTGCCTATCTCCACAAGGCTATGAAGGAACTACAGGAGGCAAAGGATGCAAAGCACCTTGGGAGTGCCTAGCACAAGATGAAGTTCTCCACAACCATTTTTCTTTTTTTCAAAACTGAAGTATAGTTGATAGCTCTGATATGAGGTATTATTTTGTTGCATTTTAACCTCACAACAGAAACTACCTAAATGTTCATCAACAGTATAACGAATGAATGAATGAATAGCCATGCACTCACCCGACAGATGAGCACATAGCAATGAGAAGGAATAATCTATGACTACAGGCAATGATCTGGATGGATCTTACAAATATGACATTAGGGAAGCCAGAAACAAAGAGTACATAAGATACAAAAAGAGGACAGTGATTCTCTAGGACAGAGATACACCCAGAAGGGAAATAATGGGAACAGGGAATTTCAGGGTGCTGCCATGTCCTGCTTTTGATCATGGTGGGTGTAACAGAGGTATATTCATTTGGTAAAATTCTTTATGCTGTTAATGTCTGTGACTTTTTCTATGACTAATTTGTTGCAATAAAAGAATTTAAAAACAAGTGTGAAGCAGTCAACTATCAAGGATGCCCAAGAGCCTGGGAAAGAGAGAGAGAAAAGATATTCTCAGTGGTGACTGCAGAAAATGGCCATAATTCCCTTCTTGAGGTCTCCCGGCAGGGCCCTTGCCCACAAGCCCAAGGATGGCTTCATCTGGGGCCAGGATGGTCTAGGGGCTTCCCCTCCCTGGGCGTGGCAGCACAATCTGGTCTCAGACTGCTTCTCCAAGCATATTTTCCAGTACTTCCCAACGTGGACTGTAAACTCCTGTCAAGGCTGTTTCCTCAGGACACGGACAGAGTCCTTGCCAATCCCTGACCCTACACTTTCTCCCAATTCCTCCTCCTCTGCCCCGCCAAGCTTTATACCCACCTTCTCCAGGAAGCTTTGTCTTACTGCCCCAGCACTTCCTTAACTACCTAGTCTGTGGAATCCTGCCACAGCCAACCCAGGCCATTAGCGATTTAATGTGAAGAGATTCTTCACTAGGAGTTGTGTGTGTACTTTCATCTGTCTTCTCACCCAGGTTCTCAATCCTTTGAAAGGAGACATCTTTTTCTGCATCCTTTCTGTCATGCCTAGCACAGTGCCAAACACACAATTAGAGGTGAATATATTCTCATTTGTTGGCCCAGTAGTTACATTGTGTCTTTTCCTGAATTAGAGTGGTAATTCTAATTAAGACAATTGACTGCCTTATTGGATTGTAAGGAAATGTTTTTAAATTACAATAGTACTTATTGACCAGAAAAAGCCCTTCCCTGCTCAAATCTCATTAATGGCTCCCCATTGACCTGAACATAAACTGCAAAGTCTTTCCCGAGGTTTACAAGGGCCTTTCCACCTGGCTGCTCCGTTCATGTCCTTCTCCACTTGCTCTTCCTTTGCTCTACCACACTGGACTGACCAGTTTTTCAAAAAGACCGCATTCTCACTTGTGCCAGGACCTTCCTCTGGAACAGTATTCTTAACCCCACACTTCCCTCTCCTTTGATCAAATTTAATTCTCTCTCAGGTTTCACTGAGCTCATTTTCTCAGGAAGACCTTCCCTAAATGCCTGGACCAGTGGTTCTCAGTCTTTGGCAGGGGTCAGAATCTCCTGGAAGGGCTTGCTAAAACACAAGCCCTTAGTCTTTCTGATTCCTTAGGTTCAGGATGGAAATCTACGTGTTTAACCAGTTCCCAGGTGATTCTTGCCCAGATACCACACTTGAGAACCACCGGTCAAGACGAAGTGCCCCACCCCCTTGTTACAGTCTCCAAGGACATCTCTTCTTGCCCCTTCTATGTCTGCACTTACTAGTATTTGTTCAGTGTTTAGCCTCCTCAACAACTATCACTGCCATGAGGACCAGGGAGTGCCTGAATGAAGGAAAATAGAACTCACGTATTTCTGTGGCACTCTAACAAAGCACTTTCACCTGTTGCCTCATTTGACCTTTAAGACAGTTCTGGAGAAGGGCAGATGAGGAGGAGATTGCTCCTGTTCCTCAGATGGACCAGCTGAGGTTCAGGATGCTCAGGGCACATGAAGTTAACAGGCAGAGAGGAAATAAGAGGGAGAATATGAACTAAAACCTGCTTTGTCTTGTGTTTCAGACCTGGAGAACTTTTTCACTTTGTTACTCTGGTCTGGCCATATCTGCCTGTGGGGGAAGATAGAGAACAGAGCAAAAACTATTATTGATTTTTCTCTTCCATTCCCCTAGGTGCTTCTACAGCAGAAAGAACACCAGCCCATTATGTAGTGTTTATCCCATGACCTGTGGCACAAAGCTTGATTCCATGGAGGGGCATATGCTAAGCTAGCTAAGATAGTAATGCATTAATAATTCATAAACCTTCTCACCTTTCCTTGAGCATCACAGCCTTCCACCCAGGTGACAATAAGACAGGCAGATGGGGGTGTGTCAGTGGCAAGGCTGTGAACCTTCTCTGCAGTGAGATCTATGTGGCCTCCTAACCTCTGGCTGTAAGTCAGGCTGTAAATCTGGCTGTAATCAGGCTGGCAGCCTCACTGACCATCACCTAGGTTCACCAAGACTGGCCACCCAAGGTGGGTCAAGGAGTGTGACAATGCCTGTTGATTCATTCTGAAATGTGGAGAAGGTCTCTCACACCATGGGACAGATGTCTCAAATCCAAGCTGTAGGAGTCAGGACTGGAGCAGCAGACTCCCAGCAGAGATTTCCAACAGTTCTGGAACCTTCCTCCATAAATACTCTCCCTGTCCTAAGTCACTCAGTTACAGTTTCTAATGGTACACAATCTAATGGGTATATTTGACAGCTGGAACTGAGAACAAGAGAAAACGCATAAACTTGTGGCTGCTATTATTAAGTGGGAATGTTAAGCAACTTTTACTGATGTAGACTATAAGCACTGTCAATATGGCTGAGGACTTCCAAACTTACTCCTCCAATCCTAATGCTTCCACAGTCTGTCTGATTCCTCCACTTATATATTTCATAGAAATCCAACATATTCAGACTGAATTTTTTGTTTCTCCTCACAAACCAGTCTTCCACATCTTTGTAAATGACACCTTGGTTCTTTCCTATTATTTAAACCAGAAATTCAGGCTTCACCCTTAATTCTTTACCTGCTCTCACCGGATGCCCAGTCTATCACAGGTCCTTTTGGTTCTGACTCCAAACAATATCTCAGAGCCACCCATTCACTCTTCGCACTTGGACCACGCCAGCCCAGCTGCCATCATGTCTCACCTATGCTGGTCCAGCAGCCTCTCAATTGGCTTCCTGGCTACACGTCTACCCTCCTCCCCATTCATCCTCCATGCAACCATCTATGCAGTTTTCTTAACATGTATGTCAGATTGTGCCATCCTCCCACTTTAAAGCTTTTCAACAGCTTTTCATCTATACTGTGTGGAATAAACTCATTTAAATAACTCATTCCTACAGCCTGAAGATCAGGCAATATCAGACCCTGCCAGGCTCCCCAGCCTCTTCTGTGTTCCTTTTGTTTGGGGGTCATATTTCAAACTTGTTTGGCTTCTCCCCACCTCTCAGCCTTTGTATTTACTGTTCCCTCGACCAGAAAGTTCTCCTCTTATCCCAAGCCCCCACTCAACCTGAACAGGATGGGTCTTTCTCAGCCTTCATATATCAGTTTTCACATCCTCAGAGCCTTCACTACATGCAAAATCTATATTAACACTCCCTGGGTTCTCTTTTATTTCACAAATTAATATAATTTACTTAGTCTTTCCCTTCAATCTTTCCCAGCATCCTGGTCTTTTCCAATGAGAAAGATTGAAGGCAAAAGGAAAAGAGGGTGGCAGAGGATTAGATGGTTAAACAGCATCACCAACTCAATGAACATGAAACAGAAAACTTCAAGAGAAGTGGAGGACAGAGAAGCCTGGTGTGCTACAGTCCATAAGATCGCAAACAGTCAGACATGACTTAGTGAATGAACAACAAATTACAACAACTTAGTCATCTACTGTTTGACATTTAGGTTGTTTACAACTTCAGATTAATAACCCTGAGTTAAATATCCTTGCAATTAAATCTTTGCATATCCCATGATTATTTTCTTAGAATAAAGCCCTATATTCATACACATTTATTTTACTTGACATCCATTGATTACCACTTTCTCTGTACCAGGCAATATTCGAAATGTTTTACTAATATGAGCTCCTTCATGAGTGGTGTGTGCACACTTTTTTTATAGTTAAATACAAGAGCTTAGAACCCCATGAACAGTATAAAAGGGCAAAAAGAAATAACACTGAAAGATGAACTCCCCAGATCCGTAGGTGTCCAACAGGCTACTGGAGAAGAGTGGAGAAATAACACCAGAAAGAATGAAGAGACAGAACCAAAATGAAAACAACACCCAGTTGTGGATGTGACTAGTGATAGAAGTAAAGTCCAATGCTATAAAGAACAATATTGCACAGGAACTTGGAATGTTAGGTCCATGAATCAAGGTAAATTGGAAGTGGTCAAACAGGAGATGGCAAGAGTGAACATCAACATTTTAGGAATCAGCGAACTAAAATGGACTGGAATGGGCAAATTTAACTCAGATGACCATTATGTCTACTACAGTGGGCAAGAATCCCTTAGAAGAAATGGAGTAGCCCTCACAGTCAACAAGAGTCCAAAATGGAGTACTTGGATGCAATCTCAAAAACGACAGAATGATCTGTTTGCTTCCAAGGCAAACCATTCAGTATCACAGTAATCCAAGTCTATGCCCAACCAGTAATGCCAAAGAAGCTGAAGCTGAATGGTTCTATGATGACCTACATGACCTTCTAAAACTAACACCAAAAAAAGACATCCTTTTCATTATAGGGGACTGGAATGTAAAAGTAGGAAGCCAAGAGATACCTGGAGTAACAGACAAGTTTGACCTTGGAGTACAAAATGAAGCTGGGCAAAGGCTAACAGAGTTTTGCCAAGATATTACACTGATTATAGCAAACACCCTATTTCAACAACACAAGAGATGACTCTACACATGGACATCACCAGATGGTCAATACCGAAATCAGACTGATTGGATTCTTTGTAGCCAATGATAGAGAAGCTCTATACAGTCAGCAAAAACAAGATCAGGAGCTGACTATGGCTCAGATCATGAACTTACAAAATTCAGACTTAAATTAAAGAAAGTAGGGAAAACCAGTAGACCATTCAGGTATGACCTAAATCAAGTCCCTTATGATTATAAGGTAGAAGTGACAAATAGATTTAATACCAAAGAATATTCAAACTACCACACAATTGCACTCATCTCACACACTAGCAAAGTAATGCTCAAAATTCTACAAGCAATTCTTAACCAGTATGCAAACTGAGAACTTATAGATGTTCAAGCTGAATTTAGAAAAGGCAGAGATCAAATTGCCAACATCCATTGGATCACAGAAAAAGCAAGAGTTCCAGAAAAACACCTACTTCTGGCTTTATTGACTACGCCAAAGCCTTTGACTGTGTGGATCACAACCAACTGTGGAAAATTCTTCAAGAGATGGGAATACCAGACCACCATACCTGCCTCATGAGAAATCAGTATTCAGGTCAAGAAGCAACAGTTAGAACTGGACATGGAACAACAGACTGGTTCCAAATTGGGAAAGGAGTACGTCAAGGCTGTATATTGTCACCTGTCTTATTTAACTTATATGCAAAGTACATCATGCGAAATGTCAGGCTGGATGAAGCACAAGCTGGAATCAAGATTTCTGGGAGAAATATCAATAACCTCAGATACACAGATGACACTACCCTTATGCCAGAAAGTGAAGAGGAACTACAGAGCCTCTTAATGAAAGTGAAAGAGGAGAGTGAAAAAGTTGGCTTAAAACTCAACATTTGAAAAACAAAGCTCATGGCATCCAGTAGATGGAGGAACAATGGAAACAGTGAGACTTCATTTTCTTGGGCTCCAAAATCACTGCAGATGGTGACTGCAGCCATGAATTGAAAAGACGCTTGCTCCTTGGAAGAAAAGTTATGACCAATCTAGACAGCATATTAAAGAGCAGAGATTACTTTGCCAACAAAGTTCTGTCTAGTCAAAGCTATGGTTTTTCCAGTAGTCATATATGGCTGTAAGAGTTGGGCCATAAAGAAGGCTGAATGCTGAAGAACTGATGATTTGTGGTGTTGGAGAAGACTCTTGAGAGTCCCTTCAACTGCAAGGAGGTCAAACCGTCAATCCTAAAGGAAATCAGTCCTGAATATTCATTGGAAGGACTGATGCTGAAGCTGAAGCTCCAATACGTTGGCCACCTGATGCAAAGAGCTGACTCATTGGAAAAGACCCTGATGCTGGGAAAGATTGAAAGCAGAAAGAGAAGGGGAATATAGAGGATGAGATGGTTGGATGGCATCACCAACTTGATGGACATGAGTTTGAGCAAGTTCTGGGAGTTGGTGATGGACAGGGAAGGCTGGCATGCTGCAGTCCATGGGGTCTCAAAGTGTTAGACATGACTGAGCGACTGAACTGAACTGACACTAGTTTATATATGTATATATATGTGTACGTATACATGTACTGACATATATATGTATAGTGACATATATATGCGTAGTGAACTGATACTAGTTTATATGTATATACACACACATATCATAAACATATATATGTATAGTGAACTGACATTAGTTTATATATATATATATATACACATATCATATACATATATATGTGCATATATATACATACACACACACACACATATATATATATATATATCCTGGAGAAGGGCATGGCAACCCACTTCAGTATTCTTGCTGGGAGAATCCCCATGGATGGAAGTGCCTGGCAGGCTATAGTCCATAGGGTTGCAAAGAGATGGGCATGACTGAGTGACTAAGCATATACATATATATAATTTTACTGTTCTAAGAACACTTAACATGAGCTCTACTCTCTTAACAAAATTTAACAGCTTTGCACAATACACAGGAGAAGGCAATGGCACCCCACTCCAGTACTCTTGCCTGGAAAATCCCATGGATGGAGGAGCCTGGTAGGCTGCAGTCCATGGGGTTGCTAAGAGTTGAACACGACTGAGCGACTTCACTTTCACTTTTCACTTTCATGCATTGGAGGAGGAAATGGCAACCCACTCCAGTGTTCTTGCCTGGGGAATCCCAAGGACGGGGGAGCCTGGTTGGCTGCCGTCTATGGGGTCGCACAGAGTCAGACACGACTAAAGTGACTTAGCAGCAGCAGCAGCACAATACATTATTGCTAGCTACTGGTACAGTGCTGTCCAGCAGCTCTCCAAAATTTATTTATCGTCTGTAACTGAAAATTTATACCCATTGAACAACAACTTCCCATTTCCCTTTCCCTCTAGCCCCTGACATATTCATTTTTATAGTTCTTTTTCTTTTCCATGCCCTTTATCATATTTTGTAATTATATATTTTATTTGTGACTTTTTTTTTGGTCTGTCTTCTTCATTGTACTGGAGGTCTTTGAGAGGACAGGAACAACCTACCTTATTTTCCCTGTAAACAATGCAGCCCACTGTAATTCTGGTGCATGCCATGGCCTGGCATACAAGGGGGCTCAATAAGTATTTATGAAATGAACCAGTAAAGGAGGAGGCACTGTGGCCCTTAACATACATTATGCAATTTAATCTTCACAGTCATCCTATTACTATCATCATTTCGTCTCCACACTTGAACACAGCAAGGCCCACAGGTAAAGAGACTTATGCCTAGGTCAGTCTGACTCTTGGCATGCACTCATGTCACACAAGCTGCACCTAGATGCCCAAGTAACCCATCTGTTTATGCAGTGCCATCCTCATTTCTTGAGAACAATGGAAGATTTACCCTCTTCTTCCTGCTGTGAAGAGACTGCTGCCTCACGCTGCTGGGAAAAAGGAAATGTAAAGATAAGAATCTTGATTAATTAGGCTCATATATAACCTTTAATTAATTGGTCAATATTCAAGGATCACATCCTTGAACTTTCGAAAAAATTAACAGAAGAGCTCCTAAAAATTAATTAGTAGAAATCAACACACTGACAGAAGTCTCCCTGCTTCCCTTAAATAAGTGGTTGCAGGAGTTTACAAGTTCTGGTTCTTGCTCTAAGTGGACTGGAGAGAATAGAGGCCCCGCCTATTTTGCATGTCCATGGCTCTACAGGTCCTAGGCCAATCCTCATCAAAACTGTTTAGTCTTTCCAACTCTTCAATTATTTAGCTGTTTATTTCCCTGTAATTTTCTATGTGTGTAGAATCATCAAATTTTAAAATCAAAAGTACCCTAAAGATCATGTTTTGTTTCTTTAATGTGTGACCCCATTAATACAGATGACATTAATTTAAATTCATGATTACATAGACATCAAGTGAGAGGTATTGTGACTCCTTCAGTTAAAATATGCATATTCTCTTTACTGATATGCCATCTCATCCCAAGAAAGATGTGAGGAGACTGCCTGATTAATATACTGAACTTCTCTGATGGAGGAAGGGCGAAAACGGATGACATGGAGCTGTAGGTCAGGACTCTTTGCTCTAGCATCAGGAAAATCTGAGGTTGAATTTTGACTCTACCACCTTCCAGCTATGCAGCGTTGGGTAAGTGATTTAACCCAGCCCCAGATCTCTCATCGGTAAAGTAGGAACTTATAATAGAGCTGGAGAAGACTCTTGAGAGTCCCTTGGACTGCAAGGAGATCAAACCAGTCAATCCTAAAGGAAATCAGTCCTGAATATTCATTGGAAGGACTGATGCTGAAGCTGAAACTCCAATACTTTGGCCCCCTGATTCGAATAACTGACTTACTGGAAAAGACCCTTGTGCTGGTAAATATTGAAGGCTAGAGAAGGGAATGACAGAGGATGAGGTGGTTGGATGGCATCACCAACTCGACAGACATGAGTTTGAGCAAGTTCCAGGAGTTGGTGATGGACAGGGAAGCCTGGCATGCTGCAGTCCATAGGGTCGCAGAGTCGGACACGGCTGAGTGACTAAACTGAACTGATCATAGGATTGTTGTGAGGAGTAAAATAAATACTGCATGTAAAGTGCTCAGTACAGCATCTGGATCATAATAAGTGTTCAGTAAATTACTACAGCTACTGCTAGTCATGTAAGTTGTCATACTGAAAGCACCTACTGTGTGCCAGGCATTTTACATACAGGTCCTCACTTACTTCTCCTCTATCTATTGAGGTGGATTTCACATGTGAAGAAGCAGTCTGAGGGTGAGTTAGTAATTTTCTGAAGGTCACCAGCTAGTAGGTACAGGAACAGATATTGAACCCAGATGGATGTTAATCCACCATCAGGCTGCTTTCACGAAATCACACCTCCCATTTAAGTGGGTAAAGAAGGACTGGTGATGTTGTCTGTCTCCCTTTGACATGCACAAAAGGCTGAAGGTGTGTGTAGGTGTTACACAGAGGGGACAGAGGTTTCAATTTGCAGAGAGGCATCATAGGTAGAAGGACCTGTGTCCCTCCTGAGGGCACACAGCTGAGAACTCAGTATAAGAAAGAATGTCTAACAAGTGAAGTTCATGAGTTAGAAGGAATGCTTAATTGGAAATAAGGTGTCCTCACGTCTTTTCTGCCTCTAGGATTCTATAGTAAGTTAGACTGCATTTCTTAGTTTTACCTTTCAGCCAGGTAATCATAACTGTTCTTATGTAACTGCACGTGCTGGGCAGAGAACTGTGCAGATGGTATCCAGCAAACTCAGGACCCTGACCCAAGGTAGGAAACATCTAGAAGGTGTGAACGTGCATCTCTGTGGGATTAGAACTGGGTTCAAGATTATTTACTTGTTTATAAATTACTGAGAATATGAATGTGGAATACATGCTCACATACTGCAGATGACAAGTTTTTTGGGTATTAAATCAGCAAATTGATGAGAAGAAATCACAGGATCCTCTGAGACTATGCAATTAGGTGGGGAAAGCGGGAGGAGGAGTTTTCTCCCAACTTCAAGAATTCAGAGTTCTCAGTTAAAACCCATGCAATTCATCTTGGAGTCTTTCCATGATTGGGCCCCAAAGGCTTCTATGTAATGTGTTTCTATAGCCAAAAACATAGGAAAGAAAAAAAGGAAAAGGGAAAATAAAAACCAAACAGAAGATCTCATTCCGACTGTACCAAATCATGGTACAAATACCACTGGGCTGTAGCTGAGTGTGATCTGATCCCTGACACTTTAGAAAGCAAAAAATTCACAGGTGGGAAACCAGAAACAAGCGGTTTTAACAGTAAAAGGAACACTGGGGTTGCTCTAAATTATTGGGATTCTTCAGTTCATGTGCAAGAGCACTAGGGGAGGTATAAGTGATGTCTACAAAATTATAAATTAAAATATAAGAGCACGGAAGAAACTAAAGGCAGAGGTATATTTTGGAAAGTAAGTGGAAGCATTCTCTAATTAAGTGAACAAAACCCCATGAAACCTATTACTCCCACGAGGCAGAACTGGCTGAAAGAATAAATGGTTCAGTTCAACAAATACCAATGAGAATTAGAATTAAGAGTGCTAACATTTTTTTAAATTAAACTTTCTATCTTGAGGTAAATGTAGATTCACATGTAGTTTTAAGAAATAATAAGTGATCCTGTTGGGTACCTTTTACCCTCTTGCCCTCATGGTAATGTCTTATACAACTAACAACAGTGCAACCAGGATACTGACAATGATACAATCCAGCAGTCTTAGTCAGATTCTACCAGTTTTACTTGTTCTCATGTGTGCACACATGTACATGTATGTGTGGTTGCTGCTGCTGCTGCTAAGTCGCTTCAGTCGTGTCCGACTCTTAGCGACCCCATGGACTGCGGCCCACCAGGGTCCTCCGTCCATGGGATTTTCCAGGCAAGAGTACTGGAGTGGGGTGCCATTGCCTTCTCCATGTGTGGTTAGTTCAATGCAATTTTATCACATCCTGTATCCACCACCACCAGTCAAGGTACAGAACATTTCCATCACCACAAGGATGTCTCGTGTTGCCCTTTTACAACAACACCCACCGCTCTTTCATTCCCATCCCCAACACCCAGCAATTGCTAATTGGTTCTTCAACTCTATAATTTTTTCATTTTAATAATGTTACATAAGTGAATCATAGGAGCTCTAACATTTTATGGATAACAGCATATAATTAAAGATGAGGAACATCCCTTGAGGTAATAATTCAAAACCAAAGTTGAACTATCCTTTTCACAAAGTATCTCTCATGTGTTAATAGGGGGTTACATAGAAACAATGGGTCTTATGGAGTTGAACTTTTGACATTCACTTTGTTTTATTTAGCAACTTGAGTGGATGGGGCAGGATGCAGAGCATCCATGTCTCACTAGAGGGGCCATGTACTGGAGACAGGATCCCCCCTATAGACGATAACAGGAGTGACAAGAAGATGCAGGGTCTGGAGGGTCCAGTGTAGACAAGAGGTTGTTCAGCAAGTGGTCAAGTCTGGGTAGGATCCAGGCTGGGACTGCAAGAAAGACCGTGGAGATGAAATTGGCCTCTGTTCACTCAAGAGCCAGACCTATGCATTAGAGATGTGTGTAAAGAAGGTTGAAAGAAGCTGAAGTTGTTGAAAACAAACCACTTCAAGAACTTTAAAAACATGACTTCACTGTATGTATTAAATAAACAATAGATGGTTCCAAATAAATGGAAGAGAGGCAGGGAGCAAAAAGACCAGGGAGGAGGCCACAGTAGTAAGAAGAGAATGTGAATTAAGATAATGGCAGAGAAGCTGGCAAGAAGAGAGTAATCACTTGTGAAAAAATAAACAGAAGGTTCAAGACTGACTAGAAATGTAGGGGAAAGGGAGGGGAAAGTCATGGATGACTTACCCCAAATTTCAAGCCCAAGTGAACAAGAAGATGGAAGTGACCAAAGTTTCAGCCTGAGTGAACAGGAAATCCACAAGTGGGAAAAGACTAAGGGGAGGACAAGATGGTTTGGTCAGGTTAAGACTGAGTTAGTAGGAGGACTTCTTTTAGGAGAAATGACCATAGGAAGTTGAAAGATGTGATATGAAGTTTGGAAGAGATAAAAGAGATTGCTTTCGACAATCATGTTCCCAGTTCAGACACCATGATCAAGTGGGAATTCATTCCAGTGATGCAATGTGGGCTCACCATCCACAAATTAATCAGTATGATACACCACATTAACAAAATGAAGGATAAAATCATATGGTCATCTCAATAGATGCAGAAAAAGCATTTGACAAAATTCAACATTCTTTTATGATAAAAACTCTCAACAAGTGGGTATAGAGGGAAGATACCTCTATAGAATAAAGACCCATATGTGACAAGCCCACAGCAAACATCATACTCACCAGTTAAAAGTGAAAACTTTTCCTTTGAGATCAGGAATAAAACAAGGATACTCACCCTCACCTTTATTCAACATAGTATTGCAAGTCCTAACCAGAGCAATTAGGCAAGGAAAAGAAATAGAAGGCATCCAAATCAGAAAGAAAGAAGTAAAACTGTAACTCGTTGAAGTCAGGGGAGATTTCTAAGGGAAAGTGTGTTAAGAAAGCCATAAGGTTCTTTTGAAAAGGATGAGAAAAGGAAGACAGCAGAGAATATAGATATGGACTAAAAGATAGGGAAAAGGGTTAACAAAGGACTCAAAACAACATGGACTCATGAAAAGGAAGGTGAGAATTTCAAGTAGAGGTTAAGCGATATTCCAAATTGTTGAAAAGGAAAAAAGAGACAAAGAATGACAAGGATAAGCCTTTGAAATCTTCTGCTTTGGGAGCTGTGATCTGAGGCTTATCCAAAGGAAGAAATTTTTAATGTTGGAACTTCTGGTAATGTGATAGGGATTTTTGTTGTTGTTGCTAAGAAAAGGTAATTTTATTGGAGGGCTTTCCTGGTTGCTCAGTGGTTAAAAAATCCACCTGCCAATGCAGGAGACCTGGGTTCAATCCCTGCGTTGGGAAGATCTCCTGGAGAAGGAAATGGCAACCCACTTCAGTATTCTTCCTGGGAAATCCCACGGACAGAGGAGCCTGGTGGGCTACAGTCCATGGGCTTGGAAAAGAGTCAGACAGGACTTAGTGACTAAATAACAACAAACAATTTTATTGGTGTCTCTCAAATCCCACCATATGGCAACTACCAGCTCTCTTATTAGAAATGCCTTTGCTCATCCATGAGCATGGATAATGTCCAGAAGTTCTACCAGCTGGCTATGGAAAAATCAAGGCAGAGGAGAAAAAAAATCAAGAAAACAAGATAACAACAGTTATTATTGAGATTTCTTGGTAGTAATAATTTATTAGCAAAATCTACACTTAATTTTAACATCTATTATGCACTGGAGGGTCTACTAAGGCATATACACTGTTGGCAGCCATGAAAACGCACTGCTCAGATCTCCTGTTACAGGAGTACAGCTGACCAAAAGCCTCAGTAGCCATTCCTCTGGCTCCATAGCAAGATCATGCTTCAGCCAGACAATGACTGAGAAAAGCAGTGGTACGATAATATTACTATCAGCCCTATCCTTTGAGGGGTGAGAGCCTACCAACAAGTAGCTTTGGCCCAAGGGCTCCCTTCTGGCCTGGCCAAATCTTTATTGGAATGCCTTCCTTCCACTTGCTTGCCTTTATAGATGTCAGACCTGCATCAAGATCTGAAAACCAACCACTTTTTCCGGCTTCCTTTACTTTTTCTTTCAAGGCATTTCCCCCAATAAATCTGTTACACATGTAATCTTGTCTTGGCATCTGCTTCTCAGAAGACTTGGACAGAAACAATGCTTTATTCTTTTTTGCAATTATGATAACCCAAGATATACATAGTATTGTTCCCATTTTCCAGATAAGAAAACTGAGGCACAGAGTACTTAAGTGCTTGCTGAAGATCATTTAGCTAGTTCATCGGCAGAGCTGAGGTTCAAACAAAACCATGTGTGCCTGACAAGAGTCAGCGCTCATCTCCCTAGCTACCCACACTTGCCAGTCTTTCCATCATCTGTCACACTGCAGCTACATGGGCCATATTTCATGTCTTGAACACACCTGGTTAGTCTGCCTTGGGCTTTGGCCCACACTGTTTCTTCTATCTGAAATGTTCCTCTTCTCTAGAAGGCAGGCTCCTTCTCCTCTTTTGGGTTTTGGCAAAGGAGTACTCCCTGACCTCCTGAAGTAAGCAGTGATCTTTTTGTCTTTCTCTTCCTCTGCCCCTGGTTTATTTCCTCCACAACACTCACTTCAATATAAGATTATTCCCACTGCTTTTCTGCATAGTGTTTTTCTCTGGTTTTGCCCCTGGAATGCAAGTCTCATGATACCAAGTGTCATGTCTTTCTCTTTCTAGTGCATTGATAAATCCTAACTCAGAGCTGGGCACACAGTCTATCAATACATGTGTGTGCTGAATAAAGCAATGTATTTGCATGGCACTTTACCATATACATTCTCTCATTTTAAAAAGCAAAGAGAACACAAAGAGAAGAGGTTAAATTCATTGAACTGGGAGAAAAAAATCATGCTTCACATTTCTCTAATGGTCCCAGGTGCCAGGGTGTCTCTAATAATGGGAAAATCTGTAGCTTGAGAGAGCAAGTCCACCTTGAGAGAAATTACAGTGTTTTTCCTGGAAGGAATGTGTATAAAGCCAGCAGTTCATGCAAGTCACATTGTGCCAACAAACACCTCCTATCTTCAATCCTGAAGGACACTGGATGTCAAGCAGGGCTGATATCCATCAGAAGTGTCGGAGATGTCAGCCGAGTCCTCTGGCTTGATGCTACTATGTTCAATGGGTTTGCCCCTGACAGTCCAGGACAGAACTCTGCTGCTGACAATCGGCAGAGTCAGTGGCTAATTCAATGACATCTACTCAATATGATTGTGACCTCTTTGCCACTTTAAAGTGACCTTTTCAGGGCATGTGCACTCCGTGGGACTGCTCCTTAGCCCCCACTCTTACTGAGCAGCTAGTGAGAGCTATTTCAAGGCAGTGGGGTTAGAGTTAGGGTTGCCAGAGGTAGAAGGAGGAAACACACTCTGCCTTTCCTAGCTGGGAGGGAGACCCTTTCTGTTAGATCTACGACAATAATTCCTGAGACTTTTAAGAGGAAATGCAGCTGCTTCCCTGGAGCAAGCTTCTTCCTCACTGAACTCCAACACCTAGATCAGCTCCTACATCATCCTGGAAGCCACTGGGTCCAGCACCAAATTCTGATCTATTCCACCCAACATCAAATAATACCAGCATCATTTGACCTCTATTGGAAAACTGTCACCTTACACCTTACAGAGGACTTCACTTGTCTGTCATTGTATGATAGTAATCATCACCATCCTCATCATTGCCTTCATCATGGTCATCCTCATCATCCAATAATCCCATGCATTTCAAACATATCCTTAAAGTGTCTTCAGGCACATGGTCTCATTTAACTCTGACAACAATTCTCCTTTCATAAAAGAAATGCACTATTTAGGACTTTTGTTACAATGGCTAGAGTGCTAGTTCTTACTAGCTTCACCCAAAAAGGGAAGATGTTGCTAGGACTCAGGCTATCTCAGAGAGCTCACGAACAGGCAAAGAGCTGGGCACACTGGTGCCAGAGCATATGGTACCTGGGCCTGCAAAACTCCCACAACCCTTCTCACCTTCTCTGTCTGCACCTTTCTGCTAATCTGCTTTGTTTGTTTTTCATCTGTGAACTGACTTCCTCTGCTCCTCAGCGACCCCTCAGTTTGACATGTAACAATTCACATATCCAGATACTTATAGATTCACATTCTTTTTTTCTCTCCTGACACAACTCACTCCTACCCCCAAATGCCAGGATAAGAAACTGTTGGCCCACCTTTGCTCAGATATCCATCCCTAGATCACATGACCATGGCCATGGGAGCATGAAGGTAGGGATTGTGGTGAAGGAAAACCTAGGCTGGCAAAAAGTCTGTCTAGTACAAAGAAACTGAGAGTTGAAGAGACAAATTTACTTAAGTAGATAATGTGTGTGAAATCACCTATTATTCTTCCTAGTATATGCCACTGCTCCAAAATACAAATTAAAATTGTTATTGATATAGTTATCATTGCCCAAAGTCATATTGCCAGTAAGAGAGAACTCAGAACTTGAAACCAGGTCTCTGGATGATCAAGGTGTCTCTACCCAGAGCCCAAAGTTCTCTGGGGGCAGGGACTAATCTATTCAGCATCGTATCCTTGGCATCTAGCCTGGTGCTTGGCAGTAAACTAGCTCTTTACTTTTTGAAAAATAAACAATTGTTTCCACTATTGTTGGAAACACAGCAACATCAAAGTTCTTCTCAGGGCACAGAAAGACAAGGATGTGGGGAAAAAAACGCAGCCTGACTCTGAGCAGCCTGGAGGCTGTAGGGGTGTTCTCCCACTCCTGCTCTTCAGGAAGTGGAAAGAGGTCACTCGGATCCTCAGGAGATGGGGTCTTCCTCCTCCACGTCATCTCCCATCTCTATCTCAGCTCCAGGAACTGAACTCACTCCAACTCTCTGGTAACTGGAGTGAAAGGAAGGGCAGTAAAACCTGTTCATGTGTACAGAGCGGCTTTTGACAGTATGATGAGCAACACATTGGGGGTGTGGAGCAAGGGGAGCTGGCAGCATCTCCACCTTTCAGAGAGATGCCAGCTCAGTGTGTGGCATGCACAAGGCTTTCACAGCCCACTAGGAGTTGGCGGGTTTAGCGGACCTTGTCTAAGGACCAAAACTACATGGGAGTGGAAGAATTTTTAATTTCTATGGTAATAAGGAGCTTAAACTCCAGTTCTATTTACAGGCTAAACTTATGAGCTACATCCCTACGCCCCAGGCTGATCACTATGATATGCAGATTTACCAGGGACTAGGGAGAATCTACATGCAGAGGAATTAGAGTTCGCAGATGAAAAGAACTACTTGATTAAAGGAGTCGACAAAGATGGAAACAAAGAAGGGACTAAAGAAAAAAGTCCTTAAAGACCTATCGAAAATATGCCACGTGGAGTACAAGTCACCTGTCTGAAAATCCGAAACTCTTGCAACAGCTATGTGGGCAAAACAAGTGTACCAGGCATCCTGGTGTGGTTCCTGGGAGCTCTCTGCTTCTGCTCTCCCTGATCCGTGGTTCATAGGCAGTAGTGTGTAATGGAAATCCAGGGTGCCTGTCACAACTGTGCATTCCTAGGCATTTTTGCCACTTGCAAAAAAGCCAGTTTCTACCTTTTGGCAAAAATATATACACTGGCTCAATATTTGAAAGGCAAAATTCATTATCTGGCTGGCACTAGATGACAGCTTCCAGGGCGGTAGAAAGATTAATATATTTACATAAAGAAAGCCTGCAGCCCACTCTACATTCTGCAGGACACTCCACTGAACAACAGCAGAATGATAGGTTGAAGGGGAACCTTCTAGAAAATAGTCCCTGTTTCACTGAGGCCTAGAACTCAAATGAGCACATCAAAGAAGGCAAAATAAAGTTATTTTCTTGTGTCCTTATATCCCTTCAAAGAAGTTTATTCCTTAAGAAAAAAAAAAAAGAGATTGTAAGGAAATGTTCTCCAGACTGAAGGTAACTGGAGTAGAAGTACTATAACCAAAACAGTCATTTGCTTGGTATGTAACTTCTGTATTAAGTATAGTCAAAGTGATATTTCTGCAAGGTGATCTGATCAAATTACAAGGTTCACTTGTCCTAAAGAGATATTCAACCATTTTGTTGTTCTGCTCATGCTATTCAGCTGATTGATGAATTGCAACAATGCTGTTTTGTCCGGGACAACTTGAGGGCTTACAACTGTCTTATGAATTAGGATGTTTTGTAATTCCCTTTGAAGGTGAAGGAGTGTTAAGATGCTCAATTGTGTCCCACTCTTTGCGATCCTATGGACTGAAGCCTGACAGACTCCTCTGTCCATGGAGTTCTCCAGGCAAGAATACTGGAGTAGGATAGTCATTCCCTCCTCAAGGGGATTTTCCCAACCCAAGGATCAAACCTGGGTCTCCTGTATTGCAGGCAGATTCTTTACCGGCTGAGCCACCAGGGAAGCCCTAACTGAAACACAAAGAGACTGAGAAGTGGCCCAGAGTCACAAAGTAAAACCATCACCGCACCAAAGGGAAGTGGAGACACAAGGACTCCAAGTGAAAGCATCTGAGCTCTAGCCCTGTTGTTACCTCGGCAAGCTCTTTTACTACACTGGCTCTTCAATTCCCTTGTTTACAAATGAAGGTTTCCAAACTTGGCCTTCCTGCCTCCCAGGGTTGTCCTGAGGACAAAGTGTCCTTGTGCTGCTTGAGTGCAGAGTGTAGGGGGAGGAGGTGACACAGTCACAGTTGGTGAGGATGGAGGAATAGGCAGCTACCCAGAGAGCAGTGCCTTTAGTTCCCATTGAGGAGTGAGGACAGAGAAGCCATAGGCCCTGAGGTAAAGAGCAAACAGGTGAAGAGCAAGTGTGGCAGAAGCAGGTATGACAGACCTGGGAGGCCCAGAGCCTGGAGAGTGCTCCTCATGCTTCAGCTGGAACAGACTAAGGACTACTCATTAAGGAGGGAGCAGTGAGCAGAGAGGTTATAGAGTTAGAGCGGGAAGGTGGGAGTATGTATTCCAGAAGCCAAGAAAAGGAAGGAAAACAGACAGGTTGATTGCCTTCTTTAGCTTCAAAAGGAGCCCCAAGAAGTAAGGTGGCCAAAAAAGGAAAGGGATGAGGAGCCCCTGCCCTTCATTCATCTATTAATTCATTAAATAATTTGGAGCACCTACTAAGTACCAGTCACTATTCTAAGCACTTATGAGACACCCATAAACATTAACAGAAGAAGATTCCGCCTTTGTCAAGGCAATATTCTATGCAGAAGAGATAACTAATAAATAATAACATAATAACTAGGTTAATGAGATTGCATGTTAAATGATGATAAGCATTACTGAGGAAAAGATAAAGCAAGGAAGGGTAAAAAAGTGTTGCAAGATGTGGGTGAGGTCAAATTTAAATAGGGTGATAAGGAGAGACTTCATTAAGAAAGTGGCTTTGAGCAAATATATAAAGTTATGAGGCAATGGACCATGTGGGTATCTGAGAGAAGAGAATATCAAGCAGGAGAGATTCCCTAAGCCTCACATTCTAGCCCAGCTTGTCAAAGTCTCCTGCTATGGCAATGCACCTCATTCATAAATGGCCACAACAGGATCTCCTATCCCACTCGCTTTCTTTATAATGCAACTTTGACACTCCTTCCATCACCTTGAATCTGGACAGGTTTGAGACTATGGCAGAAATAACAATAACTTCTGAGGCAAAGCCATAAAAGGTAGTAAAACACATATCTGGTTCTCCAGGGACACTCACTCCTGAAACTCAGCCACCACACTGTAAGGAAGCCCACAGAGGCACCTGGAGGGACCGCAAGTAGGTATTCTAACTGGCAGCCCCAGCTGAGATCCCAGTTGACAGCCATCTTCAACCAGTAGGCAAGGTGAGTAAAAATATCACTCAGAAGATTCCATCTCCAGCCATTTGAGTCTTCTCAGCTGAAGCTGAGCTAAAGTCTCCATATCATGGAAGAAAAACAAGACATCCTTGAAGTGCCCTTACTAATTCCTGAATCATAGAATCCATAGGCATAATAAAGTAGCTGTTTCATGCCTCTAAGTTTGAGTGGTTTTTATGCAGCAAGAGACAACTGGAGCATCCATATTAGAGTGTGTATTACCCCAGCTAATAATAAAATATTAATTTGCTTGTCCTCTGTGCCTATACCTTCCTTAGGTACCCCACAAGGGAGGAAAAGTGGTTAAGCTAACAGGTAAGATTAATGTGTTTCTTTGTCCCTTGACCTCCTAACTGCATACTAATCCCAAGATTACCCCTAAGAGAGATTAGCAACGACAACAAAAACAAATAGGCCAGAAACAAACCTTATTAAAAAGTTCAAAAGAAGTATCAGAAATCAGTAGAGAAGATTATTTAAAAATTGATACTAGAAGAACTGGTTAACTACTCAGTGGAAAATCAATTTAGATCCTACACTTGAAGAAATTCAATATGATCAAAGAGCTTAATGTTAAAAATAAAATAATAAAGAAGAGAATCTGGATAAAGCAATACGTTATTTCTTGAGGGGAAAGACTTTCTAAATTTAAAAGCAAAATAATTACAAAGGCAAATACTGTTAGACTGAATTGTATGCCAAAAATTATAATATTAAAAGACAGTGAATAAGGAATAATATCTGTAACAAAGATTATAAGCAAAGAACAAATACCAAAAAACAAACAAATTAAACAAAAACACTAAGATCCCAATTGATTAATGGGCAAAGAATGCAAACAGAAGAATTCTAAACGAGAAAATCCAAATGGTAAATACCCAACTTGATGGGTTATCAAAGAATTTCAAATTAAAATAATAATGAGGTAATAATGATCTTCATCTGCAATAACAGCAAAATGACAATAACGGTGTACTGTGAGCTGAGTATTCTCATACATTGCTGGTGGAAGTGTACATTTAAAAAACCTTTGGTGAAGTAAACTAGCAATATGTACACCAGCAAATAAAACAAGAGTAACTTGAAAACAATTCAGGGTAAATATCCACCATTAGAGAAATAGTTAAGCAAATTGTGATATATCTATTTCATAAAATATTATGCATTTATTAAAATCGTGTTTATAAAAATATTTTAAAGATGTGGAAAATGTAATTAAATTTAAATAAATAAAAATACGCAAATATATGTATACTTCTGCAAAGAAACAAACCTAAGATGTGCCTCAAACTTATAGTTCTGATTAGCTCTAGGGATTATTAATGAATTTTCTTTATCTATTTCTTAAGTTTCTGTTTTGGTAGAATATTACGGGGGGAAAAAATCAGGGCAAGACTGATTAAGATTTGTTTCCCAATTCCCCTGTAAGAGGAGTTAAGTGCTATAGGTCTGTGATGAAGAGCAACCCTCATTGCTCACAAGAACTACAAGGCCATGCCAAATCATAGGGCAGTTCAAATAACCACTGTTGGAGTAAAGGGGATCAACTATAATGACTCCAGGACCGTCTTGCACCTCAGCCTTCAGTTTTTTGGATAGGTGTATTTCATGTTCTTTTTCCAGTCCACTGTGGGAACAGAGAGGTGTGACTAGTCAACACACGTGAACCTTGGTATAGACCTCATTAGGCTTCCCTGGCTGCTCAGTGAGTAAAGAGATCATTGGTTTCAGGGAAGTTTGTAGAAGCCAAGTGGTGAGGAATAGGCGACCTGACTGCCGATGAGAGATACCAGCAAAACCAAGCCTACAGCCGAACACCACTGCAGGCCTCCTCTGGTCTAGCAGAAATTTGTATCTAGACTAATCCAGGCTCCCCTGGTGTTAACTCCAAATAGAATGAAGACCATAATATATCCATGCAGCTCTCCTGCACTGACCCCTTAAATTCTACTGGACAGAATGTCCTGGACAGGCTTCATGGGATCAGCCACTACATTCCCTTATGGGGATCCTCCCACTGTTGCCTAGTCAGTCCTCCAAAGACAGAAGTCCAAGACTGGTTGTTTGCTAAGCACATGGCAGTGAGAAGCTTAGGTCCATTAGAAACAGGCAACAAGAAAAGGGAAAAGTAAAATCAGAGTAGGTCTAGCAGCTAAGAGCAATAAAACCTCTGAATCTGGAATTAACTCTTAACCAATGGTTCCAATTACATTCCTGGCCATAAAAAGGCTGTGAGACATGTAGAAATTGAAGATGTGCTTAAAAAGAGGTTTGAGATTACTCTACAGTAAATGCTATTGATATTGCATGGGTCATGAAATCTTGGACTCCTAAAAATCCCTAAACAAGCAATTCTCCTTGTTTTGCAGAGGAGAAAAATTGAAGCCCAAAGAGGAAAAGCAACTTGTCCAAGGTCACACAACTTGTTCACAGCACAAAAAGTGAAAGTCACTCAGCTGTGTCTGACTCTTTGTGACCTCACAGACTGTAGCCCACCACGTTATTTTGTCTATGGAGTTCTCCAGGCAAGAATAATTGAGTGGGTAGTCATTTCCTTCTCCAGGGCATCTTCCAGACCCATGGATCAAACCTGCATTTCCTGCACTGCAGGCAGATTCTTTACCATCTGAGCCACTAGGGAAGCCCTGGTTCAGACCTAGACCAACCCTGACAGAAATTTGGAATTCATTTTAAAGAAAGCAATCACAATGTGAGAATCATGATATTACCTGCCTCAATAGATTGAAGAAAAACCATGCTTATCTAGTAGAGAGGCCTGACTTCTAACACCCCCTCCTTCCCAAAGAAATCATGCAGCCTGTTGCCCTCCAACCCCCAGGTTTTATATCATTACATACAGGGCCGATAACAATCTTATGACCCTCAGACTCAAGCTTCAGGAAACCTGACACTCTCTAGCTCCCTCTCTTGTATATAAAATTCTAGATACTTTCATACAAGAGCCTCTAATATATTTAAATAATGACAGGAGGTTGACTGAACTGGTCTCTCCAGAACATCCCTAATTCAGAAGAGCTGAAGACCTTAAAAGTCCAAAGAATTTAAGAACAGAACCAGTCAGGGGGAAAAGCTGACTGATAAAAAGCTGTATGACACTAAGGACATCCTGTGATCTGTCTAGGCCTGTTTTCTCATCTGGTGAGGAGACAATACAGGTGGACAAACTGTATAATCAGTATGGTCTCTTATAACTATGTAGTTTTAAAATTTTCTTCTTCATCTTTGCTATAGGTTTGTTCAAAACCAGCACTTCTCCTCACTTTCAAGTTGGCTAGCGCATTTAAATGTCAAAAGTACATTGTCCCATGGACTGTACCTCACCCGGCTCCTCTGTGCATGGGATTTTCCAGGCAAGAGTGTTGGAGTAGGTTGCCATTTCCTTCTCCAGGGATCTTCCCAACACAGGGATTGAACCTGGGTCTCATGCACTGCAGGCAGATTCTTTGCCAACTGAGTACCAGGGAATTCCCTTACATATTTTCAATAGAAAATATAACGTGTGACACAGATGATCCATGTATAAATGGTCAACAGTGCAACACACTGAAATTCTACTATTTAATACCAGCAAATATCCACTCTTTAAGACTTTGAATATGATTGAAGATAATAAAGAAATAACATTATTCTAAATTTTTTTTAAAAGTAAGTCGTTTAAGAGATACACAATATCTTTCCTTGGAAGAGCTCCAGAGGATTTCCAAAGTCTACTTTGGAAGTGACTTAGACTATGTGGGCTCCTCAACTGGCTGTGTCCCCATCCATATACCCTCCAGGAATCTGGGGCATGGCTGGGGTCCACTCTAGGTTGCAGCCCTTGCCACTGACTCTGATGTTTTATCAATACGACAGGCCAGCATATGCCAAGGGAGCAACAAAGGCTGAAGCGCAACCAGAGCTCTGACAGTTAACACATCCAGGCCCTCAGAAAGGAAAACCTAGTGGTGATGATGGGGAGACAGAAATAATAACTGTGTTCATATGGTGGTTCCAGCTCAGATAGGAAGTAGAGGGGCAACTAAAATCAGTGCAGCAAACCAAGAAGCTAGAAATCTGCCCAGAGGCAGAAACCAGATGATGCCTAGAGCCAAACTCTAGGAAGAGATTTGAGCATCAGGAGTCAAAGCAGCATCTTAATGGAAGCCAGACAGGAAGAAGCAGATGCCTCCCAGGGGCCACATCATAAGCAGAGCAGCAGCCAACTGAACGAGGGTTGCTCTTCTTGGGTGCCTGTGACATGGAAACATTGCCAGAATAATTCAGAACCCCCATTGTTTCCTCACCACCCAGATCACAGTTGCTTGGGAAGCACTTCCACTCTGCATTGGGCCTCAAAAGCCTGGCTCTTTAAATGTTTCCAACAAAGTGATGGCCTCTGGCCAATAAAGCAGCTATCTGCTCATGTGTCGTGGAAACCTGGTTTGTTCTAGAAGCTCTTTTTCTGCATGGCCCAAATTTAGCAGTAGAGAAACACAGGATCCAAAAGGGGCCATTCCACAATGACCTCCTCAACTGTGAATAGAAATTGCTCTGTTCTCAAAGCACCCACTAACCACTGACCAAATTTATGAGGCAAAGAAATGTATGTACAAATCCTCCTGTCTCACCGCCCCAAGATTTGGGCATTCCAAAACACTTGGTGTGATTGCTTTTGTGGTTTTAAAAAATTGTAAGATTATTTCTTCATCTGGAAACCTCATATGGTTTCTTTCACTGGCCCCCAACCCTACCACCCAGAACCGAGCATCACTTGACATCTGTCACCTGAAGTCCAGAAAAACAAAAACAAAAAATGATCTGTTGGTATGACAAAGGCTGACATACTTGAAAGAAAACTTGGCAATGACAAGCTGAATCCAAAGGGACTAAGTGAAATATCAGACATATCAGATCAGACATTTCCCTCCCTCTTGAGTGGAACTCAAAAACTGATGAGAAAACTCAGATGTGTACAGTAAGGGACACTGCTGGAATGCTTACCTAAAGCAGTTACCACATCATGGTCAGGAACTCATGGCCCACACACATCTGGAGAAAACTGTTTTATACTGCTCAAGCAGCTTCAGAGAGTGTGTCTCCAAATTACCAATGTCATTTTTTAACACGCCAGGAAGAGAGAAGGAAAGCAGGCATGACATGGGTTCTTACATGAGGAAGCTGAGACACATATGCAGAAATCATTCCAGAAAGTTCGACAAGAGGCCAAGGGCAGAAGCCAAGAGTGGATTATGGACTTGCATAGGGGTATTCTAATATCGGGGGCAACTTCATAAGTGATATTGGAGGTGAGTTTGCCCAGATACAAACACTATGGACTTAATTACCAAGAGCTGCCTTGACTCCTAGTTCTGTCCTTCCCCTTCCATCAGATGAACCTCCTTAGAAGTCCTCACTTATAATCAGTCTTTATCACTCTCACTGCACATCAGGATTTCCTGAGGAGCTTTTGAAAACACACAACAGTTTCTCAAAAAGTTAAACATCGAATTATTATATGATCCAGAAATTTCACTTCTGGCTTTACATCCCCAAAAACTGAAAGTAAGGGCTCAAACAGATACTTGTACACCAATGTGCATAGAAGCCAAATGGTGGAAACAACCCAAATGTCTATCAACAGATTAGTGGACAAAATGGGGTATATGCATAGGATGTAATGCTATTCAGCCTTGAAAGTACTAAAATTACAGCACATGCTATAACACAGATGAACCTTGAAAACATTTGCTAAGACATAATCTAGACACAAAATGACAAATGTTACATGATTCCACAGATATTAAACATCTAGATAAAGGGAATCCATTGCGACATAAAATAGAACAGATGTTACCAGGGATGAAGGCAGGGAAGAATGAGGAGCTATTGTTAAATGAGCACAGAATTTGTTTGAGGTAATGAACAACTTCTAGAAATGGATAGTGGTATTGGTTACACAATGTTACAAATGCATTAAATGTCAATGTACACTTAAAATTGATTAAAATGTTAAATTTTATGTTATTTATATTTTACCACAATAAGAAATATATATATATTTTTTAATTGTATCTGTGCTCCAATCTCACCTAATATCAACTGAATTATGATTTCTTAGGTGTGGTTCATGTGTTTTTGGAGAAGGCACTGGCACCCCACTCCAGTACTCTTGCCTGGAAAATCCCATGGATGGAGGAGCCTGGTAGGCTGCAGTCCATGGGGTCGTTAGGAGTGGGACATGACTGAGCGACTTCACTTTCACTTTTCACTTTCATGCATTGGAGAAGGAAATGGCAACCCACTCCAGTGTTCTTGCCTGGAGAATCCCAGGGACAGGGGAGCCTGTTGGGCTGCCGTCTCTGGGGTCGCACAGAGTCGGACACAACTGAAGTGACGTAGCAGCAGCAGCAACAGGATGTGTTTTTAAACATCTGACCACCCATTCAGACTTCTGTTCACCCAGTCTAGCCTTTTCCCCTAGATAAAAAAATGAGCACTAACTGAATGCCTTGCATATGTTGAACAGTATGCTAAGAGCTAAAAATGAGCACTCCAAGGATGGAAAGATAACAACCTGAGGAGGCTCCCATGGCTAAAAAGTGGATGTAGTAATTTTTGAAAGTCCACAAACTCTTACACACTCTTTTCCTGGAGTGTGAGCTGGACCTAAGGACTGGCCTTTACCTAATAGAATAAAGTGCTGCTGCCTCCAGCTTGCTCTTTCCCTTTCGAGTCCCTCATGCTGGGGGAAGCTAGCTGCCATTATGAGGTGCAGAGCCAGAGCTTGCCTCGCCCTAGTCCCAGTCCTCATTTTGGTCTTTGTTCTGGGAAGGACACTCCAGCAGACCTATGGAGAGGCCCTCATGATGAGGAATTGAAGTCCCCGCTAACAGCCACACAAGGGATCCATCTTGGAAGCAGGTCTTCCAGCCCTGCTCCAGCTTTGAGGTGACTTCGGCCCTGACTGACAGCTGACTACAACCTCAGGGGAGTCTGAGCCACCACTAAGTCATTTCTGGACTCCTGACCCTTAAAAACTCTGTGAGTTGATAAATGTTTGCTGCTTTAAGCTGCTGCTAAATGTTGATATAATTTGATAAACATCAAAACCTGTATCAAACAAGCCCTGGAGCTGAACTAAATTCTCAGGACTGAGAGTGACCTGAAAGTTCATCAAATCTAACCACCCAGCCCTTTCCTTCCCAAGTGCCTGCTTCATTCTTGAGTTTAGCTTTTCTTCCCATCCCTCATCTGTCTTCCTGACTTCAAGGTCATTCAGCAAATATTACTGAGTGTCCCTTTACCAGATATGAAGGTTAAAGGGTGGAAGCCAACAAAGATACCACCCCTATGTACAATGCCTTGATCCCAGATTTTCTCTGCTTTTATAGCCTCCCAGTACCCATAACAAAAAGCAGTCTCTAAACTCCATCTTATAGAAGGAGCAAACCTAATCTAGCACAGTTATCAATACATCATAAGTGAGTAAATTAAGGTCCAGTGAAGTAATTTGCTCAAAGATCAGTGCCTCCTTTGACCCATGTGGGGTCACACTTACATGTTGGAAATAAATATGTAATTTTTTGCTTCTCTTAAAGCTGAAGTTAGAGGCTGATATGGACTAAAATACACTCTCACCTTAGACTTTCATGCTTGCTCTTACTTCTACCTAAAGATCTTTCCTCCAGGCATGCTCACAGCTCCATCTCTCACGTTGTTCCCATTCCTACTCTAACATCACTGGTCACAGAGCCTGCCCTGCCCATCCTATAAATGAGCACTAACATCACTATCCACCCTTATCCCAGGTTTCACTTTCTCCCAAACTTTTACTGCCCCTTGATGTGCTATGTGTTTCTTGGTCTATTCCTGCTCTCCCCTCTAGAATAGAAACACCATGAGAGTGGGAACTTTTCCCCTTTTTGTTCACCACTGTATTCCTAGTGCCTAGAATGGTGTCTCACATACAGTAGACATTAAATAAATAATTCCTCATTTGTTCATTCATTCATTAAGCTATCCAGTTGATTCCTGCGGCCCTCAGTTCAGTTCAGTTCAGTTGCTCAGTCATGTCCGACTCTTTGCGACCCCATGAATCACAGCATGCCAGACCTCCCTGTCCATCACCAACTCCCAGAGTTCACTCAGACTCACGTCCATCAAGTCAGTGATGCCATCCAGCCGTCTCATCCTCTGTTGTCCCCTTCTCCTCCTGCCCCCAATCCCTCCCAGCATCAGAGTCTTTTCCAATGAGTCAACTCTTCGCATGAGGTGGCCAAAGTACTGGAGTTTCAGCTTCAGCATCATTCCCTCCAAAGAAATCCCAGGGCTGATCTCCTTCAGAATGGACTGGTTGGATCTCCTTGCAGTCCAAGGGACTCTCAAGTCTTCTCTAACACCACAGTTCAAAAGCATCATTTCTTCGGCGCTCAGCTTTCTTCACAGTCCAATTCTCACATCCATACATGACCACTGGAAAAACCATAGCCTTGACTAGACAGACCTTTGTTGGCAAAGGAATGTCTCTGCTTTTCAATATGCTATCTAGGTTGGTCATAACTTTTCTTCCAAGGAGCAAGCGTCCTTTAATTTCATGGCTGCAGTCACCATCTGCAGTGATTTTGGAGCCCCCCAAAAATAAAGTCTGACACTGCTTCCACTGTTTCCCCATTTGAGGCCCTAGTCCACCACTAATTTAATTGGTCAAAAATCTCACAGAATGTAGAGGCAAATTATAGGCACTTCAGCACTTTCTACACAGAGGCTACTCCTGTGGGTGCCCCTGGTTCAGTGGTAGGAGGATGTGCCAGACTGCCCAGGAGGCTGCCATTCCCTGAGGCATGACCAGATGGGGCTCCCAATGAAGCAGAGGCAAGGAAGCCCCTCTTCCTCCTACCCAACACCAGGACATTGGTCTCCTTCCAAGGCCCAGAGGAGAAACATGACCACTGGATTGGAGGGCAGGGGTTGCGGGGCAACCTGCTTACTGCAGTCTGTATGGGCAATTATCCCATCCACCTCAACTTAGGAGACAAATTGAGAGTACTATTTGGTGAGAAGGGTTTTTCTGTTATTGTACAGAATAAAAAGCTATCTCTTTCATTTTGTTGGATTGCAGGATAAATCAAGTACACAGCTTTTTGTTTACCAGGAAACCACCTGTTTACCATTTGCAAAGAGACTTGATTGCCTCTGAGAAATATTAGCGTGGAGCTTCAGTTTTCTAC
This sequence comes from Bos indicus x Bos taurus, assembly GCF_003369695.1. NCBI lineage: Eukaryota > Metazoa > Chordata > Mammalia > Artiodactyla > Bovidae > Bos > Bos indicus x Bos taurus. Next base: position 69,669,594 of record NC_040086.1, on the reverse strand, counting down.
CCACTGAGGAGTATAGAAGGTACAGAAACCAGACAGGAAAAGTAGAGAAGAAAGTCGTGAGTCTTTAGGGAAATTAGATCTTTGGGAGGTTGAATGATAATAATGGAAACTATAATAAGCCAAGTCTTGTGTTAAGTGTGTGTTCACTGCATCTATTGTCCTAACATGTCCCTGTGATTGTCCATAGTTTACAGATTGAGAAATTGAGGTTTGGTTGTTACATGACTTGACTAAGCTCCAAAAGCTGGTAAGCTATTAACCTCACTCCAGTACTCTTGCATGGAAAATCCCATGGACAGAGGAGCCTGGTGGGCTGCAGTCCATGGGGTCACTAAGAATCAGACACGACTGAGCGGCTTCACTTTCACTTTTCACTTTCATGCATTGGAGAAGGACATGGCAACCCACTCCAGTGTTCTTGCCTGGAGAATCCCAGGGATGGGGGCGCCTGGTGGGCGGCCGTCTATGGGGTCGCACAGAGTCGGACACAACTGAAGCGTCTTAGCAGCAGCAGCAGCAGCATTAACCTCAGATTTAATCCCAAGCCTCAGTTTTGTTCTCTGGCAAGTCTGCTGCACTGTCCTGCTGGGGCATTTTCTAATACAACTTTTCCCAGCTCACTGTCCTGCTGGGGGGTTTTCTAACACATCTTTGCCCAGCTCAGATCTAGATGTTACCAGCAGACCCAGGTCTTAACAGGGGTCTTGGAATTTCTAGTCCACTCTGGAGAATGAAGCAGTTGCTAATAACTATGATGAATGAACTCTTTGGCCATAGGATTAGGGAGTAAAGAGAATTTCAAAGTAGGGGAGCTAAGCCAACACAGGGCACCAAGCCCAGTAGAGAGCTGGGCTGAGAGACTGGGAACCATTACAGCTGGCAAGGGTATGGGGCACCAGGTCACTGGTCGATGAGAAAAGTGGCATCAGGAAACAACATAAGCCAGGAATCCAGAGTCAAGAAGACAAGGTTGGTAGATGGAGCAGGAAGAGAGGCTAGAGCAAGGAGCTCCACAAGAACACAGCAGGCTGGCTTGGGCAGAGCCTAGGCAGAGGGGCTAAGCAGAGAACAGGCAAGAAACAGGACTGATACTAAGTAGTGGTCACCCTAGTGGGCCCCTGTGCCCCCAAGGAAGGTAATTCTACTCAACATCCTTTGCCAACAATGACTCCAGGACTATGAGGTCCTTTGCACTTGCTGATTAGGGCACTCAGCTTTCCCATGTATGGTCCTGAAGGGCTACTATTCACAGGGAGCTCCGGCCGGCATGGTAGCACTAGGACACACAGACCTGACCCCCTGGACAAGAAGCCCCCCTCCAATCAATTCTTCTGGATCCTGAGAACAACTGGCCTGGCAAACTTCCAACCTCTAGATAAAGCAATTTGAGGAAATACTTTTACTTTCAATCAGTGCTTCTCAAAGTGCCAGTCCATGATGGAATAAGAAGTGTATACCAAGCAAGCAGAAACACACTGCATCCTCCTTTAAGAAGATCTTGCAATGAAAAAAAAAAAAAAAAAAAGATTATATATATATATCAGCTGAGCTAACCTGCAAACTCAGTGATGAAGGTGATTTATACTCTGCTGCAAGATCCTTACCTCATCAATGACTGGTAATGGTGTGTGACTGGACAGCCTGTTTTAAACTCTTCTGCTCCAGCTCCTTGGTCTAATGCCTTCCCTCCCCTCCCCTCCCAAACCAGGTCCCAGGAGACTGACAACATAGAAAGTTGGGGTTTCGAGGACAATGGTGTATTCATTCGGTTCAAAAGATGGGGTGGCTCTAATGTACCAGCTTATTCTGTCCTTTCGCTCTCAAAAGCAACAGAGTTATCATTCCTTGGAAACAAACACAGGCCCACTTATGAATCAGAGAGGAAGGAAGATTGCCAGACCAAAGTCTTAGGGAGAAATTTCTCTTCCCTTTGGTAAAAAGCAGCCAGTACATTTCCTGTAAATCTGGTAACTAACAAGACTGAAACTTCATGTCTGAATTTGTCAGGGAAGAAAGCCCACCTGAATCACCTCAAAGGGACAGTTTATTACTTCACAGTCATCTGATGCTAATCAACTCTCTATCACCTGTGATGATTTTCTCTGACCATCAACATTCCATGGCAGATTCAAAGCAGATCCAAGAAACCCCATCCTATAGATTTCTTCAGCATCTGTTAAAGACTGGGTCTTGTCATAAGCAATTGGGGAAGTGCTGTCTTTTCTGCAGACCCATCCTTGAAGAGATATCTGCCTCATTAATGACAAGGCTACTTTGTCATCTCTCAGAGCCAACTCCCCTCTGGCTGCCTTGGGGAAGAATCTGCTCCTCTCCATAAAGCTCCACACCTTTGCTGCCTGTCAGGTTCTATCTCAACTGGATTGTGGTCACTTGGAATTAGTTGTGAAGTAGGAAAAACCAACTAGGAAGGCTGATATGGCCCAGGGCAGGAGGGTGTGCTGATATGATATATAAAGGAAGCAGCAGCGTGGGTTTTGGGTTTTTGTGTGTGATTTTTTTTTTTTTTTTTTAAGTTGAGGCATGCAAACTCTTAGTTGCAGCATGTGGAATCTAGTTCTCTGATCAGGGACCAAACCTGGAGTCCCTACTTTGGGAGTGCAGAGTCTGAGCCACTGGACAATCAGAGAAGTTCCAGCAGCTTGGGTTTTGTCAGAGTCCTTCACTGACTTGCAGAGAAATCTCAAGCAGTAATTCTTAAATACTGGGGGTCATCAATCTTACTGAAATCTGATGAAAACTATAGACCTCTCAACGAATCAAAAAAGGCACCCACAAGTGTGTCATACAGACACACATACACACAAAATGATTCTCCAATCTGCTTGTGAAACACAGCTTAAAAGTCACTGACTTAGGGGCTCTCTCCACCATAAGACCTACCTATGCTCCTCCTTTCCTCTATTATAGGTCTTTGGGGATCTATGGATACATGGATTTGGATTTTCAGCACTGAAACAATAACTTAGGTAGGTGGGTTTATTATAAGAGCACATGCTTGACAGGGAGGAGATCTGCATTTTAATTCTTCCTGAATCTAATTGCTTAGATGTAGGAAAGCTGTGAGGCTTCCCTGGTGGCTCAGTGTGAAAAAAATAAATAAATAAATAAAAATCTGCTTGCAATGCAGGAGACACAGGAAATGCACGTTTGATCCCTGTATCAGGAAGATTCCCTGGAGGAGGAAATGGCAACCCACTGCAGTATTCTTGACTGGGAAATCCCATCGATAGAGGAGCCTATGGCCTACAGTCTGTGGGGTCACAGAGTCTGACACGACTGAGCACACACACACACACAAAGGGAAGCTGTATTTCCTCTAGTCCCACAATTTTAAAAATGAAGGTAATGAACACCTTCTCCAAGGTGTCTTAAATGTTCCATGGAGCAACCAGGGGCTATAATGAGAGGCAAGATGGAGATGAGGTGAGCAGGTTTTGTTGGCATTCTTACCCCTTCCCTTCAAGTAGAGCAGCTCTTCTGGTCTTAAGAAATTTGAAAGTCTCTTGACTGGAGGTGCTCTAAGGTCCCTTTCAGGGCTACCTTTCTAGGATACTCAGTCTGGCCAGGACAGAGAGCTGAGCCAAGAATGGATGATTTAAAAGGGGGCTCACTGGGATCTATATACAATATCTCTTGCCTCTACCCTCAAGAGAATGTGGGTCTGCCTTCAACCTTGCAGCTTCAGAGGCCACTGACTCAAGTCAGATGCACCTGGCATGAGATGCAAGTAGTCTGGAAGACAGCAAGGATGAACGACCTCACTGGGTTAAAGAAAGTTGCAGGCTACTTAGTCTTCTCTTGCAGTCCCTCCAGTTACAGGGAGTTGAACCTTGCAAGTTTCAGGGGCACCGCATGAACAGCAGCCTGCTCCCGACCCATTCAGTGTCAAGCTGTGTTACTGGTATTGTTCTGCTAACTTGCTAAATAGCTATAATTAAAACAGGGCTATTATCATTAATTATGATCTTCCGTCTTTGGATTGGCAGGTCGGTGCTTTTATCAAGTTTCAAAGAGCAGCATTTCTGTATGCTATAGGAAGCAAGGGAGATACATGGGGCTGAACCGTTCCGACCCTGGAGCAAAGGCCACGGCGCCACTGTTGGGCAGAGCAAACTTTTGTGTCCATGGGGCGGGGTCCGCAGCCAGCTTATCCAGACACAACAGGCTGCTGGCTGTCTCCCTGACTCCTCCATGTGCTGTTACAAGTTGGACTAAATTGTAGTTTTTACAAGAGTAACACAATGGAATGGGGAGAGTGGATGAGATTCCACAGGCAAGGGATAGGGTAAAACTTCTGCTTAACTTCTTAATGCTGAGCTGAAATGTCATTTCTTCCACAAAACTTTTCCTATTTCTTCACCCTCCCTCTTCTCCTTTACCATCTCCAGGTCAAAATGTATCACTCTCATCATTATCTTCATTGCATGTCCTCCTCCCCTTTCCCTGGTCTCAAACCTCAAATTCTCTACAATTCTATGCCATCAAATTGGAGGGAGAAACTAGAGGCTCCTCAGTCCCGTGAGTTCTGGGATGGGGTATGCCCTTTTGAGTTACCTGATCTGGAGCCTGGTGAAGACCCCCCCACCACACTACAGCTCTCACTCAGTGTCTCCATCTGCATGCAGAGACACTTTCTGAGGCTGTCTAAATACATAAACATTTCCAGGAAATGCAAAGGACAATGAAGGATTATCAATATGAGAGCCTCAGTGTCCCTCACAGCAAATCTTAGCTTGAAGGAGAACACCTTCTGAAACTAACTGTCACATTTGAAAGTCTTAAAATCAAGAGAATAAAGGCAGACATAAGGAAACTAAGTGACAGGTTGCAAATAGGTCATTTTTTAAAAAGAAATAAAAAATAATGTATAAAGAAAACAATGTCTTGATATAAACTATTACACTGGGTTAAACAGAAATATCTTTTATTCATAAAAATTAGATAATTTTTTAAATTTATTAGAAAAATTAAATTAAACCACATAGGTTTCACCTCATTTGTGGAATAGACATGAGGCATCCAAGGGGCTATTTATGTTTTCCTAATAAAAAGTTGTCTGATACAGAATACTCAATTACATCTGAATTTCAGATAAACAAAGAATACATTTTTAGCGTATCTGTATCCCAAATTTTTCCTTGGCCTACAAAATGTACTCCAAGTTTGTCCTTAGAGTACAAAAGAAAGCAGGGCAAAGGCTAACAGAGTTTTGCCAAGAGAACACATTGGTCACAGCAAACAGCCTTTTCCAACAACGCAACAGACAACTCTACACATGGACATCACCAGACGGTCAATACTAAAATCAAATATTCTTTGCAGCCAAAGATGGAGAAGCTCTATACAGTCAGCAAAAACAGGCCAGGAGCTGACTGTGGCTCAAATCATGAACTCCTTATTATAAAATTCAGACTAAAGAAAGTAGGGAAAACCACTAGACCATTCAATTATAACCGAAATCAAATCCCTTACCATTATACAGTGGAAGTGACAAATAGATTCAAGGGATTAGATCTGATAGAGTGCTTGAAGACATTGTATAGGAAGCACTGATCAAGACCATCCCCAAGAAAAAGAAATGCAAAAAGGCAAAATGGCTGTCTGAGGAGGCCTTACAAATTGCTGAGAAAAGAAGAGAAGTGAAAGGTAAAGGAGAAAAGGAAAGATATACCCATTTGAATGCAGAGTTCCAAAGAAAAGCAAGGATAATAAAGCCCTCCTCGGTGATCAATCGCAGAAGGCAATGGCAACCCACTCCAGTAACTCTTGCCTGGAAAATCCCACGGACGGAGGAACCTGGTAGGCTGCGGTCCACGGGGTCGCTAAGAGTTGGACACGACTCAGTTACTTCACTTTCACTTTTCGCTTTCATGCACTGGAGAAGGAAATGCCAACCCACTCCAGTATTCTTGCCTGGAGACTCCCAGGGATGGGGGAATCTGGTGGGCTGCTGTCTGCGGGGTCACACAGAGTCAGACAGGACTGAAACAACTTAGCACCAGCAGCAGTGATCAATACAAAGAAATAGAGGAAAACAACAGAATGGGAAAGACTAGAGATCTCTTCAAGAAAATTAGAGATACGAAGGGAACATTTCATGCAAACATGGGCACAATGAAGGACAGAAATGGTATGGACCTAGCAGAAGCAGAAGATATTACAAAGAGGTGGCAAGAATACACAGAAAAACTATACAAAAAAGATCTTCATGACCCAGATAACCACGATCATATGATCACTCACCTAGAACCAGACATCCTGGAATGCGAAGTCAAGTGGGCCTTAGGAAGCATCACTATGAACAAAGCTAGTGGAGGTGATGGAATTCCAGTGCAGCTATTTCAAGTCCTAAAAGATGATGCTGTGAAAGTGCTGCACTCAATGTGTCAGCAAATTTGGAAAACTCAGCAGTGGCCACAGGACTGGAAAATGTCAGTGTTCATTCCAATCCCAAAGAAAGGCAATGCCAAAGAATGCTCAAACTGCCGCCCAATTGCACTCATCTCACACACTAGTAAAGTAATGCTCAAAATTCTCCAAGTCAGGCTTCAACAGTACATGAACCATGAACTTCCACATGTTCAAGCTGGATTTAGAAAAGACAGAGGAACCAGAGATCAAATTGCCAACATTCGTTGGATCATCGAAAAAGCAAGAGAGTTCCATAAAGACATCTAGTTCTGTTTTATTGACTAAGTCAAAGCCCTTGACTGTGTGGATCACAACAAACTGAAAAATTCTCAAAGAGTTGGGAATACCAGACCACCTTACCTGCCTTTTGAGAAATCTGTATGCAGGTCAAGAAGCAACAGTTACAACTGGACATGGAACAACTGACTGGTTCCAAATTGGGAAAGGAGTACGTCAAGGCTGTATATTGTCACTCTGCTTATTTAATTTCTCTGCAGAGTCCATCATGCAAAATGCCAGGCTGGATGAAACACAAGCTGGAATCAAGATTTCCAGGAGAATTATCAGTAACCTCACACATGATGACACCACTCTTATGGCAGAAAGTGAAGAAGAACTAAAGAGCCTCTTGATGAAAGAGGAGAGTGAAAATGCTGGCTTAAAATTAAGCATTCAGAAAACTAAGATCATAGCATCCGGTCCCATCATGTTGTGGCAAACAGATGGGGAAACAATGGAAACAGTGACAGATGTTATTTTAGGGGGGCTCCAAATTCACTGCAGATGGTGACTGCAGCCATGAAATTAAAAGACGCTTGCTCCTGAGAAGGAAAGTTATGATTGACCTAGACAGCATATTAAAAAGCACAGACATTACTTTGCCAACAAAGATCCATCTAGTCAAAGCTATGGTTTTTCCAGTAGTCATGTATGGATGTGAGAGTTGGACTGTAAAGAAAGTTGAGTCCTGAAGAATTGATGCTTTTGAACTGTGGTGTTAGAGAAGATTCTTGAGAGTCCCTTGGACTGCAAGGAGATCCAACCAGTCCATCCTAAAGGAAATCAGTCCTGAATATTCATTGGAAGGACTGATGCTGAAGCTGAAACTCCCATGCTTTGGCCATGTGACGTGAAGAACTGACTCACCAAAAAAGACCCTGATGCTGAGCAAAACTGAAGGCAGGAGGAGAAGGGGACGATAGAGGATGAAATGGTTGGATGGTATCACGGACTCAATGGACATTAAATTTAAGCAAGCTCTGGGAGTTGGTGATGGACAGAAACATCTAGAGCACTGCAGTCCATGGGGTCGCAAAGGGTCAGACATGACTGAGTGACTGAACTGAACTATCCCAAATATATTATGGTACACGTTTATCTTAAATTCAAATGTGACTGGGAATCCTGTATTTTTTATTTGCTGAATCTGGCAGTTCTAGCTAATATCCAAACATTATAAAAAGTTTTAAAGAATCCCTAATTTCCCCATTAGGAAGGTCAAGAGGATGGGGTTTCCCTATCCTAGCTGCACCCTCCCAAATCTGTATACACAATGCAAAGCTTGAAGCTAACTCTAGCCACTGAAGTCTCTGCCATTCCCTAATCCTTTCTGGCCTTTTCCTCATTTGAGGGCTTTGCTTTAAGTGTCCCCCTCCTTAGATGCTCTTAACCTCATCTCTGGTGAAATCTGCAAAGGCCCATATGAGGCCAACTTCTCTAGAAAACCTTCCTTGCTTTTCCCACACTGTCCATCCTCTGGTCTCTGCCCAGTGATATTCATTAGTGCATAATGAGGAATTCCTGACAGCGGTGTTGAATCTCTTTCTTCCCCATAGTGTTACCTCCAACAGTGCCATAATTCCACCAAGCACACAGTGGCACTCAGTAGAAGATGTTGAACTGAAATACTTTTCTCTCCCAAGAGATGAATACAGAGAAGCTCCAACTCAACGGAGTTAACATCTAGGCTCAGATCTACTTACTCATCAAAGATTAAGATAGAATTTTCTCTTAAGCCAATTAAGTACATTTGAACCTGTTGCCTAAGAACAATTCAACACATGTTTGTAGCACCCTAGTCCTATATCTACCCACTCCAGTGTTCTTGCCTGGAGAATCCCAGAGACAGGGGAGCCTGGTGGGCTTCCATCTATGGGGTCGCACAGAGTCGGACACGACTGAAGAGATTTAGCAGCAGCAGCAGCAGTCCTATATCTCTCTAGTTACCTGCATCTTGGTCTTTGTTTAGCCCTTCCATCAGATATTGGATTTTAAAAAAGATAAAACTCAAAACTCAGGCTATTTACAGCCATGTCTGTTTCCTCCCAGGAGGGAAAAAGAGTGCCCTTAGCTCACAGTACATTGTCTGGCCTGAGGGAAAATACATCTCAACCATGGCCATGAAGAGAAAACCATGTACCATCAAGAGAAATTCAAATCAGAGAGACCTACATTTAACTTATGATAGTTTACCTTGAACAAGTTATATAACCTTTTTTGCTTTAGCTCCATCATTTATGACATAGGAATAATTAGACCTCACTCATAGGGTTGCACGAAGAATAGCTGATACAACCCAGTAAAGCACTTAGCTCAATGCATGGCAGTGTAGACACTTAATAGATGTCAGTTTTCAAATTCTTCTTATAAGACTTTCTGTGGTTTACACAGTAAAGGCAAGAAAGATTGAACAAGCAGCATTCCCACTTGAAATCAGGAACATCTTAACTCACCCTAGCATTTGACATGTCTTTTAATGCCTCTCTGAGTGATTAGTTGTTGTCATTTGTCTAGTGAGTCTCAAAATTTTATTAGGCATACAGTACATCTGACACAGATACATTTTAGATAACAAATTGCCACAAAAAAATGTAGTGGATTAAAACAAGCACCATTTTATTACATCTCACGAATTCAGTGATTCAGAAATTTAGGCAGGACTTGTGTTAGGTGACTCTTCCAAACCCTATGACACCAACTAGAGCCACCTGGTGGTTTTTCAGCTGGTGGATGTGTTAGTCTGGAGGGTTCCACGGTGGCTTCTCTCATACATCTGGCATTTTGGCAAGGGTGTCTGGAAGACTAGGCTTGGCGGAGACAGATTACCAAAGTGCCTTACTGAATTTCTGAGGGTGCTCAGATTTCTTACATGATCACTAGTTTCTTCACAGTGAACATCTCAGGAGAAAACTACATGGCCATTTCTGACCTACTCTCAGAAGATCACACAGGGTCACTTCTGCAAAACTAACTATTGGTGAAAACAGTCACAAATCTGCCTAGATTCAAGGAGACATAACATAGGCTCCTCATCTCTCAATGAAAGTATCAAAGACTTGGGGCCCAATTCTTAAACTGCCACTCTGAGAATCTTATAAAAACGCAGATTCTGGTTTAGCAGAGGTGGGGTGGGGCTTAGGATTCCGCACTTCAACAATTTCCCAAGTTAGAAGATACTGCTCTTCATATATTATACTCGAGTAGAAACAGTTTTGACAACCCATTATGTTGCATCTTCCATTATACCCAAATCCTTCCTGTTTGTTACCGTTTCTATTGTCTCATTCTTTGGTGTTATCCTGTGCTCAGTTGTGTCTGACTCTTTGTGACCCCATGAACTGTAGCACATCAGGCTCCTCTGTCGATGGAATTTTCCAGACAAGAATACTGGAATGGGTTGCCATTTCCTATTCCAGGAATCTTTCTGACCCAGGGATTGAACCTGTGTCTCCTACATTGGCAGTCAGATTCTTTACTATGTTCTGGTAGCGTCCTTTAATTTAGAACTCATCCAGCCAATCTTTTCTCAGACTTACTGGAAGGGCAACTATGTTCAAAGACCTTTACCTTAAAAGAAACAAACACCCTTGTGTTTAGATTTCACAGGGAGCTTAAAATGGCTAACAGGAAAACCTCTGGCAAATGAGGATGTCAGGTCAGGTAATCATAAAGAATTTGGGGTATGTTTTTCTCCAGCATTTGATTATAGACACATCCAAAAAGATGACTATGACAAGAGGACTCATTGGTGGTTTACCACCTCTTGGAGGCTCAGACAATATCTGTGACTCAGCTAGTTGCTGGCCAAGAAGTATTGATGCCTTGGGTTCTGGTCATACAAGTCAATGTCCCAATTATTATGGTTGGGCCTGGAGGCATTAGGCACACAGTTCAATCAATTTTGTTTCTATAAAAAAATGAACTTTAGCTGATCATCAGTGTTAACACAACTATATTAACGTTTTCTTACTTGAGGAATGATAAATTCAAAGCAGGATTCAAAGATATACAAACCTTTAGATACGATATGGCAATTTCTGGACTAATTCTCAACTGTTACAAATTAACATCTTGTAACACCTATTTTTAAGTGGACTTTGCCCTTTGTTCAACCAAATTAAGCACAGGTTTTTATCCTGTGTTAGAACTTCCAGGAACCGTACTGCTCTAGTTACTGAACCTGGAGTAATTCAGAACTCAGAAGCACAGGGCTCTGGCTGTCTTGAAAAAGGTTGCAATTTACCCAAAAGGAATCATGAATCTGTTCGTTTTCAAGGCAAACCATTGAATATCACAGTAATCCAAGTCTATGCCCCAACCAGTAACACTGAAGACGCTGAGGTTGAACAGTTCTATGAAGACCTACAAGACCTTTTAAGACTAACACCCAAAAGAGATGTCCTTTTCATTATAGGGGACTGGAATGAAGTGTAGGAAGTGAAGAAACACCTTGAGTAACAGGCAAATTTGGCCTTGGAATACAGAATGAAGCAGGGCAAAGACTAATAGGGTTTTGCCAAGAAAATGCACTGGTCATAACAAACACCCTCTTCCAACAACACAAGAGAAGACTCTACATATGGACATCACCAGATGCTCAACACCAAAATTAGATTGATTATATTCTTTGCAGCCAAAGATGGAGAAGCTCTATACAGTCAACAAAAACAAGACCAGAAGCTGACTGTGGATCAGATCATGAACTCCTTATTGCCAAATTCAGACTGAAATTGAAGAAAATAGGGAAAACCACTAGACCATTCAGATATGACCTAAATCAAATCCCTTATGATTATACAGTGGAAGTGAGAAATAGATTTAAGGGACTAGATCTGATAGACAGAGTGCCTGATAAACTATGGACGAAGGTTCATGACATTGTACAGGACACAGGGATCAGACCATCCCCATGGAAAAGAAATGCAAAAAAGCAAAATGGCTGTCTGGGGAGGCCTTACAAATAGCTGTGAAAAGAAGAGAAGCAAAAAGCAAAGGAGAAAAGGAAAGATATAAGCATCTGAATGCAGAGTTCCAAAGAATAGCAAGAAGAGATAAGAAAGCAATCAATGTAAAGAAATAGAAGAAAACAACAGAATGGGAAAGACTAGAGATCTCTTCAAGAAAATTAGAGATACCAAAGGAACATTTCATGCAAAGATGGGCTCGATAAAGGACAGAAATGGTATGGACGTAACAGAAGCAGAAGATATTAAGAAGAGGTGGCAAGAATACACAGAACTGTACAAAAAAGATCTTCACAGCCAAGACAATCACGATGGTGTGATCACTGACCTAGAGCCAGACATCCTGGAATGTGAAGTCAAGTGGGCCTTAGAAAGCATCACTACGAACAAAGCTAGTGGAGGTGATGGAATTCCAGTGCAGCTATTTCAAATCCTGAAAGACGATGCTGTGAAAGTGCTGCACTCAGTATGCCAGCAAATTCGGAAAACTCAGCAGTGGCCACAGGACTGGAAAAGGTCAGTTTTCATTCCAATCCCAAAGAAAGGCAATGCCAAAGAATGCTCAAACTACTGCACAATTACACTCATCTCACACGCTAGTAAAGTAATGCTCAAAATTCTCCAAGCCAGGCATCAGCAATATGTGAACCATGAACTTCCTGATGTTCAAGCTGGTTTTAGAAAAGGCAGAGGAACCAGAGATCAAATTGCCTACGTCTGCTGGATCATGGAAAAAGCAAGAGAGTTCCAGAAAAACATCTATTTCTGCTTTATTGACTATGCCAAAGCCTTTGGCTGTGTGGATCACAATAAACTGTGGAAAATTCTGAAAGAGATGGGAATACCAGACCACCTGACCTGCCTCTTGAGAAACATGTATGCAGGTCAGGAAGCACAGTTAGAACTGGACATGGAACAACAGACCAGTTCCAAATAGGAAAAGGAGTCCATCAAGGCTGTATACTGTCACCCTGCTTATTTAACTTATACGCAGAGAACATCATGAGAAACGCTGGACTGAAAGAAACGCAAGCTGGAATCAAGATTGCTGGGAGAAAATATGAATAACCTCAGATATGCAGATGACACCACCCTTATGGCAGAAAGTGAAGAGGAACTTAAAAAGCCTCTTGATGAAAGTGAAAGAGGAGAGTGAAAAAGTTGGCTTAAAGCTCAACATTCAGAAAACGAAGATCATGGCATCCGGTCCCATCACTTCATGGCAAATAGATGGGGAAACAGTGGAAACAGTGTCAGACTTTATTTTTGGGGGCTCCAAAATCACTGCAGATGGTGACTGCACCCATGAAATTAAAAGACGCTTACTCCTTGGAAGTAAAGTTATGACCAACCTAGACAGCATATTCAAAAGCAGAGACATTCCTTTGCCAACAAAGGTCCATCTAGTCAAGGCTATGGTTTTTCCAGTGGTCATGTATGGATGTGAGAGTTGGACTGTGAAGAAGGCTGAGCACCAAAGAAATGATGCTTTTGAACTGTGGTGTTGGAAAAGACTCTTGAGAGTCCTTGGACAGCAAGGAGATCCAACCAGTCCATTCTGAAGGAGATCAGCCCTGGGATTTCTTTGGAAGGAATGATGCTAAAGCTGAAACTCCAGTACTTTGGCCACCTCATGCGAAGAGTTGACTCACTGGAAAAGACTCTGATGCTGGGAGGGATTGGGGGCAGGAGGAGAAGGGGACGACAGAGGATGAGATGGCTGGATGGCATCACTGACTCGATGGACGTGAGTCTGGGTGAACTCCGGGAGTTTGTGATGGACAGGGAGGCCTGGCGTGCTGCGATTCATGGGGTCGCAAAGAGTTGGACACGACTGAGCGACTGAACTGAACTGATAGTAGCTCTGGAGCACTAATTTCACAGAAGTCAAATTCAAAACTTCCTATTAATTTCCCAAAAAGGATTTCCTCTTACTATACCCACAGTCTTTACATCTTTTATACTTTCATTTGAAAAGCACTTGGAAAAAATACCAAGTTACATGTCAATTTCTAAAATGGTTTCATTACCATTAAAAAATCTTAACGCTAACCTTGTATTCTAGCATTTCCTACTGATTCCTGGGAAACTCACTGTTGGTATAAAAGAGGATTTGCATGTAGACTGTTTGTTGATACACATTTTGTCAAGTGAAGTCCTAAGAGAATCTCAATGTATAAAACTAATGAAAATCAGTAGCTATAACAGAATCAAAAGAGGGGGCATTTCCATTTCCATACACAGTTTGAAAACCACTCAGTAAAAGTTAATTTGTTTATTATTTTTTAATATAAATTTATTTATTTTTGACTGGAGGCTAATTACTTTACAATATTGTATTGGTTTTGCAATACACTGACACGAATCCACCACAGGTGTACACGTATTCCCCATCCTGAACCCCCTCTCCCACCTCCCTCCCCATACCATCCCTCTGGGTCATCCCAGTGCACCAGCTCTGAGCATCCTGTATCATGCATCAAACCTGGACTGGCGATTCGTTTTGTATAAGTTAATATACATGTTTCAATGCCATTTTCCCAAGCATCCCACCCTCACCCTCTCCCACAGAGTCCAGAAGACTGTTTTATACATCTGTGTCTCTTTTGCTGTCTCACAGGGTTATCATTACCATCTTTCTATAATCTGTGTATGTGGGTTAGTATACTGTATTGGTGTTTTTCTTTCTGGCTTACTTCACTCTGTATAATAGGCTCCAGTTTCATACACCTCATTAGAACTGATTCAAATGTATTCTTTTTAATGGCTGAGTAATACTCCATTGTGTATATGTAGCACAGCTTTCTTATCCATTCGTCTGCTGATGGACATCTAGGTTGCTTCCATGTCCTGGCTATTATAAACAGTGCTGCGATGAACATTAGGGTACACGTGTCTCTTTCAATTCTGGTTTCCTTGGTATGTATGCCCAGCAATGGGATTGCTGGGTCATATGCCAGTTATATTTCCAGTTTTTTTTAAGGAATCTCCACACTGTTCTCCATAGTGGCTGTACTAGTTTGCATTCCCACCAACAGTGTAAGAGGGTTCCCTTTTCTCCACACCCTCTCCAGCATTTATTGCTTGTAGACTTTTGGATAGCAGCCATTCTGACTGGCATGAAATGGTACCTCATTGTGGTTTTGATTTGCATTTCTCTGATAGTGATGTTGAGCATCTTTTCATGCGTTTGTTAGCCATCTGTATGTCTTCTTTGGAGAAATGTCTGTTTAGTTCTTTGGCCCACTTTTTGATTGGGTCATTTATTTTCCTGGAATTGAGCTGCAGGAGTTGCTTGTATATTTTTGAGATTAATTCTTTGTCAGTTGCTTCATTTGCTATTATTTTCTCCCATTCTGAAGGCTGTCTTTTCACCTTGCTTATAGTTTCCTTTGTTGTGCAGAAGCTTTTAATTTTAATTAGGTCCCATTTATTTTTGCTTTTATTTTCAATATTCTGGGAGGTGGGTCATAGAGGATCCTGCTGTGGTTTATGTCAAAGAGTGCTTTGCCTATGTTTTTCTCTAGGAGTTTTATAGTTTCTGGTCTTACGTTAGATCTTTAATCCATTTTGAGTTTATTTTTGTGTATGGTGTTAGAAAGTGATCTAGTTTCACTCTTCTACGAGTGGTTGACCAGTTTTCCCAGCACCACTTGTTAAAGAGATTGTCCTTTTTCTCCATTGTATATTCTTGCCTCCTTTGTCAAAGATAAGGTGTCCATAGGTGTATGGATTTATCTCTGGGCTTTTTATTTTGTTCCATTGATCTATATTTCTGTCTTTGTGCCAGTACCATACTGTCTTGATGACTGTGGCTTTGTAGTAGAGCCTGGAGTCAGGCAGGTTGATTCCTCCAGTGCTATTCTTCTTTCTCAAGATTGCTTTGACTATTCGAGGTTTTTTGTATTTCCATACAAATTGTGAAATTATTTGTTCTAGCTCTGTGAAAAATACCATTGGTATCTTGATAGGGATTGCATTTAATCTATAGATTGCTTTGGGTAGTATACTCATTTTCACTATATTGATTCTTCCCATACATGAACACGGTGTATTTTTCCATCTATTAATGTCCTCTTTGATTTCTTTCACCAGTGTTTTATAGTTTTCTATATATAGGTATTCTGTTTCTTTAGGTAGATATATTCCTAAGTATTTTATTCTTTTAGTTGCAATGGTGAATGGAATTGTTTCCCTAATTTCTCTATTTTCTCATTATTAGTGTAGAGGAATGCAAGGGATTTCTGTGTGTTGATTTTATATCCTGCCACTTTACTATATTTATTGATTAGCTCTAGTAATTTTCTGGTGGAGTCTTTAGGGTTTTCTATGTATTCTGGTGGAGTCTTTAGGGTTTTCTATGTAGAGGATCATGTCATCTGCAAACAGTGAGAGTTTTACTTCTTTTCCATTTTGGATTCCTTTTATTTCTTTTTCTGTTGTGACTGCTATGGCCAAAATTTCCAAAACTATGTTGAATAGTAGTGGTGAGAGTGGGCACCCTTGTCTTGTTCCTGACTTTAGGGGAAATGTTTTCGATTTTTCACCACTGAGGATGTTTGCTGTGGGTTTGTCATATATAGCTTTTAGTATGTTGAGGTATGTTCCTTTTATTCCTGCTTTCTGGAGGGTTGTTTTTTTTTTTTTATCATAGATGGATGTTGAATTTTGTCAAAGGCTTTCTCTGCATCTATTGAGATAATCGTATGGCTTTTATTTTTCAATTTGTTAATGTGGTGTATTACATTGATTGATTTGTGGATATTGAAGAATCCTTGCATCCCTGGGATAAAGCCCACTTGGTCATGATGTATGATCTTTTTAATGTGTTGTTGGATTCTAATTGCTAGTACTTTGTTAAGGGTTTTTGCATCTGTGTTCAAAAGTTAATTTAAATCAAAAGTGAGTTTGAATAAACAATAATCTGGCAGCCTCTTTTTAAAAAGTTCTGTCTTTTTACTTTGTTAACACAAAAAAGCACATTTTAATAGAGTGAAAGATTGTAGAGCTGTACAATGGTTTCTCTGTGGAAGGGAGAGTGAAGAGAAAGAAGGAAATCAAGATCTATCAATAAAGAGAAAAAATGAAAGAGAGGGAAGGAGGGAACACATTAGGTAGATGGTCAGGCAAGGTAAAGACTCTGATGAAGATGGACTCGAGTACTCCTAGGCATAGACGACCAAGGAGTCATTTCATCTCTTTATGACCCAGCTTCTTAAGGGAAAAGAACAACAACCAGCTAATCAGCTCTTACTAGATTCTATTGTGCAAATAAGCTGGTAAAAGAAGACAACAGGGTGCTTTACAAATATTATAGAGCAATGTTTCCAAAACATATACATCCTGAGGTTTTTAGTCCTCTAAACAAGTATTTCTAGGCCATTACACTTTGAGGTAGGACACAAAGCACATACCTACAGTAGGAGAGAAGCAAGCTCCATCCTCTGTCTTAACAAGACATTCACTCTTGTGACAGACCCGATACCCCATACCATTCTGTATTGTGATTGAACTGTGTTGTGTAAGTGTGCCTTTTCCCAGGACCAGTCAGACTGTATGTCACTAGAATCAAGGGACCATGTCATCTTTGGTAACCTCTGTTAACTCCTAGCCTAAGCACTGTTTTAGGATGAAAAAGTGGAAGTTTCCAAGCCAAAAGAGCCTGGGCCTGAATCCCTGAATGCCTTTGGTGAAAATCTGGATTTCTGTGCATTGGATTGTCTACAAGTGAGTTTGAAATTCTACCTTTCATTCTCTCAGAAGTAGCTACAGATGTCATACTCCTTCTCTTGCATCCTAGAAACTTCAAAACAAACATTTTCCAGGATTCAGTTCACTTCAGTCACTCAGTCATGTCCGACTCTTTGCGACCCTATGAACGGCAGCACGCCAAGCCTCCCTGTCCATCACCAACTCCCAGAGTTCACTCAGACTCATGTCCATTGAGTCAGTGATGCCATCCAACCATCTCATCCACTGTCATCCCCTTCTCCTCCTGCCCCCAATCCCTCCAAGTACCAGGGTCTTTTCCAATGAGTCAGCTCTTCGCATCAGGTGGCCAAAGTATTGGAGTTTCAGCTTCAACATCATTCCTTCCAATGAACACCCAGGACTGGTCTCCTTTAGAATGGACTGGTTGGACCTACTTGCAGTTCAAGGGACTCTCAAGAGTCTTCTCCAACACCACAGTTCAAAACCATCAATTCTTCGGCGCTCAGCTTTCTTCACAGTCCAACTCTCACATCCATACATGACCACGGGAAAAACCATAGTCTTGACTAGAAGGACCTTTGTTAGCAAAGGAATGTCTCTGTTTTTGAATATGGTGTCTAGGTTGGTCATAGCGTTCCTTCCAAGGAGTATGTGTCTTTTAATTTCATGGGTGCAATCACCATCTGCAGTGATTTTGGAGCCCCCAAAAATAAAGTCTGACACTGTTTCCACTGTTTCCCCATCTATTTCCCATGAGCTGATGGGATCAGATGCCATGATCTTCAGTTTTCTGAATGTTGAGCTTTAAGCCAACTTTTTCACTCTCCTCTTTCACTTTCATCAAGAGGCTTTTTAAGTTCCTCTTCACTTTCTGCCATAAGGGTGGTGTCATCTGCATATCTGAGGTTATTCATATTTTCTCCCAGCAATCTTGATTCCAGCTTGCGTTTCTTTCAGTCCAGCGTTTCTCATGATGTTCTCTGCGTATAAGTTAAATAAGCAGGGTGACAGTATACAGCCTTGATGGACTCCTTTTCCTATTTGGAACTGGTCTGTTGTTCCATGTCCAGTTCTAACTGTGCTTCCTGACCTGCATACATGTTTCTCAAGAGGCAGGTCAGGTGGTCTGGTATTCCCATCTCTTTCAGAATTTTCCACAGTTTATTGTGATCCACACAGCCAAAGGCTTTGGCATAGTCAATAAAGCAGAAATAGATGTTTTTCTGGAACTCTCTTGCTTTTTCCATGATCCAGCAGACGTAGGCAATTTGATCTCTGGTTCCTCTGCCTTTTCTAAAACCAGCTTGAACATCAGGAAGTTCATGGTTCACATATTGCTGATGCCTGGCTTGGAGAATTTTGAGCATTACTTTACTAGCGTGTGAGATGAGTGTAATTGTGCAGTAGTTTGAGCATTCTTTGGCATTGCCTTTCTTTGGGATTGGAATGAAAACTGACCTTTTCCAGTCCTGTGGCCACTGCTGAGTTTTCCAAATTTGCTGGCATATTGAGTGCAGCACTTTCACAGCATCGTCTTTCAGGATTTGAAATAGCTGCACTGGAATTCCATCACCTCCACTAGCTTTGTTCATAGTGATGCTTTCTAAGGCCCACTTGACTTCACATTCCAGGATGTCTGGCTCTAGGTAAGTGATCACACCATTGTGATTATCTAGGTCGTATAGATCTTTTTTGTACAGTTCTTCTGTGTATTCTTGCCACCTCTTTGTAATATCTTCTGCTTCTGCTAGGTCCATACCATTTCTGTCTTTTATCGAGCCCATCTTTGCATGAAATGATCTCTTGGTATCTCTAATTTTCTTGAAGAGATCTCTAGTCTTTCCCATTCTGTTTTCCTCTATTTCTTTGCATGGATCGCTGAGGAAGGCTTTCTTATCTCTCCTTGCTATTCTTTGGAACTCTGCATTCAGATACTTATATCTTTCCTTTTCTCCTCTGCTTTTCACTTCTCTTCTTTTCACAGCTATTTGTAAGGCCTCCCCAGACAGCCATTTTGCTTTTTTGCATTTCTTTTCCATAGAGATAGTATTGATCCCTGTCTCCTGTACAATGTCATGAACCTTCGTCCATAGTTCATCAGGCACTCTGTCTATCAGATCTAGTCCCTTAAATCTATTTCTCACTTCCACTGTATAATCATAAGGGATTTGATTTAGGTCATACCTGAATGGTCTAGTGGTTTTCCCTACTTTCTTCAATTTCAGTCTGAATTTGGCAATAAGGAGTTCATGATCTGAGCCACAGTCAGCTCCTGGTCTTGTTTTTGCTGACTGTATAGAGCTTCTCCATCTTTGGCTGCAAAGAATATAATCAATCTGATTTCGGTGTTGAGCATCTGGTGATGTTCATTTGTAGAGTCTTCTCTTGTGTTGTTAGAAGAGGGTGTTTGCTATGACCAGTGTAGGGTAAGATTTCCTTTTCAGGCAGAAACTTCTTTAAGATGGGAAGTGGTAGTCAGCTTTGTTCTCCATTCCTTCTAAGAAGAACCACCATCAATGCCTATATTTGAATAACATTAAACAATTTACAAAGTGTCTTCACATTTATTGTTTCCTCACACTCTCCCAGAATCTCAGTGGGGTAGGCAGAGCTGGTATCATAAATCCTGTTATATAAATGTAACAAATGTAAAATCACTGAATTAGTAAACTATGAACGGGTTTTGAAAACAAAAGTCTCCCCGTAGCTAAATGTTCCCTTGCCTCAATTCTATAGTATCAGAGTTCTGCCTCAGGCCACACAGGCCAGAAGCAGACTCAAGTCTTAGGAAGAGACCCTCAACTTTATCTCGGTGTCACATCTCATCAAAACATAATAAAAGGGAATGGAAACTGCAATCAAACAGACCAAAGTTTGCAACCTAGATCTGCCATTCTTGGCTGTATGACTGCGGTAAGTTCCTTTCTTTGGAACTAGGTTTCTCATCTGTAAGATGGTGATACTTCCTTTAGAAGGTGTTTTTGAGGGCTAAATAAGTGAACATAAATGTAAGCATGGGGCTTGGTGCTCTATAAATATTTATCAAATTAGGGAAAAGAAGAAGAGGGGCTTTCCTGCCCTAAGTGTCTTCCTTTTCAAGCTTGTCACATCATGGTATTTAAAAGTCATTCTTTGGGAGGTAAAGAGGAAATAATGATCAATCATGCACACTTTTGTGACACCCTGAAACCTTTCAGCAGATTTGAAAGACTATGTAAGAGAAACCAGCACCCCAGGGTAACAGGAGACCTGGAAAGGGTGCTGGGTGACAATTACTATTTTTATAGTAATGTGAGTAGTACAGCACAGGTTTAGTGAGCATAATGTTGCCATTAACACTTATCAATATTAGGGAGTTTCAGATCAAGTATTTCATACATGCCTCCTAAACACTTGTCAAATCATCACGGTCAAAAACCACAGAAACTAGAAATGGCCTTAGAGATCACTCTGCCATTTCTCACCTTAAAATGACAAGTCTGAGGCCCATAAAGAAGGATATTTTATGATTCTGGGGAAAACTAAAAGAAATCACTGGATTCTGATGCTGCCTGGGAACAAGTGTGAACACTTACATCCAACTGCTTATGTAAGTGTTCACACTTGTTCCCAGACAGCATCAGAAGACATTAGGAGACACTGATTCACCATCAACTCACACAGACCAGGAACTGCCATCAGAAAGCTGAGAGCTGAAGGGTAAGTTAGGGAAGTCACTGCCATGTCACAGGTGGAGCCACAGATGCAGTAAGACCTAAGGGCAACAGTGGTGGGGAGAACCAGGCACAGCCCTCCTGACATCCAGCCTCTCTCCACACAATGCCAAAGCCAAGAGCAAGATTCCACAAAAGCCCATTCTCTGAATGCACATCCACTGTTTACCTTCTTAGGTAAACGGTGGCTTGACTGAGTTCAGTCTCCTCCTGATCCAGTCAGGGGACTTTACACACACAGCCATGGTCCCAAGCATACCCCCTGAGGTGGACTTTATTACTGTCCTGCAAATATTTAGTCTCCCCTTCCCATCCACTATGGGAGGATATACTTGCCTGCCCCATCAGTGTTGGCCTTGGCCTAGTATTTCCTTTATCAATTGGAATGTATAGAGAAGTGGAGAGGTACCAGATCCAAGCAGAAGCTCTGAGAGGTCTCTTCCATTTGTTTCCTCTGCCATGAGAATATGGAGGCTCAGATAAGAGGTGCCCCTTCATCATGAATCCCAGAATGAGAATATGCTTGAAGTAGATCTGAATCTACTGACAGCCTGGAGCAGAGAGTAGCCACCCATGGCACCAAGAGGCAGCATGATTGAGAAATACAGCAATCTTGTAAAGCAACAAGACTCTGAGGTTATTTATGCAGCATAACTCAGAGAAAGATTTCTGCTACACTCTTCATTTGTTAATTGTGATTTCTGAATGGAGAGATATGCCCTACTTCCCTCTCCAGTGATGGCTTCTAGTAATGTACTATGTACTAGACCCTGTATCAAGTGCTTTACAGTTCTTAGTTCATTCGATCCTCATGACGAACTAAAATTGAGATATTATTGTCACCATTTTACAGATGATAAATTTGAGGTTTGGAAAACTTGAGAGCTGAGGGGATTGGTCACTGGTGGCCTATCTGGGACTTGGAAAAAACACTATCCCTGCCACCAGCACCATTCCAGACTGCTTCTATGGGCACTGATAGAATTCAAACACACATAAGCCTAAATACTCAGAACCTCTCCTCTGCTCCCACACACATTATTTCCCAACAGAGTATAATCTTTTTATTTTAAATAGGCTCTTTGGTGAGAGAAAAAATGACTTGTGCATCTTCAGAATAATCTAAGCAACCCCTCAGGTCCATTTTAAAAACTGAGTTGAATTTCAAGCCTTCCCAAGGTTGACACGGTCAATTCCATCATGCCCCAGAGCCAAGGAGACCCAGCTTTCATAAAGCCCTCCAGCCCATTCCCCATTAAGGCACCGCAGTGCCTTGTGATGGCTGTAACACTTCTCCTTGATTTATAGCTCCATCTATTCTGGGCCACTCCTGATGGGCCTTATCATTCCCCGCTGTCTGACAGCTTTAGGGATTCCTCTCAGGCCATAACTTCTGAATGTTTCCACCCCTCCCCTTCCCTGGCTCTGGAATTTCAGCTGCCTTCCATTCAGAAAAAGATTGCTCCATTTATTCTCAGCTTCATGGTCTTTTTACATTTATCTACTGCTCAGCCACCATCCTGATCAGGTATTTAAAGATAAGCCTGTCTACTTCTGACAAGTGACCCTGCTCCTTTTTCTCACTGCTCTGAGTTTCTCTTTGGCAGACTCAATATCATTTTATATATTTGCAGCCTTCCAACTTATTCTTCTTTTCCTCTAATCAAATGATATAATGGATGGAAAGGCCTGGGAACCTATAAGGAGGTGTATAAATATTAGTCCTTTGCTATTGTTGTTGTTGTTTTTATAACTAACAACTTCCCAAATTCAATTCACCAGGGTGAAATGTTAACTCTCACTGCAGTAAAGGTTTCCAGATTCATTCTCAGCCTCAAACAAACCAAACCCCACATTTGAGGCTGTTTAGATCTGAATTCTCTGGTATACAGTGCTGCCTATAATAAGCAGGCTGTGGCCCAGGCTTCCAGCTTGCTTAGTTACCTAGAATTTTGTTTTCATGATATCTGTAGTCATAAAAATGCAGCTTATTAAATTTCCAGAACAGTAGCTCAAGAAGTTGCTTACATGGGAAAGATCATGGAGCTAATAGAGCTGTGTTCAAATTCTGCTCTGCCATTTATAAATGAAATGACCTTGGCCAAAGGAACTTTTCTGAGTCACTATTTCCTCATCCGCAGTCTCTCCTGGACTCGGTATGAGGACTAAATTCAGTAATCCTATAAAAATCCTTAGCAGAATGCCTGGCACACGACAACCCTCCAACAAAAGTACAATGTTATTAATATTAATAAAGGAATGGAAGACCAGAAGTCATTGCAAGCAGTTTAAATGCTCAGAAGCTTTCAGGTTAGAAGGGATATCAAGGACCAGAACTCTTTTCTTATGAGAGAAGATCAAAAAACCCAGAGAGAATTTAACTGCCTTGATTGTCTTGATCTGCAAGCTCTGAGAACAGGGGCCACCCCGTCTCCATCCCTTCCCCGTGCCTGGCTCACAGGAGGCACTCGGTGAGTATGGCACTGTGGACAGTGTTGTCAGACTCAGAACAGCAGCACAGCATGGTGGCTGATGGTGGGTGTTGAGGGCCCGAGAGCCCGAGCAAGAGACTAGTTCTACCACCTCGGCAAGTGACTTAACCTCTCTAAGCCTCTGTGAAATGGGAAAAGCATCCATACTTCCCTCATAGGGCTGCTTAGGAGGGTGATATAAGAAATGGAAACAAAACTCAACTCAAAACACAACACAACAAAAAAATAACCAACAAAATGTTAGCGCTTAAACTCTCAATACCTTATCTAAGATCACCTAATTAAGTAGTGAGAGACCAGTGAGAACCTAAGTAGCATGACTTCTAGTCAGGATATTTTCTTCTAAAATTTTAAAAAATCAGGGTGCTCTAATGTTTCATTCTTATTCCTAAGTGTTTTTTTTTAATGCAGTATGTTCTTTGACTTTCAACTTTTTTAAATTCTCAAGTATTTTGCTTTTCCCTTTGGAAGAAGACAGGGAAAAGCCAATATATAAGTATGACAATATTTCAAACACACACAGACATACACACACCAAAACACACACACTATTTACACATAATCCTCTTAAAATGTACTTTTGAGAAAATATTTTCTATAGAAAGATACAGTATTTGCTTAATAGTCAATGGAACCTATAAAAACTAACATTTCTATTAGTGGTGAAACCTCAACATGTCAAATCATATACCCAGACTCCTTTCTGAAAACTTAATATCAAGGGGCCATCATTATCCATAATGCATTTTTGAATCAGGTCTTAAAACTTAATGTGGCTTTTATGCCTAGAGATAAGGCGGGATTTGGGCTTGGCAAGTTACAGTGGCACACATGAGGACTGTTGGTTGATCCTAATTCTCTGGGATGATTTAAAACCTCAATTAGCCCTGAAAGTAATTATTCAGGATAGCCTCCTCCTTGCCATCTTGTTCTGTGAATTAGTGACAACCTGGGGAGGAAGACCACACTGGAGTGAATCAGGGTTCCATTAGGAGATCTTTTTTTCATTCTGAAAGACACAATGTGAACAAGGGTTAAAAGACAAAGCTTTGCTCTAAAAGAGAATGGGCTAGGAGTTTAAAGTTATATGACTGAAAGTCTTGGCAGAGAGACAAAAACTGAAAATGAAGCTGCAGCTCCAAGAAAGTCTGTGCTGTGGCTGTTAACCTTGCTAAACTGTGGTCCAGCTCCTTTACCATTCCTTTGGAAACCGACTGGGTGACTGATTAAATAATGTGGAAAAGAAATCACGGACTCTGTAAATGAGTATTGCATGACTGGCCATAGTTTCTCCTTCTAGATAATATCTGCAGCTTAACAGTATTTCCACAGGCTTAATTCAGTAGGTCCTTCACCATCTCAATTCAATAGTTAATTGTGAGTCCCAATCTGGTTAATTATTGGTTTATCAGTCAAGTTACTGACTCTCCTAGGACTTTCTTTGGGGCTTCCCTGGTGGCTCAAACGGTAGAATCTGCTTCCAATGCAGGAGTTCTGTTCAGTTGAGTCGCTCAGTCATGTCTGACTCTTTGAAACCCCATGAACTACAGCATGCCAGGCCTCCCTGTCCATCACCAACTCCTGGAGTCCACCCAAACCTGTGTCCATTGAGTCGGTGATGCCATCCAACCATCTCATCCTCTGTTGGCCCCTTCTCCTCCTGCCCTCAATCTTTCCCAGCATCAGGGTCTTTTCAAATGAGTCAGCTCTTTGCATGAGGTGGCCCAAGTATTGGAGTTTCAGCTTCAACATCAGTCCTTCCAGTGAACACCGAGGACTGATCTCCTTTAGAATGGACTGGTTGGATCTCCTTGCAGTCCAAGGGACTCTCAAGAGTCTTCTCCAACACCACAGTTCAAAAGCATCAATTCTTCTGTGCTCAGCTTTCTTTATAGTCCAACTTTCACGTCCATATATGACTACTGGAAAAACTATAGCCTTGACTAGACAGACCTTTGTTGGCAAAGTAATGTCTCTGCTTTTCAATATGCTATCTAGATTGCTCATAACTTTCCTTCCAAGGAGTACATGTCTTTTAATTTCATGGGTGTAATCACCATCTGCAGTGATGTTGGAGCCCAAAAAAATAAAGTCAGCCACTGTTTCCACTGTTTCCCCATCTATTTCCCATGAAATGATGGGACCGGATGCCATGATCTTCGTTTTCTGAATGTTGAGCTTTAAGCCAGCTTTTTCACTCTCCTCTTTCACTTTCATCAAGAGGCTCTTTAGTTCTTCTTCGCTTTCTGCCATAAGGATGGTGTCATCTGCGTATCTGAGGTTATTGATATTTCTCCCAGCAATCTTGATTTCAGCTTGTGCTTCCTCCAGCCCAGTGTTTCTCATGATGTACTCTGCATATAAGTTAAATAAGCAGGGTGACAATATACAGCCTTGACGTACTCCTTTTCCTATTTGGAACCAGTCTGTTGTTCCATGTCCAGTTCTAACTGTTGCTTCCTGACCTGCATATAGGTTTCTCAAGAGGCAGGTCAGGTGGTCTGGTATTCCCAACTCTTTCAGAATTTTCCACAGTTTATTGTGACCCACACAGTCAAATATAGGAGATGCAGGTTCAATCCCTGGGTCAGGAAGATCCCCTGGAGAAGAAATGTCAACCCACTCCAATATTCTTGCCTGTAGACTATCATGGACAGAGGAGTCTGGTGGGCTGCAGTCCTTCGGGTCACAAAGAGTTGGACACGACTGAGTGACTAACACACAGGACTTTCTTTATGATCAGTGGGTATCTGAGAGGAGGACAGAAGTGAGCCAGTGGCTTTCCAGGATTGCTAATGGCAGGAGTGAAAAGAGGGGCTAGCTGTAGGTTATGGACCTGTGACCTTTCCTGGCCTTCCATGCATTTCACAGGCATTGTGTTTGGTGCCAGAAGATTCGGGCATATGTCTCTCCATTCTGAAGACAGGCACATATACGATACTAAATGTCCCATGGGGGTGGGGGGGCACAAACTGTTCCCTGCAATGGGATTATGGGAATGGCAGAGGGGATGCAAGCAGACACTGCCATAGAAATGACCAGGCAAGGCATGCACCCACAGCTCTGAAGTAGCAAATCTCTCTTGAAGGAGGCAGGGAGGGGGCTAGAGTGACTACATGCCTTGGAAGAGCTGAAATTTATGTAGAGACTTGAGGTATGAAAAGCATTTCCCCAGTTGGAGCAGAATGGAATGGCACCTAAAAGAGGAAATAGTTTAACAAAAGCACAGAGCTGTGATGGTGAATTGAATGTCAACATGAATCGACATGTGTTGTCCCCAAATTCATATTCTGAAGGCTGAAACTCCATATAAAAAGATAGGGAAGGAAAGTAAGGGAAAAGAATAACAAGACCTCATTTCTATGCTGCTGATTCCCAACAACAGACCCACAGAGACACACTCTCTCCTGCACCTTCCCTTGGCCCCAGACACACCCAGAGTTGTCCATCTCCTACTGACACCAGAAGTAGAATAGGTCGATTTTATTCAGTGAGCCCATTTTGATTTCTTCTTCCAGGTTTAGGTTTAAAAGCACAGAGAAAGGCCACATTTCTAACCAAAGATGGAAGAGAAAAGGGTTTCTTTGAAACTGATCAAATGCAATTAAGGCAGAATATCCAATTCATACACCTTTGATTAACCTTTATCTGGAGAGAAATGATTGGTGATTAAGAATTAGATGAGGTGAATAATTATATCAGGAATCTGCCTTCGAAGAAATCTCTTTTAGTGCTAAAGAAAAAGCTGATAAAAAACAATCATGGCTGTTAATAGTGTCTTTTAAGGAGAATAATTAACCTGTAATAACAATTTTGGCCTCAACTTAAGCCCTATAAAATAATCCTTTTTCATTAACTTCAAGTTCAATTAGCATCAATAATGAGCATTCATTTAGAAGTAACCACAGCGTCAAGCTCCCTGATGACTGAGCCTGTGACTGCTCAGATACCAGCTGTAAAACCCTCAGCCTTTGCTGCCACACAGCCCCAAAGTGGAAAACTTGGAGTGGACATATTCAGGACAAGGAAGAATTTGGTCCTCTGAAATATAGACGTTTCATACAATGCCAAAGTTTGTAGAGACAAAGAAGAGGAAGATGACAAGGATGAGGAAGAAAGGGAAGAGGACCAGCCACCACCATCTCCAGGATCTGCTAATCTTAATATTTGCTTATCCAAGAGCTTATGTAACAACATGACAGTTAATTTTATCCCATCTTCAACTGAGTTGAACTGGTAATTCAGACACTATATGGCATTGTCCTAAATGAAAGGAAAGCCCCCTACAAGATATGACCCAGAGGGAAACAAAAGCTTTATATGAAACCTTCTGCCCTTTCTGTATCTCCAAAAATTAAAAATGATGATTTGACTACCCATCAGGCATTTTTCCCCGTCCTTCTTGCTAACAGGGTCTCAGCTTTGATCAGGTTTGGAACACCTATGTACTTCAAGAGCACTATTTTCGACCTGAGACATGACTGCTGAACAGTTTAAGGCAATGGTTACTAAGTAAGGCCCCTATACTAATACACTAACAGGGGCTTCCCAGGTGGCACTAGTGCTAAAGAATCCACCTGCCAATGTAGGAGACATAAGAGACACAGGTTCAATCACTGGGTCAGGAAGATCCGGTGGAGGAGGGCACAGCAACCCACTCCACTATTCTTGCCTAGAGAATCCCAGGGACAATGGAGTCTGGCGGACTATGGTCCACAGGGTTGCAAAGAGTCGGACACAACTGAAGCAACTTAGCCTGCATGTATGCATGCATGATCCACTAACAGAGTACTTGTTAGTAATTCAAGTTCACAGGCCCACCCTAGACATAATGACCCAGGAGCTCTGCGGATGCAGGCCAGCAGTGTCTGTTTTAACAAGCCCTCCCAGTGATTCTGACACAAGGTCAGGTTTGAGACTATGTGAATTATGTTATTTCCTCTAGATTTCTTTTTTATTTAGGCAGTCCTTGGAAAAGTTTTCCTTTTTCTTGTGTAGGAACAAAAGACAAACACTTGCCCTTTTTCAGCTGCATGTGAAGGTGCCTAGAGCTTCTGCAACCACACACCCTGAGGAAGGCAGAGTGGAAAGACAGAAAGGATCTGGGTCCTTTAGATTCTCAAGTACTCCTGAATTAACCAACCCTAGAGACACACCAGCTCTTGAATTGTCATTATATAAGACTGTTCAGCTACTTTTAGTTGAGTCTTTGTTATTTGCAGACAAAAGTATTTTAGTTGATCTCAATAAGAACAAGCATAATCACAATACAAATAACATCTAGGACGCACTTATCATGTGCCAAGTCTGCCTCATGTGCATCATCTCAATTCATCTTCACAGCTGGCTTTGCTTCCTCCTTGATTATTAGCAACACTTCTCTGGAAGGCTGTAGTCAACATGCACTGACTAATCTAGGAGTCCTTTGAGGAGCCCTGGCCCAGTCCAATTTCCCTGTCTTGCCCAGATAATAGGTCCTCTGCACCTCCATCTACCCTAAGGATAGGTCAATTCATCCATTGATTCATGTATTAGATTTCAGAGGAAAGGGAAAGAGGAAAGGGAGTAAAGTATCTGCATGAAATGCCACCCGAGGGATGTCAGTGGAAATGGGCTTCCTAATAAATAGTCTTGAACACGTGATGACTGTGGACCAAAAAGTGACAATGTAGTGGAACCAGGGTAGGTGGCCAGGGCCACACATCAACCTGCCCTTGCCTTCTATCTCCAGGAACTTGTTAGCTTCTAAGACGAACTGCTATCTGCTCTGCTCTCTTCGCCACTCCTTTCTCCTTGGGCCACCATTCTTAAATATTCAGTATTTCAGTTCAGTTCAGTCACTCAGCCATGTCCGACTTTTTGCAACCCCATGGACTGTAGCAGGCCAGGCTTCCCTGTCCATCACCAATTTTGGGAGTTTGCTCAAACTCATGTCCATCGAGTCCGTGATGCCATCCAACCATTTCATCCTCTGTCATCCCCTTCTCCTCCTGCCTTCAATCTTTCCCAGCATGAGGGTCTTTTTCAATGAGTCAGTTCTTCACATCAGGTGGCCAAAGTATTGGAGTTTCAGTTTCAGCATCAGTCCTTCCAAAGAACACCCAGGACTGATCTCCTTTAGAATGGACTGGTTGGATCTCCTTGCAGTTCAAGGGACTCTCAAGAGTCTTCTCCAACACCACAGTTCAAAGCATCAATTCTTCGGCACTCAGCTTTCTTTATAGTCCAATTCTCATATCTATACATGATTACTAGAAAAACCATAGCTTTGACCAGATGGGCCTTTGTTGGCAATGTCTTTGCTTTTTAATATGCTGTCTAGGTTGTTCATAGTTTTTCTTCCAAGGAGCAAGAGTCTTTTCATTTCATGGCTGCAGTCACCATCTGAAGTGATTTTGGAGCCCAAGAAAATAAACTTCCTCACTCTTTTAAGTGTTTCCTTATCTATTTGCCATGAAGCAATGGGACTGGTTCCCATGATCTTAGTTTTCTGAATGCTGAGTTTTAAGCCAACTTTTTCACTCTTCTCTTTCACTTTCATCAAGAGGCTCTTTAGTTCTTCCTCGCTTTCTGCCATAAGGGTGGTGTCACCTGGGTATCTGAGGTTACTGATATTTCTCCTGGCAATCTTGATTCCAGCTTGTATTTCATCCAGCCCAGCATTTCGCAAGATGTACTCTGTGTATAAGTTAAATAGTCAGTTCAGTTCAGTTCAGTTCAGTCGCTCAGTCATGTCCGATTCTTTGCAACTCCATGAATTGCAGCACACCAGACCTCCCTGTCCATCATCAACTCCCAGAGTTCACTCAGACTCACGTCCATCGAGTCAGTGATGCCATCCAGCCATTTCATCCTCTGTCATCCCCTTCTCCTCCTGCCCTCAATCTCTCCCAGCATCAGAGTCTTTTCCAATGAGTCAACTCTTCGCATGAGGTGGCCAAAGTACTGGAGTTTCAGCTTTAGCATCATTCCTTCCAAAGAACACCCATGGCTGATCTCCATCAGAATGGACTAGTTGGATCTCCTTGCAATCCAGGGGACTCTCAAGAGTCTCCTCCAACACCACAGTTCAAAAGCATCAATTCTTCAGCACTCAGCTTTCTTCACAGTCCAACTCTCGCATCCATACATGACCACTGGAAAAACCATAGCCTTGACTAGACGAACCTTTGTTGGCAAAGTAATGTCTCTGCTTTTCAATATGCTATCTAGGTTGGTCATAACTTTTCTTCCAAGGAGTAAGCATCTTTTAATTTCATGGCTGCAGTCACCATCTGCAGTGATTTTGGAGCCCCCAAAAATAAAGTCTGACACTGTTTCCACTGTTTCCCCATCTATTTCCCATGAAGTGATGGGACCAGATGCCATGATCTTCGTTTTCTGAATGTTGAGTTTTAAGCCAACTTTTTCTCCTCTTTCACCTTAATCAAGAGGCTTTTTAGTTCTTCTTCACTTTCTGCCATAAGGGTGGTGTCATCTGCATATCTGAGGTTATTTATATTTCTCCCGACAATCTTGATTCCAGCTTGTGCTTCTTACAGCCCAGTGTTTCTCATGATGTACTCTGCATATAAGTTAAATAAGCAGGGTGACAATATACAGCCTTGACGTACTCCTTTCCCAATCTGGAACCAGTCTGTTGTTCCATGTCCAGTTCTAACTGTTGCTTCCTGACCTGCATATAGATTTCTCAGGAGGTCTGATATTACCATCTCTTTAAAAATTTTCCACAGTTTGTTCTGATCCACACAGTCAAAGGCTTTGGCATAGTCAATAAAGTAGTACTCTGGTACTCTCTTGCTTTTTCAATGATCCAACAAATGTTGGTAATTTGATCTCTGGTTCCTCTGCCTTTTCTAAATCCAGCTTGAACATCTGGAAGCTCACAGTACATGTACTGTTGAAGCATGGCTTGGAGAAGTTTGAGCATTGAATATAGGAAGTTTGAAGCCTGGGTACAGGAATTTTCAGAAGAGGATGGTACTGTGCATGATGGCCGCTTGGCTTGACAGACAGACCCCTGAGTTGCAAAAGTACAGATGACACAAGATGGCAGAGTAGAGGGATGTGTGCTCATCTTCTCCTGTGAGAACTCAAAAATTACAACACACTGCTGAACAACCATTGACAAGACCATGTTGGATCCCACCCAAAAAAGATACCCCATGTCCAAGGGCAAAAGAGAAGCCCCAGCAAGATGGTAGGACTGGCAAAATCATGTTTACAATCAAACCCCATACCCGCCACAGATGCTTGGAGGGTACAAACAAAACCTTGTGCACATCAGAAGGCCCCACAGAGACTGAGCCAGACCTGCTTTTGAGTGTTTGAGTGACTGCTGTGGAGGTACGGGTCAGCAATGGCCTGCCACAGAAGCAGGGGCTCTGAGTGCAGCAGACGTGGGTATGGTATAAGCCCTCTTGGAGGAGGTCACCATTAACCCCACCAAAGAGCTGCCAGAACTTACACAGGACTAGGGAAACAGACTCTTGGAGGGCACAAACAAAACCTTGTAAGCACCAGGACCCAGGAGGAAAGAGCAGTGACCCCACAAGAGACTGACCCAGATTTGCCTATGAGTATCCAGGAGTCTCCAGCAGAGGCGTGGGTCGGCGGTGGCCTGCTGCAGGATCGGGGGCACTAAGTGCGGCAATGCATACATGGGACCTTTTGAAGAAAGTCACCATTATCTTCATTACTTCTACCATATTTTGGTCTCAGATCAAACAATCTAGTTCCCTCAGGTCATGGGAGGGAACACAGCCCCACCCATCAATAGAAAATTGGACTGAAGATGTACTGAACATGGCCCTGCCCATAAGAACAAGATCCAGTTTCCCACACAGTCAGTCTCTCCCATCAGGAAGCTTCCATAAGCCTCTTATCCTTATTCCTCAGAGGGAAGACAGAATGAAAACCACAATCACAGAAACTAATCAAACTGATCACATGGACCACAGCCTTGTCTAACTCAATGAAACTATGAGCCATGCCATGTAGGGCCACCCAAGATGAACAGGTCATGGTGGAGAGTTCTGACAAAACGTGGTTCACTGGAGAAGGGAACAGCAAACCACTTCAGTATTCTTTCCTTGAGAACCCCATGAACAGTATGAAAAGGCAAAATGATAGAACACTGAAAGATGAACTCCCCAGGTTGGTAGGTGCCCAATATGCTACTGGAGAAGAATGGAGAAATAATTCCAGAAAGAAGTAAGTGACAGAGCCAAAGCAAAAACAACAACCAGTTGTGAATGTGACTGGTGATAGAAGTAAAGTCTGATGCTGTAAAGAACAATACTGCATAGGAACCTGGAATGTTAGGTCCATGAATCAAGGCAAATTGGAATGGTCAAACAGGAGATGGCAAGAGTGAACATCGACATTTTACGAATCAGTGAACTAAAATGGACTAGAATGGAAGAATTTAACTCAGATGACCATTATATCTACTACTGTGGGCAAGAATCCCTTAAAGAAATGGAGTAGACATCATAGTCAACAAAAGAGTCTGAAATGCAGTACTTGGATGCCATCTCAAAAATGACAGAATGATCTCTGTTTGTTTCCAAGGCTAACCATTCAATATCACAGTAATCCAAGTCTATGCCCCAACCAGTAATGCTGAAGAAGCTGAAGTTGAACAGTTCTATGAAGACCTACAAGACCTTCTAGAACTAACATCCAAAAAAGATGTCCTTTTCATTATAGGGAAGTGGAATGCAAAAGTAGAAAGTCAAGAGATACCTGGAGTAACAGGCAAGTTTGGCCTTGGAGTACAAAATGAAGCAGGGCAAAGGCTAACAAAGTTTTGCTGAGAGAACGCACTGGTCATAGTAAACACCCTCTTCTAACAACACAAGAGAAGACTACACATGGACATCACCAGATCATCAATACCATAAACAAATTGATATATTCTTTGCAGCCAAAGATGGAGAAGCTCTATACAGTCAGCAAAAATAAGACCCGGAGCTGACTGTGGCTCAGATCATGAATTCCTTATTGCCAAATTCAGACTGAAATAGAAGAAAGTAGGGAAAACCACTAGACCATTCATTCAGGTATGACTTAAATCAAATCTTTTAAGATTATACAGTGGAAATGACAAATAGATTCAAGGTATTAGATCTGATAGACAGAGTGCCTTAAGAAATATGGACTGAGGTTTGTGATATTTTACAGGAGGTGGTGATCAAGACTATCCCCAAGAAAAAGAAATGCAAAAAGGCAAAATGGTTTTCAGAGGAGGCCTTACAAATAGCTGAAAAGAGAAGAGAAGCAAAAGACAAAGTAGAAAAGGAAGATATACACATTTGAATGAAGAGTTCCAAAGAATAGCAAGGAGAGATAAGAAAGCCTTCCTCAGTGACCAATGCAAAGAAATAGAGGAAAACAACAGAATGGGAAAGACTACAGAGCTCTTTAAGAAAATTAGAGATACTAAGGGAACATTTCATGCAAAGATGGCCACAATAAAGGACAGAAATGGCATGGACCTAACAGAAACAGAAGATATTAAGAAAAGGTGGCGAGAATACACAGAAGAACTGTACAAAAAAGGTCTTAATGACCCAGATAACCACAATGGTGCGATCACTCACCTAGATCTAGACATCCTGGAACGCAAAGTCAAATGGGCCTTAGAAAGCATCACTAGAAACAAAGGTAGTGGAGGTGATATAATTCCAGTACAGCTATTTGAAGTCCTAAAAGATGATGCTGTGAAAGTGCTACACTCAACATGGCAGCAAATTTGGAAAACTCAGCAGTGGCCGCAGGACTGGAAAAGGTCAGTTTTCATTCCAATCCCCAAAAATACAATAACTAAACACATTTTATTTTAATTTTAAGGAAATTTCAATTTATTCACTTAAAAGTAATTTTTCTAGTACCCACTATGGTACCTTGTATATGGTAGGTACTTCTATCAATGTCTGTCCACAGTCAACATGAAAATCAGAAGCTATAATACAGCCAAACTATAGTAGCCACATGCCCTTGACCAGGCTCCACAGAAGGCTGATGAAAAATACACAGGATACCCTGAGAAATGAAGAACTTGGCGCTGTATTTCCATACTGCTCTGCTTCATCCTTCAGCCTGTTCATCACAAGATGGAGAACTGTAAGGAGGGAAGAGGGCATCCCATTATGATAGGTGGAGAAGAAAAGAGAAAGCAGGAAGGTAAGAGGGATAAGCAAATCGAGCAAACTAGCTGAGGAGTATGTGGATCTGAGCACTACTGGATTCTCATCCTACCCTACAGGCCTCTGTAAAATTATAATCAAGTGTCCTTTAAAAAATAATTTTTCTGTGTAATAAGGATAGAAAGGAAGCACAAGCTTGGACAAGAAAGAAACATTCAGGTTTAGAAACCTAATCCCAGTTCAATTCAGTCTCTCAGTAGTGTCCAGCTTTTTGTAACCCCATGGACTGCAGCATGCTAGGCTTCCCTGTCCATCACCAAATTCCCTGAACTTCCTCAAACTCATGTCCATTGAGTCTGTGATGCTGTCCAACCATCTCATCCTCTGTCATCCCCTTCTCCTCCTGCCTTCAATCTTTCCCAGCATCAGGGTCTTTTCCAATGAGTCAGTTCTTCACATCAGGTGGCCAAAGTACTGGAGTTTCAGTCTCAGCATCAGTCCTTCCAATGAATATTCAGGACTGATTTCCTTTAGGATGGACTGATTTGATCCCCTTGCAGTCCAAGGGACTCTCAAGAGTCTTCTCCAACACCACAGTTCAAAGCATTAATTTTTTAGTGCTCAGCCTTCTTTATGGTCCAACTCTCACACCCATACATGACTACTGGAAAAACCATAGCTTTGACTACATGGACCTTT
Source organism: Bos indicus x Bos taurus (assembly GCF_003369695.1). Lineage (NCBI taxonomy): Eukaryota > Metazoa > Chordata > Mammalia > Artiodactyla > Bovidae > Bos > Bos indicus x Bos taurus. The sequence goes on along the minus strand of NC_040086.1, from coordinate 69,634,153 downwards.
GTTGGCAAAGTAATGTCTCAGCTTTTTAATATACTATCTAAGTTGGTCATAACTTTTCTTCCAAGGAGCAAGCATCTTTTAATTTCATGGCTGCAGTCACCATCTGCAGTGATTCTGGAACCCCCAAAAATAACATCTGTCACTGTTTCCATTGTTTCCCCATCTATTTGCCATGAAGTGATGGGACCAGATGCCATGATCTTCATTTTTTGAATACTGAGTTTTAAGCCAGCTGTTTTACTTTACTTTACTTTACTCCTCTTTCACTTTCATCAAGAGGCTCTTTAGTTCTTCTTCACTTTCTGCCAGAAGGGTGGTGTCATCTGTGTATCTGAGGTTATTGATATTTCTCCTTGATTCCAGCTTGTACTTCATGCAGCCCAGCATTTTGCATGATGTACTCTGAATACAAGTTAAATAAGCAGGGTGGCAATATACAGCCTTGACATACTCTTTTCCTGATTTGGAACCAGTCTGTTGTTCCATGTCCAGCTCTAACTGTTGCTTCTTGACCTGCATACAGATTTCTCAGCAGGCAGATACGATGGCCTGATATTCCCATCTCTTTAACAATTTTCCACAGTTTGTTGTAATCCACACAAAGGCTTTGGCGTAGTCAATAAAGCAGAAGTAGATGTTTTTCTGGAATTCTCTTGGTTTTTCTATGATCAAAGTATGCTGGCAATTTGATCTCTGGTTCCTCTGCTTTTTCTAATCCCAGTTACAGGATCCAAATCCCAGTTCAGTCACTTAATAGTTGCATGATTTAGGCAAATTATATAACCTCTCAGAGCCTCATTTGTGAAACTGAGGTTAAAATATCCATCTTTTGCAGTTCTGAAGATTAAATGAGAGAATGACTATAAAATGTCAGCATATAATAAATGTTCAATAAATGTTAGCAACATGTGTCTTATTTCCCCAACTTCTTCCTCCTCAATACCTTTTCTAAAGTCAAGTCTGATACTCTCTGTTTCAGGTAATGTTTGAGAACATTTAAGCAAATTATTGAAAATTTTTTTTCTTTGAAAGGGAGGATGATGAGGATAAAGTAAGTTCAACTTCTGAGTTCTATACCTGCTATTTGTGCAAAGTCAGTTCAAATCACAGATGAAATCTGGATGCCAGGAGTGGAGTCCCAACTTCAAGTCCATCCACTAGGTCTGAAAAATCTACTTCATCTGATTAAATTATCTGCCAAGCAGCTCTGTCTCTGCTGAGAATCACTGCTTTACTTATGAAAAGCTGCAAATCAAACAACAGAGCTGTCCAGGGAACTGAAAATTTAGCTCTTTAAACATTTCCTCCTATAAATAAATATAAATGGTTGCTTTCCTCTAGAGAAAATTTGTATCCCTCTGATCTCTGAAGGATTGGAGAAGGTGCCAAGAGGATCGCACATTTTCTGGTGAACATTCCCAATCACCTTAATCTCTTCACTGACAATCTTCTGATCTGACAGAAATAGAGGTTACTGTGTCCCTCAGTTTATAAAGTATTAGGGGAAGGGTGAGTGGATCAGAGAGAAAAACAGAATACAAAAATCATCAGGGAGATGGAGGAGCAGAGAGAATTACTTTTAATACGGTTGCATAATCCATAATTCAGCAAGCTTTTCATTTCTCTTATCTTCTAAAAAAACATGAAATTAAGTTCTAAGCAAAGTGCATAATTTATAAGTCTCTGTGCTGATTATTCCCAAATCCCCATGCCTAGCCCTGACTTCTTACATGAGTTCTAGTCTCATATTTCCAATTTCCTACAGAATGTTGCTGCCCTGAGTGAGCTATCATCTCAGCTCCCCATGTGTCAAAAAAACTCAACTCTTCCTCCAAAATTTCTTTTCTTTCCCAATTCTTCTTTCCTATCAAATGAACCATTGTTATTCTAGTCTTACTGGCAAAAAGCTCTAAATAAAATTGGATTCCCCCCTCTTGCCTCTGACACCTAAGTCTGTTAAATTTTTCTGGACTCATCCTTTTCTCCACCATCCCACTTTCAAAATATTTCCCCACCCTCCACTCCAGAATACTGACTCCAGTCTTTGCAATACTAATACAGACTGTAAATTCTTAACAATTTCATTTTCCTAAAATTATATTCATATCAGACCTATTGATGGCAGCCTATTTCTTGCTATGAGGAAGTTAAACACTCTTGCTTGCTCTCCCAGGGCTCTCCTATCATGACCTGATCCCATCTTGTTCTTTCCAACACATCCCTTCTCCAAACAGAAAGGTTCCAGCAGAGCCTGACATTCATATTAGGTAATCTAGGAGAGCTGGCTGAGTTAACCAAACTGAACTGAGCAGCCCTCACTCCAAGCTCCATATTCTATTCTTCCCACCTAGAATGGTCTCCTTCTTTCATTCTGAGTCTCCAGAACCCACTCATCTACAGGAGCCATCAAGCCTCAGTTCCATCAAGTCTCAACTCACTAACTCCCTACTCACTGTTCTTTGCCCCAAGACCCTTAGCTTTTACAATACATTCAAGCATTGAATCTCCAACTTTTGACTCCAAGCCCCATATTTTTGGTTTTTCTTATTAGACTATAAGTTATTTAAAGTCAGGGATCACATTTTATAATTACTGTTTTTTACCCTATAGAACTTTACGAAGTTCTAAACACACAAGTTTCTATTAATAATTGTTGAATGGAGAACAAAGTCAAGGAAAGAGTCAATAAGCCATTAAGAAGTATATACCATGTTAATGGACTGGAACAATTAATATTGATAAAATGACCATACTACCCAAGGCAATACACCTATCAAAATATCAATGGCATTTTTCACACAGCTAAAAAAAAATAATTCTAAAAAAATGTATGGAAAAACAAAAGAACTCTAATTACTAAAATGATCTTGAGAAAGATCAGAGTTGGAGGTATCATGCACCCCAGCTACAAAGCTACAGTAATCAAAACACTATGGTACTGGCACAAAATAGACACATCAATCAACGGAACACAATAGAGAACCTAGAAACAAATCCACATATTTAACAGTCAACTAATCTAAGACATAGGAGGCAAAAATATACAATAAATGAAGTGTCATCTGTAAAAGTTTTGAGTCACTATGTTGTACCCCTTAAATTAGTAAAATATTGTAAATCAACTATACCTCAATTTAAAAAAATTAAATGTGAGTGAATAAACTTGTAAGACACACACTGTGTTCATTGGGGTATGGGTAATTAAAGATGGAAAGGATCTGTTTAAGTAGTCCTCTTAATATACCATATTAAATGTACCATACCTCCTGTCCTTCACACTGAGATAGATGAATCAAATAGTCCTTATTTCTCAATTTTTCCCCTAATATAAACCCTATCCAAATAAGGAAGAAGTTCAGCTTTTAATACATGAAGGTAGATAAATAATAAGTAGTGATCAATCTAGTTATCTATCTGTTTGTCTATGTATCTAGCTTCTTATCTATCACCTCTGTCCACATAGCTGGTCCCTGATAGAACAGAAAGCCAGAACAGAGTATCTTGGATATATTCTGCATATTCAGAAAAGTACCCCCAAAACTTGGGTTTTCCTTTGGGGTAGAAATGAAAATAAATTTATTTAATCTTATAGTTTCTAGGCATATTAGTTAGCAGTAAACAACACTTATAATCTGCTAGTTACCAAATACATAAGAATCAGAGAAGGTTATCCTTTCCTACCACTGCTCTGTGAAATTCTAATTAAGCCTGCAACTGTTTATAGAAATAGGATTTTCCCAGTATCACTTCAAAACCAGTCCTGGAAATAGGTTAGAATCACATAATTTTAACAGGAAAGGGATAGTAGAAATTAGAATTCATTTATTTCACATGACTGAAACTAAGACTGAGAAAGTTTAGGTGATTTGCCTAGGTTCAAATAGGACAAGTCAGCACATCCTAAGATGAAAACCTAATCCCATGACTCCTGGTCCAAATCTCTTCCCTCCTTCTACTGCTTCAACTTACAAAGGTTTTCAAACTTCATAGTTAATTACAGAAATAAGAACTTTTTCTACTATGAAAGTAAAAGATCTTATAATGAATATCTTAAAGAGTTTAAAAACAATCTTCATGACTTAATTAAAATTATTTGACATTAAACGTAAATAAAGAAAAGACTTGCTGGATCCATATGCAACTCTTAGGAAATACACAATGCGATGGCTCTGATTTTCTGATCATTTTAGTTCTTTGAGCAAACAGACTGCTTTAGTCTACAACATCTCAAGATTTCTTTTGGGTCCTTTGCTTAATTGTATTTTATACATGATAAATTCTAATTTTGAATATAGCTAAATTTCAGCAAAGATGATACTAGAAAGAAAGACACAAAAATGTTAGGGGATGCTTTTATTAAGAAAACAATAATACTAAAATAGAAGATAACAAATAATATTTTCAACCCTTTAACCATGTGGCAGGTGCTACACTAAACTTTTTTTAATTATCTCATTTACTTCCCATCAGTCAGTCAGTTCAGTCACTCAGTCATGTCCGACTCTCTGCGACCCCATGAATCGCAGCACGCCAAGCCTCCCTGTCCATCACCACCTCCCGGAGTTCACTCAAACTCATGTCCATTGAGTCGGTGATGCCATCCAGCCATCTCATCCTCTGTCGTCCCCTTCTCCTCCTGCCCCCAATCCCTCCCAGCATCAGAATCTTTTCCAATGAGTCAACTCTTCACATGAGGTGGCCAAAGTACTGGAGTTTCAGCTTTAGGATCAGTCCTTCCAAAGAACACCCACAGCTTATCTCCTTTATAATGGACTGGTTGGATCTCCTTGCAGTCCAAGGGACTCTCAAGAGTCTTCTCCAACACCACAGTTCAAAAGCATCAATTCTTTAGTGCTCAGCTTTCTTCACAGTCCAACTCTCGCATCCATACATGACCACTGGAAAAACCATAGCCTTGACTAGACGGTCCTTTGTTGGCAAAGTAATGTCTCTGCTGTTCAATATGCTATCTAGGTTGGTCATAAATTTTCTTCCAAGAGGTAAGCGTCTTTTAATTTCATGGCTGCAGTCACCATCTGCAGTGATTTTGGAGCCCCAAAAAATAAAGTCTGACACTGTTTCCACTGTTTCCCCATCTATTTCCCATGAAGTGGGGGTACCTCCCATAAGAACCCTATAAAGCAAATGTTATTATAATATCTATTATTTCATAATCTCTATTCTATAGATAAGACTTCCAAGAGCAGAAAAGTAAGCTGTTGTCTCATTATTTTATGAACTTTTAAATAATAAGTTCTGGAACTGAGTATCAGATGCAGAATTAAGTTCAGATTCCATTTTCTTAACACACTGAAATACTGTGTCATTTCAGAAGTGAATGGGTTAACTAACATTCTTTAAAAATAGAAAAAAAAGAAAACACCTTTCAGAGCCTACACTCTGAAAGAGATACTGCTGCTTCTGATGATAATTGAGTATGAGGTAGACTACAGAATGACACTCTAGGCTGAAGGATTATACTTCTATCAGGAATTACACAGCTGGAGCAAGATAATTCTCCCTGCTTCTGTTTTAACAATAAAATGTCTTTAGTAAAATGGGGATAAGTGATTCAAGTAAAAATGCGTATATATAATATTTTTCATTTAATCAAAGAACAGGGCATGTGGATTGTGGATCTTTCCCTGGAATGCTAACCAAACCACATCACACAGATATATAAAACTCAAACACAATTTCAGGTCACAAAATACTTTCTTGATGTTATCAAGCGTTCTCATTACCTACCAGGAATCACTTACCACTTCATTCTCTTCTGATTTTTCAGAATGCTTTTTCAAAACATTTTCTGTTTTCTGAAATGTAAACATCATGGCTTATATACTGCTTCCTTAAAAATTTTTATGATTCTCATAGGCCAGAATCTCCATGTAAATTAGATGTAAATCTAAACTATGTTTCTAAATATTTAAGGACATAAAAAATCTCTATCCATCCTGCTGTCACTTTAAGCTATTTGACATTTATTGTTCTGAAGAGAAGAAAGGTCAGATGTATCAAATCTGCATTTGTACTTCTTGACATTTTTCTTCAACTACAGTTTTCCAAACTATGGTATTAAGACTAATACTATGAAAGAAAAAAAAAAAAAAAAGGAAGGAAGAAAGAAGGAAAGGGGAAGGGAGGGAGGGATGGGGTAGGGAGAGCTGAAGGAGGGGATTAAAAGGGAAGGAAAGAAAGAGGGAAGGGGGAAGGGGAAAAAGCCTTCCTTGTAGCACATTTCCAGCCTTAGCTGCCCACTGTGACACATGCATTTTCAGTGCTTTCCTCCTCAGCTGCATTTGTCAAGCAGATGTGTGGGTACAGACAGGCTGGAGCATGAAGGGAAAGGCAGGATCTGTGGAATGGAAGGGGACGCATGGTTTCATGATCTATTCAGCATGACCTTTGCTCATACTTCATGGAACGGATTGAGACCATCTGGCCCCACTCCTGGGTTCTCTATCCTTCATCTCTGCATAGCCCTCTGCACATCTGTCTTCTCTCCAGTCACCCCGGCCTGCGGGTCTGCCCATTCCTACCTCTAAGCTGCAGTAACACAAGGATTCCTAGTTAATTGCTTCAACGTGCTCCACAATGGTCAGATCACAGCAGAAGTTGTCTTCCTTTGAAGGAGACCCCTTAAAAGGATAAGATGTCAGGAGTAAATAAGCAAACACAGTGAGCACTCCAAAACCCAGAGTTTATGAAGAAGGCTAACAAGGGAAGCTAGGATGTATGGTTCCTTCATAGCACTCACTCATCATCATTTCTTATTTTATGCATTTGTTACCCTGCATACTTAAAATGCTTCCCTCTAGTCTACAAACCTCATGAGGCCAGAGCCCTGGTCTGTTTTATTCATTGCTGTCTGTGCAGTACCTAGCACAGTGTTTGATATTCTGAACCTGCAAGAAACATAAGGTGAGAAAAAGGAAAAGAAAGAAAAGAAGGAGGAGACTAAGGAAATTATCCAGCGTATGTAGGATAACTGACTGATGTAAAGGGCCCTCATACTGGGGAAAGAATGACAGTCATCAAGTAGAATGACGGACAAGAGTTAAACTGGCTAGGACTTAAATACCAGATCCTTCTCTCCTTAGCTATGTGATCTTTGTCAGTAACTTTAATCTCTCTGAGTCTTAGTTATCTGAAAATAAGAATAATAATATAATCAACCTTGTAGTAGTGAGGACTAAATATTGTAATTTGTGAAAATTGTTCAATGGTAGCTGTTATCATTAGTATTAAGTTACAGAGGAGTAGAATTTAGCCATTATTAAATATTTTTTCAACATATATGTCCAGCAAAAATAGGGCAGCCTTATAAAACAGTGATTCCCCATCTTCTAGAAATATTTTAAAGGATGAGATTGTAGGAACACTATCAAAGAACAGACTGCAGGAGCAGACAAAGCCTGAGTGGAGTGGCATCTGAGGCCTGTATAAGAGGCTGAAATGCCTAGGTTGAGTGGTCTTGCTACAAAATTATTCCTTCTTTCTGGTACCTGAAATCTCCTTTCTCTTTACCTTTTCCCCTTCTGATTTTCAACATAAAGAAGGTTCATCCATCTTTAATACACTTTTTCTTCATTCTGCAGCATCACTGACATCTCAGTCTCTCTCTCTTCCCTTTTTCCTTTCACAGATGATAAACTTCTTGAACTACTAAGCAAGCACATTTTGCTCTGATTTCTTTAACACTACCCTTACACTTCCTTGTGCATATGCCTGCTCTCCAGAAAGCTCTTGGCCAAACCCAATGACCTTTCCAGTCCATCTGTGGAAATCTTCCTCCTTCAGTTTCCATCACACCACTGGATCCAGTAGCCTCTCCTCCTTCTTGTAAGAAAGTTCTCTGGGATGAAATCACTGACTCCATTCCACCTCTTAATTATGAACTTTCTTAAATCTTAGGTGTGACCTTCCTTCCATATAAATAGCTCCCATATCCATATCTTCTGCCTGGACCTCTCACCTGTTCCTGCTTCTACTCTATATCTTCATGTGCATACAAGATAACCTGATCCTCAGATGGATGCCCACTACAACTATTATCATGCCAGTCACTCTCTCCTAGACCAGATCCTCATTCCAACTGACTGCTTTATCAGCAACACTACCAGTCTACAGGGTCCCAGGTCCAAAACCTTGGACCTTTGACTTTTTCCTTTTTGTTCCCTTATATCTGGGCATCTTTGAGTCCCCTACTCCTGAGCCAGGGTACGGCCTCTCAGGGCTCAAATCCAACTACCAGCTCTCCCTGTGGTCCAGGCCTGAAATGCATGACCAAACTACATTTCCTAAAGAATCTGCAGTCAACAGGCAATCAACATGCATCACCCCTACTCACAAATTCAACACTTTCTGACTCTTCAACATCAAATATAAATCCTGACTCAATAAGCCAGCCCCACCGCTAATTCAGAGTATCTGACTCAGCACCCATCCTCTCAACTCCCAATATTCCTTAGACTTTTCTGTTCTGGCTAGTCCTACTTTCACACACACACACACAGAATCAGTCTGTCTCTCTTTCTCTCTCTAATCAGTTTTTTTTTCCTCTGGGCATTAGTTTGTGTTAAGGTCCCATCTTCCCAACTTGAAAGTCCTTTGCCATTCTCTTTTCCAAGTCTAATTATGTACCCACTCTGCTGAGTGCTAAGTCATGTCTGACTATTTGAGACCCCATGGACTGTAACCTGCCAGGCTCCTCTGTGTGTGGGATTATACTGGCAAGAATACTGGAGTGAGTTGCCATTTCCTCCTCCAGGGGCTCTACCCAACTCAGGGATTGAACCCACATCTCCTGCAGCTTCTGCATTAGCAAGCAGATGATCACTGAGCACTGTATTCACCGGGAAGCCCTGAGAAGCCCTGTGTTCACTCTAAGACCTCTCAAATCACCTCCTTCTGGACTATTTTGTAACTCACTTCTATTGTAGTCCCCAAAGAAAACCATCATTCTCAGCAGATACCTTTGCCTTGACTTCCTGCCAAAAGGTAATAAGCTTATTCTTTCTAAAATTTCAGAGATATAATTTCCTGTCTCAGAGAAACTTCACCACTCCCATCATACACTGAACAACTGGAGCTCATCTGACTTTAAAGGAATGGTTTTTGAGATCTGGAGGTTCAGAATGAACCTGCTCCCAATCACCCCAGCAGGAACTGACCTCTCCAAGCCTCCAGTGAACCACTACAACCATTTGCATCATTTGTTCACCATTCGAGTGCTACCTTTCACTAGAGTTATTTATTAGCATGCCTTGTCTGCCTTTTCCCCTCAACTCATTGTGAACTCCCCTGGAGAAAGAGATTGTATTTCATTCAACTCGGTAAGTGCTCAATAAAAACCAAACCAATAAATAGCATTTCCTCAGGCAAAAGTCCAAATTTACAGATATCCAAAAAAGAATCCCTCTGTCTGATTTCTATTTGGTGAGTTCTCTCACAAACACCTATATGGTGTCTCTAGAGACAAGCCATTATGACTCTGATCTCCAAATTCACCACACAGACTCCCAGCCATGATGGAGTACTAAACAAGCACTGGACTAGCCTTTCTGTCATAAAAAGCAATAAAATTAGACAAAATATATGAAAAAACTATTTTTCTTGGATACTCAGTAGCAAAGAATTATAATCTTTGAAAGAAGAAAAATAAAATGTGGGAGGTCTTAGTTAGCACTGCCCTGACTTTCTGCCTGGAGGAATTTACTACACTCTGAAATAGGAAATGAACTGAAGTGTTAGTCATTCAGTCATGTCTGACTCTTTGCAACCTCATGGACTATACCCCACCAGGCTCCTCTGTCCATGGAATTTTCCAGGCAACAGTACTAGAATAGGTAGCCATTCCCTTCTCCAGGGGATCTTCCCGACACAGGGATCGAACTTGGGTCTCCTGCATTGCAAGCAGATTCTTCATCATCTGAGTCACCAAGGAGGCCCTTGATACAGGAAGGAAGAATCCAAGTAGAGCATGGTGGTCTCACAGGCCTGAGGTAATAGCAGAATTTGGGAAAGCTGATGCAGCTTCAATTACCAGGGAGCAGACCAGAGAAGAGACATCTAGAGAAAGACATAAAACACTCCATAAAACTGCACAGGAGTCCCCTTGAGTCTCTGGCTGAGTATTAAGTTGTATTCATAGGATGAGATTACACAAAGCTGGGTAAACAATCAGATCAAATCAGATCAGTCACTCAGTCATGTCTGACTCTTTGTGACCCCATAGCTAAAGGGAAAAGAACATATGAGGGAACTGCAATCTGAACAACTTCTGCAGCTCACACTGAATTAGAAAATGCTTTGTTGTTGTTGTTGTTGTTCAGCTGTATAGTCCTGTCCAACTCTTTGTGACCCCATGAACTGCAGTATGCCAGGCTTCCCTCTCCTTCACTATCTCCCAGAGTTTGCTTAAACTCGTGTCCTTTGAGTCTACAGTGCTCTCCAACCAGCTCATCTTCTCACCCCCTTCTCCTCCTGCCCCCAGTTCAGGGTCTTTACCAATGAGCCAGCTCTTCGCATCAAGTGGTCAAAGTACTGGAGCTTCAGCATCAGCATCAGTCCTTGCAATGAATATTCAGGACTAGATTTCCTTTAAAACTGACTGGTTTGATCTCCATGCTGTCCAAGGGACTCTCAAGAGTTTTAACCAGCACCACAGTTCAAAAGCATCAATTCTTTTGGCACTCAGCCTTCGTTGTGGTCCAACTATCACATACATACATGACTGCTGGAAAAACCACAGCTTCACCTTTGTCAGCAAAGTAATGTCCATGCTTTTAAATATGTTACCTAGGTTTGTCATAGCTTTTCTTCCAAGGAACAACTGTCTTTTCATTTTGTGGTTGCAGTCACCGTCTGCAGTAATTTTGGAGTTCAAGAAAATAAAATCTCTCCCTTTCCACTTTTTCCCCATCTATTTGCCATGAAGTGATGGGACCAGATGCCATCATCTTCGTTTTTTGAATGTTGAGTTTTAAGCCAGCTTTTTCGCTCTCCTCTTTCACTTTCATCAAGAGGCTCTTTAGTTTCTCTTTGCTTTCTGCCATTAGGGTAGTGTCATCTGCATCTCTGAAGTCTTTGATATTTCTCCCAGCAATCTTGATTCCAGCTTGTGCTTCATCCAGCCCAGCATTTCACATGATGTACTCTGCATATAATTTAAACAATCAGGGTGACAATATACAGCCTTGATATATCCCTTTCCCAATTTTGAACCAGTTCACTGTTCCAAGTCTGGTTCTAACTGTGGCTTTTTGACCTGCATACAGGTTTCTTAGGACATAGGTAAAGGGTTTGGAGAAGGAAATGGCAACCCACTCCAGTGTTCTTGACTGGAGAATCCCAGGGATGGGGGAGCCTGCTGGGCTGCCGTCTCTGGGGTTGCACAGAGTCGGACATGACTGAAGCTACTTAGCAGTAGCAAAGGGGTCTGGTATTCCCATCTCTTGAAGAATTTTCCAGTTTGCTGTGATCCACGCAAAGGCTTTAGTGTGGTCAATGAGGCAGAAGTAGATGTTTTTCTGGAATTGCTTTGCTTTTTCTATGATCCAGCAGACATTGGCAATTTGATCTCTGGTTCCTCTGCCTTTTCTAAATCCAGCTTATACATCTGGTACATCTGTAAGTTCCCGGTTCATGTAATTTAAAGCCTAGCTTGAAGGATTTTTAGCATTACCTTGCTAGCATGTGAAATGAGTGCAATAGTGCAGTAGTTTGAACATTCTTTTGCACTGCCTTTCTTTGAGATTGGAATGAAAACTGACCTTTTCCAATCCAGTGGCCACTGCCAAGTTTTTCAAATGTGCTGGCATATTCAATGCAGCACTTTAACAGCATTATCTTTTAGGATTTGAAAGCTCAGCTAGAATTCCATCACCTCCACTAGCTTTGTTCATAGTTATGCTTCCTAAGGACCACTTGACTTCACACTCCAGGATGTCTGGCTCTAAGTGAGTAATCATACCATTGTGATTCTCCGGGTCATTAAGATCTTTTTTGTATTTTCTGTGTATTTTTGCCACCTCTTCTTGGTATCTTCAGCTTCTGTTAGGTCCATACCATTTCTATCCTTTATTGTACCCATTTTTGCATGAAATGTTCCCTTTGTAACTCTAATTTTTTGAAGAGATCTCTAGTCTTTTCCATTCTATTTCCTCTGTTTCTTTGCATTGTTCACTTAAGAAGGTTTTGTTATCTCTCCTTGCTATTCTTTGGAACTTTGCATTCAGATGGGTATGTGTGTCAAGTCACTTCAGTTGTGTCAGACCCTTTGCGACCCCATGGACTGTAGCCTGCCAGGCTCCTCTGTCCATGGGATTCTCCAGGCAAGAATACTGGAGTGGGTTGCCATTTCCTACTCAGATGGGCGTATCCTTCCTTTAACCAGAGAGAAGAACCTCACTGTACACTTCAGGCTTTCAATGGAGACCCTAGAAAGATCAAACCTTAAGATGAGAACAAACTTAACAGAAGAATAAAGGCTCCTCTAAACTCCTTTAGCAAAGCTTGACAATAATCCTTGAAAGTATCAAATTGACGGGCAAGAAAAATTAATTGCCTGGCAAACAAAAGTTAACAGTCTTTAAATGAAGACAACAAAATCTATACAGTCAACAATGTAATATTTATAATATGTACCATCCAGTAAAAAATTATTAGGTATACCAAAGAGAAAGAAAATGTGACATTTAACTAAGAGAAAAACTGATCAATAGAAACAGACACAGAAACGACAAAATAATTTAAGTAGCAGAAAGAAACTTTAAAAAATTATGAGAGTCAATGTTTATTGAGTGCTTATTATGTGCAAGGTACTATTGTTTTAACATTAGGTATTATCTCATTTATTTTCAAAATAGTCCTCTAAGAGATAATCTCTTTGTACCATTTTGAGGAAACTAAAGCCCCATACGGTTCGTAAACAACTTGCCAATGATCAATCCAGCTTTCAGATATAAAAGCCAAGATCTGAACCCAGGAAATCTGATTCTAATGGCTATCCTCTTTTCTATAGTACCAGACTGCCTCAGAAAGAAATTTAAAGCAGCTATTATTAATACATTCAAGGACTTTTTAAAAACATAATGAGGAAAGAAACACAAATGGAAGTAGATATTCTAGAGCTAAAAAATATAATACCTAAAGTAAAAATATATTAGATGGGCTGGTTTATCATTGAATTAGACACTGTACAAGAAAATGGAACAAACTCTAAGACAAGCAAAAAAACTATCCAGATAAAAGTAGGGAGAGAAACAGGGCTGGGAAAAAAGTGAACAGACCCTTAATGAAATGTGAGAATACATTAATTGTAATAACAATTATAATTAAATTCTTAGGAAGAGGGAACAGAAAAAACTACTTGAAAATTTTCCAAATATGATGAAAAATATAAACCTGCAGAATTGAGAGTCTCTCAGCAAATCCCAAGCAAGAAAAACACAAAGAAACCACAAGACACATTATAATCAAACTGTGGAAATTCCATGATAAACAAAAAATCTTACAGCAACCATGGGATGATGGGAAGGGGAACAAAAGGGAAAATAGAGATAAGAATTTATCTGACTTCTGATCAGAAACAAGACAAACCATGTAACAATAGAACAATACTAAAGTGCTGTCAACCTAAAATTATATCCAGTGAAAATCTTCAGAAATAAAAGCAAAATAAAGATACTCAGCAAACAGAATCTGAGCAAATTTTAATACTGAAGAATGGCACAACATTAAATATTAATGGATGAAAGAAAAATATTGTAGATGTAAAGTGATTCAAAAAAGAACAAGGAACTTCTCCTGCAGCCAAGACAGAGTAAGTCCACTAAATCTTATTACCCTGAGGCTGACAACCAAAAACTCTGGACAAAATACAAAAACAACTATCAAGGGACTCTGAAAAGTAAATAAAACCAGGAATATTTAGAAAGAAAGGAAAAAGAAAAACTTGGAAAAGCAACTCCTAAGGATTCTTGGAGAAATCATTTCTTTCTGGCCAAAAGGCCAGGTAAAGGGCATTGTGATCCAGAGAACATGTATCTTTGACATTCTTTTTTTTCTCTCTCAATTCATGATAAGTCCTCAGGAGAGTTAGCTTGGCTGGTGATGTCAACAGCCAAACTCTAATAGAAATCCTATAACAATCGTTATCATTCAGACCAGAAAACTGGAGGTGGGGGTGGGGTGGCCTGGGGCTCGAGAAGGGACCCCTTCAGGCCTAAGAGTGTGGAGGGAATCCCTGTTCTGGTTATCTTTATTAGCTCTTTGTTTTGCCTGAAGCCAACCTTAGTTAAAGGAGTTGTGCTGCAGTAGTACAAGTGGGTAAAACTGTGAATTTAAGGAAAATCTAAAAGAAGAGAGAGATGGAGAAGGAAATATGCAAATTCTGTAAAGAAACTGGCCACAGGTTCCAGCTCACCTGTGAGCAACACACGTGTGGACAGACTTAAAGCAAAGGCCTTAAGGACAAAACTAAGTTTTAAACCATAGTCAAGTCTCAGACCAAAGAACATTTAGTCAAATTTTCCTGAAAACAACCTAAAATTACTCAATATATAAAGAACAACAACAAAACAAAGGACAAAGTCTTAAGGAGAAAGATGATCAACAGATGCCAATAAGAAGATGATAAGATGCTAAAACTATCAAAGACTTTAAAGAAGCTATTATAACTATGTTCCATGAGTTAAACATACATATCTGAAAAATAGATGGAAAGGTAGTTGTCAGTAAGTAAATAGAAAACTTTTAATGGAAAATTTAAACTAAAAAAAATATCTAAAATAAAAAATTATCATAAAATGGAGATAACAGAGTAAAGATTCATTAAACTTGAAGACAGAGCATAGAAACTGTCCAACCTGCAGAACAAAAAGAAAAAAAAAAATGAAAAATGAACTGAGCAGAGCCTCAGGAGCATGTGAGACAGTATCAAAAGGTCAAATAGTTGTTCAATTAGAGTACCAGAGAGGAGGAGAAAGATAATGGTGCAAGGGAAAAAATAAGGAAATAATGGCTGAAAACTCATCAAATATCATGAAAGACATAAACTTACAGATCAAGAATCTCAACAAATCACAAAGAGGACAGAATCAAATAAAACTTCATGCACAGATTCATCATAATCAAACTTCTGAAAACCAAAGACCAAAGAAAAATCTTAAAAATAGCTACATATAAGGGACAACAATTTAATGACAGAATTCTCACCAGAAACTGTGAAGGAGAGAAGAACATCATTCTTGAAGAGCAAAAAAACAAAAAACAAAAAAAAACACACAAATCAAAAATGTCCACCCAGAATTCTGCGCCCAGTAAAAATACTCTTTATAAGTGAAGATGGAATAAGGACACTCAGATAAGGGGAAAACTAAGAGAATTTGTCACCAGAAGACCTGCTCTAAAAGAAATGCAAAAGGGAGCTTTTTAGGTTGATAGAAAATGATAAAATAGGGAAAATTGGAATTTTAATGAAGATGGAACAACAAGAGAAATGCTACATATCTGAGTAAATATGAAGGACTAGTTTTCTCCTCTTATTTAAAATATGAATAACTGCTGAAAAAAAAAAATTAAAACTGCTGTCTAGCAAGATTCTAAGTTATATAGATAAAACATATATGATAACTGTAACACTAAGGGGGAAGACAAATGGACATACATAGTTGTAGAAAGTGAAAGTCACTAAGTCATACCTGACTCTTTATGACAGTCCATGAAATTCTCCAGGCCAGAATACTGGAGTGGGTAGCCTTTCCCTTCTCCAGGGGATCTTCCCCACCCAGGGACCGAACCCAGGTTACCCACATTTGCAGGCAGATTCTTTACCAGTTGAGCCACAAGGGAAGCCCAAGAATACTGGAGTGAGTAGCCTATTCCTTCTCCAGCTGATCTTCCCCACCCAGGAATCAAACTGGAGTCTCCTGCATTGCAGGCTGATTCTTTACCAACTGAGCTATCAGGGAGGCCTTACACATAGTTGTAAGCCATCTATATTTTACTTGAAGTATTAAAATGTCAACTCAAAATAAACTGTGAAAGCCCAAACATAAATAAAATCCCAAGAGCAAACACTAAAATAATAATATAAAAAGATGTAATGAAGACAAAAATTAAAACAAAAAAATATTCAAATAACTCAAAAGGAACCTGGAAAGGGATAATAGAAGAACAAAAAACATAAAGAGAAAATAATAATAACAAATGGTAGACCAAATCCAACCATATCAAACATAACATTAAATATATGTGTCTAACACATCAAGTAAATGATAGACATTGTGAGACTGAATTTTAAAAAGACATAAAACCCAACAATATGTCTTCTACAAGAAATTCACTTTAAATAAATACATAGATTAAAAGTAAAAGGACAAATATTGCTCATTATTAGAGACATGCAAATCAAAACTACAATGAGATATCACCTCACACCAGTCAGAATGGCCCTCATCCAAAAGTCTACAAACAATAAATGCTGGAAACGGTGTGCAGAAAAGGGAACAATCTTGCACTGTTGGTGGGAATGTAAATTGATACAGCCACTATGGAAGACGCTATGGACATTCCTTAAAAAACTGGGAATAAAACCACCATGCTGCTGCTGCGTCGCTTTAGTCGTGTCTGACTCTGTGCAACCCCATAAACGGCAGCCCACCAGGCTTCCCGTCCCTGGGATTTTCCAGGCAAGAACACTGGAGTGGGTTGCCATTTCCTTCTCCAAAGCATGAAAGTGAAAAGTGAAAGTGAAGTCGCTCAGTCATGTCTGACTCTAGCAAGCCCGTGGACTGCAGCCTACCAGGCTCCTCCATCCATGGGATTTTCTAGGCAAAACTACTGGAGTGGGGTGCCATTGCCTTCTCCGTAAAACCACATGACCCAGCAATTCCCTCTAGGCATACACCCTGAGGAAACCAAAATTGAAAGAGACACATGTATCCCATTGTTCACTGCAGCACTATTTACAATAAGCTAGAACATAGAAGCAACCTAGATGTCCATCGACAGATGAATGGATAAAGAACTTGTACTATATATACACAATGGAATATTCAGTTCAGTTCAGTCACTCAGTCGTGTCCAACTCTTTGCGACCCCATGAATTGCAGCATGCCAGGCCTCCCTGTCCATCACCAACTCCCGGAGTTCACTCAGACTCATGTCCATTGAGTCGGTGATGCCATCCAGCCATCTCATCCTCTGTCGTCCCCTTCTCCTCCTGCCCCCAATCCCTCCCAGCATCAGAGTCTTTTCCAATGAGTCAACTCTTCTCATGAGGTGGCCAAAGTACTGGAGTTTCAGCTTTAGGATCAGTCCTTCCAAAGAAAGCCCAGGTCTGATCTCCTTCAGAATGGACTGGTTGGATCTCTTTGCAGTCCAAGGGACTCTCAAGAGTCTTCTCCAACACCACAGTTCAAAAGCATCAATTCTTTGGTGCTCAGCCTTCTTCACAGTCCAACTCTCACATCCATACATGACCACAGGAAAAACCATAGGCTTGACTAGACGAACCTTTGTTGGCAATGTAATGTCTCTGCTTTTTAATATGCTTTCTAGGTTGGTCATAACTTTTCTTCCAAGGAGTAAGCATCTTTTAATTTCATGGCTGCAGTCACCATCTGCAGTGATTTTGGAGCCCAGAAAAATAAAGTCTGACACTGTTTCCACTGTTTCCCCATCTATTTCCCATGAAGTGATGGGACCGGATTCCATTTTAACATTACATGATTATATTTGAAATAGAGGGCAAAAAAATCTTTAATCAATGATCTTAAGAAACAAGAAACAATTAGAGCAAATTAAACCCAAGGCAAACAAAATGAAAGAAAGACAATAAAATGAGAGCAGAAATCAGTGAAATTTAAATAAGAAAAATAACAGAAGAAATCAATATCACAAAGGTCATTTCTTTAAAATTCAGTGAAGTGGTAAATTGGTATTCTCTACCCAGAATGATGAAAAAGAAAAGAGAAAGATGATGCAAATTACCAGCATCAAGAGTAAAAAAAGGGCATCACCACTGAGCCTACAAACATTAAAAATAAATAAATAAGGGAATATTATGAACAACCTAACTTGTTTTAATTCAACAAATTAGATGAACCAATTTTTTTAAGGATAAAAATGACCAAAGTTCACTAAAAAATAAACAGATAATATGAATAATCCTTTAATTAGTATTAAATAAATATATTTAGTATTTAAAAACCCTCCAGCAAAGACTACACCAGGCCAAGATGGCATCCGTACCGAATTCTACCAAAAATAATTCCAGAAAGAAAAACGTACAATTCTCTTCCAGGAAAAACAAAAGAAGAGGGAGCACTTCCCAACTCATTTTATGATCCCAGGATTACCTAGACCCTAAAGCTTGTCAAAGATAGTAAAAGAAAACTATACCAATAACTTTCATGAACATGAAGAAATTCTCACCAGGTATTAGGAAGCAGATCCAACAATATGTAAAAAGTATGATAAGTCATACCCATGTGGGATTTATCCAGGGAACTTAAAGCAAATCAACATTTGGAAGTTAAATACTGTAGTTCACATTTATCAAAGAAGAAGAAGAAAAACCACACGATCATCTCAATAGATGCTCAGTCTGAGGGAAGCCAGACACCAGGACACAAGGATGTTCCAATAATCCTGTGGAGAGGACCACCTGGTGAAGAACTGAGACCCCACCAATAGCCAGCATCAGCCAGCCAGTCATGTGAGTAAAGCACCTTGTAAGTAAATCCTGCAACCGCAGTCAAGCTTTAGGATGCCTACAGTTTTGGCTGATAGCTCATGAGAGACTCCATGCAAAAATCACCAAGTCAACTGTTCCCAAATTCCTAATTCATAGGAACTATAAAAGATATTTATCATTATTTTGAACCACTAACTTTGGGGGTGATTTCCTATGCAATGTTAGATAACCAATACCTAGAAATACAAATCAAAAGCACAATGAGGTGCCACCACACACTGGCAATGCCAAATATTTTGAGGGATGTGGATAGAGCCAAGTAGAACTCTCATACATTACTGACAGGAGCAAAATACAGTACATATACCTTGGGAAAATGTTTTTTCAATTTCTAATAATGTTAAACATGCATTCACCACACAATCCAACAATTCTATAATGGATTTAAGATAATTTATAACGTATGTCCACAAAGTGAATTATATACACAATGTTCGTAACAGCTTTAGTCATGAGTGACCCAAACTGGAAACAATCTAAATGTCCATGAACAGATGAATGGATAAACAAATTGTTGACCCTTAAACAATGCAGAAGTTAGGGATACCTACACTCCTTGCAGTTGAAAACTTGCATATAATTTTTATTTGGCCCTTCCAATACAGGGTTTAATTCCTCCATACCAGCTGTTCCACATCAGTGGATTCAGCCAACTGTGGACTGTGTAGTATTTGTTGTTGAACAAATCCACACATAAGTGGACCCCCTCTAAGTTCACACTCAAATTGTTCAAGAATCAACTGTCTGTTCATACAATGAGATGAATAAAAAGAAACAAACTACTATTATAATACATACCAACTACACACAAAAAATCTTAAAAGCATTAGAATTCTAAGTGAAAGAAGTCAGATACAAAAGAATATACTGTATGTTTTCATCCACAGAACAGACAAAACAAATCTATTGCAATAGAAATCAAATCAGATATTGCCTAGAGCAGGAAGTACTGGGTTCATTGCAAAAGGTCAAGGAAGACCCTCGGGGGTTTAGGAATGTTCTGTATACTAATTAGGAAGGTGGTTACACAGGTGTACACATTTATCAAACAAAACACTTAAAATAGGTGCATTTTATTGTATGTGAATTCTACTTCAATAAAATTGAAAATAACCATTATATAATGTTGGTCATAGGTTCAGATACAAGGTCAAAAATAATCCTTTCAGGCCAAAAATAATCAAGTGTTCCTTCTCACGTCCTTCCCTCCCCAACCCCTATTCTCTGTCACTCTTGGCTTCCTTTACTACATCTATGCATCTCCATATCCAGAAAATAATCCCTGTCTTCTGTTTTCCTCGGTTACCTCTTCTTACACATTCCTCTCTGTTTTCCCACTTATATCTCTGTCATTCTCATTTTTATCTTTCTTTATATAAATATAGTTGTGCTCCTGCCCACTTTTTTATGTCCCCTCTAAACTCTTTCTCTTTTCTTTAACTCACTTGAATGTAAGACCAAAGAATTTTGAAAATTTGATTTATTATTTGAATATTTTGTTAAATTTAAGACTGAGTACAAGAAATATTTGCGTTTTATTTAAATTATTTTATTTAAAATGAAATTATTAAGAGTTATTATGCACAATTTATTACATAGTCCTTGGTTGCTACTTTTCCCTCTTTGAGTTAATGACCTCACTTGTAACAGGGCTCCCTTTCCCTACTTTAGGAAGCTTTTGAAGCATCCATTCTGGCCACCAATGGAAGAAATGCAATCAAGAACTGGGGTAAAAAACTAATACTTGTTGAATACCAACTGTGTGTCAGGACTTTCTATATGCCTTATCCTATTCTCACAGTAACTCAGGAGATGGGTATTATTTTTCTCACTTTACAAATAAGAAAAACCAAAATTCAAAGAAGAAAATAAGTAGCCTTGGGCCAATAAATGGTATAGGAGGGCTTCAATCCCAGATCTTTTACTTATTCTACTATGGTTTATCCAAAGTCATGTATGGACGTGAGAGCTGGACCATAAAGAAGGCTGAGCACCGAAGAATTGATACTTTTGAACTGTGGTCCTGGCAAAGACTCTTGAGAGTCGCTTGGACTGCAAGGAGATCAAACAAGTCAATCCTAAAGGAGATCAACTCTGAATATTCTTTGGGAGGACTGATGCTAATCTGAAGCTCGAATACTTTGGCCACCTGATGCAAAGAGCCAACTCATTGGAAAAGACCTTGGTGCTTGGAAAGATTGAGGGCATGAGAAAGGGATGACAGAGGATGAGATGGTTGGATGGCATCATCAACTCAATGGACATGAGTTTGAGCAAACTCTGGGAAATAGGGAAGGACAGGGAAGCATGGTGTGCTGCAGTCCATGGTGTTGCAAAGAGTTGGACACGACTGAGCAACTGAACAACAACAACCCATTATTTAGAATAGGACCTTTTACTTTTGACTTTACAGAAGTCCAATTCCTCGATAAGAAAATGTATAAATGAACGGTGTCATATTCATATAAAGGAATACAACACAGCAAACTAAGAAAAAGAAAGACTGAATGTTGGCGCACAAAGACTGAATGTTGGCGCACAAAATGACCAATGAACCCTACATAAATCATGCTGAGTAAGAACAGTCAGACACAAAATAATATATACTATATGATTCCATTTTACATGAAATTCAAAAATAGGCAAAACTAATTGATGATACTGGAGAAGGAAATGGCAACCCACGATACGGATGATAAGGATGGTTATCTTGGTTAGGGGTTGAATACAGACTGCAAAAGGACAGGAGGGAACTTTCTGGGGATGCTAGAAATGTTTTGTATCTTCATCTGGGTGACGATTATATGGATGCTGTACATGTGAATTATCATCAAGCTGTACACAAAATCAATAGACTCAATCCACCTTATTTGTCATCCCTCAATTAAAAAACAAATCATTTTCTGATGCTAAAACACAGGTCCTATGTCCCACTACCAGAGATCCATTTCCAGAAAAGTCTGAAATTGAGCAAACTGATTTCAATGAAACAACCTCACTTTAGGAACCTTGGGAAGGGGCTTTACAAACACTTTTCAATGCTTCTGAGCTGTTAACTGAACCTTACGGCCTGCATCAAAGTCTGGGATGTTGCATAGCTGCTCTGAATGCCAAAGGTTGGGGGAACTATGTATGGATGAAGTAGAATCTTAGCACCTGTCATGAAACTTATATATTCATTTTTCTACTTCCTTACATATTTATTTCTGAATAATCCAGAGTAGAGCCTTCCACATAGGTTATCTCATACAATGCAACAGCAACTCCGTGAGGTAGTCAAGACAAGATCTGTGTTATCTCCTTTAGGAAAACAAAACTCAGAGGCTCAAGGTGTTTAAGGGATTGCACAAGATTTCAAATACAATGAAGGCTAATATCATAAGAGAATCTAGGCCTCCTAGCTCCACCCATGCCCAAGTTCACAAATCCATATTCTGATGAAAACTGAATAAAATATAAGTGAGAGAAAAAACCATAACCAATGGTTTAAATTTTCCTTCTGATTTCCTTTGGTTATCTGCCTGATTTCCTTTAAGCTTGCCTAGATTTGCTTTGTTTTACTTTCATACTTTTTTTCATACCTACCCTTTAGCCTTTTCCTTACTCAAGGGAATTCAGACTGCCTACTTCTTCATGCACCTGCTGTCACTTAGCCAGAAAGGGATGATTCAGGGAACAAAGTCTCTTAATTAACCATGTGGTTAGGTGTATCTGCCCCAAAGGAGCTCTCTTTCTGACATGTTCTTGGGCTTCCCACTTTCTGGAATGTCTATGTTGTATCACCAAATGGATTTGATAAAATTTCCCTGGGAAAGGACCTAAGCTAAGAACAGTTCTGCTGGAAAATTAATCATAATATTTACTGAAGAAAAAAAAAGCTATTCTGAGAAATCTGGCTCACCCAAAAATATATGGGGTACCTCCCACCTCCTTACTATCTCACCACCAGGCCAACACTTGCTTTGAACTGCTCCAATCTCACACCTTGACTGTGTGAAAGAACTCACGTAATTACTAGGTTAAGAAACACTAGCCATGCCCTAGACTGGAGGACAAAGCAAAGGTTCTAAGAAAGAAGGCATTCACAGGGCTCCTTACTTGCTATTCACAGGGCTCCTTATTTGCTATTCTCTCTACATGACCCCTGGATCTATAACCATCCTCACCAATACTCATGTTCATCTACTCTCAAGCAGAGATGATAACCATGTGCATCTTTTGGAGGCAGTGGTTCATCTATGGCTCACAAAAAAACACCATGTATAAAATGCAGTGTGGATGCTTAGCAACTTATTTTAGGTTAAGGTGATTTCCTAAGAAATTAGGAATGTGGTCCACTGGAGAAGGGAGTGGCAAACCACTACAGTACTCTTGCCTTGAGAACCCCATGAACAGTATGAAAAAGCAAAATGATAGGATACTGAGAGGAACTCCCCAGGTCGGTAGGTGCCCAATATACTACAGGAGATCAGTGGAGAAAACTCCAAAAAGAATGAAGGAATGGAGCCAAAGCAAAAACAATACCCAGTTGTGGATGTGACCGGTGATAGAAGCAAGGTCAGATGCTGTAAAGAGCAATATTGCATAGGAACCTGGAATGTTAGGTCCATGAATGAAGGCAAATTGGAAGTGGTCAAACAGGAGATGGCAAGAGTGGACATTCTAGGAATCAGCAAACTAAAATGAACTGTAATATGTGAATTTAACTCAGATGAACATTATATCTAAGAAGTGGAGTAGCCATCATGGTCAACAAAAGAGTCCAAAATGCAGTACTTGGATGCAGCCTCAAAAATGACAGAATGATCTCCGTTCGTTTCCAAGGCAAACCATTCAATATCATGGTAATCCAAGTCTATGCCCCAACCAGTAATGCTGAAGAAGCTGAAGTTGAACGGTTCTATGAAGACCTACAAGACCTTTTAGAACTAACACCCAAAAAAGATGTCCTTTTCATTATAGGGGACTGGAATGCAAAAGTAGGAAGTCAAGAAACACCTGGAGTAACAGGCAAATTTGGCCTTGGAATACGGAATGAAGCAGGGCAAAGGCTAATAGAGTTTTGCCAAGAGAACGCACTGATCATAGCAAACACCCTCTTCCAACAACACAAGAGAAGACTCTACAAATGGACATCACCAGATGCTCAACACCAAAATCAGATGGATTATATTCTTTGCAGCCAAAGATGGAGAAGCTCTATACAGTCAACAAAAACAAGACTGGGAGCTGACTGTGGCTCAGATCATGAACTCCTTATTGCCAAATTCAGACTTAAATTGAAGAAAGTAGGGAAAACCACTAGACCATTCAGGAATGACCTAAATCAAATCCCTTATGATTATACAGTGGAAGTGAGAAATAGATTTAAGGGACTAGATCTCATAGAGTGCCTGATGAACTATGGACAGAGGTTCGTGACATTGTACAGGAGACAGGGATCAAGACCATCCCCATGGAAAAGAAATGCAAAAACCAAAATGGCTGTCTGGGGAGACCTTACAAATAGCTATGAAAAGAAGAGAAGCGAAAAGAAAAGGAGAAAAGGAAAGATATAAGCATCTGAATGCAGAGTTCCAAAGAATAGCAAGAAGAGATAAGAAAGCATTCCTTAGCGATCAAGGCAAAGAAATAGAGGAAAACAGCAGAATGGGAAAGACTAGAGATCTCTTCAAGAAAATCAGAGATACCAAGGGAACATTTCATGCAAAGATGGGCTCGATAAAGGACAGAAATGGTATGGACCTAACAGAAGCAGAAGATATTAAGAAGAGGTGGCAAGAATACACAGAAGAACTGTACAAAAAAGATCTTCACAACAGAGATAACCACGATGGTGTGATCACTCACCTAGAGCCAGACATCCTGGAATGTGAAGTCAAGTGGGCCTAAGAAAGCATCACTATGAACAAAGCTAGTGGAGGTGATGGAATTCCAGTTGAGCTATTTCAAATCCTAAAAGATGATGCTGTGAAAGTGCTGCATTCAATAGGCCAGCAAATTTGGAAAACTCAGCAGTGGCCACAGGACTGGAAAAGGTCAGTTTTCGTTCCTATCCCAAAGAAAGGCAATGCCAAATAATGCTCAAACTACCGCACAATTGCACTCATCTCACACGCTAGTAAAGTAATACTCAAAATTCTCCAAGCCAGGCTTCAGCAATATGTGAACCGTGAACTTCCTGATGTTCAAGCTGGTTTTAGAAAAGGCAGAGGAACCAGACATCAAATTGCCAACATCTGCTGGATCATGGAAAAAGCAAGAGAGTTCCAGAAAAACATCTATTTCTGCTTTATTGACTATGCCAAAGCCTTTGACTGTGTGGATCACAATAAACTGTGGAAAATTCTGAAAGAGATGGGAATACCAGACCACCTGATCTGCCTCTTAAGAAACCTATATGCAGGTCAGAAAGCAACAGTTAGAACTGAACATGGAACAACAGACTGGTTCCAAATAGGAAAAGGAGTCCATCAAGGCTGTATATTGTTACCCTGCTTATTTAACTTCTATGCAGAGTACATCATGAGAAATGCTGGGCTGGAAGAAGCACAAGCTGGAATCAAGATTGCTGGGAGAAATATCAATAACCTCAGATATGCAGACGACACCACCCTTATGGCAGAAAGTGAAGAGGAACTAAAAAGCCTCTTGATGAAAGTGAAAGAGGAGAGTGAAAAGTTGGCTGAAAGCTCAACATTCAGAAAACTAAGATCATGGCATCTGGTCCCATCAGTTCATGGGAAATAGATGGGGAAATAGTGGAAACAGTGTCAGACTTTATTTTTTTGGGCTCCAAAATCACTGCAGATGGTGACTGCAGCCATGAAATTAAAAGACACTTACTCCTTGGACGGAAAGTTATGACCAACCTAGATAGCATATTAAAAAGCAGAGACATTACTTTGCCAACAAAGGTCCATCTAGTCAAGGCTATGGTTTTTCCAGTAGTTATATATGGTTGTGAGAGTTGGACTGTGAAGAAAGCTGAATGCCAAAGAACTGATGGTTTTGAACTGTGGTGTTGGAGAAGACTCTTGAGAGTCCCTTGGACTGCAAGGAGATCCAACTAGTCCATTATAAAGGAGATCAGCCCTGGGTGTTCTTTGGAAGGAATGATGCTAAAGCTGAAACTCCAGTACTTTGGCCACCTCATGCGAAGAGCTGACTCATTGGAAAAGACTCTGATGCTGGGAGAGATTGAGGGCAGGAGGAGAAGGGGACAGCAGAGGATGAGATGGCTGGATGGCATCACCGACTCGATGGACATGAGTTTGGGTAAACTTCGGGAGTTGGTGATGGACAGGGAGGCCTGGCATGCTGCAATTCATGGGTTCGCAAAGAGTTGGACACAACTGAGTGACTGAACTGAACTGAACTGAATTTTCTAAGACAGCCTCCCATTCAAGTCCCTGGGTTCTGTGTCTCCATGAAATTTCAAAGATTTAATTGCTTTTCATGGGCTCATGTCCATTAACCACTTAGGACTTCGCATCTCTCCATGGCATCTGGTCCCATGACTTCATGGCAAATAGATCGGCAAACAGAGGAAACAGTTGCTGACTTTATTTTTCTGGGCTCCAAAATCACTGCAGATGCTGACTGCAGCCATGAAATGAAAAGAAGCTTGCTCCTTGGAAGGAAAATTATGACCAACCTAGACAGCATATTAAAAAGCAGACATTACTTTGCCAATGAAGGTCCTTCTAGTCAAGGCTATGGTTTTTCCAGTAGTCATGTATGGATGTGAGAGTTGGATTATAAAGAAAGCTGAGTGCAGAAGAATTGAGGCTTTTGAACTGTGGTGTTGGAGAAGACATTTGAGAGTCCCTTGGACTGCAAGATCTAACCAGTCCATCCTAAAGGAGATCAGTCCTGAGTGTTCACTGGAGGGACTGATGTTGAAGCTGAAACTCCAATACTTTGGCCATCTCATGCCAAGAATTGACTCATTTGAAAAGACGCTGATGCTGGGAAAAACTGAAGGCAGGAGGAGAAGGGGATGACAGAGAATGAGATGGTTGTATGGCATCACTGACTCAATAGACATGGGTTTGGGTTGACTCCGGGAGTTGGTGATGGACAGGGAGGCATGCCGTGCTGAGGTTCATGGGGTTGCAAAGAGTCAGACATGATTGAGTGGCTGAACTGAACTGAACTGAACTGCATCTGACAATGGGGGGCTTCCCTGGTGGTTGAGATGGTAAAGAATCCATCTGCAATGTGGGAGACCTGAGCTTGATCCCTGGGTTGGAAAATCTCCTGGAGGTAGGCATAGAAACCCACTCCAGTATTCTTGCCTGGAAAATCCCCATGGACAGAAGTGCCTGTGGGCTACAGCCCATGGCGTCAAAAAGAGTCAGACATGACTGAGCGACTAACCACAGTATACATCTGACAATGAATGATGAGGCTAGAAATGTACAGGAAGGGCACAGCTCCAGCTAATTACAATAAAGGAGTTGCCAGAGGCCAGTGGTCCAGCATGTCTACGGACATGGTAAGGCCTGGACTGCACAGATCATTCTGAGAGAAGATCCACCATCTGAAAACTACTGCTCTATAATGCCTCTATCTTTTTCTTTCTCAGCATTCATTTCCTTACTTTCACAAAGTTAAGACTTTGTTTATTTCTAGACAAAAAAAAAAAAAAAAAAGAATCAGATTGTAAATATGCCACTTGATTCTCTGGACTGAATCCAAGGTCAAAAGGCCTATAAGAAGATAATGTGAAGTGAAGTTGCTCAGTCGTGTCTGACTCTTTGTGACCCCATAGACTGTAGCATACCAGGCTCCTCTGTCCATGGGATTTTCCAGGCAATAGTACTGGAGTGGATTGCCATTTCCTTCTCCAGGGTATCTTCCCAACCCAGGGCTCGAACCCAGGTCTCCCGCTTTGTAGACAGATGCTTTACCATCTGAGCCACCAGGGAAGTCAAAGTAAATGCCGCACCTCAACACCTCTTTTCATCTACATTTCTGGCAAAGACAGGTCTTCCGTGATGGAATAATAGAAACTGTCATCCTGGTCACTCCCCATTTCCTCTGGATCTCACCTCTCATCTCTAGGAGTTAGAAGTTAGTTGTATGGGGAACACACAGCATCACAATTGCTGCCAGGGCTGCCACATATTGCCACACACAAGGACTGCACAAGTCCAGACGGCACCATTCAAATAGGCTAAAATGTATATGGAACCCTTGTAATTGCAGAGTACACAACCTGCACAACCAGATGCTGGAGTGGTGCTGCTTCTAGGAAAAAATATAATTGTGCATATTGATGGAGCAGTTTATGATGTTTCAGGTTTTGGATTAAGATTTGCATGTGCCATGCTTTGTCGCTCAGTCATGTCCGATTCTTCAAGACCCCATGGACTGCAGCCCACTTGTCCATGGGGATTCTTCAGGCAAGAATACTGGAGTGGGTTGCCATGCCCTCCTCCAGGGGATCTTCCCAATCCAGGGATTGAAAACAGGTCTCCCACACTGAAGGCAGATTCTTTACCCACTGAGCCATCAGGAAAGCCCTAAGATTTACATGCATCACCTAATTTAATATTCGGGACATGATCTTGAGATAGGAACTATTTACTACAACCATTTTCAAATGATCAAACCAGGCCTTAAAGATTTTAAGAAATCTTTTTTTTCCAAGTCATGGCTATTGCCCACCAAATATTTATTATACGACCTTCTGAAAAAGATAACGTAAAGCTTTTTGTCTATTTACATGTCTTGGTTATTTATAGTATGCACCTTGAGATGATTCCCTTAGTGGAAAGAGCTCTGATTTGAAGGCAGGATATGTGGTCCCAGTCAGTATTCTAATATATCCTTTAGCAAGTCATAACCTTTCAACATATGAATGAAAGTTTTCAGGTCTAAAACTTTCTACCTAAATGACCTTGAAACAATGTTATCAAACTTCTGGATTTCAATTACTCTACTTACAAAATAAAGCAAATATTTGCCCTTCCTACTGTATGATTGGTAAAAATGACAAATGTTAAAATGATTTATAAATTATAAAGTCCTATACAACTGTAATAGGACATTAATAATGATTATTTTAAAAAGCAAAATATCCTTTCCAAATCAGGATGGGCAAATTTCTATGAAGTGTTGTCAGGCAGTAATTCTGAGAGTGGCAATAAGCTGCAACTTTTGCTCACACAACTCTCCTTCTTTTCTCCTACCCACAGGCCAGTCCCTCTTTACCGTCTGCAGACAAACTGCCTTATAAAAGCTTTCATTTTTATTCATGATACTACTCTCCTCCCACATTCCTCATAAAACCCCTCATGAACCTTCTTTCTCTTTTGTAAATTTGTGAAAGGATCAATAGGATTCAGAAGAAGTGCATTTTTCAAATAGCTGTATATATTCTCAGCATTTCAAAGGGTTTTCAGTAGCCAGTAAGAGTTCACCAAATCTAGAACTGATCTCATCTTCTCAAGATCCAAGTACCTTTTGTCTTGCCCAATGACTTGATGCCACACACATGAATAAATATATCTTTAATGTATAGTTCTGGGTGAGTGTGACTCCCTCTAGTGAATATACAAAAACCTCAGAGAACATTCTTGTTTAATCTAGGGATAAAGAAGAATAAACTCATTAATTTCAAAATAGTATTTTCAAGATACCAACAATGTTCTTGTAAGCACTTCCCACAAACTTCAAAGATACGTATGCAATTATTTTCTCTTCCCCCTGGTAACATCAAAACCCAGAGGCTCTCCAGAACTGCATCCCAAAAAACCCAACTCCTGATGCTGTTCTCCATCCCAGCTCTTCTGTCTTCTGCAGCTTCTCAACATTTGAAAATATAGAACTGATTAATTATGAATGCTGTGGCTTGTCTGACCCACATCTCACCTTACTCTTTTGCTCCTTTGGAATTCCATTCCATAGTCAGAGGAATATCAATTTCAGAAAATAAGGTTTCCCTGATATCTAACCTGAAGTTTCCTTCTGCAAGTCTCATCCTATTACTTCTGTGGGCCACACTAAATAACTCTTCCCCTTCACTGCCACTCTCCCTCTTCAGAGATTTGTAGATTGTTACCATGGCTTCCCCTTCATCACCACTTAGCCCAGCCATATATATTTAATTTTTTTCATCTTTTGTCTTAAATCAGTCCATTCAACTCTTAAATCAGCTCTCTGCTCTTCTCTGGACTAACTCCAACTCTCCCAATTCACCTCCAATAACTGATATCCCTTCTGGGAGCTCCAATTTACTATCTTCCTTCCCTCTCTTTGCCCTTTCCAGAAATGAAATAGGAAGGGACTAACAGATATGTGAGGTCAAGGGTCAGGAATATTGCATTGTATATACCTACTCTAAATTGCTTAAGCCTCTCCATAGTACATATAAAGTCCCAAGTCATATATCCCCTTTCCTGGAATGAGAAGGCAGGTATTAACAGTGAAACAAGCCCTCTTATCCCACAGATCATTATCCTCTAGGCTTCTGCCTGGAGGACGGCAGAAGCAAGATGTCAAGACATTTACACAACAGGTTACAAAGTAGAGCTATGGGCAATGTGGTAGCCTCCAGGCAGACATCATTTTTGAGGTTTGGGCTGTCCCAAGATAGGGCACACCATTTGTATAGTCCCAGTAACTCTCTGTACCTCTTTTCAATGAATGGGTGTTCTGGAGAACTACTTCCGACTTTTCATATGTTGATCCCATTTATGAATTCACAATAACCCTCAAAGAAACACCATGTTAATGTCTCTCAGACATCCTTTTGTTCTCTCAGATAGCCCAAACTGCAAGTGATATGAAGGTATTGCTTTGTTCTAACTAGGTGCTTTTCCATTTTTTTACCACATTCCTAGTCATGGTCTGTTCAGGTTTGGTACCCTACCTTTAGTCTGAGACAAATGGGCTACCCCAGGCCTCTCAAAACAAGGGTTGGCAGAAGACCCATCCTCTCCACTTTCTTCCCCACAGACAGCCCACCAGCAAGACCATTCCCCTCTAGATTAGACCATCAGTTACTCAGGCAGAAACAGGGAGAAATTTACTGAGCTGTGCCTATTTTTCTTCACTTAATTGAAGATCCTATGTCACACAACAGTTAAATGCCTTTTCTGTAAGTCAGAGTCTATATAAAAAGAATAAATCCATTTCCTCAAACATGATAAATAGCATAATTAGTCCAAGTGTGACTAATTGTTCCAAGTGTGAGAACCTAAACTTCAATTTTGATACAAGAAAATTTGATAAAAAGAAAATGAATGAAACCACAATAATATATATTGCCCCAAACATAAAACATGATACAGAAGGGTGTGCCCAGTCCCTCCACAGGAAGTCTGCAGTAGAGACTGTATCTAAATGAGGCTGAGGAAGCAGTGATAAGGCGAGAACCTAGTCCTGCATGGCCAGCTGCCTAACTGCAGACAGCATATGTCTCAGAGCAGGAGAGTCCAGCCTGTTCCAAGTGTGATCACCACAAGGCCTGAAGTGGTTTTCAATAAGCTGTCTGTCTCCCTGGAGGTCATGGGGAGCTCATCCAGTTACACTTAGTGTCTTATTTGATCCCATCAATAATCATTTGATCCCAATACTGCTGAAAAATGCTTGGCTAAAATTTCTAGCCTTTTAATGGCAGAATCCTGGCTCTTTCTAAAACTAGCATTGCTAGATGTGTCAAATGATGCATAAGGGCTTCGTCCTGCTGCCAAATGGACTGTGTTGCTGAGGGAGGATTTGGGATGTTCACTGTGCTTCCCTACAACCAGTAGCAGAGCAGCTCCCAGAGCACACTAATCTCTACATGAAACTCCCTCACTCAGAAGCTCCAACTCCTCATCAAATGTTTGACTGGAGTATATTCTTCAAAAGCATTAAGTGTGTGACTCCCCAGAGGCACCAGTGATAACTTCAAGCAACCTGCTTGTTTATAGTAGGTAAGTTCAGAGCTGTAGAAAGGACCCCTTTGCCTATACCATCAGCATCTAGACTGCTAGGGCCTGCCTATATAACAAAAAATGATAGGAAAGTTTCAGAGATGCTCAGAGACATGAAAGTGGGAGAAAATCTGCATTCCCAGAGAAGTAATTTTTATATCCATTACACAAACATTAGGCACTAAAAGAGAATGTTGCATGTATAAACCATGGAAGCCAAGACAACATTAAAGCACAGCTGTTCTTTACAAAAGTATCTGTAGTGAGACAACAGTATTGGTCTCTATCTCAGTTCACAGAAAGCACTATCAAATTCATCAGATCTTGTCTCTTGCCACAGGTTAGTATAAATTCCAACACTGAACATAAAGGGGTCATTTTAGGTGCCAATACCACTAGCGCTAATGCTGAAATATGTATCCAGACTCTGATTTCCATGGGGATCACATACCAGTGTATTTTCTCTGCAATGACTGAGAAACCTCAGCTTCAGAATATCCCTTCATGAAACTACTGGGTATATGTGGGAGTGTGTGTGTGTGTGTGTGTGTGTGTGTGTGTGTTGGGACAAACATGGGAGATACTTGTAGCTCTATATTAGGCTTTTTTCCAATGCTTTCCATCCTATTAATACAGAGACATTAGTAACCAGTGGAGCATGAGAATTTCATTTATTTCTGACAACGAGAATGATAGAAAAGATGCCGGGTTTTACTCAATGAAATTAGTGTAGGCATTTAAAAGGCATGCTTTCTCTTCTGTGCTTTCTCATTCATTTACATTTTATATTTTATTCACAAGACTTTCCCCAATGGTCTTACAAAAGAAACATCCATTCAAAACCACCTGGTTTTCCCAGTTAAAGGATATTATAGGAAGACTTAGAAGTAAGTGCCTAAATACACAACCCCAACTCAGTGAATATGGGAAGAAAATGAGAGTAAATGAAATATAAACCTCATTTCAGGAGTCTCCAGCAGCGAGATCTGCAGAGAAATGGGCCTTCCAGAAACAGGCATTCAGATCTGCTAACACAGATACTCAAGCTAAGAACTGCAGTGAAGGAACTGGGGGCAGGGAGAGAAAGGGAAATCAACTACTGTCTCTTCCTGGCTTCAGAGTGACTCCCCCAAAGGAAAACAATCTTGGCTACTTTGCTCCCTCTCTCCACATCTCCCTCCATTCCCCTGTCACCTGTCCCTTAGTTCCTCTGGGGCTCTCCCAATACATCCGAGAGAAAGAACAAGAGTCTGTGAGTGGACAGGAACTGGGATTAGGTGGAGAGCAGAATGAATTAATGAAGAAGAGGCCATTCCTAGGTAAGTCAACATTTGAAGAGGATAGCTGGGTGGGATTCAATAATAAGGAGTTCTATATTCCCTGAGAAAGTATATCACATTCCCCAAATTTGTGGAGGCCAGGAAGAGTAACAAAGGGAAAGAAAGAAAGGTAACAGCTGAAATCTAGAACTAAGCTCTCAGAATGCAAAAGTAATAGAGGGATTTCAACTGTCCTAGGAGCCCCAAATAAAGGACATCCAATCTTGGCTGCAACCCTGTGCCTGTCAGTAGAGTCATTCTATCAAGAACAGGAAACTTTTTCCCCCGCGACATGGTTGCTGAGAAGGAAGGGAGAGTCCCTTGGGGAGTAACTGCGTTCAAGGAGTAAATATAGTCTAACTGGGGAAGGAGGTTTGAGGAAGAAAAAAGAGCTAAGAACCATGGGCTGAGGTTTTGGAAATCGGGGTTAGTTGACAGTGGCTGTAAATTGATATGTGTTAAAACAACAACAACAACAACAACAGCAAACAAATCCCGAACCACTCAGGCGGGAGCTGCTCACCGGTCCCAAAGATCTGGAAGAGAAGGCGGGGCTGGGAGGCGCGGATCGCGGCGGACAGTCTTCCCTCTCTGCCCACTTCAGACACCTTCTTCTCCGGCATCAAGCGGATCCTCAGCCGCCCTTCGCCGTGTCGAATCCACCAGCTGAACAGATCAGTAAGGTTGAACTGAAGCAGCCCCGTAGTCGCCTCCTCTGGAGGCCCGACGCAGCCCTCTAGGATCGCCTCCTCTCCAAGCTCCAGCACCAGCTGCTTGGCGCGCCGAAGCTTGCGAATTGAGCCTCCCTTCAGCACCCTGGACAGCGCCCGTGCTTGAGCCGAGGTGGGAGAGCTGGCGCCTGCTGTCCACGAGACCCCGGGTGGTGGCCCCACCAGCCTAAGCAGTGGGGCGCAGTCGAGAGCCAGCGAGCCGCGCGCCTCCAGCCGGCCAGCCCTTGGCTCCGAGGGGGACGGCGGCGGCAGCAGCAGGTCCCGGGCGTAGACGCGAAAAAGCGAGGGCACCACAAAGTCCACCGCCAGGCTCTTCCTCTGCAGACGCGAGTAGCTAAGCGGCTCCCGGGGCTGCAGGGCCGGCCCTATGGCCGGAGAGCCCATGCGCTGGCCGGTCTCGATCCCAGTCCCGAAGCCTGAGGCTGCCGGTGAAAGCAGCAGCAATACCAGCAGCCACAGAAGCCCTATGGCTCCCATCCCGCCAAAGGATGACTGTTAATGCTAGAGCTTCGACTCCCCGGGATCCAGACTCACCCTCCGCTCCCCCTCAGATGAGAAGGGGTTCCTAACAGTCGTTGGTCCTGACAGGCTCGTTCCACCAGATATCGGGGGACTGTCCGTGCACTAGATTTCCTTTCCTCCAACTGCAAGGAGGAGAGCAGGAATCTCAATAAAACAGGACTGGAAGCTCAGGGGCGTGTCAAGAGACCCTGAAGCGCGAAGGGCTCAGCAGCTGGGACCCTATGCCTCTCGCGCGCCGCGCAGAATGCCGCGCCCCGGTCCGTTGATCGCCGCGCTTTGGAATGAGAGAGACTACTATGGTTGACGGGAGATGGCAATTAGGTACCGTCCTCTCCTGCCCCTCGCGGCCTGAGCTGTGGTCTATCCACTCTTGAGCGGCCTCCAACCCTTTGCAACTTTTGTGCCGGGAACGGTGGCTCCGAGCTGGTATTTGGTGTCCCGGCCGCCTCCTGAGCTGCTTTCGGCTCTTCTGAGCTCCTCTTCCGCGTCTATTAGGGAAACGAGGGCACCAGCTGTTTTCTCGCGCACCCTCCCTCGACCCTCCGCAGCGGGAGGTCTTTGAACTGCACTACTAGCTGAACTTCTGGACCTGAATCGAGCCGTCGCGTTGCGAAGCAGAGGCTCAGGCCGCCGCCGTTCAAGTTTACATCGTCCTTGCTATCCTCCCGCGTCTGGTCTCAGAGTTCTCAGGCACCAAAGCGGCCCCGGCGGCAGAAGCGGAGTGAAAGCATTCAGGGACCAAAAGCCCGAAATCTTGCTGCCCCCTCCTCACTCATCGGCAGCTCCTGCGGCTTCAGTGGCTGGGCAGAAGGTGGCCGGAAGTCGCCTCTGTGCCCCGCGACCCTCTGGGCCGCGGCAGCCAGGGTGCCAGCTGCTACTGCCGCTGCAGCCCCGGGAGCCGCTCTATCGCATCTGCCTGTTGGCCCGCCACTTGCAGCTGGCGGAGCCGCGAGCGCGCGCCTAGAAGGGGCCGGGCCGAGGCGGGGGCGGGGTTCGAACGCCAACTCCTCACCACGGCTGGGCCCACGCAGCCCCGCCCCGCCCCGCTCCGCTCACCCGCCAGCCAATGGTGAGGCGAGGTCGACTCTTATGCAAATCTGCAGAGAGCCCCCCCGCTTTCATTGAGAAAAGCACAAAGCCCGCCCTAGCCTCCCTCCACCCCTCTTCCCTCTCTCGCTCCACCACTGACAGATTCCCTGCCCTATGTCGATTCTGTGTGAACAGGAGCGTGTATCAGATAAATAGTAGGACTGGAAGAGGCCTTTGTAATCAAGTATTCTAATTTAGCATTTAGAGAAGTAAACGAATCCGGCTTCGGAAAAAGCAGTTCTGGAATAAAACTGGAGGCCAGGGGACGGGCAGAAGGGAGGGGCAGAGTGACACTGCCAACTCTGGGCTTGGATTAGGGCCCTTAGACAGAGTCTTATTTGACCCTTCCATTATTTGAACGCATTCCTGGAGAACCTGGTGATCCCATCATCCACACAGGATAAAATGGTGCGGAGGTCGGAGTGAGAATTTGGGGGGTTAAGAGGGAGGGTGGAAGTGGCTCGCGTTCTTGCAGAGTTGCGATTCAGCTATAACAAATATTTCAGACCACAGTCACGCCGTGTTTTCTCAGAATGGTGTTTAAATAGTGTTACTTCCTTTACTCTCTGCAAGGTAAATATTTTAAACTCTAGTTTTAGAGGAAACTGAGTCACAGAGATCTTAACTGATTTTCCTAGGATCTAATAGTCCTACGTGCCTCCCAAGCTCTTACTCATGCCTCTTAACCACTGCTCTTAATCATACCCCTCTATGAGTAACAGGCTAAGAAGTCTAGAAGTGACTTAGCTAGAAAGAATGATCTGGCATTCCTGTTCACAGTCCTGGGAGTGACAGTTCAAAAGTGCAGGCCATTTCTATAGCCCTGTGAAGTCAGGGCTATATCTCCAGTCTCTCTCTTCTCTCTTGAGCAGTTATCACAGAACCTGGATAATGGCTGTGTTTATAAGAAGTGGTTCACTGGAATCGCAGACAAAACTACAATCTTTGGTGCACACAGTGGAGCTGACTCTCCCTCACTGAGCAACAAAGAATGACCTGATTCATAGAAGAAATGATGCTCCTGCCTTGGTGGAGCAAGGGAAGGAGGGAGAAAAGGGAAGAGGAAGGGAAGGGTATGAAGGTTAATAGTTTCCTAGTATGTGAGCAAATATGTTTTGATTTTCATCATATTTCACTGGCATGCACACTAGTGAGAGAATAATTTTCTATGTGACATATTAAAAAGACTAAAACACAGGTCCTTTCATTCCCCACTGCAGCCCTTCCTTATTTCTCTGTTTAATTCTTGTCCAAAGTCAAACTGACTCCAGGCATTTAATAACTATGAATCCGCTACAATCAACAGCCACTAGGGGGCTGCAGAGACTTTCAACTTAAGATACCTGCCAGAGTTGAACATTTTCCCAGGTATTCACCAGGATCACTGCCTTTTTTGCACCTTGTGAACACAATGGTCTCAATTCTCATGCTTTTATAAATTTTCTCCAATATCCCCAAAAGAAGGACAAGTGCTTCTCTCTATAGATTAAATCACAATGAATCCAAAAATTTTTCCCTTTTTGTTAAATAATTTAGAAAAAGAGGCAGAAATGAATATTGATAGTCTATCAGTCACATATGAGGCATATATGTATATGCATATACATATGCATCTGTGTGTATGTGTGTGTGTGTGTGTGTGTGTGTGTGTGTATCGCATCACACAGTGGCCTTTTGAGAAAAGTGAAGTGAAGTGAAGTCATTCAGTCATGTCCGACTCTTTGCGACCCCATGGGCAGTAGCCTGCACCAGGCTCCTCCGTCTATGGGATTTTCTAGGCAAGAGTACTGGAGTGGGTTGCTATTTCCTTCTCCAGGGAATCTTCCCAACCCAGGGATTGAACCCAGGTCTCCCGGATTGTAGACAGACGCTTTACCATCTGAGCCACCAGGGAAGTCCTAGGTATGTATTATTATTTCCATTACAGAGACAAAACAACTAAGGCTCAAAACAACTAAGGCTCAGAAAGGCAAAATAATTTGCCCAAGGTCAAACAGCAAATAAATAAGAGTTGGAATTCAAACCAGTGATTTTTTTCCCTAAAAATTAACACATCTCACTGAGATAAATTTGGCCTCTTGCTCATGCTTTACAGCTATAATTTTGCCACTTCTCCCCTATGTCATTAGCTTCCCCAGTGGCACAGTGGTAAAGAATCCATCTGCCAATGCAGGAGATGCAGGAGTCATAGGTTCAGTCCCTGGGTCAGGAAGATCCCCTGGAGGAGGAAATGGCAAACCATTCCAGTATTCTTACCTGGGAAAT
The DNA here is from genome assembly GCF_003369695.1 of Bos indicus x Bos taurus. NCBI lineage: Eukaryota > Metazoa > Chordata > Mammalia > Artiodactyla > Bovidae > Bos > Bos indicus x Bos taurus. The sequence goes on along the minus strand of NC_040086.1, from coordinate 69,596,532 downwards.
CCCATGGACAAAGGAACCTGGTGGGCTACAGTCCATGGGTAGCATAGAGTTGGACACAACTGAGCAAGCACATCTATTCTGCCTTATATCATTTCCATCTAGAGCACAGTAGATGGAAAAGAGAAATTAAGAACAAGTGGGGGAAAACAGAGATAGAAAGATTTAAAATGTGGCAGCAATGATAACTAACATGGTCTGATGCACATATTATGGACCAGCATATTTCAAAATAGGGGGCTTCCCTTGTGGCTCAGGCGGTAAAGCGTCTGCCTACAATGCGGGAGACCCGGCTTCGAGCTCTGGGTTGGGAAGTTCCCCTGGAGAAGGAAATGGCAACCCACTCCAGTATTCTTGCCTGGAAAATCCCATGGATGGAGGAGCCCAGTAGGCTACAGTCCATGGGGTCGCAAAGAGTTGGACACAAATAATTTTCATGTATTATCTCATTTAAGAGTCACACTAACACTATGAGAAGAAGTAATAATATCTCTATTTTACAGATCACAAATGGAAGCTCAGAGAGGGTAAATTCCCAACAACAGACTACAAAAAGTAACAAAATTTGTTACAGAATTTGAACCTGGATATCTGACTAAGAAGTCCATGGTATCAAATCCTGGATGACCTCACAAGACAGAAAATGGAGTATGGTGGAATAGTCTGAGATGGACAGAGGTGAACAAGGAAAAAACTGAAAACTCAACTCAAAAAGAGAGATATAGGGTGTGGAGTTACAGTGAGAGCGGACAGGAGATAATGGAAGCCATGAAGACACATTTGATAAGATGGGCTGCTCTGGGTCACCTTGCTGATAACTTGGGCACTTAAGGTGAGGAGGAAGGAAAGTGAGATCATGAAGGAAGAAAGGAAAGGGCCAAGATGGACACTGAAAGCACCAAGACCCTCCTCTGGAAATTCCCAGTTTCTGGTAATGGTAAAGTGAATAACACTGATAAGCAGGGGTTTGAGTTCTCTGTAAGAAAAGCAGTAATAAAAACAGCATTTCAAATCCAGGCAGTGTGACATACCACCTCAAAACTGGAAAATCTGATTGAGACCTACAGAGTTAAGTCAGGCATTCAGTTGGTCAAAAAGAAGGGGGGGAAAGGAGAAAAGAGGGGGAAGGAAAAGAGCAGGAGGAGCAAGAGAAGGAAAAGAAGGTAGGAGAAAAATCATAAGTTGAGCTAAAGCTAGTCATTAGAAGATGTTTACTGCTAAGACATTTGGAAACTCACAGCCAGAGTATCTTATCTTGGGACAAGAGTAAGGAGTGTGATCTAGGAAAAACATTCAAATGAATGTGAATTTGTATTCAGGAAACCAGATTTTAATCACCATCTTGCTTCTCGAGGCTCTATGAATCTTGGGGAATTCCTTGATTTCTCTTGGCTCACACATCAAACTAGAAGAACCAGGTATAGCTTTAAGACACTGGCCACTCTGAATTCTGTGTGAGATTCTCCAAGTGGCCAAAAGGTCTCATCCAAGACTGAGGACCAGAGCTGAGGTGGCTCAGACGGTAAAGAATTTGCCTGTAATGCAGGAGACCTGGGTTTGATCCTTGGGTTGAGAAGATCCCCTGGAGAAGATAATGGCAATCCACTTCAGTATTCTTACCTGGAGAATCGTATGGACAGAGAGCCTGGCAGGCTACAGTCCACGGGGTCACAAAGAATCAGAAGGAGAAAATGAACTTCCAAGGGAACCAAGGAAAGAGTTTGAACCTAATGCTGAAAAGAGGAAAAATAAAGATTTATTTCCAAATATGTATCTCTACTAGTAAACAGACTTCAGTTCTGAAATTATATCTGCAATTACTGACCAGTCATACATAAGATATCTTCTAATACTAGAATTATTAATTCAACCATTATTTATTAAGCACCTACTATTTGCTTGGCTTTACATGGGGTGCCAAGGAGAGATACTGTGATGAATAAAACAGACAAGGTTCCTATTAGCATGAGGTCTTGATAAAATTAAATGAAAAAATCAAGAATGGAAATTGAATTCATGCCTATGCTATAACTAAGCAAAAATTACAAATACAAAACAAAAAAAAGTGGAGGAAAACATAAATAGATTTATTTATAAATAGACTTTTTGGGCATGGCAAATTATGGGTGACTTTTTTTCTTTTTACAACTATTAACAGTTTTGTAAAATAAATAATAATAGAATTTGATTCCCATAAAGGAAATATATCAGTCAGGATAGCTAGGTTATGCTGTTATAACAACAACAAAATCTCACTAACAATGACATATAATCTCATAATCCATATCTATTTCAGGTCAGCAGAGAGCTCTGACTGTCATAATCATTTAGGGATCCAGGCTATGGAGGAGCTATTATTGTTAACTTGGAGGGTTTTGAATGAAAAAGTTCCAACCTGGAAATGTCACATCCTTTTTACTCATGACTCTGGCTGGAAACAACCATATGGACCTCTTCTATCATGAGAAAGTCCACAAAGTGGAGAGTCAGAAATATCCAGCAAACAGCCTCAGCGATGTCCAAGGAAAACCTGTTGAAGTGTTGTCTTAGATGACTCAGACCAGGTAGGGTCTAGAAGACTGGTGTTACCCAGAGAAAATATGATCTTAATTTGCTTGAGATCCACAGCCAACGGGAGAGCCCAGCCACATGAGGCTGCACGGCCTCTCACTGTGTCCATATGTCATTGTGGAACAACAGAAAAGCTTGGTCTGCTCTCATCCCTCACAAGGCATGATATAAGAGGCTGCACAGACACAATAAAAGCCCTTCTCAAACACCAAAGAGTGACAGCTCTCTCCCAGAAACTATAAACAATCTCACATTTACTGAAAAGAGAAGAAACAACAGAGATCAAAGCAAACAGTTCACCACTATGTATTTCACAGCAATCCCCGTGTTTGCTGAAGCACAGTACATTAGGGAAGAAGGCCGTGAGCTATTACTACAACTAGCATGTGTTGGTCTTACCTGCTGCTGGCCTAATATTTTCTTGTCTTTTTAAATATCTTTTTTGGTCAGGGAAGATGAAAGTAAAACTTTTGGGGTAATTTGATTATCAATGCAGTCCTTTTAAAAGACCTTTCAGGGGCTCCAAATCAACACAGTATCCATTCCATTTAGTTTTTTCTGACTTTCAGCCAACACAGGTTAGTGTCCTGGCCTGTGACTTTTAGTGACATCAAGAAGCCGCCTTTGGTATCTTAGAGCCTAATCACGTCTCTGTGACAGATCAGATCAATCATAGGCAGATCAATCTCTGAGCAATAGATTACATCTGACCTGCTCCAGTTGTCCTAATGATCAAAATTAACAGGCAATTCCCACTTGCCGGTCCTATCTGATTCATCATTTCACATCTGCATTGTCTTGGTTGGTCTTCTCTCCCTGACTTTCTTCCTTATTCAGACTCAGGGGTGACTAAACACCTTTGACTGAGCCCTACCCAGATGGAGAGACAAATTTTGGTTCTACTTAGGAGGAAGGGGGCGACAAAGGATGAGATGGTTGGATGGCATCACTGGCTCAATGGACCTAAGTTTGAGCCAACTCCAGGAGATAGTGAAGGACAGGGAAGCCTGTTGTACTACAGTCCACAGGTGGCAAAGTGTCTGACACGACTTAGCGACTGAACAACAACAAGAGGAATCTTAATGGCTTAGCTCAGATGGCTTATCATCAATTGCCTTTCATGCTAATCACTTTGAATCCTATTCAAATAACTGCTTGTCTTGTCCAGTGACCAAGCCACACCTTATTCCTAATTCCTTAAAGGGCTAAGCTTAGCCTATTGTTATAGGACTCTCCCCCTAATCAATACCCTTCCTCTGAAATCCTCTCTCCACTGACTGGCTTCTCTGAGCCAGTCTCTTGCCAGCCCAACTGTGTGTATACTAGTTCTCAGTCTTCTCTCCTATGGATGTGAACTAGAGAGGCTATCTTCCTCTATTTCCCCCTTCTTCTGACTGGGCACACAACCAAGAGCTCAGTTCAGTCGCTCAGTCATGTCCGACTCTTTGCAACCCCATGAATCACAGCACACCAGGCCTCCCTGTCCACCACCAACTCCCAGAGTTCACTCAGACTCACCGTCCATCAAGTCGGTGATGCCATCCAGCCATCTCGTCCTCTGTCGTCCCCTTCTCCTCCTGCCCTCAATCCCTCCCAGCATCAGAGTCTTTTCCAATGAGTCAGCTCTTCGTATGAGGTGGCCAAAGTAATGGAGTTTCAGCTTTAGCATCATTCCTTCCAAAGAACACCCTTCAAAGAATGGACTGGTTGGATCTCCTTGCAGTCCAAGGGACTCTCAAGAGTCTTCTCCAACACCACAGTTCAAAAGCATCAATTCTTCAGCGCTCAGCTTTCTTCACAGTCCAACTCTCACATCCATACATGACCACAGGAAAAACCATAGCCTTGACTAGACGAACCTCTGTTGGCAAAGTAATGTCTCTGCTTTTTAATATGCTATCTAGGTTGGTCATAACTTTTCTTCCAAGGAGTAAGGGTCTTTTAATTTCATAGCTGCAGTCACCATCTGCCGTGATTTTGGAGCCCCCAAAAATAAAGTCTGACACTGTTTCCCCATCTATTTCCCATGAACTGATGGGACCAGATGCCATGATCTTCGTTTTCTGAATGTTGAGCTTTAAGCCAACTTTTTCACTCTCCTCTTTCACTTTCATCAAGAGGCTCTTTAGTTCTTCTTCACTTTCTGCCATAAGGATGGTGTCATCTGCGTATCTGAGGTTATTGATATTTCTCCCAGCAATCTTGATTCCAGCTTGTGCTTCTTCCAGCCCAGCATTTCTCATGATGTACTCTGCATAGAAGTTAAATAAGCAGGGTGACAATATACAGCCTTGACATACTCCTTTTCCTATTTGGAACCAGTCTGTTGTTCCATGTCCAGTTCTAACTGTTGCTTCCTGACCTGCATATAGGTTTCTCAAGAGGCAGGTCAGGTGGTCTGGGATTCCCATCTCTTTCAGAATTTTCCACAGTTTATTGTGATCCACACAGTCAAAGGCTTTGGCATAGTCAATAAAGCAGAAATAGATGTTTTTCTGGAACTCTCTTCCTTTTTCCATGATCCAGCAGATGCTGGCAATTTGATCTCTGGTTCCTCTGCCTTTTGTGAAACCAGCTTGAACATCTGAAGTTCACAGTTCATGTATTGCTGAAGCCTGGCTTGGAGAATTTTGAGCATTACTTTGACTTAATTTTGAGCATTAATTTTGAGCAAATTAATTAACAAAATTAATTTTGAGCATTACAACCAAGAGTAAGCGTTGCTTATCACTATGGGACACAGGTCATGACCATGGTTGATTAGATAAGAAGTGAACACCTGACTCCAGAGAGGCCCATCCTCAGGCTGGGCAGAGCCAATCAGCTTCCCTCTCCAACTAGGAAGCAGACTATGTGGAACTGACATGTGAGTCATTAATAGTGGGGCATCAGAATGCCCCCTAAAAACTGATGGTTTCCATCAGTTTTCCAGATGTTTCTTAAATGAACATCTCACTTAGAAAATTTGGGATGTACTCTGCTCCTGGCTAATCAAACTAAGACAAGCTGGGACACTGCCCTTTCTCTCCCACTAGTGCTTCCTGGCACTAACTCCTTACAGAAATCCTACCTAGACACTGCTCTCTCAGCATAGGTGTACCTGACCCCAACACTACTCACCTTGCTATCCATAACTGACCTAGGTCTGCCCTCTTCCTGCTTCCTCTATTTTCCCAAAGCCTGCTGAAGCTGGGCAAGTCTCACCGGCAGCCCACCTGAGTTATGGTCACAGGTAAAGACAAGAAGCCCTGCAGATGAACAGGCATATCTACAAACTGTCTACTGCTCTCCTGTACCAAAGCAGGGCCACTTTGAAAAGTGGTCTTTGAACAACCATGAGACCCATAGGCAACTCTTGTGGTTAGAGTCAAAGGTGGTGAGAAGCGGCAGCACTACTGAACTGCCTTTAAATTGGTCTTTAAGCAAAAGAGTAAAGCAGCTCAGCCCATTAAGGAACCCTCACTCAGAAGCTGTCCCACTGACCTGCTTCCCAGGGCCTTCGGGGACTCCACTAACGAACCTCCAACAGCTACGCCAGTTACTTCCCTGCAAGTCACACCACATCAAGGCGAGTTTGCAGGGTCATGAATGCATGCCTGGCCCATTGAGGGAGCCCATCTGGTAAGCTTAGCTTCTATTTTCAGCAGCATGACATAATGAAGGAAGCTTCTTTGAGGGAAGCAAAGCATTTTTCCAACTTGTCTCTCCACTTCTTTACAGCAGTGAGTTTCAAAGCCTGATGAATGCAAGAGGTCTCCCTTCCTTCCGGGAATGATGAGCTGTTCTGTAGACTTTCATCATGACATGGGACTCTGGGGTACTTAGTAACAAACTGAGTTATCGAGGTTATTAAATGTTGGCGTTCATAAACTAAAAATGGCTCATTTTTAGAGTTTGCAGGGGAGTTTAATTCAGTATCCACTAAAAAGTGAGTACACTTTGCAAAGCCTGGCCCCATTTCCCAACTCCAGCTAACTATGAGTGCAATGCCTTAGAGGAAATTGTACTCCAGTAATCTTCAGGAAGTCGGCTTTCGTATCACCAGGTACTCAGTGCCACTGTGAATTGCACTGAATGAAAATAATACTCCAGGTGATTCTACTAGCATCAAGATTACCACACTGTTGTGAGATGGTAAGGTTTTAAAGAGCTGCTACTTTTCAAAATACGAATTCTTGCTCATTTAGCTTCATTAATATTGTTATTGTTCTTTAGTCACTAAGTCCTGTCCGTCTCTTTTGCAACCCCACATACTAGGCTACTCTGTCCGTGGGATTTCCCAAGCAAAAATACTAGAGCCATTTCCTTCTCCAGTGGATCTTCCCAACCCAGGGATCAAACCCATGTCTCCTGCCTTGCATGCATATTCTTTACCACTGAGCCACCTGGAAAGCTCTTCATTAATATTAGAATATTATCAATTATTCAGTTAACCCTACAGTATGTAGTGATATATGGTTGCATTAACAGTATTTGGGGCCTATAATTTTTCCAATAATTAAAATTTAACATTAATCCACATCCCTGGGCTAATTTGCTTTTATAAGGACACAGTACATTATGTGCTGCTGGTGAATTTGTGCCACTGGAATAACTTGAACTTCTGTCAAAGAAAGTGTGATAAAAATCACTGAGTTGTTTTAAAATTACAAGGTACTGTTTAAGCATATACAGACTTTATATTCTCACTTTCTTCTTTTATAATGTGAATAATATGTAAGAAGTATTTTTCACTAGCAACAAATTTATCACAATTTGTTCTTCTCCAATTCTTTTTTATCCTCTCCAACTTCTATCCATCACCAAAAGAGGGGTTGGGTGGGCCATGGAGTCTTTTGCCTCATACAAGTGGACTATGATCAAAAACACTTAAGGACTATGTAAGTTGGAAGGCCCACGGATGGGAGTCAAGGCCCCCACCACTTCACCAAAGCACCACCAGCTTGCCTAGAATCTGAGCACACACTCAGTTTCTATGTTTGCAGAAAGAATCCTGCTGCCAAAAAATGTTTGAAATCTCTACACTACACATTTCTATTATTTAAAACAATGCTAGAAAAATCCAGAAAGAAAACACTACCTTCTTAGTCATGGGAGTTGCTTTATTTTAAGAAAAGGAACATGTAAATGAATAGTCAAAGCAATGAAAAAAACAAAGGTGGAACTAGATAAAGAAGAAGGTTTCACTCAGCTCAATTTAACCTAGCAAAGGACTCAGCTGGGTGTTGGGAGAGAATGGAGTGGGGATGACACCAAGATGAATGAGATAAGATCCTAGATTGTTTTGGTCCAAGAGAACAATGAGAGAAGTTCAAAACTGACTATGATACAGAAAAGGGAGATGCAAAGTGCCTGGGGAGAGGGATGAGGCGGAGGGATGAAGGAGGAAGCTTCTCCCCCAACCCTGGGTTGGCATGACTTAGTCAATCATTCCGCAGAAATTTACCACTGAGAAGGCACTTGGCAAGGCCAAGGAAAGGATACCCACAGCCAGGGATGCCCCTGTTCACCTCAACACCAAGGAAAGTGCTTTAAGAAAAGGCTTCTCAAACTTGATTGTGCATACAAATTACCTGGTTGGTGGGAGAAGTCTTGTTAAAAAGCAGATTCTGATACAGTAGGTCCAGGATTGGCCTCAGATCCTGCATTTCTAACACGCTCCTAAGTGATTCTAATGCTGCTAGTCAGATACTTTGAGCTGAGGGATCTAAAAAACCGTGCCACAGTCAGATGCTAATGACACATTATAAGGCATTAAGTTCTGTGACAAATACTGCTCCTTGCCTACCCAACATCTTCTCCTTTTATTTTACGTTGAAAGTCCCAGTTTTGTTTGGTAGGGTCATATGCTCAGCTAACTGTTTAGTTCCCCAGTATTCACTGTAGTGGGGAGTTTGAGGGGATGACACAATTTGGACAAAAAAAGTGCAAACAGAACATTCTGGAGAAGGTATCCATTCCTGTTTAAAATCGCAAAACCTCTGATAGAGAAGGTCTTCATTTCTGTCTTGGCTTTCCATCTCCTTTTTCCTGCCTGAAACACGGACCTAATGCCTGAAGGGGCAGCAGCTCTCTTGCCACAATGACATTGAAAACCACAGTCATGATGATGGAACTGGAAGAAGCAGCCTGGATCCTTCATGCCTTGTGGACTGTGCCTTTCTGCCATTTCTTGGTATCTAGGTTTGGGTTTCCCCAGAAGGAGCCCTGAGACAAGAACTGAATTGTTGTTTATTTAGGAAGTAATCCCAGGAAACACCAGTAGGGGGATGGGAAGCGACACAGAGAAGAGAAGGAAGCCAAAAATGGTATGTCATCTATTCAGTGGGAAACTGAATCTTAGTCCAACTGGGGAAGTCCAGGACACCGTGCAGAGCACACCAGAAAGATCCCGCCAAGAGGGTAGGGAGTTAGAGTATGCACCCAGGCAGTCCCATCCTCTTGGGGGCAGGGGGAGAATTAAGCCCTGTAGGGCATTAATTCTCCAGCACACTAGCCTGCCCTACATACAGGCCAAACATACTCCCACAGTCTGAAAAAGCTCTCAGATCAAGATTGGGGGTATTTTCAGTAGCAGTGAGAAGCGTACAGACTGACATGAGTGTGGTGCCAGTGGGATCTGCTACACCTGGTAGACTCAATCCAGACTCTATTACGCAAACACAATTCAAGCTGAAATCACCTTAGGAGTATTCTCAATCACAAGAACACAGAGGGCAAAATTATTTAATATGAAATCATGTATCTGTAATGGCAATGTCCAAGGCAACATATTTAGAGGCAGGAAGCTTTTTCTGCTACTGCTGCTGCTGCTGCTAAGTCGCTTCAGTCGTGTCCGACTCTGTGCGACCCCATAGACGGCAGCCCATTAGGCTCCTCTGTCCCTGGGATTCTCCAGGAAAGAACACTGGAGCTTTTTCTAGCAAACTTTAAAACACACTCTATAGGTAACCACGTGCTCTGCCAATGGGAAAAGGCAGCAGGCTTCTCCACAATATAGAGATTTTGATATAACACCCAGAGCTTATAAATATGTTATTCACACAGAATATTTTCCCACTTAGTCTAGATTTTATTTTCTTGCTTCTTTGGCAAATCAAAGAGACTTTCAATGAGTTCAGGAGAAAGCATTCTCCAGGTAGGTAAAGCTCCCATCCTTCTAAATGATTAACATCCTTTTGAATGACCTAGAAGATGAAATAATAAGAAAGTTACTCAGAAAAGCACATGGTAGCAAGCTGAGACAAAGCAGAAATGTGAAGAAAGATGAAAAGAATGAGTTCACAAAGTTCCTGAATGTAGAAACTGGAAGCAAGCACACTGAGATCATCCTTTATTCTTGCCTCAGCCCTCTGGCTGACCTCCGAGGGAATGAAAGCAGAGTGGTAAGAAGAAGAGCCCCAGACTCGACTTCATTCCACTGCCCATCACCCCACTCTGCACAGCACCTAGGTTAAGGGTTGGCTGCAGCCAAGGCAAGACAGACTAGAGATTAAGCAGGCCTAAAAATTCCAAGGTCAAAGATTTCAAAGAAAAACTCAGTAGAAAAAGCAGCAATCACTAAGGGGTAGAGAGCAGCAGTATCTGCAATCATACTGTAAACCCTGCTCTGCTGACCCAAGGGATTTGGGCAGGCAGGGCCAGAGTCCCACCAGGGAAAAAAAACAACAACAACCAAGAAGCCCAAGGTCATGGAAGAGATGGGGAACTGCTTTCTTTCTTTTTTTCTTTTTAAATATTTTTCTTTCTTTCTTTATTTGGCTGCACCAGGTCTTACTTGCGACACGCAGGATCTTTGTTGTGCCATGTGGAATCTTTAGTTGCAGAATGTGGGATCTTTAGTTGCAGCATGTGAACTCTTACTTAAGACAGGTGGGATCAAGTTCCCTGACTAGGGATTGAACCTGGGCCCCTGGCATTGGGAGCATGGAGTCTTAGCCACTGGTCCACCAGGGAAGTCCCTGGAACTGCTTTCTTTTTCTGCTTTCTTTTAAAAGAATTTTAAGAACTTTTCACAGTCTCAGATATTTTCAAATCAGGTTTCAACATAGCCAAAGGACATGCAATTAAGCAACTGCTTTTACCACGTAACAGTGAAGACTTTATTTTCTTTGCTGTTGTGCAAATCACAATGATGGAACTGCCCCTGTTGAATCACCAGTGCAGTCCCCTGAAGTGGTTTCATCATTTCTTTCTGAGGAGATTGTTGGCCTGTCACTTTACCTTTGCGAATCTCAGCTTACAAGCTTATCCATAACATGAGATACATCTACCCTCTCCATGTCTTAGAGCTGTTTCAAAAGGCAAATCAGAAATGGTATCATCTATTTGCAATGGCTTCTGAACTGAGAGTAAATGTAAAATACTGTTATTACTCACATAGTGTTGTCCCTTAAGAAGATCTGGATTTTTTGTTTATACAATATTAGTGTGACCTTGGAAAATACAATATGACTGAGGATTACACGAGTTCCTATGTACATAGACTTAGCACGGGACTTAGCATACAGTGTATGTTCTAGAGACTGTATGCTCTGTATATGCTGAATACTGTTATTCTCATCACCACCACCATCCTCATCATTATCAACATGTTGCATTTATTTTAAATTATAAACACTCCCAATTAGTGAACATTTTCTTGCTTTGATTCATGAGAATTTGGCTGCTTGAGTTTCCTTTTGAGCCAACCTCTAAACCACTGAACAGCACTAGAAAAGTGATAAGTAAGGCTTTTACTGACACCCTGAGAGGCTTTTCTCTTTCAAAAGACAACGAATGAATGTGAGGTTACTTTGAAAACGAAATAATGTACTCTCCATATTGTTATTGCTTTTGCCCAATTTTTATTTTTGTCAACAGCATTCACACTGGTATTTTCACCATCAAGCCTAGGAAATGTGGAAAAGGAGGATGGACCTTTCAACCAGTCATGGAGCGTATTTTTCATTATCCCTGGAGCTAGTCAAATGTAGTTTTGCCACCTGTGGACACATCAGGTCCATCCTACCCATCTCTCTTCCAAAAACCTCATAGCATCATAAAGTGAATGCTGGAAAAGCCCTCAGCAATCTGGTCAATCTTTTCATTTTATAGATAGGGAAACTGGGGCAAAGGAAAATAAAGGATTTGCACAATACCGAGATAATAAGAGGTGGGAACAGGGCCAGAACCCATGTCTGTTTAACTCTCAATCCAGTGTTATTTCACTACCCGGTGCAACCTCTTCTTGCAGTCAGATGGCATGGCCAGAGTCTTGGCAGCAAGGGTGGCAAAAAGGAAGCCTGTGCACGTGGGAGAAGCCAGGAGCAGCTGGAAAATAGCTGGCTATACTGAAGATGAAACAAACACAAAACAAGCCCCAGGAACAGATAGAGGCAGGCATGAAACAAGGCAAGAATGGGGCAGGCCTATCCAAAGAGTAGGGAGAACAGATGGGAGCCCAAACCCAGCTGGCAGGGACATCTAGCCAAGCTGCTTAGAGGCAATTACCTGGGATCCAGACTCATGGGACTCCCTGTGTTACAGATTCCAAAACACTCTTGGAAGTCCAGCTCTGACCTGGAGTGACCAAGACTGAGGGCTGGACTATCATTCTGATATACAAAGGATTGATTTTGACTTCTGATGCTATTTTGATTATGCCTGTTCAAACCTTACCATTCTAAAAGGTCTCAAGTGATAAAAGCCCAGGTCAAGGGTGGAAACCGCAGGCTGAGAGTAAGAGTTCCCCAAATCTTGAGTATAAAAGCCAGGAGAAATGAAGCAGGAATTTCCTCCCAACCCCGGATACTGAGCGCATGCACCAGACTGAGGTTCTGCGACAGCTGATGATTAGGAGAATCAGAAGAAACTGGTCCTTAATGAAAGGAAATTTTCATGTGTTTGTCCCATGATTTACATATGACTTTAAAAATATATCTAAAAAGTCAAATGCTTTTATTCTGAGGCAAATATACAGAATGTGTGAAGACCACATTTCCTACCTATCAACCTCCCTTGAGTAGAATAATGGTTTACCTCTGTGGAGACAAAGCGGGTATTTTAGACAGAAAATAGTGTGTGCAATGTCAGAGAAGCAAGAAACAGCCTTCCATGACCAGAGAACAGCAAGGATGACTGGAAAACGGGGGGTGTGTCAGACGGCATCCACAGAAAGAACTGAAAAAGCAGACAGAAGATAGAATGTGGAGGGCTTTGCACACTAGATGGGGTCCTTTGGATGTTATCAAAATAGACCCTCGTGATAAATCTCAAGTACAGTCAGTCATCATTATTTATACATTTGGTATTTTCAAACTGTCCTACTTTTTAAAATTTATTTGTAACACCCAAAACAATACTTGCAGTACCCTCTCTGTCACTCACAGACCTGCAGAGCAGCAGATATTTTTATGTACATTTCCAGATGAGGTGAAACAAGAAGATGTTCTTTTGGTTTCAGCTCTCATACTATAAACCAATGCCCTTTCTGCTATCTATTTAGAGTCACCTTTTTCATGTTTTGTGCTCTGTATTAGTGATTTCACTGTTTAAAACAGTCCCCAAGTGTACTGCTGCAGTGCTGCACAGCAAGAAGGCAGAGAAAATAAATGTGTTAGATAGGCCGCACTCTGGCATGAGTTACAGTGCTACTGTCATGAGTTTAATGTTAATGCATCAACAATATATATTAAATGTTTTGAAATAGAAACACAAATGAAGCAAGGTTATGTATTGATATATTAATTAAACTACTGTGGCCAGAGGCTCACAGGAACCTAACTCTGCATTTCCCCTAGGAGTACTAGTTCAGTACTCACTAATTCAGAGTTTGCTGTGACTTTACAGAACATCAAGTTCAGTTCAGTTCAGTCGCTCAGTCGTGTCCGATAACATAACTACCACAAATAAAAAGAATCCACTGTACTTGGCACAGTTTTGTTTCATTTCACTTTTAAATTTGCATTTCCCAAATGGTTAACCAAAATGACTTCCCAGGTGGCTCAGTGGTAAAGAATTTGCCTGCCAATATAGGAGACACGGGTTCAATCCTTGGGTCAGGAAGATCCCCTGGAAGAAGAAATGGCAACACACTCCAGTATTCCTGCCTGGGAAATTCCCATGGTCAGAGGAGTCTTGTCTATAGTCCATGGGGCCACAAAGAGTTGGACATGACTTAGCTATTGAGCATGCACGCAGGAACCTAGTCTCACAAGGCTCCCTTGCCCAAGGCTCATATTTACTAAGTGATGGAGCCAGAACTTGAAGCCAAATGGCGTGGCCCCCAATTTCCACACATTTCTACTCTGAAACACTGCAGATGCTAAAATAACAGAAATGCTAGTGTCCAGCAGGCCAGGTGTTAGAAATGTGCAGTCAGCCATGCCACAAGACTGAAAGATAATTCAGTGCAACTCTGTAAAGATGCCTGGCTGACTCCTGATTGGAGGGACAGCCATGTAAAGTGCTAGAATCTTGTGTGGCTCCACCTGAGCAGGGCTTTACAAAGACTAGGATTACCAGTGGCTTGTTACAGGGTCCACGGTGAGCTGCTGTATCTTAACATTCCACATGCAGTAGAGACTGGTGGCCTGGAATCAGATAATTGTGGTTTGCCTTATGAGCCCCAGCTTCTCCTTCCAAGATCTTCTGCCTCCTCTGACACTCGGGACCCCATGGTCTCACCTTATGTCTGCCCTCTAAGAAGCACAGGATTTATTGTTAAAAAGGACCCTGCGGGCCAGCTAATCAGGATACACACCTTGGTACTATTAAGGCAATCTTTCAACCTCTACTGGAACACTGTCCTGCCTGAGAGGTTGTAGGGGAAGGGTTCCTCAAACGACAGGGTCAGTAAACTATGGCCCATGGACCCAATCTGACCCGCCATCTGCTTTTGTAAATAGTATTTTATTGTCATACAGTCATGCTTACTATGTACTGTCTATGGCTGCTTTAACACTATAGTTGCAGAGTTGAGTAACTATGACAAAGACTGCATTGCCCATAAAGCCTAGAATATCTATTAATACTGTCTGTCCCTCTACTGAAAAGTTTTCCAAATCCTGCTTTTAATGAAATGGATGGGGGTTTTCTTACATTACCCTGAAGTCTGCAATCTGCCCTGTTGGCCGTCATTCTCCCCTGGAGTACCATGGGAGGCTAAGTCCTCCTTCATCAGACAGCTCACTCCTGTCCTCCATCAGACAATCCTTTGGTATATATAATCAATATTGTGGTTTGCTCTTGGTTCTCTCTTCCCTGAGATGGAAACCCCTGTCCTATTCACTCACTGCTTGTATTTTAGAAGGGAGCCAGTGCACACCCCTGCCTGATCAAGCTCTGCCTTCTAAGGAAGCTCTGTATTTCTCATGCCCACTCCTACCTCTCAGCTACCTCTGCCCCAGAAATCTTTGGCTTCTTAGACTTACATACTTAAACATATACTGTTACATATTACTTGTACTTATTCAGCCATCAGTTCCCTTTACAAAGAGCCTGTCTGGTGAGGTTTGCTTTGTCTATTAATCAATTTGTAGCCCCCAGCCAAGCGGATAAGGTAACAACAAAATGTAGAAAAGAAGGGAAAAATGCTTCAGCTCAGTTTGGCTGGATATGAGAGTCAATGACTGCTATAGAAAAAAAGGCCTTATAGACCAATTCTTTTCTTTGAAGATGAGTGGGCTGAGGCCCAGACAGCTTACGGAACTTACCAAGGTCACAAAACTGAGCAGTGGTGGAATTTAGATGAAAACACAGGTGTTCTGACTCCAGGACCATTCTTGACACTGCCACTTTTATTTCTGTCTCTCCATATGATTAATTTCCTTAGATCCATAGTAAAAAATGCTTTGGGTATCTCAATGAACATAACCTGGGAGAGGAGAAGATCTGTTTTAGGCCATATTACCCTATATCCAAAGATTCCCCTTCATCCCACTTCCCCCAAACTCTCTAAGTCAGGCCTGGGACATTCAGAAAAAAAAAAAAAAATCAACATTTACATAATTGATATAATTTACTGAGCACTTATTATGTACCAAGAAGTCTCACAACTTCTTTTACACTCATCATCTCATTTAATCCTTACAACAAAAAGAAATTATTATCCACATTGTATGACTCAGAAAACCGGCTTTTAAAATAACAGCTGAGTGGCCATTTGCTGGAACCGGGAGCCCACAGTCAGAAAATCTGACTCCAGAGCTGGAGCCCCACAGCCCCCATGCTCTGTTCCTCCCGCTGTCTAAGCCTCAGTGGAGCTTGTTTGCTGCATGGCACAGAGCGAAGTCTTTTCACAGATATAGACATGAGCCTAAGAGGCACTGCTTGATTGTCCTTTCCCTAATACTCTTCTTTACTTTCTCTTCTTCCATTTTCATATTCAATCAAGCAATGATTTTTTTGTTCAATCAGCAAAGATCTATAATGGGCCCATTACAAATCTACATTTCCTCTTCCTGTTTCTCCTCTTATTTTCCTCTCATTTAATTTTTTCTTCTCCCTTTTATGGCTTACATCTACCTAAAGCACCCAAAGGTATTCTTAGCTCAGACAAAGCTTGAAGGAATAAGTGTTTGCTTTCCTTTGGATCCTACTCTGTTAAAGGCACAGATGATGCTATTCAATCTACCTCCTCCAGCAGGCACCTGACCCTGACTTAGAAAGGGACAAACTTGTACCCTGAATTCAGTTCTGCTCGTATTAAACCTTCCTACATCACACACTATAAGTGATGCTAGAATCAAAAAGAAAAATATAGTCCATGCCCTCCTGGAGTTTATTGCCTGGTAGAGTTCAGGGAAAATTCCAGGCAAAGAAAAATGCTTAATCTGTGTAGTTTAAGATCATTAAGATGCATCCAAACCCAAGAAGAAAAAGAAGGTGTGGGTTCATGTAGAGGATCTGATATGCATGGATGCTTAGTCTGGGGTCCACTGAAGATAGAGGAATCCCTTGAGTCTATTCTTAGGGTAAGACTGAGCCCTTTACTCATATAACAGCCATGATTCAACAAGCGCTTACACTGTATTTTATGCCTTTTAAATGTTATCTAATTCTTTACAACAAACTGCTAGGTAGGTAGTTTTAGCCCCATCGCCAGTATTCTTGCCTGGAAAATCCCATGGAGAGAGGAGCCTGATGGGCTACTGCCCATGGGGTCACAAAGAGTCAGACACGAGTGAGCACACACGTGCAGGCATAGATTACTGGAGCTTAGAGAAACTTAAGTTCCTTGCCCAAGCTTGGGCAGATAATAAGTAACTCAGGTGAAACTGGGAAAGTGCTTATTCTGATTTTCAAGTTCCTGCTCCTGATCTCTATATACACTTCTGCTCTTCCTGGAAAAGTGTGAGCTGCTCTCTTCCAACCTGAGACATGCTCACCCATCATTCACTGGGAGCTTTTATAAGAGGTGAAGTTGGGGGGTGAATACGCTCAAAAGGGTTACATGAACCCCGAAGGCAAACTGCCAGGAACAGCATGGGCAACTGTGCCTTCCCACTGGCATCTGCCTCCAGAGGTACTTGGTGGCACAGTAAGAAAGGCACATGGTTTTAAAGGGCAAGGTACCGGGTTTGTGTGCTCTCTCTCTGCCACACTTTGCAAAGTTAGCATTTTTGCAGGGCCCCTTAGACTGACTCTTGGGGCCTGTGTCTCTCACCCCACCACTGCTAGGCCCCTGCCTTACACCTCAATGTCTGAATGCTTGCTAAAGCAAAAGGTAGCTCTGAAGCTCCTCAGGGCTCTTAGGACCCCTGGGCTCCAGACACCACTGAAGACCAGCTCCAGCACAATCTTGGCTTGGAAATTATCAACTGCTTTTGTACTGACATGGGCAGTGATGGATAAGTTTTACTCCTTCTTCCAGATTCTTTACTGAACTTTAAGTATCCAGTACTTAAAAAAAAAAAAAAGTCAGCAGGTTTGCAATAATTAAACAAAGCCCTGCAGGCTGAGCTGATCCAAAGCCAATGTCCAGATCATGGGTAAGCTGCAAGTTGGAGCCTGTGTTTGCACCTCCCTTTAGGGCCAGCTGCTGGAGCCTGGCTATGTGGGGCTGAGAACCAGGTGCAAGATGGGGAAACCAGGCTTCCTTAGAACAGAAGCTAGTTTCTAAGACTAAAAGAGTCATGTGAGGCCAATAAACCCTGGCTTGTTTTCCTCTAAAGGCCCCCAGGGTATTAGTTATAATCAGTACAACATTTTTAAACCAAACTGTTCACCAATCTTATATATGAGCAGAGTTAAGCTCTAGGAGACAGTTACCTGTGGCAGGTATCCAACACTTGAGAGCGCAGAAGAGTCTAAAGTCAGAAGAATTGGATGAAGTGATGCCTCAGTCACTTGCTGGTTGTGGAACCCAGGAACACCTATAAGGTGAACAAAAGATTCTGAGAATCCACTGAGTTAATCTATGGAGGGGGCAGACAAATAGTAGGTGTTTAATCCCCTTTGGTGAAGACTTGTTTGTTTAGATGTCAGATTCTCTTTTAGTTCAGAAAACTTCAGAACACATTTATTATACTGTAATTATTACTTCATAACTCCCTTTCCCCATTTGATTTAGAACCCCTTAAGAAGAAACATTCACCAAATGTTTGCTGAATCTGTGAATAAAAAGATGGAATTTAGAAAGACGATAATGACAATCCTACATGCAAGGCAGCAAAAGAGACACAGATACGAAGAACAGACTTTTGGACTATGTGGGAGAAGGCAAGGGTGGAATGATATAAGAGAAGAGCATTGAAATATGAATGTTACCATATGTAAAGTATATGACCAGTGCAAGTTTGATGCATGAAGCAGGGCACTCAAAAGCCAGTGCTCTGGGACATCCCAGACGGATAGGGTGGGGAAGGAGGTGGGAGGGGGAGTTCAGGATGCAGGACACATGTTCACTCATGGCGGATTCATGACGATGTATGGCAAAAACCACAATATTGTAAAGTAATTATCCTCCAATTAAAATCCATAATTTTTTAAAAATTGTCTATTACTCCTTCCAATTCTGCCACTTTTATGTATTTTGGAGCTCTGTTGTTAGGTGTTTATAATTGTAGTATTTTCCTAATGTATTTACCCTTGTATAATTATGAAATTTCCCAGAAGCCTAATTTGTCTGATATTATTCATAGCCACTCCAGTTCTCTTTGGTTATAGTTTGCATGATATATTCTTTACATCTTGTGTTTTTGAATCTAAGGTGGCTCTCTTGTAAGTGTCATAGAGTTGAATCTTACTCTTTAAATCCAATCTGATATCCTCTGCCTTTTAAGTGGAGTTTTTCATCTAGTTATATCTAATGCAATTATTGATATATTTGTATTTGTATCTACCACTTTGCTATTTTTATCTTTACATCTTTTGTCTTCTTTTGTTTCTCTATTCCACCTTTAGTGGATTTTATATTAAACAAATAATTTTTGTCTACCATTTTAGTTGCTCAATTTATTTTTCAGCTATACTTTTTTCAGTTATTTTCTTTGTGGTCACTCTAAGGGTAGTATTATATTTCTTTAATTTACCATAATCTAGTTCAAGTTAATACTATCTTAACTCCAGGAAAATGTAACAAGTTTGCTTCAACAGAGTTTAATTTTCTCTACTCTTCTTTACACTTTATACACATGTTTACCATTTCTGGCACTCTTCATTTCTTCCTATATACTCAATTAACATCAAGTATCATTGTCTTTCACTCCTAAGAGCTTTCCTCTGAATTCCTTGCAGGAAAGGTGTGCTAGCAATAAACTCTCTGTTTTTGCTCATCTGGGAAAATCTTCATTTTTGTCTTCATATTGAAAGGATAGTATTGCTGTATAGATTATTCTTGGTTTATACTTATTTCTTCTCTTAATACTTTTGTGTTATGTCATTATACCTTATGACCTTCATTTTTATGTTAGATATTAGAGTATTATTCCCTTGTATATGATGAGCAATTTTTCCCTTATTGCTTACAAGATGGTCTTTGTCTTTGAATTTTATTACTGAATACGTTGTGTTGAGATATGACCCTCTTTGTGTTTATTCTACTTGGGATTACTTTGGCCTCTTGGATCCGTAAATTCATCACTAAAATCCAATTTGGGAAGTTTTCAATTATTATTTCATAAATGTTTGTTCCACTCTTTCCTCTCTTCTTATTTTGGGATCCCCTTTACAGATAAGTTGGTATATTTCATATTGTCACAGAGGTATCTAAGGCTCCATTAATTTCTCTTTAGCCTAGATAACTTCATTAAATGATTTACTTCATTGATCCATTCTTCTATTTAATCTCTGCTCTTGAGCAAACCTAGTGATTTTTAAAATTATTGTATTTTTCAATCCAATTCCATTTGGTTCTTTTTATTGTTTTCTCTATTTGAAATTTTTACTTGCTGAGTCACTGTCATTTATTTTTACTTGCTGAGTCACTTACTTTCCTTTATTTTTTTGAATGTATTTATAATAGCTCTTTAAGATTCTGTTTGCTAAACTAACATTCTGGGCCCACTCAGAATCCATTTCTATCAGCTTCTTCTTTTCTTGAGTATGGATCATCCTTTCCTGTTTCTTTGCACACCTCATTAAAAAAATATGTAGATAGTATTTTATAACAACTCTCAATTCTGATTTTTTTTCCCTGAGGAATGATTTTCTTTTGTTTTTAGCAAAAGCAGTTAACATGCCTTGAGTTGAGCTGCAAAATTCCTCTTTGCCATGGTGAACACACACTAATATCTCTCATCAGTTTTTTATTCCTCATTTTTTAACCTGGCTTTCTATGGCTTATATAGATTGAGGGCAACCAACAATTTGAGTAGAGTTTGCTCTCAAACACTCTGATCTCTAACAGTGTCCACCCACCCCTCTGCGAATTTATCTATCTATGGGCTAGGAAGAGTTCAACATTCAGCCAGTTCTCAAGTCTGCCTTGACTTTCACTTTCCACTGGACTCTCCTGAGACTCTCCTTAGTCTACACCTAGTTTCACGGTGAGTCAAGGGTAGGTGGAGAGCTTACCAAGCCCTTCGAACTGTGGACTCTCATTTCCAGAATTTCCTTCTTAAATATCTGATGATCCACCATTTGTTCAGACTATCTCTGCAACCACAAAATACCTAAGTTAGTAGAGTTACAGGTTTCCACAGTTCATTTTATACTGAATTCTGTACTTTTACTGAAAATACCCAGATTTCCTACCCTCTGCTCCTTATTAAGTTCAGTCTCTCTGGCAGCAAAACTGCTTGTTCTTACTGGCCAATTCTCCAATGGCAAAACCACAATTCTTGCCAACAGATCTATGTGGGGAGGTGGGGATGATGGTGGAAAGATGACAGCAATTGTGGAATACAGGTTGCAGACTCTAATGTTTTCATCCAAATCTCTTGCAGTTTTCCACAAATAAATGCATCTCAAGTTCTGTCTGCCTTTGGTCAATCTTTAGATTCCAAAAATTATTTTTCTTAAACTTCTTTTTCAATTTTATACTTATTTTGAGGGGGAAAAGATATGTCGATTTCTTGATGCTACCATAGCCAGAAGTTCTGCTCTCCCTTTGAACCATCTTTAGTTTATTAATACATACTGTATGAATCTAATTTTATCTTTCACTATATGGCTATCCAATTGCCTCATATTATTCATTAAAATAGCTATCTTTTCCCCAGTGATTTTAGATGCCACATTTATCATGTATATTAAATTTCTGTACATATTTGGTCTGCTTCTGGATTTTCTATTTTATTCCACTGGTCTATATATGTTCCAGTACTATTCTAATTATAGAGACTTTGTCGTGTGTTTAATATCTAATAAGCCTGGTTCCTTCTCTCTTCTCTTCTCACTACACACACACACAGCTCTTCTTTCATGTTTATTTTTTACATAAACTTTCAGGATCAGCTTGTCTAGCTACAGAAAAAAAAAAAGTACGTTAGCATTTTTGTTGTAGTTACGTCAAATTTATATGTTAACTTAAAGAGAACCAACATAGTATACTGATGATATTGAGGTATTTATCCAAGAACAAAGGATGTGTTTCTACTTGCTCAAATCTACTTTTTTGTCCCTCAGAAGTGTTTCATGTTTTTTTTCATATAACATTTGCACATATCTTTTTAAGCTTATTCCAAAAGAATATATCTTTTTTTGTTGTCCTAATCACATTTAAAATTCTAATAACATTGATCTTTAGCCTCAAATCAAAACTCATCCATGATGTGATTTAAAAAAAAGAAAAATATGGACCTCAGAGTCAGCTAAACTGGAATTCAAATTCTGACCCTTTCTCTTCTTTACCATGTGACCTTAAATAAGTTATAACCTTTCTGAGCCTCAGATTCTTTACCTATAAAATGGAGATGATGAAATCTACCCTCTAAAGGATATTGTGAGGGTGAAATAAAATAGTCCATATAAACTGCACATAAACTTGTCACCACCACCCGCCTTTGCTTGGACTTTGAGCTTTCATTTCCTTGTTGCTTATCCTCACAGCAACATCTGCTGGATCTCTTATCGATGCTTTATCAATAAATTGGTGGGGTTAGAACTGGTATGTAAACAATGAAGCACATGTATTTTTTAATATTTTGTATCAGAAACTATTCAAAGGGTGCAATGTTTGCTTTTCAGTTTTCCTAATAATTATCTAACACCCACTTTAGGATTATTTCATTGGCAATATTTTGAGGAATAGAAATAAAATTCAGATCCAAAAACATAATCTCCCTCGTCTTAATTTCAAGCTCTACAAGGAGGTAGGGAAGAAATCCCATCAAATTTCCAACAACATTTCAAAGTGTCCTGTAGCCCAGGATTTATTCATGACTCTCCATTCCCTAACTATTTCATCCCTCAAGCTCTGTTCATTCTTGTCTCTATTTTCACTCTGCACAGCTGAAGTAATCACACTTAATGCCAGATGAGGTGCTTTGAGATCTAAGACAAAAGGCTTGGACCCCCAAACATGGAGTTTATGACCGCTTGACAGTATATATCTCTGAACCTTTATTCAGCTCTGAACATCTCTGTAATCTTGCTCCCTTTCAAAGCGGGAAGCTAGGGTATACTGCCTTAAAGACACCAAATGTCCTATTTTCAGAAAACAGCCTGCTCATTTCTGAGGCAGCCCCTGGCTGCTGCTCTGGATTCCCTGAGCCAAACAGAACCTCCCAGAGCAGCTGGGAGAGGCAGGTGCTTCCTGACTCCTCCAGATTCACATCTGGAGTGTGAATATTTGAAGTCCCATTCTTTGAGACCTCCTCTCCCTACTATCAACTGGAAACAACAGCTACCGCCACCTATTCACTATTCACTATTACCTTTGACCCCCAAGCCCCAGAACTGGCAATAAAAGGGGCATGGTTTCCCCTCAGTGGTGGTTTTCATATTTTTCTTTTTTTGGCAGTGGAATCCTCATTTTAAATTCAAATTTTTTCTGATATCCAGGCTACATGACAAATAGTAGTGAAGCAGTTCTAGATATGGCAGAAAGCTAAGAGGAACTAAAGAGCTCTTGATGAAGGTTAAAGAAAAGAGCGAAAAAGCTGGCTTAAAACTCAACATTCCAAAAACTAAGATCATGGCATCAGGGTCCATCACTTTATAGCAAATAGATGGGGAAACAGTGACAGACTTTATTTTGTTGGGCTCCAAAATCACTGTAGATGGTGACTACTGCCATGAAATTAAAAGACGCCTGCTCCTTAGAAGAAAAGTTATGGCCAACCTAAACAGTATATTAAAAAGCAGAGACACTACTTTGCTGACAAAGGTCAGTCAAAGCTATGGTTTTTCTAGTAGTCATGTATGGATGTGAGAGTTGGACTGTAAAGAAGTCTGAGTGTCAAAGAATTGATGTTTTTGAACTGTGATGTTGGAGAAGACTCTTGAAGAGTCCCATGAACTGCAAGGAGATCCAACCAGTCCATCCTAAAGGAAATCAGTCCTGAATATTCATTGGAAGGACTGATGCTAACCTTAAGCTCCAATACTTTGGCCACCTGATGCAAAGAACTGACTCATTAGAAAAGACCCTGACGCTGGGAAATATTGAAGGCAGGAGGAGAAGGGGACGACAGAGGATGAGATGGTTGGATGGCATCACCGACTCAGTGAACAAGAGTTTGAGCAGGTGCCGGGAGATGGTGAAGGACAAGGAGCCCTGGCGTACTGCAGTCCATGGAGTCGCAAAAAGAAAGACACATCTAAGTGACTGAACAAAAACAACGAAGTTCTAGATAAGGGGGGATTGCAGATGAAGGACCCTGCTGATTTACCACCACTCCCCGCCCCCAGTCCTCTCTATGCTCACATTCCAAGGAAAAGTCACAGTCACAGAACCCTGGGTTTCCTTGCAAAATAATATGAAACTAATCGGACAGGAGGAAATATTTACCTCTACAAATGAGATTTAAAAAGAAAAAGGGAGATTGTAGCACCAGATGACATTCCTAAAAAAATAGTGCAAAGTAGCATTTAAACTTGAGGGATTCCCAGGTGGTGCTAGTGGTAAAGAACCCACTGGCCAATGCAGGAGAGGCAAGAGATGCGGGTTTGATCCCTGGGTCAGGAAGATTCCCCTGGAGGAGGGCATGGCAACCCACTCTAGTATTCTTGCCTGGAGCAAGAGAATTCCATGGACAGAGGAGCCTGGCAGGCTACAGTCATAGGGTCGCACAGAGTTGGACACAACTGAAGCGACTTACCAAGCACGCACAGCCAGTGCATACACTGGGAAGTCAAGCCACTTGGGCTACACAATCCCCCTGCTAGTGAATGACAGTGGCAGGTTACTTAGGTTCTTCAGCCTTCAGCTCCTTCTTCAGGTAACAGTTAATGATATTGGTCCATTCCCTTACATCTTTCTAAGCAGTCACTGCAAAAGTCTTTCCTCCTCCAATAGTATTCTATGAGTATTAACAAGTATTCATTTTGATGACAAAATGTCTTTGCTGTTTTACAACATTTTGTATAAGCCAAAGGTAATCCCAATTATATGTATATTTAAAATAATTATTCACCACATAGTTACTCTTCTTTATTGGAGTCTAAACTTGCATGTGCAAGGTGTCTGTATTTTACAGCTTTCTATATGATGCATTTATTCCCTCTGCTTTGCAATATATTCCCACTAAAACTTGTTCAAGGTAAGTCTGACATTTTTAAGGCATGATTTTTAAGGGGTATCTGTGTGCAAATTATATTAGCACTTCCAAATTAAATTGTTTTTATTTTAATGCATAGTGTCAAACAGATAAATACCTAATTTGTATTCTCGGGGGTAGAAAGAATGGTATTAAAACTATCAATATAATAACAGGCTTAAAATCTGAAGTTCAAGGAAAGTTATGAATATATGTTGGGATTTTATCTCATAAAACCATTTTCATCTTAAAGTTAGTCTTGGAATATCTGGATCAAATAAAATAACATCAGCACCCCCCCACACACACAGAGTAGACAGCCTATAGGCAGAAGATAGAAGGAGATAAGGAAAGAAAACCAGCCCTATTTTAACATTCTCCTTTCTTCTTATCTTGTTTTTCCCTCTGTAAGTTTTGCCAACCTTGTTCCTTGACTCTGTGTTATGATATTCATTTTTATGACTGTTTACAATTTACAAAACACTTTCGCACTCATCTCACTTGATTTTAGTCTCACAAGAATCGAAGCATATCTGGAGGACAGTTCTTTTTGTACCCATTCTTCAGAGGATGAAACAG
This sequence comes from Bos indicus x Bos taurus, assembly GCF_003369695.1. Classification (NCBI taxonomy): domain Eukaryota; kingdom Metazoa; phylum Chordata; class Mammalia; order Artiodactyla; family Bovidae; genus Bos; species Bos indicus x Bos taurus. Next base: position 69,571,261 of record NC_040086.1, on the reverse strand, counting down.
GCTCCATGGAGTAACTGATTACCCAAGCTGCCAGATTGCTTTTCTTACTCCCCAACCAGTCTTCCCAGCACTCGTATCGTGTCAGGCGCACATCCCAGCCTAGCCACCTTCTAGGGTTTCCCTGAGGACCTTCCCCAGGAGCAGATGAGACCTCTGGTGAAGGTGCCTGGAGCATGTGACTCCCTTAGAAAAAGCACTGATTACAGACCTAAATTCTAGTTCTAGTCTTGGCCCTGCCTGACTCATTTAGCAACATCAGGCCCTTCGCTCATCTTGTCTAGGCCTCAGTTTCCCCATCTATAAATTAATGAGAGCCAGAGCCACTACCACTGCTCTGAGGTGCTAGGAGCTGGCCCAGTACATGCCCCCATGGAGCCTGCTGGAGCAGCTAAGACTGAGAAGAGGGGCGGTGTGCAACGAGCACAGATGTGAGGAGCAGCTGTTCCTCCAGCTCCTGTTCCCAGCCCCAAGGGTCTGTTCCCCCCTCCTCCTGACCCCGAAGGATGGAGTCCACTGCATTCTATGCTCATTAAATGTTTATCTGGGTAAAGCTTCATGGCCTGGATTAGGCAGTTCCTGGCTGGGAAAACCTGCACCACTAACAAGGGACAGCCAAGCAGGGGCTGGGGGTGGGGTGGATTAAGAAGTCATCCTGGATCCAGCATTAGAGCAGCAGCCCTAGGAGAATAAAGAGGAGGCTGAGGATTGTGGACACCCTGAGTTAGGAAATGGGGCAGGGGAGGGTCTCTGCACTTGGTGTAAGCTTTCAAATGTGCTTCTGAGGCTTTACAGAAGCGAGGTTCACCACATCCAGGGAGGGAGAGCCACCTGCCAGGAGGCCCCCTCCATTTTCATAATGGCTAGAAGATCAAGCCTAGAGACAGGAGGCATCTGCAGGGTTCAGTGGGCCTGGTGATAGAGCTGGAAGAGTTGCCAGTCTGCTGTAGGGAGCCCGAGTCTTTGGAAGATTCTCACTGTCAACTGTCTAAAGTGTTTTAATAGGGTAATAATACTGTTGGTGATAGCTGGCATTGATGAATACTAAGCACTGCACTGCTAAACCATGTGCATGCAGTATTTCATTTAATATTCAAAATGATTCTAGAAAGGAAGGACAGTGAGAACCTGAGGCTCACCTATGCAAGTTGACACAGCCTATCATTATGTGACAGCAAAGCTTTAACTAGGGCTGGGGTCTGACTTTAGAGTCTATACTCCTAAGCAGCCTGCTGTTCTGAACTGACTCTCAGACATGAACAGACTACTAAATTATATCTGAGGGCTCTTTTAAGGAGAATGACAAAAATGCATCTATTAAGCCCCGACTTTGTGCTAGGCATTTTACATTTATTACCTTGTATTCCTCATGACAGTCCTGTGAGGTAGGTACTCTTACCTCCAGTTTACAGATTAGAAAGCTGTGACTCATGGATGGTAAATGATTCACTCAAGTTATGAAACTGGAATTCAAACTCACGTCTGTCTGACTCTAGAGTCTATCCCCTTTCCATGAGGCTCATCTGGATGTTTTTATTCGGGATTCTCACTCAACTTCAGGGGCTCCTCATTAGAAAGAGAAGCCTCCCCTGGAGAAGCTACAGGATTACAGGGGGAAAGAACTGGAAGTTCAGGCTGGGAAGTATCATTCTAGAGAGGTTTCTACAAATCTCCAGATCCTGGGAGTTACTGACGTGCATTTTGAAATCTGGTTTCCAGAGCACACTGAGATATAAAGTTACATATGTTTGAAAAGTCTTTCAGGGGAAAACATCAGGCCAAGAGTCAAAAGAATTTTGTCCAGGTTCTCTCCTGAACTCTCTGAGGGACTTCCAGTAAGTCAATTATCCTCTCTGGGTCTCAGTTTCCTAATAAGACTTCCTAATGATCCTTCCAGCTCTAGTTCCTGATCCTGCAGTCAAATCTATCTTAGTCCATGAAAACGGCTCCCAGTAGAGATGAAACAGGAAGAGGGCAGGGCATAACCTTTAAAAGAATGACACAGCCATTGAGGACATGGCATAAACTGGTTAACCAGGGAGAAGGCAATGGCACCCCACTCCAGTACTCTTGCCTGGAAAATCCCATGGACAGAGGAGCCTGGTAGGCTGCAGTCCATGGGGTTGTGACTGAGTGACTTCACTTTCACTTTCATGCATTGGAGAAGGAAATGGCAACCCACTCCAGTATTCTTGCCTGGAGAATCCCAGGGACAGAGGAGCCTAGTGGGCTGTCGTCTATGGGGTCGCACAGAGTTGGACACAACTGAAGCGACTTAGCAGCAGCAGCAACTAGGTCCAAGATGGCAGACGAGTCAACTTTCCCTAGACCTTGAGCCTCAGTATATGCTCATTGTAACACATCAGCAAGCTAAATGACACACCCACAGGTGCCATGACAGTTCTGAGGCCAACTATAAAAGGCGAAAAAGTGGAGGGGGCCCAATTCCTGGAATTCTCTGCCCCTTTCCCAAAATAATGGGAATAATTTTTCCACTCATTAGCTTATGAAATTAACCACTCCTATAAAAACTTAAAACCCCATACCCTGGGCCTCTTGCCTTCTGAGACAGCCCTCACTCTGTCTATGGAGTGTATCTCCCTGAATAAACCTTCTTTCGCTTCACTATGGTTCACTCTTGAATTCTTTCCTATAAGAAGCCAAGAACCCACACTTGGCAGCCTTCACAGGGACTAGATTGAGACCTGGGACATGACCAGGCCTCACACCCCACTTTATTTCCTGTAACAGAGATGTCCTAACACATTAATTGTGAACCATACTACAAATCAGCTTGTTACTAAGTGTGCCAAATTAGAGACCATCTGTATAACATCACTTTCACTCCACTATGATGAACAAACAGGAAAGAAAGGATGAACTTAAACCAATACTAGTAATGACACAGATACATCAATACTGGTTGATGTAGGTAAAGGGTTAGCAAATTACAGAGCTGAAGCATCAGGAAGGCAGCACAGAGAGCATGCCATTTACACTAGGTCTTGAAGGACAAGGACTTTTCCAGGGAAGAAGGGCCTTCCACGGAGAGGACATATTAGATTCGGATTGTCTTCCCCAACCATGATGACACTACTCATTCAGAGCATGACAATCCAGCCAGTATCCTCAGGGGAGACCTCAGGGGGATCTACCCTTGCTAGGGATCAGCAATCCATAATGTAAACAAGGCAAGCAGCCTCCCTCCTGCAGGGAGGATGAGTTCTGCGGTGGCAGTTTCTAGAGACCACTGGGAACAGAGGACATTTTCCTCCTTTTAGCAATTCCTTCCAGAGTCTGAGACCCAGTCCTCTTATATTTTTGTCCCCAGCCCAGACCTGCTCAGTCTTGTTCTGTTCTGCCCAACCTTGCCTGACTCTGCCCTGCTCCATTCAGCTCTAGAAGTCCTGTCCGGGTCTGCCCTGAACTGCCTAGCTTAGGCATCCTTGCTCACACCTGCTGAACACAGCACAGCCAGTACTGCTCAGTACTGTGTGGTCCTGTCCAATATGTCTTGCCCAGCTAAGCCTTGCCCAAACCAGTTCGTGTTCTGCTCAGTCATGCCCAGCCAGCCCTGTTTGGCCTAGCCCTTCCCAGTCCTGCCTTGGTCTAGTTCAGGACTATCTGCTGCCACCCACCTCCTTCCCCCCTGACTCAAAGGAAGTCTCTTTTCCCCAAATATCCTCCTCCCTTTCTAAGGCTACATTTGGGCCGTGATGAAATATAACCCTAAGAAACCCACTACTGAATCTATTTTAAGAATTCTGTTGAGACATTGTTTACTATAGGAATACTCTTTATGGAAATCCTTGGGAGATGTTTCTCTCTGGATTCAGTAACAACAATTGTTCTTCACAGCTGACTATTATTTTAACTTCAGGGAACTGTGACCCTGTGACAGTTCCAATTTGTAGTGTCCTGCAAGAAAGCAAGAAGCAAATAAATGGCCCGCCCTTGCAAGTGTATGGGATCACAGTGCACATTTCTGCACTAATGTCTTTTTCAGCTTACATTTTTTCCTTTGCCTCTTTTACTTCTCATGATTAACTTACTTTTCTTTTAAACTATCCTGAATTCTTCCTAGAAAGAAGTTGGGCACAAATAATAAGGATCATCTGTTAAACTCCCATTCTGCACAGTGTTGCATGGATGAGGGTCCCCTGCTCTTTCACACACCTGGACAAGGCACATGGAAAAGCCCCCATTTTGTGGTGTTCCATTTCATACAAAGCCCCTCCGGGCAGAAGGAAGAACTCACTCAGCAACATAATTGCTCTCATGCAGAAGAAAAACCCTGTAAATGCTTAAGAACTGGTTTTACTTGCTTTAGGGATTTTAGGAGAATCAGGTTTGAAAAAAAGATCTGAAAAAGATAAGTCATTTCCAGCTTTAGAGCACTAGAAGCAGAGCTCACTAATGAGTAAACATTGTCAGCTCGTTGATTATCTTAAGGCAGAAGGAGGGAGGGGCTGAGTGGATACAGGAAGAAAATAAACCCCAAGAGATATCAACTTGCAGGCAATGGGCAATGGACTTCAATGTCACCTTCACTAGCATTAAAAAGGACCTGAATTGGGGACTTCCCTGGTGGCCCAGATGGTAAAGAATCCACCTGCAGTGCAGGAGACCTGGGTTCAATCCCTGGGTTGGGAAGATCCCCTGGAGGAGGGCATGGCAACACACTCTAATATTCTTGCCTGGAGAATCCCCATGGACAGAGGAGCCTGGCACGCTACAGTCCATGGTGTCACAAAGAGTCGGACACAACTGGGCGACTAAGCACAGCACTGGTGGTCCAGTGGTTAAGAATCCACCTGTGAATGCAGGGGACATGGGTTCCATCCCTGATGCAGGAGGACCCCACATGCCTCCGGACAACTAAACCCGTGCATCGCAACTGCTGAGCCAGTGCTTTAGAGCTCATGCTCTGCAAGGACAAAAGCCCACACATCTCACCTAGAGAGTGGTCCTGGCTTGCTGCAACTAGAGAAAACCTGCACAGCAACGAAGACCCAGGGCAGCCAAAACAAAGACCAGAATTCATGGAGGCACCACTATGTAGAGACTCTGAGGATACAGAGAGGAAAAGAGATGTTTTCACCCTCAAAGACCTCACATTCTCAGTGTGATGTGAGAGAGAAGAAAAGAAGTCAAAAGAGAAAAAATTACACGGTACAAAGCTGTCTGTGTTGAGCGTTCAGCTGATAACAGGGTGCCATATAGTACCATATAATGCAGAGAATGAATGGAAGCATTCAGGAGGCCGGCTATCCAGGACCCTAACAGCAAACCAGCAGTCCAGAACACAGTGGTGACAGAGGTGGCAGAAAGGAATGATAAATGCCAACATAACCAAAGACAAAATAGAAGGCTGCCTGTGGAGAAGTATGCATTTGGAACTGCTGCCTGCTGGCTGGTGTGACCACAGCTCTGCTGTGGCCTGCTGATAAGCTTACATTCTGAGCTGGGCTAGTTGGTGCTGCACAGGCTGATTTCTACTAAGACTCTGTTATAAGATTTAACTGACCTTAATCAGAAACTTTGATAATTGGCAGTTAGGTACAGGAATCCCTAAATGGGACTAGCACTTTCTTCAAAGTTACTCTGGGTGGTATGTCATGGCCCAGATCTACCCTTGGGTCTCAGAGTGGACCATGGGTCTTGATAGTACCATAAGCTGAGCCTAACCAACTCTTGGCTCACAGAATGACTCTCGAGAGAACACTCAGGGATAAACATACAACTGTGCCATTGGTGGTTACTCATGGAGAAAGAATAAATAAGTATGTGGTGCACTGAGGTACAAGCCCCACAGGGCACCTGGATCACCAGGTCTCTGTGGCTGAAAGCGCCTCTGTTGCTGCTTTGCTTCTGTCAGAAAAAATGATCCCGAATCTCAGCACTGGAAAGGGAAAATGTGTGATGCTCTGTGATGCTAATGAAAGCATACCAGAATATGTCATCCCAACTCCCCAAAGGGGCCAGAGGAAACTATACATTACTAGAAAATTGAAAAAGTGATCACCAAAGACTCTGGGTACCACCATCTTTCAGTATGCTCAGCAGCCATTCCAACCCCACCTTGGAGCACAGCCTTGTAAGTCAACAAATCAAGTGGTATTTGTGGGTAAGATTATGTGTGCGGGTGAAATTCCTGACACTAGCTGGAATTCCCCAGATGGAAAAACTTAAAGACAGGACAGGACAAGACCTCCCCCAAAGAGTTCCTTATAACTACTCAAAGATCTTTTATTCAGGTGGAGGAAAGAGAAACTAAAACAGAAGTCTGTGATTTGTCCTATTGGAAATTCAAAAGTAACTCTAAGAATTTATTCAATGTGAAGATGAAAAGTTGGCTATTGCACCTCTATAACACAGTGAATTGTTATATCAAACACAGAATTGATGCTTTTGAACTACGGTGTTGGAGAAGACTCTTGGGAGTCCCTTGGACTGCAAGGAGATCAAATCAGTCAATCCTAAAGGAAATCAGTCCCGAATATTCATGGGAAGGACTTATGCTGAAGCTGAAACTCCAACACTTCAGCCACGAGATGCGAAGAACTGACTCATTGGAAAAGACCCTGATGCTGGGAAAGATTGAAGGCAGGAGAAGAAGGGGACAACAGAGGATGAGATGATTGGATGGCATCACCAACTCAACGGACATGAGTTTGAGCAATTTCTGTTTGTTGGTGATTAAAAGGGAAGCCTGGCGTGCTGCCAGGGGTCACAAAGAGTCAGACACTACTGAGTGACTGAACTGAGACTGAGACTGAACACAGCTAAGAATTAATGTTAACATTTGCTGAGATGTGTTAATTGGCAGGCATACTTCATGACCCCCAAGTTAATAATTTATTGAGCAACCCACTGATCTATTGAAAAGGGACCATAATATGCACCCTCCCACAGCACACTAGAACTTATCTCCCTGTCTTTCCTCTCATCTACTGGGTCTTCATACCAGGGAAATGACTCTATCCCCCTGCCACCACTGTAAACTCTCTTGCCTTCAACAGCTGGAAAAACTTGAAAGAAGAATAATAGCTATTATGAAAAATTGGCATGGTACAATGTACTTATTATTACTTTGTGAAACATCCCAATTAACCAGAAGCACTTACTACTCGCAAGCAGGGCCTCTTGATTCTGTATCAGACATTTTTTTTTTAAATAGCACCCCCAAAGAATCAAGAAGACTTACTTGTGCCTTTTAACCAGGCTGCCACTATTTTTTATAAAAAGAAAGAGAGCAATAGATGGCCTAGCATTATTTGTTGCCTCACAAAGGACCTCCAGGCAATCAGCCTCCCCCTAAACAACAACCTCATCAAAAGGCCTAATATTGGAGATTCTGAAGTCTAGATCTCCTTAATCATTTAATCTTCGGCACAACCCCTGAGGAGATACAAGTTTCATTATAGCGAGCTATGTAAAAGCTACAGGGTATCCAATGCCGGGCCTCACAGATATACAGCAAGTTGCCTCCAGACCTCCCTGACTCTCATGCCCCTGACACCCCAAAAGCCCACTACCCAATGCCTTGGTTTTAGGCAGTGGCAACTGCCACAAACCTGCTAGGTACTCAGCATCTCCCAGAGGTATAAGCCACCAGCTGGGGACAATTTGCCACTATCTCTCTCTAGTGGTTCATGGGTATCCCCACAATTGGCAAATCTTCATGGCCTTAGTCAATACTGGGCTCAAGTAACAATGATACCAGGGGTCCCAAGAAATTTAAATAAGGTCTCACCTATGCGCTTAAAGAAGTTACAGGACATTAAAATATAGGGCAAATAGCAATGTCTCACCTTAACCATCAGTATTATTTGTCTTACCTAAATTCCCCAAGGTCATAGCACTCATTTCCCTAAAATACCCCATAGTGGGCAAGGTCACTTGACTCAATAAGCAATAAGTTTGAATAAAACAAAGTCTTTGGCACTTAAAGTTGGTCTCACAAAAAAGGATCCCATAGGCCTCTCCACACCTCCACTGAACCTGGTTAAAGTGGTTAACACAGAGTAATATATTTTGAAACAAGACCTGCTGCTGCTGCTAAGTTGCCTCAGTCGTGTCCGACTCTGTGCGACCCCATAGACAGCAGCCCACCAGGCTCCCCCGTCCCTGGGATCCTCCAGGCAAGAATACTGGAGTGGGTTGCCATTTCCTTCTCCAATTCGTGAAAGTGAACAGTGAAAGTAAAGTTGCTCAATCGTGTCTGACTCCTAGCAACCCCATGGACTGCGGCCTACCAGGCTCCTCTGTCCATGGGATTTGCCAGGCAACAGCACTGGAGTGGGTTGCCACTGCCTTCTCCTGAAACAAGACCTACTGGAATCAAAAGCCATTACACAAGACTTACTGAAGGAAGCGGACATTGTTTCCACTGTCTCCCTCTTTGATAAGCCAAATTGGCCAGTACTCAAATCTGATGAAAACAAATGATACTCAGCAGTGGTTTACCCTAACCTTAATATCATAATTCCTTCAATTAAGGTTCCCATATCTAATATCATTGATATTACTGACTCTACTCAATCCGAAATTGCAAAGTACTATGCTGTTATAGACTTGGCTAATATGTTCTCTTTACTGCTCATTTTGACAGCCTTTCAATGGAAATATGCCCTCCTCTTTGAAGGGACACAAAATACTTTTGCTTGCCTCCCCATAGGGTGTTTCTACAGCCCTGACATCATACTCATTCTTTGTAGGCAAGATCTTAACTGCATTCCATTTTCTCCAGAACTCAAGTATGACACCACACTGACTACTTCCTCCTTAGAAGAGATTCAAAGGACACATTCACACAGGAGATATAAACATACATCATAGACTTTTCCAATTAGGGCTGAGTCATTGTTCCACAAAAGATTCAAAGCTCTACAACTTCAACAACATTTCTGAGCATTATTTGGTCAAGGAATCAACTCCGCACTTATCTGTACCCACTGATTTAAGGCAGACCCAAGAGTTGCTGGATCTATTCAAATTTGGAGGCAACATAGTTCTCACTTACAAATTTTACTAAATCCCATTTATGTTGTTACTCACAAATCAGCCCACTTTGAATGAGACTCTTTACAACAAAAGCCTCTAAAATCTATTCAAACTGCAATGCAACAGGCAATCCTTTTAGTGCCCTCTGGAGACTCCTCCACTATACAGGCATTAGCAACCCCTTCCTGAAGTTTTTGGATCACCCATGATGGCCATAAATTGCTTATGGGCTTCCAGTGCAAGTAACTCTTCAGCTTCATACAATACAGTATTAAAAGAGCAACTGTTGGCCACATAATGGATTCCTCTTGGGATGCGTGGAAGCTCTCACAGGTCCTGAGCCCAGATTTTACTCAGCTTTACCAGACCAAGTTTTATCCAGCTGCTCATTATGTCTTGAGTCACCAAAGCAGCATCTTACAGGTTCAGCATAGCCACAGAGGCCTCCTTATTGAGATGGAAATAGTACTTAAAGGTTAGGGCCAAACCTGGGCCCTCTGGAATATCCTACTTACAAGAGGAGATAGTCTCTCCTTTCCTCAATACCTTGCTAGATGCAATGGCACCAGAGGTGATAATCCCTCTCCCACACCCCCCGGCCACATGGAGGGTCAGCAAGGGGAGTCTATACACTTATGGGTGGCAGTGGCACCATCACACATGATAGAGCCTATATCCCCTATCCAGGACATCCCTAGTCAAAGTCATCCCCAAGGTCACACAACTGGCTAACTGTCATGTGGCCACCTTAGCACTAGAGAATGCCCTGGCCAATAATCTGTCCCATCTGCATGTTTGTACAGTGCTGTGATCTCACTCAGTCTCTGCAGGCAAGATCTTAACTGCCACAGCACAATGTCAGGAGTAGGGCTATGGTGGTCATGACAGCCTGGTGGGAACTGGAGCCAGAAGAAGAGGAAACACAGCCATTTCTGGAGACACCATCTGAGGTGGAGTAGTTGGAGAGTAGAAATAACTCTGTTCACCCCTCATCCCTCACTAGTGTCTTTGGTAGGCCAAACCAAGGTAAAATCCAGCCAAAATGAGAGCCCTGGAATGCATTCTGTCAGCCCCATTATAATGCAGAGAAGGGAAGGAACAGATCAGAGTGCAAACAGAAAAAAGATTAACACAGTAAAGGTAAAATTGAAAACAGAAGGTAAGGTCAGATCACCTATAGTCTTGTAAGTGCTTTATCCTAAACACAATGGGGGGCCATTGAAGGGTTTTAAACAGAAAGTATATGATTGAATTTGTCTTAAAAGTTTACTAAATCTTTTAAGTTTTTTACCTATAGTACCTGAGCATAAAAAAAAAAGAGGTTTCATTGCGGTTGATGTGAACATAAAACACCTGAAAGTACGATCTCCCCATTTAAAAGCTACAGTGTTGAGTTACGTGATCTAAAGACTGGAAGCAAGAATAATGAGGCATCTGGGAACCACGTCATCAAAGCGCCAGTTTGAGGGGATCAGTTAATTTCTCCTGGAGAGCTGAGCTCTGACAGAAGACATGACACCTGTCATATGATATGAAAAGCAGCCATGTAGAAGGAGGTGTAGGTTTCTCTGTTGTTGTTCCAGAGGGAAGAGTGAGGAGTCAGGGGGGGAATAATGGGAAAGCAAATTTCATTTCAATTTTGATAGAAGAGCTTCCCAACACTTAGAAATTTTAGCAATGGAATGGACTCTCTCTGAGATGCTAAATTGTTCCACAAGAAAGTAAGCTCACAGTGACGAAAAGTGATCAGATGAAACCTTGTGTTAGTTGGGGCCAGGTTAGGAGGCAGTTATAACACTGAAAAATTCAGTGGTTTAATATGACAAAAGTTTAGTTTCTCGCTCACACTACTCATCCAATGTGGGGCAAAAGGGATCTTTCTTCACTATGGTTCCTCAATAAGCAGTGATGGGAACACAGGCACCCTGATCACCACAAAAGTGGGAAGGGAAAGGTCCCCTTAAAACCTCTCCATTGATGACATGATCCTTCCTCATCTTTCACTGGTCAGAGCATATCACACCAGCACAACTACTTAAAAGAGTTGTGCTCAGAAAACAGAGAAGGCGATGGCACCCCACTCCAGTACTCTTGCCTGGAAAATCCATGGACGGAGGAGTCTGGTAGGCTGCACTCCATGGGGTCGCGAAGAGTCAGACACAACTGAGCGACTTCACTTTCACTTTTTACTGTCATGCATTGGAGAAGGAAATGGCAACCCACTCCAGTTTCTTGCCTGGAGAATCCCAGGGACGGGGGAGCCTGGTGGGCTGCCGTCTATGGGGTCACACAGAGTCGGACACGACTGAAGTGACTTAGCAGCAGCAGCAGCAAACAGAAAGCCAGAAATATTTTGAGACTAGCACTAAGGACAGGCGTAAACTTCATGTCTCGATTGTACTTGTCCTGCCTACTTTGCCGGATGATTAGAGGATAAAGTCATGTGTGAAAATTCTTCATCAGGGTAAAGTGCTATGAAAATGAACAGTGTGCTGATGGCCTGCACCTTGTTCAGTTTCCTCCTCAAGGCCTAGTGCATGAAAGAGGCTCAATAACTATCTGCTGAAAGACTATACGGATCAACAGATATTTTGAGTTGATTTGACTTCTTCCTGGTGAAATACAAGTTGAGTCTAGATGTATTTAGGAAAAGGTGACAAGTCCACTATCATTTATCGGGTTGTTGAAAAAGAGACTCCTTTATCTAGACGGAAGATGAGTTAAATGATCTCAAAAATTCTTTTTAACAACAACAATGGTAACAACAAATGCTACCTGCAGTTTTCCTCTGGAGACATAAAATACAGTAGTTACCCTGAAATAAGGGCCCAGATTTCATGACTTGTGAAAGAGATTTTATTCTTCCTAATAAACCCCTCCTCCACCTACTCTTAACTTTGTGGCTTGGCTTTATTACCTTGACAGCAAAAACACTTTCTGAACTTTATTAACTGTGTCCTCACCGTGTGTAGTAGCAACATGAAACAGGAACATAGTTTTGCTCTCTCGGGAAACCCCAAGGTCAAGAGTGCTGGCCACATAGTGGACATCCAGTATTTGTTAAATGGGTGCTGTTAAATAGAGGCCTCAGTCTCCAAATGTCAAGGCAAGGTGTCCTAGACAAGGAATCTTGCTTCTCAAACCCAGCCATTTCAGTTGCCAAGGAGAAGAGGAACCTCACTGGTAAACACAACCCTTTTGGGGAAAGAACCCTGGCCCACACAATAGCAGTTTTCTGCCGAGGTGGCACTTTTCCCAACACATTATGCTAAAGCCAGTTGGAGAAGATGCTGAGGACTGTTATTTCCTAATTTGATTCTGCCATTTCCAGTAATGGAAAGCTGCACTCCAGCCATCCATCTTAATAAGTGACAGATGCATTTCATTAAAACTTCCTTAAATAATTTCTTGTAGTTTAGGAAGGAGGGAAAAACAAGAAAGAGTGCTATTTTGTGCTCCCATGCATGTCAATGTTTTGAGAGCCATTAAACAAAGCAAGAGCTTGTCTTCAGTTGAGAATTAAGTGGTCAACTGATGCCAACCCAAGTGCATTTCTCAAATGCATTTGCCCACTGGACAAAGGCAAGAAAGCCTGTTACAATGTGTAGGCGAAAGAGTAATAATAGTAATTACACATGATTTGACACTTGGTATTGCACTGTCTGTCCCTAAACACACTGCAGAATGGAGGCAGGACATTCTGTAAATGGACTCTTCTCAACTTCGCAACTTCTGTGGCTAAATAGGTATATAAAAATCCAGTATAGTGAAAACAGCATTACATTGGATTCGGAAGATTTCAATTCAAGTCTTGTTTCTACTGCTTAGGAGCTCTGTGACTTTGGCCAAGTCAACAAATTAATCTCTCTTTGTTTCTATCTTTTCCTTTGTATGGTGAAGATATAAAACTTGTCAAAACAACCTCACAGGATTATTATGAGGACTAAATGAGACAATAAAGAGAAAGAACTTGCTAAACTATGAAGAAACTTTCACCAAAAAAAAAAAAAAAAAACCACCTTCGTGAGGCTAGGGATTTCCTTCCTTTCTGCCTTTCTCCTCCTCTCCCTCCTTTCTCTCCTTCCTTCCTCCCCTCCTTCCTCTTTCTCTTTTCTTTGCTTGTGTTCTCGCTCTCCGTCCTTTCTTTCTTCCTTTTTCTCACTCCCTCTCACCCTTCTATTCCCATATTCCTAGTACCCAGAACAATACCTAACATACAGATATTCAATAAACATTTTTGGATTACATGGTCATTACTTTTATGTATAACTTGACTGTACAAGGTGCCCAGATATTTGGTCAAACACTATTCTGGGTGTGTCTGTGAGGGTGTTTCTGGATGAGATTAAAATATTTGAAATGATGTATTAAGTAAAACAGGTTGCCTTCCCTAATGTGCGTAGACCTCATCCAACCAGTTGAAGGTCTGAATAGAACAAAAAAGCTAAGAGGGAACTTCAGCCTCCTGCTGGCTTAAATTGAGACATCAGTTTTCTCCTGACCTTGGACTAGAACATAAACCATCAGCAATTCGAGTTCTTTGGCCGTCAGCCTAGACTGGAACTAACACTACCAGCTTTCCTGGGACTTCAGCTTGCTTGCTGCAGATCGTGGGGCTTTTCAGCATCCGTAATTGTGTTATCCAATTCCTTAATAAATAAATAAGCAAACAGAGAAAGAGAGAGCCCCATGTCTCTACTCCATTCACTGGTTCTGTTAACTAACTTCAATACTTAAATACAATGGATAAAGCACAATAAGATGGACTGTGTTGTTATTAATTAACCATTTAAGTTGAGTTGACCTTCTAAGAGGTAGACACAAAAAACTTTGCAACCCTAACTTAAATACAATGAATAAAGCACAATAAGATGGACCATGTTATTATTAATTAACCATTTGAGTTGACTTGACCTTCTTAGAGGTAGACACAAAAAACTTTAGGTGAGTGAATCCAAGAGAAGTGTGACAAGGAAGTTCAATTATAACTAAGGACATGTCATTTAAACTCAAAATCCCAGGTAGGATCCTTCAAAGTGGTGTAGTTTATATCAGTACTATTATGCTACTTTACTCTGAACTCTTACTATATGTTTAGCAGTGATATGCATTATCTCATTTAATCCTCACAAGCTTATTTTCCTTACCTATTCTATGTATGAGAAATACCGAGTCTCAGAAAATGCAGATAACTTCTCCAGTATCAGAGCTGGTGAGGGAGTGGTGGAGCCAGAACCAAATTCCTAACCACCATGCCACTGCCACTCAGTTTCCAACTTTGATGGCAGGATTACAGCTGCATCACTTAGCATGCACTATGTTATAAATATTAATAAAAATTCAAATCAAATTGACTTAAGCATGAAGGAAATGTATTGATTCATACAGAGAAGCACAATGTAGAGCTGTCTTCAGGGTCATCTGATTCAGAATTGTGTTCCATTTCTCAGGTTTCACCCTTATTCATGTACTTGCTTCATCTCTGACTGAAGCAAAGTGATTATGGTGATTCCAATACAATATTCATGTTCTACATCATCCAGAGGGAAAAGACAGACTTGAAACATTTCTTTTCCAAAACCTGGAGCAGACTAATAATCTTCACTCTGATTTAGACAAACCTGAAAGAATCAAAGTAGCCAAGGTACATCATGCACTGATGATTAGCTCAGGCCTGGGTTATCACTTGGTCTTCGCTGGTAGCTCAGCTGGTAAACAATCTGCCTGCAATGCAGGAGACCCCGATTCAATTGCTGGGTCCGGAAGATCCCCTGGAGAAGGGATAGTATTCTTAGACTTCCCTTGCGGCTCAGCTGGTAAAGAATCCACCTGCAGTGTGGGAGACCTGGGTTTGATCTCTGGGTTTGATCTCCAGGATTTGATCCCCTGGAGAAGGGAACGGCTGCCCACTCCAGTATTCTGGCCTGGAGAATTCCACAGACTGTATAGTCCATGGGGTCACAAAGAGTCTGACACAACTGAGCAACTTTCACTTAAATCAACACCCAGGCAAGGAAGATGGGATTAAACTAACTGGCTAAAGTTGAGGTAATCCCCACCTCAGCACAGAAATAAACTGTGTGCTGTCAGAAAGGTGGGGAAGGCAGTAGCATGTGTTATGTGAGCTACCAAAGCTCTTTCTCATTCCTCTGAGCAAGCTGTGGGCCTCACCACTCTATATTCCCCCTCCCTTATAATAACTCACTAGTCCAATACCATGCAATAGAAACCTTACTCTGTATAAGCGCCAGAAGACTGACATTCAAAGACAAACATGGTTTTTGTCTGCAGAGGACCTGCAGTCTGGTAAAACTGGAAACTGACCACAACAGTGGCAGAGGGGTAGAGAAGGAAATATTTGAGAGTTGGATGAATGAGTACGTGTACAGTTGACAGCCAGAGTCTCATTAACCTTTTCTTCTGCACTGGAATCAACCCAAGGTATTTAACCTTCCTTCAAAGCTCATTTTATCATTTTCACTGCTTTCTTTTGGATCAGTGCCCCCCTCTCTTTTCTGAGACATTGAGTCCCATGGCATATGCAGTATTCAGAGGATACCCTGATTCACACTGAGTCTAATCCCACACCCCTTCTACCCTTAGTACATTTCTCATTTATGCATGCTTGTCCTGTTTTTCAATCTCCTTTAATTGTAGATCTGGGAAGGGGCTGCGTTTAAGTACTCTTATTTGTAGCCTGTCTAGAGCATGGCTGTGGTTCAGTAGCTGTCTATTAATGATAGTAACTAGGTTGATAAGAGATTTAAGTTCCTGGAGCTATTCAGCAAGTGCTTTTTGACCAATTTTAAATTTGTTTTAAACAAAAATATTTACAGTTTTTAGTCACTGGCAAGCTGCTCTGGTTGCTTATTTTCTACACACTGCAATAGAGATATTAGAAGCCGAGCCTCCTGTTGATTTTTTTTTTTTTTAATTCTACAGATTTTTCAGTCCAAGGAGCTCAACACATTTACCAAACCTCGTGAGGTTAGGAAGAATAGGCTTGACTACTCACATTTTTAAGGATATTAAAAAAAAAAAAAATGTACAGAATAAGGCTGCATCTTATCCATGCCAACAGCAGAACCAAGACTACAATTTCAGTTACCAGTTATGCCTGACCTACCCTCAGGGTTTTCCTCCTCAGGGACAGGGCTGAGGAGTAGCTGAACACACCGCAAACAGCAAGAAGGGAGGAAGCAGATATTTACTAAGTTCTTGATATGTATCACATACTTTTCATGTTTACATGTGAACCATATCATTATTCCTCACAACTGTGTTAGAAAGATAGTTATCTTATTCTCATTAGACAAAGAAGAGAGTAAGATTCAGAATTATTTACTTGCACACAGCTAATATCTTGTAGAGCTGGGATTCAAACCCCAATATCACCCCAACCTTTGTCTTTTGCTCTGTACCTTCAGTTCAGTTCAGTCGCTCAGTCGTGTCCGACTCTGTGACCCCATGAATCGCAGCACACCAGGCCTCCCTGTCCTTTACCAACTCCCAGAGTTCACTCAAACTCACGTCCGTCGAGTTGGTGATGCCATCCAGCCATCTCATCCTCTGTCGTCCCCTTTTCCTCCTGCCCCCAATCCCTCCCAGCATCAGAGTCTTTTCCAATGAGTCAACTCTTCGCATGAGGTGGCCAAAGGACTGGTGTTTCAGCTTCAGCATCATTCCTTCCAAAGAAATCCCAGGGCTGATCTCCTTCAGAATGGACTGGTTGGATCTCCTTGCAGTCCAAGGAACTCTCAAGAGTCTTCTCCAACACCACAGTTCAAAAGCATCAATTCTTTGGCACTCAGCTTTCTTCACAGTTCAATTCTCACATCCATACATGACCAGTGGAAAAACCATAGCCTTGACTAGACGGACCTTTGTTGGCAAAGTAATGTCTCTGCTTTTCAATATGCTATCTAGGACCTCCCAAAGTTAACAGATGCCTGAATTTGAAAGTGTTTAGAAAGTGGCTTCTGAAGACTGATGGAGATGAGCAGCTCTCACAGCCTGACCACACCATCTTGGAACAATGTTCTGTTAATGGTCTGGTGATGGTGCTGAGTACAACTAGGGAAGATGACTGTGTTCTAATTCCATCTCTTTTTTGTCTTAATTCCATCTCTGCTGCTAACTGGCTGAATAACTGTGAACAATTCTACTTCTCCAAATATGTCCAATAAATATTTTTAAATAGCTAGATGGATGATTATATTAGTAAATGCTCAAATGAAGGGGTTGTTGGTAACTTTGTTTTTCTCTGCCCCTTGACAATCCTAAAAGACAACTAGAAGTTTGGTCATGACTTAAGTTCAGACTTCATCATCTATGCCAGTCCAAACACAATGGTATAAAAGCATAAAATTTAGAGCATCTGCTAGTAATAGTGGAAAGATAAAAAACACACAGCTGCTCTGTGCTGACTTTTCTTGGCAGGTCCCTGACAACGTCCCACACTTACAAGCTTCATATGAAGAACAGGCTGGAAATTAAATCATAGAACAGAGTGGGGAAATAGAAATCCCTTAGGCCACAAAAGGATGAAAAGGGGAAAACAAAAGCAAATATAAGATTTTGACACATGCAGGGAATCCATCTTCCTAGGAAGAGACCAAGGGGATCCTTGGGCATCAGAGTGTATAGAAGAAAAGCATTAGATTTGGAAACATGAGACAGAATTCAAGGATAGCTCTATAGTGACCCCTGGGTGACTGTAGAGAGGTCATTCACCTTCCCTGCAACTTCCTTTCCCACTTGTAAAATATGGATAACAGATCCATCCCACCTACTTCACAAAGTTACTCTAGAGTTCACCAAGAAAAATAAGAACAAGAAGAGCAGGTTTCTGCATCCCACGTGGGTTTCAGATTGCACTGCATGTCATTTTAATTATTCTTTCTCCACAGAACAAATAATTTATATGTGAATATGCTTGCTTTTGTACTTTTTTTGGAGAGGGAGGCAACCGACATTTATTGGGAAACTATCACAGGGAGAGTCTGTAGATGGATACAAAAGTGTGTGAAAATACTCTCAACCACCTTAGGGAATGGAAATACCTACCCATCCACCAATTATAAAGCTAGTTTGCAACTCTGGGCCAAGTCTGCGCAAAAGCAGAATAATGGCCCCCAATAATGTCTGTTTTGATCCCCAGAAACTGTGATATGTAAGGATATAGAACAAAAGAGAATTAAGGCTGCAGATGGAATTGTTTGCTAATTAGTTGACCTTCACATGGGAAGATCTTCCTGGATTTTATAGGTGGTGGTGGTTGTGTAGTCGCTAAATCATGTCCAACTCTTGCAACCCCATAGACTGTAGCCCGCCAGGCTTCCCTGACCGTGGGATTCTCCAGGCAAGAATACTGGAGTGGGTTGCCATTTCCTTCTCCAGGGGATCTTCCCGACTCAGGAATCTAACCTGGGGTCTCCTGCATTGCAGGCAGATTCTTTACCAACTGAGGTACGAGGGAAGTCCTGATTTTATGAGTGGTTCCAGTTAAATCACAAGAGCCCTTATAAATGGAAGTAGGAAACATAAAAGGGAGACCCAAAGAGATAGCAGCACGTGAAAGACTTGGCCCAATATCGCTGCCTTTGAGGATGGAAAATGTATCCGTGCTGAGGAATGTGAGCTGTCTTGGGAAACAAGCAAAAGACAAGAAATTAGATTTTCCTCCGGAGCCTTCAGAAGGCATGCAGCCTTACTGAGACCTTAGTGTTAGCCTACTGAGACTGAGACCCATTTTGAACTTCTGATCTCCAGAACTCAAGATAATACATTGATGTTGTTTTAAGTTACTATGTTCTTGATAATTTGTTATGGCAGTCATAGGAAACAAACAGGAAATTTAATTTGTTAGTTTCTTATAATTTGGAGAGACAGTCCTTCTTATCATATTGTACTTCTCTGCTGGTAAATTTCTTTTCTAAATATTTTTATTTCTGACTCTTCCTTCATAGCCACCATCTAAGAATTAATGAAACGGTAGCCAGAATACAAGAGATATGATGTTCTAGTCATTCATTACAGATTATTCTACCATTTAATGGTACAAAACAGGCATTTATTATGCTTATGGATTCTGTGGGTCAGCATTTCAGACAAGGCATTGTGGGGATGGTTTTGCCTCAGCTCACAGTATGTGGGTCCCCAGCTATAATATTAGAAAGCTGAGAATGCCTTGACATCAAGGGGCTAAAATTACCTGAAGAATTACTCATGTGTCCAGTAGTTGATGCTATCACCTGGGACATTAGCTGGCACCGTTGTCTGGAACACCATCATATAACATCTCCATGGACTTGGGATTGCCTTCCAACATGGTGACTTTTCCAGAATGTCGTACAGGAGGAATCATATGTAGCAATTTCAGACTGGCTTCTTTCACTAAGAAAAATGCATTTAAATTTCTTCCATGTCTTTTCTTGGCCTTCCTGATAGCTCATATCATTTTATCACCAAACAATATTTCATTGTACAAATGTACTATGATTTGTTTATCCATTCACCTTCTGAAGGATACCTTGGTTGCTTCCAGTTTGGAGTAATTATGAATGAAGCTGCTATAAATAATCACTTGTAGGTTTTCATGGGAACATAAGATTTCAACTCATTTGGGTCAATATCCAGGAGCCCAAGTGCTGAATCACATGGTAAGACTATGCTTAGCTTTGTAAGAAACTGCCAAACTGCCTTCCAAAGTAGCCGTACTGTACCATTCTGCCTTTTCATTGGCAATAACTGAGAGTTCCTATTGCCCCACATCCTCATCAGTATTCAGTGTTCTCAGGTTTCTGGATTTTATCCATTCTAATAGGTGTGTAGTGATATCTCATTATAGTTTTCATTTATAACCCCCGATGATATCTGAGGTTGAGCATCTTTTCACATATTTTCCATATACATATCAAGTTGGGAAGAAATGCTATCTTAACAATACTGAGTCACTTTTGGAAAATACAGTTTGCCACACTTCATGAAGGCAGGGACATTTTGCCTCTTCTGTATTATATCCCCAAAATCTAGACAAGCATTTAATAGGAAATAAGTGCTCAACAGATACTTTTATTCATTAATAAGTCTTGCCTTTTTAAAATATTTATTTTTATTTGGCTGTGCCAGGTCTTACCTGCAGCACGCAGAATCTATCTTTGTTGCAGCATGTGGGATTTGTGGCATGTGGGATCTAGTTTCCTGGCCAGGGACTGAACTCACACTCCCTGTGTTCAGAGCATGGAATCTTAGCCACTGAACCACCAGGCACATCCCAATAGAATGTCCAACCATTCATTCTACATCTTTTAACTCATCACCCTGCTCTAGGCTCTGGCCAAACCTGGGTGTGGTGGTCCCTATACTCATCTGGACTTCTCTGGACTCATCTGATGGAACTTAGAGCCTGAGGCTATAATCTCTTCCATTAAGGAGTACAGCATGGGGTAGCCTATCATATACATACTTAGCCCACCTCTTGTTAGCAGCCTTATCAAATAAGGTGCAGGCCTCTTCCTCTCTGGCATTCTACCTTCTGTTTTAAGACCCCGTGTGCCCTGGCTGGAAAAACTGCCAGTAAAATCATCCCCAGACATCTGTTCTCTGCCCATCATAACCCTTGGGAGATAGTTTTCTTATTAAGGACTCTGGTGATATCAGTCTTTGATGTCTTTTTATCCTAGAAAGAGATTAAATTTTGTTTTCAAAAATAAAATCAGAGATAGGGCCTTAAATTTCTCATTCTATGAGTTTCAAATGTCTCTGTATCCTCCAGGGAATTTCAGAGACATTGTCAGTGTAATTTAACAAAGCTACACTTGTATTATCTTCCTTCCAAACACTGAATAAGCCACTTTATATCAACCCAAAGGTTTAAAGCATTCTATGGCACCCTTTCAAACAGAGTTTCATCGCTAGTGAATGGTGTTCTCCAAATCAGCAGTGACTTCTAAGAGTTCACACTCAGAAATGTGAACATCTCTGCCTACCAGTTTTCCAATAGAGAAACGATGATTTCCTCAAAACCAACCGGTCTCACTGCTATGGTAATAAACAATCTGTGGTATAGATATGTTTTACACTGGGATTCTTAGTAGTCCCAGATGAGGAGCCCATGTGCATGAATTTATTCCACAAAATAGAATATAAGAAATTTCACATTATTTTTATCTCCTGAAATAAAGTTAATCTTTTCTGAGTCACCATCCCATTGAGTTGGTAGGAATTCAACATAGTTTCAACCGTGCCACAGTTTCAAATTCAACTGCAGCACAGTTTCCTCACTCAGGGTTGGCAGAGTTTCTGGGACCTGGCATAGTGTAAGTCATTGAGAAATGTTCTATGGTCCATTGTCTATCACTAAAATGCTCAATTTCCAAGCCCATGAAATCTCACAAAGGTGAGCATCTCCTCTTTCCTGGGCTCATGGCCAAGGCTGAGTGTCCAGAGTGCCACATCCTGCCTGTTTTGGTGCCCCAATGAGCCACTCTTCTGAGACCTTCCCTCTTCCCTGAAGTACCTTCCAGGGCCAAGCACTGGTGCCTATTCTCCTATGAACCCAAGAACTTTTCTTTCTCTCCTGGCCTTAGGGGATATTTTAAAATCTTCTCTCTCCTCTGGCAGTTTCAACATCAAGAGCCTCTTGAATGCCAAACACTTGCCTCTACTGTCTTCCCTTCTCTTGAAGCTCAACGCATTCCCCAGAAGCACAGCTTTTGGCAAAAGAAAAGCCAGGAGAATCACTGTCTTCTTAGGGGAGTAGGAAGCTCCTGGGATGAAGAAACAGAGGCCTTGGTGGGTTACAGAAAATGTCCAGTGTATAGCTTTAACAATAAAGCCCCAATTACCATTGCTGCTACTAATGGTACCAAAAATCATGCTGTCACAATTAAATAAGTGCAATTATAGGAAATAATATCTTCTCCAACAGTTTTTTTAATCACCCGTACATTCCATAGCAAATTTGAAAAGGTCCTCCAGCTACCTATAATCTCAATCATCACATCTTCTTCAGCCATTAGCATGTTGCCTTCTGTCTGTCTTTGATTAAGAATGGTTTTGTCTGGAACTCTCTCTCCTACTAAACTGAGAGTTTCTTAAGAGCAGGGTCTGAGTTTTTGTAACAGGTTCCAAAAGAAAACAGATGGCATGTTGAAACTGGATAATTCAAAGAGGGTTTATTTACCATGATGCAGGAAAGACACAGGAAACCTAAAGGATAGTGTGGAAATCCAGAGCTAGCAGAAACCCAGAGGAAAGAGAGAAGGTCAGGTAAATGGATCCCAGAAGGAAAGAGTGAGAAAGAGTCAGCATCTGAGCCAAGATAACCACAGAAAAGGAGCCATGGTATGCCAATACCCTGGCCTCTCTCTCCTCCCACCAACTGGGTTCTCCATTGGTCAAAGCCAACTATAAACCAGAGAGCATCAGCACCATTAATGTAATCCATACACCTCAGCCTTGGGGCAAAGAATGAGGTGGTTTCTGTGGGCTCCAAATATAAGTATTTCTTCTCCCAAGATCAGCTTTAGTCTTAGAGTCTTAGAGCCTAGTAATAAAGAAGGAACCCAAACCCAGGTCTCTTCATCACAAGTTTAGAGCTTGCTCCACTCCCCTGTATGTAGTGAAATCCCCTGAGGATTCTGAACTCTATAACTACCTAATTCTTAGTCTGAGATATGCAACCCATCTCTTGCTTATAAGGTGTTCTGTAATTCACACTGGTTGTATTATTACCCCTAACTCGACTGTAAGCTCTTCTGTAAGGACAAGACTTGTATCCTGTACCTTTCTTGTAAATGTTATAGCTCTGAATATGGTATATTATCCTTAGTGGCTGCTTGATACTTGTCAAGTGAGTGAGCTATTGAAGGGATCTTAGAATCTCCCTACAGATTTTAACTGGAGGCGGGCATGGCAACCCACTCCAATATTCTTGCCTGGAGAATCCCTGTGGACAGAGGAGCCTGGCGGGCTAAAGTCCACGGGGTCACAAAGATCGGACACAACTGAGTGACTAAGCACAGATTTACGGTACAAGAGTAGGGAAGGCACATCTTTTTAATGACAGCCATGCCCAACTCCCATAGAGATTTTCAGGGAAAAAACTACCTAAGAGGAGGCTGGTATAGCTTCAAACCTCCCTCTTCCCTTGCTCCAGTAATTAAAGCCCCAGAGGTAGTCCCATACATGCCCCAAGAACAGAAAGCTAAGACAGAGGCATGGACTCATTCATTAATTTAGTCTTTGAATTAACAAATAGCTACTGAGGCTCTACCAGGTTCCACACACTGAGCTAAGTATTGGGTATACCGTAGCAAATAACACAAGTATTAGACATACGAACTGACCAATTAAAAGAAAATTGAAAAATGCAATAAGTGTAGTAAATATTTTTTAATGAAAGAAAGGATGGATTAAGAGATTAGCAAAGACATGGCCTAGGTGGTCAGTGCCTTGCCCACATTCCCAGCTTAGCCCAGAGGTCACCATATAGTTTTTCCCACGTGGATGGCTTTCTGCATTGCTTCTCTGCTTCAAAGCATTTTCTGGCCTCCAGTCTGCTTTGGCAGTTGGTACCCCAGGGACAATCTTTACCAAATAAGGGCTGAGAGCTGTGGATAAATACGCTGACTTCCTCAGCCTTCGGAGATAATTCTGAGGCACACTGCACACAGGCCTTCTCAGGGTCTGGGAACAGAGCCCCAGGTTCCACAGCAATGACTTACTCATTACCCCATACTTGGTTGGCTTGGTTCCCTTCCCTTTATTGCTTTCTCACTCCCCTACTGGTACTTCCTGAAGCTTCCCCCCAACCCAAATAAATAACTTGAATTTATATTTTTATCTCAGAGTTTCCTTTTGGGGGAGGCAAAAGTAAGACCATAGAAAACTCACTTATATTAAGGTCAACACACATAATAGTGCTGCTAAGTTGCTTCAGTCGTGTCCGACTCTGTGTGACCCCATAGACGGAAGCCCACCAGGCTCCCCCGTCCCTGGGATTCTCCAGGCAAGAACACTGGAGTGGGTTGCCATTTCCTTCTCCAATGCATGAAAGTGAAAAGTGAAAGTGACATTGCTCAGTCATGTCCGACTCCTAGTGACCCCATGGACTATAGCCTACCAGGATCCTCCATCCATGGGATTTTCCAGGCAAGAGTACTGGAGTGGGGTGCCATTGCCTTCTCCGACATAATAGTGAGACAACTCCAAAATGAGGAGTCTGTGACATCAGTTATATACTCCAAAAAAGAGACAAGTCACTGAAATTTTGGGAGAGGTGAGTCAAAGGCTGGTGGTCCTTCTTTATGGGGTGGAGAGTGATGAGAAGAGAAGCTTTGTACTGGGAGAGGAGTACGAGAGGAGGTGGATGGAACAGGGAATGATGTCATGACTGCATAACAGGAGCAGCTGGCAGCCACAGGGAAGAGGGAAACAATTGTTTCACTCTCATCACAGAAAGACAAAACTCAGTTCCTTTTTCACCACCTCATGGTGACTTGGATTACACAAAGCCGAGATGAGGGCATTAAAATAGCAAGTGATGCCCCATGTGGATTTCTTTTCTAAACTCAAACGACAGAAGAAAGCACTGTGTGAACCACTGATTGAGTTTAGAATTTACGTTTAATAACCCCTCCTCTCCCAATGTTAGATTTCAAAGAAAATACTACTTATTACTAAGGTCATGATTTCTCTAGTAGCCAAGATAACGTCATTGAATCCTTGTCATATAGCACAGAGAAAGAGAAGATGCTTAAAAATATTTGGTGGACAAATGAATTGAGTATGGAAGGTGAGTTTGGGGAGAGTATTTCTTCCTTTTTTCTGTGTTTCTTCCTTCTTCCCATGAACATAGCACTACTGGTTCCTCCTGTCCTATCACTCACTGTGCCCTGGGAGGTATACTGAATGGCCCATCCAATAGCTGCATTTGGAAGACAAACCTGGGGAGGGTAGCCTAGCCCTTTTCTCTCCTCCTTCTCTTCAAAGTGAGGCATCCACGGGTGCATGCATTCTCTCAGTTCCAGTACCTCTAGGACAGGGTGGACAGCTTTGCCTAGTAATGGAGTTCAGCCTCCACCTAAAGGACAATCATCATTTCTAATGTCAATTATGTGATTAATAGCAATATTGTGGTCCCCATCAACTCTTTCATCTGATGTCTTAAAATTCAGTTGGCTCAACACCCAACATTATGGAAAGAGAATCACACAACTTTAATGGAACAAAAGCAGTTCAGTTCAGTCATTCAGTCATGTCCGACTCTCTGTGACCCAATGGACTGCAGCACGCCAGGCTTCCCTGTCCATCACCAACTCCAGGAGTTTATTCAAACTCATGTCCATTAAGTCAGTGATGCCATCCAACCACTTCATCCTCTGTTGTCCCCTTCTTCTCCTGCCTTCAATTTTGCCAGCATCGAGGTCTTTTCCAATGAGTCAGTTTTTTGCATCATGTGGCCAAATTATTGGAGCTTCAGCTTCAGTATCAGTCCTTCCAATGAATATTCATGACTGATTCCTTTTAGGATTTACAGGTTTGATCTCCTTGTAGTCCAAGGGACTCTTAAGAGTCTTCTCCAACACCACAGTTCAAAAGCATTAATTCTTTGGTGCTCAGATTTCTATATAATCCAACTCTCACATCCATACATGACTACCAGAAAAACCATAGCTTTGACTAGACAGGGCTTTGTTGGCAAAGTAACGTCTCTGCTTTTTAATATGCTGTCTAGGTTGGTCATAGCTTTTCTTCCAAGCAACAAGCATCTTTTAATTTCATGGCTGCAGTCACCATCTGCAGTAATTTTGGAGCCCAAGAAAATAAAGTCTCTCACTGTTTCCATTGTTTCCCATCAATTTGCCATGAAGTGATGGGACTGGATGCTATAATCTTAGTTTTTTGAATGTTGAGCTTTGCCAGTTTTTTCATTCTCCTCTTTCACTTTCATCAAGAAGCTCTTCAGTTCCTCTTCACTTTCTGCCATAAAGGGATGTTATCTGCGTATCTGAGGTTACTGATATTTCTCCAAGCAATCTTGATTCCAGCTTGTGCTTTATCCAAACTGGCATTTTGCATGATGTAACCAGTCTGTTGTTTCAGGTCTGGTTCTAACTGTTGCTTCTTGATCTGCATACAAATTTCTCAGGAGGCAGGTAAGGTGGTCTGGTATTCCCATCTCTTTAAGGACTTTTCACAGTTTATTGTGACCTACACAGTCAAAGGCTTTGGTGTAATCAAGAGTCAAATTTCCAACATCCGTTGGATCATAGAAAAAAAGAGAATTCCACAAGAACATCTACTTCTGGAACAGAATAACGGGGTGAAGAAAAGAAGCCTGAGTTTGGTTGGTCTTCCCCTTACCAGCTTTTATAAACTTGAGGTTTTACTTTACTTCTCTGGGACTCAATTTTTTCATTGTTGCAAGAATTGGACAAGATGAATTGTAAAGTTTCTTTCATGATTCTCATAATGTAGGATTTGCAGGGTCTTCTGCCTCTGGGAAGGTTTCCCTGTGCTACCTGCTCTGAGTGGGATATCCCTTCTCTGTGCAGCTCTGGAACCCTGTTCTGTCCTTCATGGCAGCACTTACTACCCTGCAACAGCCTGTATCCTGGGCTAGCGGATGAGCACCAGGGAAGGCTTCATGATTGCCTTGTTCCCTGCAGCACCCCCAGCACTTGATACATCTCATGCTGCTACTGCTTAGTCACTTCAGTCATGTCTGGTTCTTTGCGATCCCGTGGCCTGTAGCCTGCCAGGCTCCTCTGTCCATAAGATTCTCCAGTCGAGAATACTGGAATGGGTTGCCTTGCCTTCTCCAGGGGAATTGAACCTGCATCTCTTACATAGCCTGGGGAGCCCCTTGATACATCTCACGGCAGATGAGATAAATATTCACTGGATCCATAAATGTGATATAATCTAAGGGGGCAGAGTGCCTCTGTGACAGGGTGACCCCTGTCAGCCACCTCCTTCTGGATGAAAGGAAAAGAAAAGCATCACACTGTTGGATATAGCCACATCTCTCATGCCACACACCCCCAAAGAATCCGGGAAGTAGACTGAATACTGGAGAGCAAGCTTGGATTTTGTATCTATTCTGAAAAAAAAAAACTTCTTACATTGTTTTGCAGATAAATCTGCTAATGCTGGGTAAACAATATGTCATCTTTAGGGGAGAGGCAACTCTCGCCTAGATTCATCCATATTTATGGGCCTCTGCATTGGGGCTATTGCTGCATGTGCTCAGATTCTCAGTGAGGTTTCAGCTAGTTGGAAAGCACAATAAACTACTCTCTATTCCCATCTGCACAGGTTAAACTACAATCCTTTCCCTCTGCAAGTCCTACCTGACATCATGAGACCTCTCCTCCCAGGGATTGGAGGAAATGAGCAAATCAACCCTGAGCACACTTCAGGTGGCTCTGTGACCTTGCATTCCTCCTGTGACCTTTTCCATGTTACTCTTTGCATGGGCAACTTCAGCCATTACATTAGCAACACACAATTACACCTTCAAGGTAGATTCAAGTTCAGCCTCTGCCAGGACATAAATACCTTAATGAGGTGACAGCCATGCAAAACTTTTGAGTAGTGTAAATCTAGGCTCTGATAGATTGCAAAGATACATTGGCAGGTTCATGTCCCAGAACAACGAAAGGAAAAGAGAGGAGAGCAAGGATGGAGGAAGGGAGGGAGGGAGGGAAGGAAACAGGAAGAGAAGGAGGAAGACAGCAAAAAGAAGTATACCAGATATATACTACCAGCATATACCAGAAGTTATGCTGGTAGTATGCAGCACAGTGTTTTTCAAAGTGATTTCTACTGTTTTTAATCCACACTTGCACCCTAATCCCTACTGCTTTAATTCCTCTGCTGGTTAAAATTCCTGCTGTCATACTCAGGGTTCCATACTCACGTTGAGCACATACTCCCAGAGGACAGAATACTCTTCAGTGCTAGGTTTTTCTTGCCTCTCTTGATATCCTCCCAACTGCTTGGCCCATGAGGTGCAGTGAACAGACTCCTAACTTCTGTTAGGGGTCCAAGGGAATATAAATCTCTCAACCAGAGGCAGAGTGCATGGCGGCCACTAGCCAGCCTCCAACAGCAGCCAGGAAAGTAGAAACCAGTGCTGGTGCTCTGGCCATAAAGTGATAGAAAGACCCTCTCATTCCTGAACCTGCTCGTCCATACTCAGTGTTTAGCTCAGTTCTATGTTGACTGCATGGGAAAAAAAAAAAAAATTAAAAAAGGCTATTATTCAAAATGTTCCTCAAGTCCTCAATCCCAAATATGTGCCAGATCCTAAGAAAGTAATGAAAGGTAAAACCCAGGGTCAGAGGTCAAATAAAAGGAAATAACAACCGGTCTGTGAAATGCAGTCAACCTGCAGCTATCCCTGAGACTGCTTTTCCTTTAATGGTACGGTGGCCACTCCACAGGCATGTATTTGCATGTCTTAAAGGCATAACTGTCTGAAGTGATATGACATTTATTGTCCTGGCTATTTTCCTCACAACAGTCCCATCATCTCCTATGAGTTTTACAGTGGTTGTCCCCATGATAATGAGAATAGAATGAGTAACCATCTTTCCCCAATTTACCCTGGGAATGGGAGGGACCCTGTGTAGTGCTGTTCATAGAAATATCATGTCACTTCAACATACAATTTTAAAGATCATTATTTGAAAAATTAATAATAGCCAGTGTTGGTGAAGATATAGAGAAACTGGAACCCTATACTGCTAGTGGGAAAATAAAATGGTACACAGCTTCTCTGGAAAACAGTTTGGCATGTCCTCAAAGAGTTAAACATCATATGACAAAGCAATTCCATTCCTAGATATATGTGCAACACAAAACTTATATACAAATGTTCATAAGAATATTATCACAGTACCCCAGAAATGAAACAAATCAGATATCCATCATTGATGAATGGATAAACAAAATGTGGAGAATCTGTCAATGAATGATTATTCAGCAATAAAGAGAAATAAAGCATGCTACAACAGGGATGAGCCTTGAAAACTTTATGCTAAGTGAAAGAAGTTGATAACAAAGAGGACCACATATCACATGATCCCATTTACATGAAATGTCCACAACAAGCAAATCTATAGAAAGAGAATAGATGAGCAGTTGCCAGGGCATCAGGGGATGGGGTAACAGGTAGTAACTGCTAGCTGGCACAGGTTTATTGTGGGGGTCACTAAAATGTTCTGGAATTAGACAGTGGTGGTGATAGGTGCACAACTGTGAATGGACTAAAAACACTTTTAAAAGGTAAATTTTACGTCAAGTAAATTATATCTCAAGAATAGGAAAGGTTTGGGCCTTACCCAAAGGTAAAGCCTTTGGGCCATGTGCCATTCAGCAACTCATCCTTTTTGTCATAGTCTATTCCTGGCCAACTAGAAATAACTGGCCACATGAGAAAAAAATAGTTATCTAGTATTATGTCCTCAACTTTCCAACCTTGCCCCTGCCCTTTCCTATTTCTGTGAAACCAAGCTATAATGAGTATTTTTCCCAAAGATTTCCCAATCCAATTATTAAAACTCATACCCCTATTAAAAATTTTCTTCCCATTATCATACATAATATGTCCTCCTTTCCAAGGCCAATCTATCCATGGTGTCAGTGGCCATACCCCCTCCAGGCTCTTAAGTCTTGCTATATCTCCAAAACTTCTCAGTTTATATCTCCAACTTCCCTTTCCAGTATATCTCTCTTTCTTGTTATACTGAAAATATGCTCAGATGGCTCAGGTCCTTAAGAGGAAATCTTCCTTGCTACTGGATCCATTTCCATTTACGATCTCATCTTTTCCCTCTCTTCTCAAAGAATGGTCACAGTTATTCTATGAACTTTGACTTACTCTACTCTGTTTCCCACTCCCATCCTTCCTCTACTGAACCAACTCTATGACCACTAAATGACTCACATACCATAGGCAGTTGGGAATTTTTTTTCCCACCTGTATGCTACTGCATGTGATACTGATGATCACCCTCTCCATCTTGAAGTGCTATTCCTTGATTTCTAGGAGATCACACACTCCTAGTTTGTCTCCTATCTTTCCAACCATTCTTTCAGGGCCTCTTTTGACAGCTCTTTTAACTCCAGCACAATGCTTCACTATCAGTATACTCAGGGTTTTTCTCGAACGTGCTTCTTTGTACCCCACTTTTCTCCTTAGATGATCATTTTAACTATATGATGATGATTGCTAAATGTCTCTCTCCAATCCAGACCTCTCTATCAAGCCACAAATTCATATATCCATTTGTCTGATGGGTTTATCTATCCAGTCATCCCTCATGCACCTTAAATTTAGCATGTCCAAAACAAAGCTCCAATACTTTAATGAGAAGAACCAACTCATTGGAAAAGACCATGATGCTGGGAAAGATTAAGGGCAGGAGGAGAAGGAGGCAACAGAGAATGAGCTGGTTGGATGGCATCAACTCAATGGACATGAGTTTGAGCAAACTCTGGGAGACAGTGAAGGACAGGGAAGCCTGGCATGCTGCCATTCATGGGGTCGCAAAAGAGTTGGACATGACTGAGTGAACAACAACAAAGGACAATGCTTGTCCTTCCTCTGGGGTCACCTACAGATTGGCGCAAGCTGCTGCATGCACAGTGGCCACCAACACCAGGCTGCTGACTGTCTGAGGGGTGGGTCGTTACCGACAGCACCAGCAGCAAATGAGTCTGTGCCAGGCAAATGTCGCAGAGCAGGCAGAGGCCCTGGTTGGGAAACCTTTTGCCTTACAGAGTGTTGAGTATTTATTTGGATTAATGGCTTTCAGGGTTGCAAGATTTCATATGTAAATCAAGTATTTATTGGTGATAGATGGCAAGAAGAAAGAGTTTAATTTGAGGGTAATCATTCATGTATTTCCTCTCCTCTGTCATTGAATTTTAAACCCATAAACCAGGGGCCCAAGTGGTAATAACCATATTTATAATTCCTTGCACTCATACAGCGCTTTAGCACTTGGAGTCTTCCCATAAGTTATTCATTTTGGCTTTGAGTCATATACCTGTGCAAGTAAGATCTGTTATTCCCATTTTACTGATGAGGAATATGAGACTCCAGGTGTTGAGTGATTTATCTATAGGTCAAGGATCAGAACCCACACTGCCTGATACCAAAGTCACAGCTCTCACCAAAATACCACACTGCCTCCTCACCTCCTTTCCTTGAGAGTCCCCACAAAGCACAGCAATGATACTAGCTGAGGGTTTTTCAGGTTGCCACACCCTTTCATACACATACATATTTTATATACATTTTATATTTACAACAACCTGTGAGATGGATACTACCATAGTTTTTGATAAGGGCTTCCAGATCAAGAATTGTGACTATGACTAGACTAGAGAGGTGAGTCAGAGATAGAAGGTACTGCTTGACCAGACACTATTTTCCTCAAATCCTTTACTGTATCTGGCTTCCCTTGAGAGATCCAGATGAATGCCAGGTCTTGGCTATTTCTGATCATTAATCAAATGCACAGCACACTCATCACAGAAACTTTCTTCCTTGAGCATTCTTTCAAAATGAATCTGTTATATCATCTTAGTTTAAGTCCTCAACCATCATTCTTATAGATAGTTGTCTGTTTGTACAAACCAAACTTCCGACCTTTTAAAATTTTTATCAGTCTTAGAGACGATGAGCCTTCACTTTCCAGGTGTATCTGACCTTTCTGGACTCTTCAGTGTCAGCCAACAGCTCTTTTTCTTGACCCACTTAAGCTTCCTTTTACATTTGTTTAACCTCACAGAGAATTTGATGAGTTCTCTGTTCCTGATAATGGCCAATCATCTCCTACAATCATAAAATGAAATACTTCTTTTCACTGTGGCTGCAAGGCTAGGCTAACTCAATGACCTTGGATACACTACAGCAATAAGATCAGTTGTGTTGCTACATGACTCTATCATTCCTGAGTCACCATGTAACAAGGAAGGCACTTTCTATACTTCATATTATGTGTTTTGTTAACTTTTTATATCACAGAATACTGGGATCATAATCCGACCTTTCCTGTCTTTAGATAAACTAAACTCTTCAAAGTACCTGATATAAAATTTGGCTGAAGAGTATGAACAATTCCTCCTATACCAAGATAACAGACAAGATCCTTCTTCCTTAGGTTCTCTTAGAAAATAAAATTTAATGATATCTTGATCTATTTTAAACTCTAGATTCCCCTGCCTTGTACATTCTCACACTAATTTCTTCTTTATTGGAGTCGTAATCTATTTTAAAAAGATATATATTCAGTGATGTTGTCTTCCACGTTAATGTGGTAGAAAGAATTCTAGGCCTCGACTCACTAGGTCTGAGTTCTAGTCCTAGCTCTACCACATCTGACTCTGGGGGTACCAGAAAGCCTCTATGAGTCTCCTCTTCCTGATACATAAAACGAGGTAACACCCAGTCATCAGGGAGCGCTGTGGCCTGAGAGCAGCTCATACGTGTAGGAGGAATACTACTGCTACCACCACCACCATCACTTCCAGACGACTGCTAAAGACTGAGGGAGGAAGACACCATATCTGAGAATTCATTCAGGCCAGATGACTATTTTAAAAGATTATTAAATAATTATTACATCATTATCAAATCACTAATATTATAATTTGATATTATTATTAAAAAAGAAAATATCCATGGTCTTTGACCACCTTTCTCTTTAGAGAAATGGACCTGGGACACATGGAAGGATGAAGAAAGAACAATTGATACAGCACTCTCTGCTCCTGACAGCATCATCTATGCAGATGATATTGCAGGAAATATAATGTTATTTTTCCTTTATACCACTGCTTCAGAGAAATACTGTGTGTCTCTGTGAGATGTCTGTGTGTGTTTGTGTGTGTGTGTGCATACACACACATGTGCAGGTTTGAAGACAAGGAATAAAGAAGGGACCTACAGTCACAATGATGGATCTCCAGTGGGCGTCAGACCTTGGAGTGCCAAACTCCACCCTAGAATATCCCATTCAAGTATCTCTTTTCCATCCTATTTACGCTGTTACAGATCAAGTCCCTGATTTGAGGTATAGTGAAACAAGTAGATTCTGGGATGAGATCAATTTCTGGGATACAGTGTATGAGTTTTATGTTTTCAAAAGGTGGAAGTTTTATGTTGGATAACGGAAAAAGTCTTTCAGAAAGGAGTTGAAGAAGAATACTGAAGCACAGGAGGCAAGGCTAGGTATCAGGGGGGTTCCAGTGAAAATTAATTACCTGGTTGACTTTTTCCCCCTTGAACTATGGAAAAAGTCAAAGTAAGCATTGGTTCATCACCATTTTACCTCTAACTCTGTCAGTTCAGTTCAGTTCAGTCACTCAGTCATGTCCGACTCTTTGCGACCCCATAAATCGCAGCATGCCAGGCCTCCCTGTCCATCACCAACTCCCGGAGTTTACCTGAACTCATGTCCAGTCAGTGATGCCATCCAGCCATCTCATCCTCTGCCATCCCCTTCTCCTCCTGCCCCCAATCTCTCCCAGCATCAGGGTCTTTTCCAATGAGTCAACTCTTCGCATGAGGTGCCAAAGTATTGGAGTTCCAGCTTCAGCATCAGTGCTTCCAATGAACACTCAGGACTGATCTCCTTCAGAATGGACTGGTTGGATCTCCTTGCAGTCCAAGGGACTCTCAAGAGTCTTCTCCAACACCACAGTTCAAAAGCATCAATTCTTCAGCGCTCGGCTTTCTTCACAGTCCAACTCTCACATCCATACATGACCACTGGAAAAATCATAGCCTAATTACCTTAATTTATTGCCAGCAGCCATTCAGCTTTGTATGGAGGTGGGATGGAAGATGGAAGATGCAGGCAAGTGTGTAGCCTTCCCCCAATCTCCCTTCTGCTGAGGTCTGCAGGACTGTCCCAGCATCACACTGTGTGTGATAGCAGTCCTTGAGTTATAGGTGATGACAGCAGTGAGGTAAAGGGACTAGTGAAGGAACTCTGAGGGATGAAGGCCCTTGCCTCACAGAGAAGTGAATACCAATGTAAATTCAGTGGCAGCTATGACCCTTAGGGATAGAGCTTGACAGGTGACAGGCATGTGACAACAGTCTGAACTACTAAGACCACCCCGGTAAGACAGATTATCAGAGCTGTAAGACTGTCCTCTCTGTGGTTCTTACTCCTCCCCAGGTCTCCTGTGGCACTATCTAATTGTCAGAGAGCAGCCACCTCTCCCAGTTCCCATCCACAGTCCCTGTGTCCAAAGGTTCCGAAGGATGCTCTCCTGGTCCCCGGCAGGAAGGAGGAAACTCAACCTGTGATGGCATAGGTCAAAAATTTTCCCATACCAGTCACTGGGCATTGCCAGAGAACTTCCAGACACTTAGCTATTGCTATCTTAGATAACCTTGCTGTTTCCCACTGCTTGGAACAAGAGCATGAATGTAGTAAAGTAGCTCCTATTCCTTGGCTCCCCAGTGCCACAAGACCCTCTTGAGAACAATAAACTGTATACTGATCTGAGACAATCACTTTATTTCCCCTTGATTAACTTCTTTAAAAATCAAGCCACTATTCCCCAGGGTAGAAAGCCCCTCCTCAGTCATAAGCTGCCTCCAGTGCCTCACTGTGGTAACATTTTCATCTTTGCAAACCTGAATAAGGTACCCACATTGCCTCAGCAGCCAAACATGGGGAATTCCCCATCTTGCAGAGGCACCACCTCTGGGATTTAGCTGAGATCACAGAGCTGGTTCTCACCTCATAGGGGAGGTACATCCTTATCTTTCAAAGTAGGGCCCAATGGATTACTTCTGGAGCTCATAAATCAAGTAATGGGAATACATACATTATTAAGAGATATGGAAATAACCTCCAGGAACTCTAAAACCAGAGACAGTCAGGCATGGTTATCTTCAGGGAGTAATATTTGGGAGGATAAAAGGTGGAAAGCCAGGCACTTTTTTCATTGTAAGCACTTATATATTATTCAAAAATTTAATGTATTAATTGAATTTTTAGACTGATTCATACAAAAAGATAAGTAAATAAAGGGAGATTAAAACACGTTAAAACACAGACTTCCCTGATGGCACAGTAGATAACAATCTGCCTGTCAATGTAGGGGACATGGGTTCGATCCTTGGTCTGCAAAGATCCCACATGCTGTGGAGCAACTAAGCCTGTGTGCCACAACTATTGAGTCTGTGTTCTAGAGCCTAGGAGTCGCAACTGCTGAGGTCACATGCCACAGTTACTTAAGCCCACGCACCTAGAGCCTGTGCTTGGCAACAAGTGAAGCCACCACAGTGAGAAGCCTGCTCACCCCAACAAGAGAGTAGCCCCTGCTTGCCTCAACAAGAGAAAGCCCATGCAAAGCAATGAAGAGCCAGCCTAGCCAAAAATTAATTAATTTTAAAAAATCAAACCACAATGTAAAAAATGAGTATTTATGAATTATAGAGTCAGAGAATCCTTAGAGCTAGAGAAGAAAAAAAAATCTTAAAATTCCCTCTTCTATCCCAGATGGCACAATTGGTAAAGAATCTGCCTGCCAATGCAGGAGACACAAGAGACATGGGTTCAATCACTGGGTCAGGAAGATCCCCTGGAGTAGGAAATGGCAACCCCACTCCATTAATCTCATCTAGAAAATCCCATGGACAGAGGAGCCTTGCAGGCTACAGTCCATGGGGTGGCAAACAGTCGGACACGACTAAGCATGACACTATGCATCTCACCCTCAATCCTCTACTTATTTACAAAAGATGAGAAAAACAGGCTCAGAGGAAGAAAAATTACTTTCCTAAGGTCTCACTAGGAATTGACTCCTACAATAATCTTATTTCAACAACACAGTCTTAGAGCAGTAGTTGAAGCAGGGAAGCAGAGCCAGGAAAAATAAGGTCCAAAATCCAATCTGTCATTCCTGAGGGTCATGTGGGTTATATTAGCAGAACTAATTGAAGCTCTTACAATTCCACCCTCTATGGTTATAGGGTTTAAGTGAGTGGCAGGATGATGCCTCGGGACATTCAGGCTATAGAAGCTGCTGGACCCACTGGCTGATAAGGAGAGAAGTGCAAGAGGAAGCTTTCTATCTGATTTAAAGACCTGAGTTTGGCGATATTCTGGACCTGTGATCTTGGGGAAGCCACTTAGTATCTCTGTGCCTCATTCTCCTGGTCTATAAAATGTAGATAAAGAATACCCACTTCACAGAAATGTTCCAAGTAATAAATAAGCTAGTGCATGTTAGTAAGTACATAGCATACACTCAGTTCAGTTCAGTCACTCAGTCATATCCTACTCTTTGCAACCCCATGGACTACAGTATCCCAGGCTTCCCTGCCCATTACCAACTCCCAGAGCCTACTCGAACTTATGTCCAAAGAGTTTGGTGATGCCATCCAACCATCTCATCCTCTGTTGTCCCCTTCTCCTCCTGCCTTCAATCTTTCTCAGCATCAGGGTCTTTTCAAATGAGTCAGTTCTTCGCATCAGGTGGCCAAAGTATTGGAGCTTCAGCTTCAGCATAAGTCCTTCCAATGAATATTCAGGACTGATTTCCTTGAGGAAAATCAGTTTGATCTCCATGCAGCCCAAGGGACTCTCAAGAGTCTTCTCCAACATCACATTCCAAAAGCATCAATTCTTCGGCATTCAGCTCTCTTTATAGTCCAACTCTCACATTCATATATGACTACTGGAAAAACCATAGCTTTGATTAGACAGACCTTTGTCGGCAAAGTAAGTGTCACGTAAGTGTCATGTAAGTGTTAACTTCCCTATCATTCTACCTTAAAGCCCTAAAAGTTTATTTTAATAAATACATCAAACAGAAAAAATTTGGTATATCTGAGGTTGAGAGGCATACTGAGGGGAATAAATAGAAAGGAAGGCATGTTATAAGCTAATATTCCACAGGGTATACTACCCTGGGAAGACTACCTGGGAAGACAATGCAAGACTAACATGGGAAACTGGTGGGTCACCACAACAGGAAGCACAGGAGGTTGTCTCACCTGCCGTGCCAAGAAATACCTGATGACACCAGCTGAGAGGGCATCTAGATGCTTGGAAAGAAATCAGCATGTCCCAGAGTCACAGGGAAGAGTGCTCTCACTAAAAATTAATGAGAACCAAGAACTACTAAATATCAGATGAAGGTGAACACAAAAGGTAACTCTCCAATAATGCAAAGAAGTTCCATGTGGGGGAAATATTCATAGAAAAAATTTAAAGGACTTTTCAGAGATGTAGTTAAAATCTTCATAAAAATTAAATATATATTTTTTCAATAAAATAGGAATAAAAGGTTTTCAAATGAGTAATTTCTTCAAAGAACCAATAAGAGATTTTGAAATTAAAAATACATTTAAGTGTTTAGTAGTAAAGTAGACATAACTGAAGAGAAAATTAGAGAACTTGAAGATAAATCTGTAACAATATACAGAATTCAGTGAAAGACAAAGAGCAGAAAATATAAAAGAGTATGGTAGATGAAAAAGTATGATGAGAAACAGGACAGTATCTCCCCCATGAGAGGAGATAATTAATTACAAACTATAATTAATTATAATTTATAATTAATTACAAATTAATAAGTTAATTCTTATTAATTATGAGAGGAAAAGAATGACTTCTATGTTGGATAATTCTGGCAGGCAGCATCCTAATT
Source organism: Bos indicus x Bos taurus (assembly GCF_003369695.1). Taxonomy (NCBI): domain Eukaryota; kingdom Metazoa; phylum Chordata; class Mammalia; order Artiodactyla; family Bovidae; genus Bos; species Bos indicus x Bos taurus. The sequence continues at coordinate 69,533,560 of NC_040086.1, read as the reverse complement.
ATATGGTTGAAGTTAACATTACCAGTAATATGACAAACCAATAACATGTCCCCAGATATGATGCACTAAAAAGGGTACATCATCTCTGTGGTATTCTTGACAAAGATGATTAATATCAATCTACTCAAAAGAAAACATCAGACAAGCCTAAAATGAAATATATTTTACAAAATAATTGGCATGGATGTTTTAAAAGTGCCAAGGTCATGAAAGGCAAAGAAAATCCAAGAAACCATCAGACCGAAGGAGTCAGAGACATGTGCTAATTCAGTGTGAAATCCTGGATTAGATCCTGGACCAGAAAAAAGAACATTAGTGGGAAAACTGATGAAATTCAAATGAGGTCTGTAGATTAGTTATTAGTCTTGGATCAGTGCCAATTTTCTGGTTTTGAGAACTGTGCTATGGTTACAGTAAGATGTCAACATTTACACAAAGCTTGATGAAGAGTACATTAATATTCTATATTCTATGTACTATTTTTTGCAACTTTTCTACACACCCCAAATTATATCAACATTAAAAGTTTTTCTTTAATCACTTAGAACAGTGCCTAATATAGAGTAAGCACTCACTATATGGTTGTTGCTATTATGGGTTTTTCTTGGAAGTCACATTTGAGAGCATTTCCAACTCCATGGTTCCTAACTTGTTTTCTGAAAATCCACTTCAAATACTGTCTTTAAATAGAATATCTCTTCTACTATTATGTACTAATACTTTTCAAAAGTATAGAAAGTGCATTTGTGGACTAATAAAAAGCACACTGATTTTAAAAATAGCAGCTAATACAAGTCAACAGCTGTTTATTATTCTGAAAACTTGTAGCAAATGAGAAATAGATGGTGAAGTTCTTAATTAGGTGAAGACACTTATCAATATCATGTAAGAAAAGAATGTTTATTGTCATTGCTATTATTCAACACAGTGCCAAAGAAGAAAAACTGTCAAAGAAAGAAATTAAAGTTATTTAAAAATTGTAAATAAAATAAAACTGCTATTATTCACAGATTAGATTATATACCTAGAAAACTGAAGAAAATCAACTGGAAAATAATTGGAATTCATGAGAGAGTTTAGCAAAGTACTTAGATCACTACACAAAAGTCAATGATTTTTCTATAAACTAGGATTTATCAATTTAAAATATTTTAGAAGAAAAATCTTACTCATGACAGAAAAAGCTACCTAAAAATAAACCTAACAAAAATAATGCAAAGCATTTTTTTATTTAAAAAAAAAAAAAACATAAAACCTTACTGAAAAGTTTTTTAAATGAATAGAGACCAATCATGTTTATGTAGAGATTTAATATTGTATTTCACCTCTCCCCAAAACAATCTATATATTCAATTCAATCCCAATCAGAATCTCAAAATAACTGTATCATTCAGGGTCCCAGTAAGAGACTAAGAGCACAGGTGGATTAGGATGATTCTGGGGAGAGGAGGGGGATGTTGATAAAGGGACTATTTACACACCAGCTATTCACACAATACAGATCAGGAAATCACAAAGAAGAATGCCATCCCTATGCCAGAACATGCAACAATGGGGCCATTACCCCACAGGAAGATAATCCGTAATCCAAAATCTTGAGAAGGGTGGCCAGGGAGGTAAGAAGGCTATCAGGAGACTCTGGCACCACACACCAAGATTAAGAGGTTTTACAAAAGGCTTAATATTTCTGTTCTTGTGATAGCTGAAACAAGAGGTTCTGAATAGATGTTAGTTTTCTTTCTTCCCCGAGACTTAGATATTCATATGTTAATAATACCTATATGCTAAACCTTTACATCAAAAGAACCGTTCTCTATTTGTGAGATTTAAATATTAGCCTACATACCAGGTGCTGAGGGGAAGGCGGAATAGTGATAATGAAAGCACATCACATATCAAGACATATATTCTTTGTCCATAAGTAAAAATTTCTGCTGCCAAGAGACTCCTTAGAAATCATCTAGTGCCCTACCTTATACAGTTAAGACCAAGCTGGTGACATCAATAATGAGTATCACATGATAAAGTCACTTAGAAATACTAATAATGTACCAATCACCAGTCACTCTGGAGGTGGGATCTGGCAGCAGGGCTTTAACAAGCCATCCAGGTGAGTCTGCCACATGCTCCAGTTTGAAAACCACTATATCACAAGAGCCTGCTGGACTGTTTACTCTATTCCCAGCTAATTGGCAATGTAGTGGGCACTCTGGAATAAACACATCAAAACTGATGCTGATCATCAGGCACAGCCTGCCATGTCAGCCAAAAGTGACAGAACAAAGGGAGTCATCTAGGACTTATCCCAGGGCCTCTGGGGGGACCCTACAGGTAGCACAGCAGTCAAGGACCCTGACTCGGTTGGACCAAAGCCCCTGGGTTATAATCCCTTCTCAAGGATTCTCCATCTCAGTAATGCTGATATGCCAGGGGTTATGGTCAAATGAAAATGCATTTAATTGTAAATCACCTTCCCCACCTGAGCCAAGAGAAGCCCTGGAAGAATTCATTAAAGTCTGATGGCACCTGAACCTGTCATTGTTGCACATCTCACTCTAGTTAGGCCGCAGAATACAGATTATTCACCCTGAATATGGTCACTCCATAATGAGCCCCTCCAGGGTTAGCTCCTAGCAGAAAGTAGGAAATAGTGAGGCAGAAACTTACAGCAAAGTGTTTCTAAGAATAGCAAGGATGCTGGCCTGGAGGCCTTGTCCCATCTCTTCCACTAGCTCATTGCATGTCCATGAGCAAACTGCTTCCATTCTGGCCACCATCTCCTCAACTGAGAAATAAATTTTGCTTCCAGTGCTGCTCAAACTTTACCATGCACGAAAGGAAGGAACCAACCATCTGGTGTTGCCATGACTGAGGGAGGTCCTGGGACATCAGAGTTTTAGTGCTAAAACCAGGAAAGTTCTAGGCAAACCAGGATGACCTGGTCACCTCTGCACCTGGAGAGATTGTTAAAACAGTGCTAGGCCTCATCCTTAGATTTGTGTTTCTAATTAGCCTTCTGAATGCACTGTTACAGACTAGATGGTATGGAGGCTTTTAAATGCCTTTCTATAGACCAGCTACATTAAAGAGACATGAGGAGCTTATTAAAAAATATAGATTCCAGGGTTCCAAAACCAGAGATCCTTATTCAGTGGGGCTGGCTGCTTATCTTTAAAAAGCTTCCTGAGTGATGCCCAGCAGACTGAACTAGATCATCTCACAGGCCCCTTGCAATACAAACATTCCATTGTATTTTCACTGTCTATATCCATCCCCATTTAGTAAAAGCTCCCCCATGAATTGAGGGAGCTCACCAAGTCACTTTCTCTGTGCTTGGATCAGTCATGCCAGGCATCAGGCATTTCTATTTCTGCCATGAGCAAATACATCTGTTAGGAACGACACAGGGGTCCCTGGGAGATAGGAGCATAAATTTGGTGTGGGCGAACACAGGCGCTTACTCATGGATGCTGCTCTCACTTGCCCTGGGGAGATCCCAGTGTGCGTCAAGGAGCTCCAGAGAGCTGCCCGGATATGAGCCCATCACCAGGGCCTCACTGGGGATGAGTGTGCCCTGGTCTGTGTGTGTCATGCCAGGTGAAGTCAGACGCAAGCAGAGAGGGAGCAATCAGTGCTTCCTGTACTCAGGGCCTGGCAGTCTGCGGGCAGTCATGACCCAGGATACTCAAACAACCTGCAGTGGGACATAAGTGAAGAGTCCAGTCAGAAAGCTCTACAGCAGTAACAGCCCAGAACCCATGGCTGCAGCTGAGGCTATGGGCTCTGAACAGGGCAGATGCTGCCACCTCCTGGCCCCGGCTCAGTCTGAGCCAGCCATAGCAGTCTTTTCTTGGACCTGGAATCGCAAATCACGAATTCTGAAGAGTTTGATCTAAAGGAGACCCCAGAGATTATCCAATTCTTTCTCCCACTGTGCAAAAGGGGAAACTAAGCCCCTTAGATGCTGCCAGGCTCCCACACATACACCCTAATATGTGGCAAAGCCACAGTCAAGCCCAACCTAATGCTTTCCCTTTCTCTAAGCACCTTGCTAGTTTCCTGCTTCTTTAAGCCAAACCACTATATCCAGTAACCCTGACTGCCGAGGGAGGTGAGGTTTGTAGAATGATCTTTGTAAGAAAAGCAGCTGGTTGCTGTTCAGTGTTGTAACCATCTGCCTCCTCCATGCTTAACCTTCTACTAGAGGGAAACAAACACTGGCCAACAAAGAGTGCTTGCTGCTTTCCAGAGAAGAGCAGAGAATGCTTCACAAACGCACATTTTACTCTCCAAAGCAACAAGCATCCTACAGAAGAAGGTCCTATCTTCCTGATACCAGACCTTGTTGACTTTACAGTTTCTTTGTTCTTCTCCTTTAAAATTTGTTTGGAGTATGGACAAGATGGAAGAGTAGGAAGACACTGAGCTCATCTCCTCCCAAAGTCACACCAAAATTACAACTATTTACAGAGCAACTATTATGAGAATGGACCTGGAGACAAGCAAAAAAATCTCCACAACTAATGATATAAAGAAGGAACCACAATGACATGGGTTGGAGGGGCAGAGACAGTATAGTCAAGACCCACAGTCCCAGGTAAGCAACCCACAAAAAGGGAAACAATCACAATTGCAGAGGTTCTCCCTAGCCTGGCAGTCCTGCGCTGGAAGATAATCCCTCAAAACATGTGGCTTTCAAGGGCACAGGGCTTAAATATAGGACAGTCAAAGGGCTGTAGGAAACACAGACTCTACTCTTAAAGGGTGCACACAAAACCTCACATACTCCAAGACCCAGCACAGAGGCAGTTGACTTGAAAGAAGCCTCAATCAAATGCACCTGTTGATCTTGCAGAGGCTCCCAGAGAGGCAGAAAGCAACTAGGCCTTCTTCAGGAGACATAAACCAGGTGCCAGTCACTGGGGGGAGACCATTCTAACACACGTGTACTACTGCTCACACACACTGTTTTGGAGTCCTACCTGTAGCCTAAAAGTACCAAGGATTACCTGCCTACCTGTAAGTAAGCTTCAGTCCCAAGATGCCCCAGGTTGATTAGCCAGCCACTTGGGGACCCAGCCCCTACCAGCAGGGATACACCAGCCCAAGGACCCTACAATGGGCCTTATAGCTGGATACCTTAGGACAGGGCCCTCCCAGCAGCATGCCTAGGGCCTGATCCGCCCACCAGTGGGCCTTCGCCAGCCCCAGCCCCTCCCCCAAAGCTCCATATGCAGCCCCACGAGAACCTGGCCCTGCTTAGTAGCAGCCCAGCAACCTGCACGTGAGGCAGGCCTGGCAGCTAACTGGGCCAGGAGCTGGTCCCGCCTATCAGTGCACCCAGGAGTCCCCACCAAGACAGAAGGGCCCGTGCAGGCCACACACAGGGTGCCCCAGAGCATATGGCCCTCCCCAGACTAATACACTGCTGGGCCCCAAAGGACACCTCCTACATAAGGCCATTTCTCCACAACAGGGAGACATAACTGATCTACCTACCACAGAAAAATAAAAACAGCACACTGGGCAAAATGAAGAAACAGAGGAGTATATTTCAAACAAAGGAACAAGATAAAGTCCCAAAAGAATTAAACAAAGGGGAGATAATCTACCTAATAAAGAGTTCGTGGTAATAATCATAAAGATATTCAACAAACTCAAAAGAATGGATGAATACAGTGAGAAGTTTAACAAAGAGCTAGAAAATATATAAAGGAACCAAATGAAACTGAAGAATATAATAACTGAAACAAATAAATATACTTTTTTTATTTATAAGGAATCAAGAGTAGATTTGAGGATACAGAAGAATGAATCAGCAAACTGTAAGTAGGTATAGTAGAAATCCTAACCTGAAAAGAAAAAGAAAAAACTTTTTAAATGAGGATGAGACTTTTGGGACAATATCAAGCATACTAACATTCACACTATAGGTATTCCAGAAAGAGAAAAGGGAAGAGAACTTATTAGAAGACATAATAGGTGAAAACGTTCCTAAACCGGAAAGGACTAGACTTGCAGATCTAGGAAGCACGGAGAGTCTCCCAAATAAGAAAAACCCAGAGATCCATGCAAAGAAACACTGTGATTACAGTGGCAAAACTTAAAGAGAAAATCTTAAAAGCAGAAGTCAAATGCAACTAGTTAGTTATGTATAAGGCAACTCTTATAAGACCGTCGGTCAACATTTTACCAGAAACTTTGCAGGCCAGAAGGGAATAGCACAATATATTTAAAGAGATGAAAGGGAAAGACCCTATAAGCAAGAATACTCTGTTGAACCAGACTATCATTCAGATTTGAAGGAGAAATAAAGAGTTTTAAGACAAGCAAAAGCTAAAACAGTTCAGTAGCACTAAACTGGCTTTAAAAGAAATATTAAAGGGATTTCTCTAACTGGAAAAGTAAAGACCAAAAATACAAATACAAAATTTATGAAAGGAAAAATCCCACTGGTTAATGCAAATATACAGTAAAACTTCCCTTGTAGCTCAGTCTGTAAAGAATCTGCCTGCAGTGCAGGAGACCCGGGTTCGATCCCTGGGTTGGGAAGATCCCCTGGAGAAGAAAATGGCAACCCACTCCAGTATCCTTGTCTGGAAAATCTCATTTACAGAGGAGCCTGGTGGACTGCAGTCCATGGGGTCGCAAAGAGTCGGGCACGACTGAGCGACTAACACTAACACTAACAGTAGATCAACCACTTATAAAGCTAACAGAGAGGTTAAAAGACAAAAGTAATAAAATCATCTATAATATAGTTACAGGATATAGTTAAGTAGTTAAGGGATACACAAAACAAAAATATGTAAAATATAACGTAAAAAACATTAAACATCACTCAGGGGGAGTAAAAATGCAAGGTTCTTAGAATGCATTCATATTTAAGAGATCAATTTAAAATAACCATACAGATAGACAGACAAAATAGACTTTACAACAAAGACTATATAAAGAAACAAAGAGGACATTACAATAATGATGACTAGATCAATCCTACAAGAAGATATAAAAATACAGTAAGTCCCTTTATACAAATCTTCAAGTTGCAAACTTTCAAAGATGCAAACGTGCATTCACATGTCCAATCACGTGAGTTCACATGTCTGGCATACATTATCATGTGCATGCATCTTCTAGAAGTGGTTGTGCTTTTGTGTACTTTACTGTACAGTACTATATAGTATAGTATCTTTAGTTCAAGTCCAGGACATCTACAAGCAAGTGCAAAAGCAGTGGTGATGCAGCTGGCTCTGCTACCAAGCACCAAACAATAATGATGGAAACAAAAGTGAAAATAATGGAGAGAGTGGAGCAAAGCAAAAAGACAGTAGATATCGCTCATTCTTATAACATGAACTGTTACAACCATGGGCAGTAATTCTAAAGAATGAGGACAATATCATGTAAAGTGTGATGTCTGCTGTGCTGATCATGTCAACAATAATATCAAAGAAGCATGGAAAAGCGATAGACAAAAATGGAGAAATTTATCAATTTGTGGATATAGGATCAGCATTAGTGTCAAGTTCTGCTCAGCTTAATGTCGATTCAGTCAGTTCAGTTCAGTCGCTCAGTCGTGTCCGACTCTTTGTGACCCCATGAATCGCAGCACACCAGGCCTCCCTGTCCATCACCAACTCCCGGAGTCCACCCAAACCCATTTCCATTGAGTCGGTGACGCCATCCAACCATCTCATCCTCTGTCATCCCCTTCTCCTCCTGTCTTCCATCTTTCTCAGCATCAAAGTCTTTTCCAGTGAGTCAGCTCTTTGCATCAGGTGGCCAAAGTATTGGAGTTTCAGCTTCAACATCAGTCCTTCCAATGAACACCCAGGACTGATCTCCTTTAGAATGGACTGGGTGGATCTCCTTGCAGTCCAAGGGACTCTCAAGAGTCTTCTCCAACACCACAGTTCAAAAGCATCAATTCTTTGGTGCTCAGCTTTCTTTATAGTCCAACTCTCACATACACACATGACTACTGGAAAAACCATAGCCTTGACTAGATGGACCTTTGTTGGCAAAGTAATGTCTCTGCTTTTCAATATACTATCTAGGTTGGTCATAACTTTCCTTCCAAGGAATAAGTGTCTTTTAATTTCATGGCTGCAATCACCATCTGCAGTGATTTTGGAGCCCCCAAAAATAAAGTCTGACACTGTTTCCACTGTTCCCCCATCTAATGGCCATGAAGTGATGGGACCAGATGCCATGATCTTCGTTTTCTGAATGTTGAGCTTTAAGCCAACTTTTTCACTCTCCTCTTTCACTTTCATCAAGAGGCTCTTTAGTTCTTCACTTTCTGCCATAAGGGTGGTGTCATCTGCATATCTGAGGTTATTGATATTTCTCCCAGAAATCTTGATTCCAGCTTGTGTTTCTTCCAGCCCAGCGTTTCTCATAATGTATTCTGCATATAAGTTAAATAAACAGGGTGACAATATACAGCCTTGACATACTCCTTTGTCCTATGTGGAACCAGTCTGTTGTTCCATGTCCAGTTCTAACTGTTGCTTCCTGACCTGCATACAGATTTCTCAAGAGGCAGGTCAGGTGGTTTGGGATTCCCATCTCTTTGAGAATTTTCCAGTTTATTTTGATCCACACAGTCAAAGGCTTTGGCATAGTCAATAAAGCAGAAATAGATGTTTTTCTGGAACTCTCTTGCTTTTTCCATGATCCAGCAGATGTTGGCAATTTGATCTCTGGTTCCTCTGCCTTTTCTAAAACCAGCTTGAACATCTGGAAGTTCACGGTTCACATATTGCTGAAGCCTGGCTTGGAGAATTTTAAGCATCACTTTACTAGCATATGAGATGAGTGCAATTGTGTGGTAGTTTGAGCATTCTTTGGCATTGCCTTTCTTTGGGATTGGAATGAAAACTGACCTTTTCCAGTCCTGTGGCCACTGCTGAGTTTTCCAGATTTGCTGGCATATTGAGTGCAGCACTTTCACAGCATCATCTTTTAGGACTTGAAATAGCTCAACTGGAATTCCATCCCCTCCACTAGCTTTGTTCAGAGTGATGCTTTCTAAGGCCCACTTGACTTCACATTCCAGGATGTCTGGCTCTAGGTGAGTGATCATACCATCGTGATTATCTGGGTCATGAAGATCTTTTTTGTATAGATCTTCTGTGTATTCTTGCCACCTCTTCTTAATATCTTCTGCTTCTGTTAGGTCCCTACCATTTCTGTCCTTTATTGAGCCCATCTTTGCATAAAATGTTCCCTTGGTATCTCTAATTTTCTTTAAGACATCTCTAGTCTTTCCCATTCTATTGTTTTCCTCTATTTCTTTGCATTGAATGTTGATTCAAGAGGAAAGCTAAAAACCTTTATGATGACTTGAAAAAAAAATACAGGGAAGAATCAGAGGGCACTTCTTTTAATGGCAGCCATGGCTAGTTTCCGGAGAAGGCAATGTCACCCTACTCCAGTACTCTTGCCTGGAGAATCCCATAGACGGAGGAGCCTGGTAGGCTGCAGTCCATGGGGTCACTGAGGGTCAGACACGACTGAGCGACTTCACTTTCACTTTTCACTTTCATGCATTGGAGAAGGAAATGGCACCCCACTCCAGTACTCTTGCCTGGAGAATCCCAGGGATGGGGGAACCTGACGGGCTGCCGTCTATGGGGTCGCACAGAATCGGACACGACTGAAGCAACTTAGCAGCAGCAGCAGCAGCATGGCTAGTTTCATCAGTTCAAAGCTAGAGCCAACCTTCACGATGTAAAAGCAAGTGGTGAGGCTGTGAGTGCAGATACAGTAGCGACCTAGGAATTTCCTAAAATGCTTCAAGAAATTATTGATGAAGGTGCAAGTTTACCCAAACAGGATTTTAATGTGGATGAGATAGGACTGTACCAAAAGAGGATACCAGACTGAAGTTATATCCCTAAGGAGGAAAAATTGATGCCAGACCATAAAACAGCAAAGTATAGGCTAACTCAGCTGTTTGGTGGAAATATTTCTTGTGAAATGAAGCTAAGTCTCTTTTAGTTTATCATTCAGAGAACCTAAGAGCCCTTATGGAGAAGGCAATGGCACCCTACTCCAGTACTCTTGCCTGGCAAATCCCATGGATGGAGACGCCTGGTAGGCTGCAGTCTATGGGGTCGCTAAGAGTCGGACACGACTGAGTGACTTCCCTTTCACTTTTCACTTTCATGCATTGGAGAAGGAAATGGCAACCCACTCCAGTGTTCTTGCCTAGAGAATCCCAGGGACGGCGGAGCCTGGTGGGCTGCCGTCTACGGGGTTGCAGAGAGTCGGACACGACTGAAGTGACGCAGCAGCAAGAGCCCTTAAAAACAGCCAAGGGCTCCCTTCATGTTGTGTGGAAGAGTAACCCCAAAGCCTGGGTAACACAGGTCATTTTCTAAGACTGGTTTTTCCACCACTTTATCCTGGAGGTAAAGAGATATTGCTTGGAGAAGGACATCCCATTCAACATTCTTTTCTGGGCCAC